>NC_090448.1:595733085-596351902 GCF_031143425.1 Pleurodeles waltl
CCAGGACATGTTTGGGTAGCCGGAGTCACCTGGAAGAAGTCAGGGACACACATTAGCCATGCACAATGGCATGGGGTATGACTCCTGTAGGCATACACAGACATACTTTGGGTGGTGACTCAAGCTCACCTATGAGCGACACTCTGTGCCTCTGTAGTCATGCCATCAGCTGTGGGATGCTGCTATTCCTCAGAACAAAGGCATCATGCACAGATTCAGGATAGTTGGCAGTGACATGGGAGATGGGCTGGTCAGCAAGGCACATTATCTGGAAATTAAGAGTGGAACTCTTTCTATTCCTGTACACCTGTTTATTGGCCCTGGGAGGGACTAAGGCAATATGTGTCCGTCAATAACCCCAATCAAATGTGGAATGTGTCCCATTGCATAGAATCCAACCTTCACAGTGGGCAAATCATCAACCTGAGGGAATGCAATGTAGCTGAACATGTGTTTGAGCAAGGCAGCCAAAACCCTTCCAAGCACAATAGAGAACATAGGCTGTGACATTCCTGCAGCCAAGCCCACAGTTACCTGGAAAGAAGCTGTTGCCAGAAAATGGAGCACTTATAGTGCCTGCACAAGAGGGGGAATTACTGTGGTGCAATGGATAGCAGGTAGCAGATCAGGCTCCTATTGTGCACACAGCTCTGTGATAGTGGCCCTGTCCAGACGATAGGTGAGTATGATGTGCCTGTCCTCCAGTGTAGCCAGGTCTACAAGGGGTCTGTACACAAGTGCTTTCCTCCTTCTCCTTCTATTCCTCTGCAGTGGTTGGCACCTAAGTGAGCCAAAAGTAAAAAGGGTGTGACAACAGGACCTATGGACACACAACATCTGAGTCCACAGTGCATGTATGTATGTTGGAAACTAGAATTGTCTAGGTGTGTACAGTCGACACCAATGATGCTCATTTTAATTCAATACTTGAGTACTAGCAGTAGGAAATGGCAACCACCTGTCTTGTATGCAGGGACAGGTGGAAGTTACCTTACTCCGTTGGCGTTAGGCATCATGGCAGAAGGTTGTTTGGACTGCCATGCAATTCCTCATTGGCTAACATATGGCTCTATGGAGTACAGGAACCAAAGATGGTCACGCCAGCAGTGATGGTGTTCACCGCCGCGGACGTGACTGTAATTTTCCATGATGCAGTGTTCCACCATTAAAATAGACCCACAGGTCCCCTACCGCCTGCCCTGACCTAGGCGTTAAAAATTTTTGCAAAGCAATCTTTGCACCATTTTTTGACCCCTCCTCCCCCCATGCATGATTTTTGCACGGGAGGATAAATAAGGCGCTAGGGCCTTAAGGCCATTTTTGCCTGTGAACGTCTACCTTGTATCTCATTGACTCAAGGTAGTTTTCCACAGGCAAAAAATGACTATAACTCCAATATTTTGGCACTAGACATGTCTAGCACCAAAATATAAATATGGAGTTAAGTTTGCGCCTGATTTACGTAAAAAATAAATGGCGCAATAAATATTCCCCTCACTCACTCAAGCAATTTCACAAGACAATGCAAGCTGAAAGATATGAAGATATCTCATGATATAAATATTTAGGGGCATATTTATTTAAAAAATATCCTGCAGCACAGCAAGTCACCTTGCTGTGCTGTGTGATTTGGAAAGGACAGGAATGTAACATACTTAACATTGTACTGCACATTCCTGTCTTATCCCTGTGCTTGTTCACAATGTACTGCCTAGCGCCAAGATTGTATTAGTGCAGAAAAGAGCACCCTCCTGCACAAAAACAATCCTGCAAGGCATTTTCCTTTTTCTGTGTGTGCTACAGAATGCAGCACACATAGAAAGAGGAAGGAACATGGAGAAATAAAGATATTACTCCTTGTTATGGCTCACCTGGGAAGGTGTAGCATTTTGATGTATTCCCAGGTCTACCAGCAATAGTAAATCTGGGAATGCACCAAAATCCTTGGGTGGATGTGTGGGAACACCAAAGCTCCACCAATGGATCACCTACCCAAGGCAGAGTAACGCAACGCAATGATTTGCAGTGTGTTGTGTTACTCTGGATTTAAAAAGCCAGGGCAAGGCCACGCAAAGTGACCTTGCCTGGCTTTTTTTTGGCAGTTTTACATAGCACAAACTCGACTCGAAGGTATTCGAGTGCTTTATTCGAGTGCTTTACATGAGCACCGTTTCATTACCCAAGTTTAGCATCTAACTTGTGCCCCTTTGCGTGGCGCAAGGGCAATGCAAGACTTTAATAAATATGCCCCTTAATCTTATTTTTGCCTACTACCATTTCCTCCTGTGTAGTCATTTTCTGCTTATGTACTATAACATCGGCGAAGGATAATATTAAGGGCATGACGTAGAAATGATCATTGCGTGTGTGTGTCATTGCGTACGTGTATCAGGAGAGCTGAAGTCACAGAAAGTATGATCCGCAGTGTGGGAGGCTGAGTTTCATGGCATATGCTCCTTGTAGGGATGACCAGACTCCAAATACGATCAACAATGTGTAAATAAGTAGCCTTGTACATATTACCATGAACAATCTGATTCCCAGAAGTTACGACATACCTTTCCATTACTACAACAAGGCTCCCACAAGATTCAACTGTATCTCATAGTAAGAATGTCACATGATGTGTATAAATGTATATATATTTTTAAAAATTCAATACCAGTAGCTGAGGTGAAGAGCTAGGAAACAATGCAGTGCAATTTATCATAGCAGATGTTCAGCTAATGGTTATAAAATGACACTTCCCCAAACTTAGATTTGGCAGATCAGTTCTACAGATCCACTATTGTAACTTTTAAGCTGTTATAAAGACTGTCTAAAACGTATGTTTGATATATTCATTTGCAGAAAAGGGTAGTGATGAAACACTGAGCATAAACATCACTAAAACTATTAAAGTGCAATGCAAGCCAAATATGTTTTCTTTCCTGTCTCTTGGGAGCACGGATCTTAACTGAAGTGTCACAAGAAGCGAAACTGTTTGGTGCAGCATTTACCCTGATCCAAACATCTGCTATACTACAATTTTAGCTTTAATATATCCAGTTGCTACACACGCACCGCCCACCCTCCCCCATGCTTTGTACCGTTATTTTTACTAGTATTGTGTTGAGCTAAGACACAATTGTGCGAAAGTGATCCAGATTGCAGTCTATCAGGGTTCTGCTATTTTGATGGCAATGTTTTGGAATGCAAGGTAAAACAAACCTGATATCCGTGACGTCACGAACGTCAGATTTGATGTTATTAATTTGCTTAAGTGATAATGCTCAATCAAAATCAGCATCGTTTTTATAGACTAGTATTGTATAGGCATGTAACTTTAAACATGTTAAAGGACCACAGCCAAAAAACTCTTCCAGGGATCTCGGACATTTCAGCTCCTGGTAAAAGGCTCGGATTGGAAATCTTTTTTTGAGAGTTAAATGTTATTATCATCTACGAATTGGTTAACCCTTGCATTTCCAGGGCGTAAGGTTGTATAAGCACATGTATATCATTAGTCTCTTTGAGGCCCGATTTAGAGTTTGCTGAATAGGGTACTCCAACAAAAATTAGTCGGTAATCCATGTATTGCTAGAGTAATATAATGAATGGCATTCTAGGACCCATATTTATGCTTGTTTTGCGCCGCATTTGCGTCATTTTGTGACGCAAAAGCGGCGCTAAAAAAGTATAAATATGGGCCTAAATATGATGCCATTGACAGCCACGACTTTTTGACTTCCCTGTCCACCAAGCTCCATCTCAGGCCCTATATGTTTTTTTCATCACATTAAGGACTATGGGGGTTATTCTAACTTTGGAGGAGTGTTAATCCGTCCCAAAAGTGACGGTAAAGTGACGGATATACCACCAGCCGTATTACGAGTCCATTATATCCTATGGAACTCGTAATACGGCTGGTGGTATATCACTCACTTTACCGTCACTTTTGGGACGGATTAACACTCCTCCAAAGTTAGAATAACCCCCATAATTATGTATGCTCAGGAAAACTACATCAATGCCCTATTGCAGTTTAAATACATAATGGAAAATGTGGAGATATTTTCATTTTTAACCAATTTTCTTAATATTGTGTTGATTTTGTTAAATGTACAAACATAAACCCCACAACAATAATAAAGAAAATGTTTCCCAGCATTTTTGGAGCTCAGCAATGCTAAGTGCACGTTGATTTTGATTGGGGGTATAGTCTACACTGTCAATTGTACAATATTAGCGAAGACCACTTAATGGTGGCAGGATTGCTGTTCAGCATGCACTGTTAATTTGATAACATTTATCAAATTCAGGATCATAAGACATTTTGGGGGTGATTCTAACTTCGGCGGGCGGCGGAGGCCGCCCGCCGAAGTTCCCCCACCAAAATACCGCTCCGCGGTCGAAAGACCGCTGAGGGTATTTTGGGATTTGCCCTGGGCTGGCGGGCGGCCGCCAAAAGGCCGCCCGCCAGCCCAGGGCAAATCAACCTTCCCACTAAGATGCCGGCTCAGAATTGAGCCGGCGGAGTGGGAAGGTGCGACGGGTGCAGTTGCACCCGTCACGTATTTCAGTGTCTGCTAGGCAGACACTGAAATACTTTGTGCGGCCCTCTTACGGGGGCCCCTGCCGTGCCCATGCCATTGGCATGGGCACGGCAGGGGCCCCCAGGGGCCCCGCGGCACCCCCTACCGCCATCCTGTTCCTGGCGGGCGAACCGCCAGGAACAGGATGGCGGTAGGGGGTGTCAGAATCCCCCATGGCGGCGCAGCAAGCTGCGCCGCCATGGGGGATTCTAAGGGCAGCGGTAAACCGGCGGGAGACCGCCGGTTTACCCTTTCTGACCGCGGCCAAACCGCTGCGGTCAGAATGCCCTGCGGGGCACCGCCGGTCTGTCGGCGGTGCTCCCGCCGACCCTGGCCCCGGCGGTCTGAGACCGCCGGGGTTAGAATGAGGGCCTTTGCCTGAATCATATATTTTCTAATTATGTACAGCAGACCTCCCTTGTCCTGAATGAAAGGCTAGAACAAACTGAAAAATGAGGATTGTTAACTTTTCAAACTTTTTTATCTAAAATCTGGTAGTGTTGTTTATTGCCTGTAATGCAGAAATGTCATTGCCAAGACATAAATGGGGTTTTAATGTATTTGAGGGGCTCACAGGCGAAACTCTTGTTGCAGTGCATTTGAAAACATAGGAAAGCAACTGAAAGCAAAACATCGATTTACTGTTCTTGCATTTTGGTCGAAGGTATAACCCCTATAGCCATATCTCGTAATTCCCTTCAGTCTCCATGGACAGTAATATATCTAGCCTGACTCCATATTTGTTCTTCTATGTTTTCTGAATGTGGGGCCCTATACATGTGTGTGTTTTCCACGGACTATCTATGGATACATTGGGTGCACGATTTTCTGGAAATTCAGACTGTAACTAATAGCAAAATGTGGACAATACCATTGTGTTGCATGGCATTGCACCCTAACCGTATGTGTTTTCTACATCTACATGTCACGAGGTTTCTGTGATTGGGTTCTAGATCTTCCATCCCCTGATTGGTTGACCGAGATAATCTGTTGAACATGATTGTCAGATTTTCAACAACTTTTTTCCCCTAAACGTGGTAATTGCCCTCATTCTGCCTCATGTAGGAAGATAACCCTGAACCTTGAGATCCTCATGGTGATAGCGTCCTTTACAAATACTCCGATTGATTGATTGATTGATTCATGGATCTTCTTCTTTGTACAAACCCAACAATAAAAACTAGAACACACAACAAAAGAGAATTACATCATACAAAATAGTAACATACGAATATACATGCAAAAAATAACTCCCAAAGAATAGAGAGCAGATCATTATTACTGACAACACAATTATCTCTATCAGAGAAGGTAAATAACTCTTACGGGCAAGCACCTTTGTTGATTTAACTGAACCCACTAGGACACCAGAATCGGACCATCCACTCATATCATTGCCACATACTTTATCTACCACACAAGGCTTAGCCATACTTGTTTGCACCGACCCTCACATGATCAAAATTCTTTAATCAGACCAGATCTCTCATATCATTGCCACATACTTTATCTACCACACAAGGCTTAGCCATACTTGTTTGCACCGTTCCTCACATGACCAAAATTCTTTAACCAGACCAGATCTCTCACTTTAAATCTTCATGTCTTTACTCATTTTCTCACATCAAAACAACTCTTATTTATAATTTGACTCACAGGTGTCATTCATTTGAACAAAACAATGAAGACCTCTACAAGCTGGCCAATGACCTTGCTTAACCCTCATGTAAACTTTGCAGGATCAAACTCTTTCGCTCCCTTGTGACGTCTCAAAACTTCAAAAAGAGTCACTATGGTGTATGAATGTGGCTATAAAATGATAAAATGGTACTCTCTGCATTTGGTACAACACATCTATTTGCGCCAGTGCAAAGGATTCACTCCCCAGGCACTCTGTTGATGTGTTTAACTAAACATTAGTTTTGGGATGCTAGAGTGAATTTTTAGGATGTCTCACACCACCGGATTCCAGAAATATTCTCACTTTATCACTCATACACAGTATTGCAATATTGGATCCTATATTCTCATGCAAACTGTTGGACTTGTCTTCTCTGCAGGGTCATCCCCAAACCGTTTGCCTTCTTTCATCTGTTTTCTGAACACTGTTGTTTTTGGCTTTAGGACTCTGTGCACTTTACCTCGGCTAGCAAGTACTAAAGTGCTTGTGTTCTCTTCTTTGAACATAGTAAAATCGGCTAACACCCAATTGGAACATTTACTTTACTCATAAGGTCAGAGTAAAGTTGTACTACATGTGCCCAGGGCTTTTAAAGTCTCCCTTTAAAACATGTCTCAGGCTTGCATTAGCAACCAGTGAGAAGTTTTAAACTGCCACTGCGACCTGGTTGATTAAACCTTTAGCCACTTTTCTCCACTTTTTAATGCAAAACGTCACCCCTACTTTGGGCCCTAAAGAGTTTATAGGGCAGGGTGCAATATATGGAAAAGGTGGGACGTGTTCCTTTTTTCTTTTGTAACCTTTACTTATATTCATTTCACTAAGGCAAGACAATAATGAGGAAACATTGGCCCACGAGATCAAGGAAGGAGCAGAATGATACCAAGCTAAGGGTTGGCAGAATCTCTAATTCGAAGGCAAGAGTATGGTTGCAAAGGCATCTGAGTGGAATAGACTACAATCCAACTATTTCAGTCTTGTTTAATCCTGGGGGCTAGAGTTGGAGTAAGTTTTCCAGTCATACATATCAAACAAGAATAATTAGGTGTGGGTGAACATTGGGTGCCGATAGGGGAATACACACACAAGGCAATGCACAGGTATTAAGATATTCAAGACGTTAAACATTGAGCAGGGATGTGGAAGTCCCTGCAAATCATAGTCCACCCGGCAAGTCAAACATGGCTATTACTATTAGAACAGAGTAGTACTGCCAATTTTGGTACAAACATGAACTGTACACACATTTTCAATGCACTATAACATCATGTACCCAGGCCCTGGAGCCCTCATCAGTCTACCCTCCCTGCCCTACAGTGATGTTAGGCTGGAACTGGTTGCTGGGTATCAATAGTCAAAGCAGATAGTGGTGGTTGATTATTAGTAGAAAGAAAGACCGGTAGGAGTGGCATAGGCCAGAGTCCAGCTGTCACAAAGTGAGTGGGGTAGTGGCGATACCATAAGGCATAAAGGTCTTCAGTCCAGGTAACCACCTTCCCAGGAGCGTGTCCCGTATCGGGGTGAGGAATCGCCGGGAGAGATGTGTGACTCCTAACCATAGGAGGAGGATGAAGGAAATCAGAAACTGGTTCAGGGTGGTCTCACCCAAAGACATCTAACCGGACTGCACCCCATAGCCTCTTGCAGGTCTCAGATTCATTTTCAAAGCTTGGCCACCGCCACTGCTGTGGCCACCCAGTGGTGTGTGTATTCATCACCATCTCAGGAATGTCAGCAAGGTCATGGAGTAGAGAAAATAGGCTGAGGAATTCACAGCTTGTGGGTGGATCTGCTGCATGTGTGCCCATATGGCCACACAGTAAGGTTGAAGGCCCTGGCAGCTCCACTCAACATGTTATAGGTCTTCTTCTGAGCATCTCCAGCAGTGACTGTGGGATAGCAGTCTTCCCAGTGGAGTCTTCACGGGGTTCGATACCACCTGTGGAAAACTTTGAGGTACAGGAATTTAAGGCAAAACCCTCAGAGGACTCTATCATGGCTCTGGAGCAGTGTTGTCTAGCCCTCCAGATTGCAATTCCTGCCAAGGGCTGTCTGCCACATAGTGAGGGTCTGATTGAGGGTAGGGCTTGAATGTGCTTTTTTTATGAGGACTATGTATAATCCAGAGACCAGCTTCTTATATATGCCCCAAAGTCAGAAGTATTGTAAAATGGGTGAGACCAAGAGTTCTCATAAGAGGGGGGGCCAGCACAAACAAAAGCAGTGGGTCAGCTGGCAGTGTCTCCAGAAGTCTGACAGGGAGAGGGAAAACTCCCCCTTAGTACCAGGAACTGTTTGAATGTGCCCTCACTAAGGAGAGGATCAATGTGGAGCATCCTTTCAAGCTCCATCTGGCCCAGTGAAAGGGATTGCTGTAAATGAGTGAGAGGAGACATACTGTGCCACACCAACAACATGCTGTGGAGCCACGGGTCAAAACCAAGTAATTTGTGGGCTACCACCCATGCCACAGATATGGCCGGGAGGTTTGGGTTGTCCCCCCAAGTAGAGTGTGAAGGTGGCAAATAGCATTGGAGCAAAGGGCACTAAGTGCCAGAAAGGCGTTGTTATATGTTGAATTTGGACTGCCCCTGAAAGTGGAAGAGATTGTCCTCCAACATCTGTCCATTCACTCTGATGCCAAGGTACCATAGTCCCTTTGGTACACATTTCATGTCCCAGCCACAAAGGCATGTCTTAGTGGTTCCCTTGAACATTGGGAGGGTCCCCACACTTCACCCTGTTAATTTTGTATCCTGATATGCCTGAGAAATGATCTATGATGGAGATGGCTGCCATGAAGATTACTAACAGGAGAGTAGAAGGTCAATGTTGTCCACACAGAGCAGTGCATTTGATCTGGTTCCTCTAACCATTATGCTGTGCATATCTGGCGAGTGGTAGATTGCCAGTGACAGGGGTTCTAAAGCCTATAGAAACAGGAGAGGGGCGAGTGGGTGGCTTTGTTGCATGCCCCTGTGGATCTTTAATCTACTTGAGAGAAAATTATCACATTGGATCCCTGCCATGGGGACTCACATAGAACCCAAAGCTTGGAGGTGAAGTAGTGCCCTAGTCCCATTTTACATATTACTCCAAAAAGGTAAGGCCAATCCACCCAATTGAATACCTTCTCGACATTGAGGGCGAATGCCAATATTGTTTCTAGATTGTTCTTGATCTGCCACAGAGCATAGGCAATAGTTTGTAAGTGATCCCATGACTTGTGACCCAGGGCAAAGCCAATAGGGGACCCATGGATCAGTTGAGGGATAACCATACCCAGACTCACTGCCAAGATTTTGGTGAAGATTTTGAAATCTACATTGATCAGTGAAATTTGGTGATAGGTGACACATTGCAGTGAGGCCTTGATTTCCTTAGGAATTACAGTTAACGATGCTTTATTAGAACTCAGTCCTAGGGAGCCCTGCACCGCAGCCTCCTAGAATGTTTGAGTCAAGAGAGTGAGCAGTAAGAGTTTGCCCGTTTCGTAAAATTCTCTAGGGAATCGGTCCTCTCCTAGAGATTATCTAGCTGGAGAGCTCTGATATGGCCTCCGCCAGTTCCTTTTCCATGATGTCATCCTCCAGATATGTCTTCCCCATCAGCCAATGGGGGAGGGCAGGCGACACAGCTCTTTAAAATCATCAATCTGCACTAAAGAGGTAGCTAGCTCCGAACAGTACAGTTCCATACAAAACTGTGAAATTGTTATACAAAGTCCAGGGGGTGGGTCAGGAGATCATGATTCGTGACTTGAAAAGCTGCAACCACCACCTGCAAATAGCGCTGAAGCAATTGGGCAGTGAACAGTTGTCCTGCTTTTACCCCTTGATCATATTTGTGACATCTCAGTTTCACCAGCTGTTTTTCAGCCACTACGGTTCTTAAAAATGTGGTTTCTGGTTTGGAAAGGGTATGCACCTAAGCCAGGCAGAACCCACTCACTCTAGTCAGGGTGAGGGAGTTCCACACCCCAGATAACTCCTGCTCACCCTCTTGGTAGCTTGGCATGAGCAGTCAGGCCTATCCCAGAGGCAATGTGTAAAGTGATTGCATAACACACACAACACATGTGACACACTATCCCCACCACAAAGGAAACAAAACACCAAGTTATATAAAAATAAACTGTATTGTACACGTTATCTTTAGACCAAACACAACATGTCAGTAATATCCTGTTACCCAAGTAGATGTCAGAACATAACACAGTATTATTACTCTGCGAAAGCCAGCAATAGTCACATACAACACATAGGTTACTGGTTATCCTGCAACATAAGCAGTACAGAGGTAAACAGTGCTGAAATGCACATATCATGGTAAAAAACATATCATCATAAATGCCCAAAAAAGGAAGAAGCAGCACACTCAACGGGTGACCCCACTCCTACCTCGGGGGTGTTTCTTTCATCTTCAGCCAGGCAGGGCCTTTGATGAGGCTTCCATCCCATCTGGCGAGGCACAACAAGGCACGCAGCTCCTTGGCGTCTCAGGAGACCATGTCTCGCACACTGAGGCAAAGGTCTTAGCGGGCCGAGCCTCCTAGCCCGAGACCCTTCCTGGCTCTTCCGTCAGCCCTCAGGTCCCCACGAGGGGCTTCACTGCCCTCAGGGACTCCTGTGTCTTTCTCCACTGCACTCGGCAAGGTGTGCGAACAGTCCGTTGACCCGGGCCGCAGCAGTGATGTTACCAGGAAGCAGTCCCTGCTGGTCCTCCAGGGACACACTCTTGTGTGCTCTTGTCCCTCGGGGGCACAGATGGAAGGCGCACATCGTGCACCTTATGAATTAATCGACCCACCCAGGTTACGGCAGAGAAGTGTTCGGGCGCCCTTCTTTTCCACTCATGAATAAAGCGCTCGGAGCGCGCTCCCTTATGCACTTTAATGAATGAAGAAAAGTGCTCCTCGTGCGCTATGCTTCAGGAGCGATATAGCACTATCCTCGTGCATGAAGCAAGTAGTTTGCCAGTGGGCAGGGGCCACACAGCCACAGCACCCAGCCCCTGAACTCAACAAGTAGAAACACCTGGGGGTAGGGCCCAACAAGCAGGCCATCTCAAAGAGTTCTGGTCAGGCAGTTCCTCCTAGTGACCCAGCAGGTCACAGTTTGGCACAACAGCAGCAATCCAAGGCGGTTCCTCGTGAGTCCCTACAGCAACATTCTGTGTTCCTTACAATTGTTCAAGAATTTCTCTCCTCACATGGGGAAAACCCCTTGTACTTCTACTCAGTTTTACACAAGCTTTCACAAAGGGGGGAGAAGAGGCTCCAGCCAGTTCCAACTGGTTCTAGGAGTGTCTTCTTTCTCCTCCAGCACAGGCTCCAGACATCAGTGGGGGGGTAAATGAGCCCGTTTGTTTAAGGCCAGGGCACAGCCTTTACAAATGCATGTGTGCCCCACCTCCCCTTCTCTCAGCCAAGGAAGACCATTTATTATGCACATGCACCTCTATGACACCTCTACCCTCCTTGTGTATAGGCTGTCTGAAAGTATGCACAAAGCCTAGCTGTCACTCTGCCCCAGACGTGGATTGGAGTCAAGTTGCAAAACACAGAGTCATAAGCACGGAGTGCCATTTCTATAATGTTGATAAAAATAAACCTTTTCCAGTAAGCATCATTTCTCACCACCATTACAACCATACCAAACATGCCTACGCTACCTCTCATAGATCAGACAATTCCTCCTAGACATAAGGCAGGGCATTTCCAATGCAATTCTATGAGCAAAGCAGCATTCACAGCAGTGAGAAACCAAATAGGCCGTTTGTCAATCAGGCAGATTTCCTGCCTCTTACATACATAGCACCCTGCCCAGGTGGCTTTATAGGGCCTACCTTAGGAGTGACTTCTATGTAATAAAAGTGAAGTTCCAGGCCTGGTGTTGGAAAATGGGTTATTAGTAAGGGCAGGTAAGTACCTAGACTTGGCAATAGGCCACTAACCTCCACTTAGGTATAGTTAGGTCTCAGTAAATTAAACCTAGCTCAACCCTAGGTAGCTTGGCAACGAGCGACAAGGCTTAACGTAGGAGACAAAGCGTAAACCATTCAAATATCACAAAACAGTAACTAAATAAAACACAGGAAACAGTTTAAATATCCAAAATAATTGTAGCTTTAAAATTACACCAAAACAAATAGAATCAAATAAAGGGAACCAGAGATATGAATTTTTAGAGAATTAATGCTTTTTTGTGCTTAGAAACTAATAGTGCCAATCTGGTAATCTGATCGCACTTAGAACGAGGCAAAGTCAAAGTTTGAGGCCAACCGAGATGGAGCCCTGCTTGGCTACAGCTCGGGTGAGGCCTCGGTCAAAAGTTTACCTTCTGACTTAGTCGTTTTTCTTAAGATTTTCTTCAGAGGGGCCAAGTCCCCAGTCCAATCCGACCTCCTAGAACTCTTCCTCACATACGCGTTGTGGTAGCCCTCTTGGAGATTTTTACCTTCGGACTTAGTCATTTTTTCAAGATGAAAATCCTTCAACCGGGGCAAAGCTGAATCTTGATCTGAAATCCCTGGAGCCCTCTTCGGATACACAGTCTGTGAGGTCCCGGTCAACTTCCTATGATCGGACCTAGTCACTTTTTTGGAGATTTTCTTCACCGGGATAAACCTGCAAGTCAGGCCGGGACACGGTTGAGGCAAGCTGTCTAGAGCTGCTGTAGCTGGTCAGTCCCTTTAGAGAGTTTTTTTCTAAAAGTTCTTCAAACTTCTGAATCTTCTTCCAGATGCTCCTTTAAGATTCTTTTGAAGTCCATACATACCCCTCCAAGGTTCCAGAATCTCTGAGATGCTCTTTGATGGTGCGGACTACAACTCCCAGAATGCACCTGGCACAATCTCCACAGGACAGTGGTCAGCTGGTTGGTTTCTTCAGGAGTTGGTGCAGGGGACTCTGGTTAGCAAGTTTTCACCTGTAGCAAACAGGGAGTCCCTTCTTCAACCAGTTGAAGCCAGGCAAGTGTGCAGCTGGTGCAGTCCTCCAGAGTGCAGTGTCCAGGTGCAAGCCAGGGGTCCAGCAGGCAGTCCTTCTTCTCCTGTAATTCTTCCTTGTAGGGATCTGAAGTGTGGGTGCAGGTCTGCCAGTTATATCCTTGCTCCTTGGTGAAAAGCAGGTGGGTCCTGGTTCTCCAATCAGGTGCGGGGTCCTTCCCCCTGTGATGACCACTTCCTGGGAAGTGTGGCAAAAATAATTCCCTGGGAGCAACATTCCTCAAAAATCCATCATGGCTGAAAATGATTTTTGGAGGTTATATCTGACTGAGCCAATCTACTGGTGTGGCTAACAATCCTAAACACACCCTCTCCTGCCCTCTCCTAATCTAATAAAGGCAGTACCTAATTGTCTGGGTTTGCAGGATGTGAGGGTGTTGCTGGGTTGCTCCAAATGTCCTTCCCTACCTTTGACGACCAGTTTGGCAGCCCTCCCCCATTCCTGCCTCTCCATCTGCTAAGGGAAGATCTCCTCCCCCAGGCACATCTCTTTTTGTGGAGCCAGGCCACTTCATACCTCATCAAGGCAGCCTGGCCATGCTGTCCGAGGATGGCCAATCAGAGCAAAGGAGCAAAAACACTGCAGGCTTGTCGTTGGCAACTTTTCAGGTAAAGTTTAAAACTCTTTACCTGTACAAGTTATATTAAATCCAACAACTGGAAGTTAATTAATTTGATACCAAACTTGAGGTATCTTTTACTTACGGAGACTTTTAAAATTAAAATAAAGGGGGTCATTCTGACCCCGGCGGTCTTAGACCGCCGGGGCCAGGGTCGGCGGGAGCACCGCCAACAGGCCGGCGAGGCCCCGCAGGGCATTCTGACCGCGGCGGTAAAGCCGCGGTCAGACCGGCAACACTGGCGGTCTCCCGCCAGTGTACCGCCGCCCTACTGAATCCTCCAAGGCGGCGCAGCTAGCTGCGCCGCCGAGGGGATTCCGACCCCCCCTACCGCCATCCAGTTCCCGGCGGTCTGCCCGCCGGGAACCGGATGGCGGTAGGGGGGGTCGCGGGGCCCCTGGGGGCCCCTGCAGTGCCCATGCCACTGGCATGGGCACTGCAGCGGCCCCCGTAAGAGGGCCCCTACAAGTATTTCACTGTCTGCTTGGCAGACAGTGAAATACGCGACGGGTGCAACAGCACCCGTCGCACCTTCCCACTCCGCCGGCTCGATTACGAGCCGGCATCCTCGTGGAAAGGGAGTTTTTCCCTGGGCTGGCGGGCGGTCTTTTGGCGACCGCCCGCCAGCCCAGGGAAAAACTTAGAATACCCTCCGCGGTCTTTCGACCGCGGAGCGGTATTTCGGAGGGGGAAGTCTGGCGGGCGGCCTCCGCCGCCCGCCAGACTTAGAATGACCCCCAAAGTCTCCCCATTCTAGCCTATGGAGGCCATCCACTACAATGAGGGAAAAACAAATTTGGCTGTTTTACCTCAGTAGGGCTTTTAAAACTATTTTTATAAGGTCCCTGCTTATAGTTACATGGCACCCAGCCCTAGTGGAACATAGGGCACACCTTAGTGGTGACTCATATGTAAAAAGAAGGTAGTTTAAGACTTTGGAACAACTTTTAATTCCAAAGTCGAATTTGCATGTAACCTTAATTTAAAAGCAGCCAGCAAGGCGTGCCTGCCTTTAAAATGACACTGGGCACCTCAGCAGTGCACCTATGGGGGCACCACCTATGATGAGGTCCCTAAACCTACGTGCCCTACCCCATATACACTTTATACAGAGCATTGCGCCCTGGGACTGGTAAGCAGTACCCAGGGCACAGCCAAGAGTCATTAACCACCAGTATCTGTCCAAAATGTTTGGGGGTGACCAGGGGAAAAAAGAGGACTTTCCTGCACCTGACAAGTAAATTTAGATACCAGGACCCTGTGGCAGTAAACTGCATGTGCAGGCCCTGCAGGAGCACGCCTGAGGCAGGTTTGAAAGACTACTTCTTTATTTGCACTTGTAGTGTGACATGCTATTGGTGATCAATGACGCAATTGTGAACGGCGTGGACATTTTCCAATAGGTGTCTTGGAAGATGAGGTAAGTGAATGAGGATGCTGATTTGTAGTGAGAGATGCAATGGGGCAAGGAGGGGTTAAAAAGGAGGGAGAGAGTGGGTAGTAACTCCGGTAGTGTCATAGCTGGGACCTGCGTCCATCAGTGCTTGCATCCTTGTGGGCCCTGAAGTGGGAAAGGTGATCAATGCACAGGGGGGTGACCATCTGGGTTACCACAGTCAATGATGAAGGGGGGCATATTTAGCTGCTAAAGTTGGAGCCTGGTCTTTCAAGTAGGAGTTTCTTTCAGGAAGGAGGTGAGAGATGCGGGGCAAGAGCGAGAGAGAGAGAGAGAGAGAGAGAGAGAGCTGTTAGGTAAAGGAATGTGATAAGGGGCAGCCGGGCCTGCCTGGGGGAGTTCAGCAGATTAGTGGTGATCCAATGAATGGGCACTCCCCACTCAGAGGGAGCCGGGACTTTTGAACATTGCAAAATCACAACAGTGCAATACTAAAATAATGGACACTCTGTCAATCTGTAAGGAACCAGCTCTCGCCCAAACCAGAGAAACTGTGATAAAATTCTGTTATGCATTCTAGCAATTACAATAAAATACAACACACTTCCCTTCCTAAAACAAAAAACAATTTTCCACATCCCCTCAATAACAAAAATATATACAGATTTTCCTTTACATATACATAGTCACATTAAAACAAATAGAGCAGTACTATACACACCAGAAGTTACGCCACTATCTGTTATAGTCCTTCAATCATTTAGGACTTGCACTCTTTCAGGTTAGGATCTAATACCCTAATTCTTTTTCCCTAAGGCATGAGGTAATAGTATTCTAACATTCCATTTCTCAGCCCCACCCAATACCACAGTGTTCACAAGAACCCTCCTTATTGTCCTGGCAACTGAGAACTTTGATTCTCCCTTTGGCTTGTTACTTCCCAATTTCCCACACACACAATTCCTCTCCTTGAACTTATGAGAAGACTTCATCAATTTCCTAGCATGTTTTCTGCAATAGTCAGCTTGCTTCTCTCACACTCTCCTCACTACTTATTTGGCATTTAATATCTGCTTTCTCCGCACCTCACCCATACAGGACACACGTTTTTCACAGGCCTCCTTCTTCTCAGAATCATTAAAGGAAGTTTCCCAGTCTCAAGATGCAGCGTGAATCTATAGTTCCATAAAACACATCTCAATTCATCACTCCCCTTCAAACAGTACTTGGTAGCCAATCGTAAATATTAATTTAGCACTCTGTTTAAAAACTCTCAACCAGTTCATTTTCTCTGGGGTGATACAATGCTGTCCTGTGATGATGTATGTCAAGCAACCTGAAAAAAGTAGAATCTTTGTGCGAGATAAATTGTGGCCATTATCTGTGACAATTTCGCACCAGAGATGTTTTAAGGCATGGGCAATGTCGGCTGTGGCCAACGGCCCTTGCCCTTAAGGGAGCTCTGTGACAGAGTCCTCTCTGGTCTGTGGAGAGACTTGCACTAATGATTTTGAATAATTCTCATAATGATTGTTTTCAATTCTGTTTTACTTAAATTTATACTTAATGTGGATGATGTGAAAATCTATTACATGCATTTTGTAGAGAAATGCAACATCAATAAACAAACATTTCTTTTGGACCAAAACAGGACCTCTCAAATGAGAAATGGGAGGGTGTCATAGAGATTGTTTGTAGTAGTGTTAGTGAGCTGATGCTGTGTTACAATTTTGAAAACACCCTCCATAATCCCTGAATATTAGATGTAAACACATTTGGAATTTGGTGGAGTGTGCCTATTCACTGTCTGTGTCCTGCCCATAAAGGGCAAGAAAGTATTGACATTGGATCATAAGTTCAAAGCTATTCTAAACAGGGCCTCGCAAAATACTTTGGCTAGGGCACCCAAAAACATTAACATGTCCCTGCTTCACACTGAATGCCTTCCCTTGCAAATACATTCTCACAGAATTTGATCACCACATCAGTCTTTACCTCATCAATGATGCAGACATTAGGCCACTTTGCAAAATAGCCAATCATGACTATGCAAACTTTCCTCATAGCTCTTGCTGACCAAAAGGACCACAAATGCCCACTCAAAGTTTCCGCCATGCTCCCTCAGTACATCTAATCAGTACAATAGGCGATTCCTTGATTTGACACACACGTCTTGCCACAGTTTATGCAAGCATCACATTCCCTCACATACCTTTCTATGTTCCTGTCCATGGCTGGCCACCAAAAACTCATTTGCGACTTCCATTTCATAGCAGTCATTCCTGGGCATCCTTCATGTAGAAGCCCCATCAATTTGCTTTGAACATAATTGGAACTAACAAACTTTCACCTGTAAATAAAATATTGCTATCTGCTACTATCAATCCCATCCATACCAACTTATACTTCCCAGCATTACATCACTAGCCCATTCTTTTTCCACACACTAGACACATTGGGGGTCATTCTGACCCTGGCGGTAATTACCGCCATGGCGGAGGTCGGCGGTAGCACCGCCAACAGGCTGACGGTGCACCGCTGGGCATTCTGACCGCGGCGGTTCAGCCGCGGCCAGAAACGGAAAGTCGGCGGTGTACCGCCGACTTCCCGCTGCCCTTGAGAATCCTCCATGGCGGCGGAGCGCGCTCCGCCGCCATGGGGATTCTGACACCCCCTACCGCCATCCGGTTCCTGGCGGTTCTCCCGCCAGGAACAGGATGGCGGTAGGGGGTGCCGCGGGGCCCCTGGGGGCCCCTGCAGTGCCCATGCCAATGGCATGGGCACTGCAGGGGCCCCCGTAAGAGGGCCCCACGAAGAATTTCAGTGTCTGCTTTGCAGGCACTGAAATTCGCGACGGGTGCAACTGCACCCGTCGCACCTTCCCACTCCGCCGGCTCCATTCTGAGCCGGCGTCCTCGTGGGAAGGGTGTTTCCCGCTGGGCTGGCGGGCGGACTTTCGGCGGTCGCCCGCCGGCCCAGTGGGAAAGCCAGAATGACCGCCGCGGTCTTTTGACCGCGGAGCGGTCTTTCGGCGGGAACCGCTTGGCGGGCGGCGACTGCCGTCCGCCGCGGTCAGAATCACCCCCATTATTCCTTACTTTCTTCAACTCTTCATCATTGTTGAGAGCATGTTTCCATTCCTCCTCAGTAAGTGCTCCCTCAAGCAACATCTCCATGGCAGCCACCACCCAACTGTTGGCATTCTGTTCCTCCATGCATTTGTTTCCAGTTAATGCAATCAGCAGTTGTGAAAGACAATCCGCTTTTTTATTTCTTGAACCAGATACATAGCTCAATGTAAATGAGTAGTAGTAGTAATTTATTGTACAGATAATAAAATCCAATACAAATGAGCAAAAAGCAAAAAAACAAAAAAAACAATCAGAAATAAATACCCTCAAAAACTGAGTTCAATCTAAAAACACACCATAAATTGAACATGCGACATATTAAAAAAACAATCATGAGGTAAAAAATAAAACAAACCACCAAACCCGGAACCCCACATAATACACAAGACAATATACATAGGCATGGCCCTAAAGTGCATGGTGCATTAAATAATAATTGCACTAAGCATCAACATGTACCGTTAGAGCTCCTCATCCTAACCAATAGCGGCCAATATGGCAAGAGCGTGGAAAAAATTCCAACTAAACCTGGAAGTGCCATTGAATTTAGATCGTGCAATTTTAATGAATTTAGTCAGTAACACATTTAACATTGGAATGCCTGGATCCAGAAACTGGATGATAGCCTGTCGACAAGAGCGGATTCCCAATTCATTCCATTTGCTCCAAAGCAAAAGTCCACGCTCCATTAGTAAAGCTGGGCACAGGCAAACTCCATGATCAATAGTTTCGGCCGCATTACTGCATCCTCTACGTGTCGCACTGTCCACTGGGGGTAGCTGCCATTGGGGCAGGTATTTTAAAAAAAAACCAATCACCCATCCTTAAGGCCAAAAAGACCTTTTTCAACCAAAACCCGTAAGGGCAAGAGAAAAAACTAGAAGACAAACTTGCCTTGAAGGATCCAATTATTGCCCAGGCATGCTTCAGATGAACAAGGAGAGAACAGTCTGAGTGATGAGAATACAGTTGAATAAGCCTTTTAATCTCTAATTTAAACCAAGAATAGGGGGGATTACTAGCCCAAAGATCACTGGCATCCAATCGCCGTTTATGTTCAACCAAGAATTGTGAAAAAGTGCACTACGATTTTGGCTCACTAATTTCTTGCCACAAGACTGCCTCCAGGTGACCGTCTGAGGCCTGACGCAGTTTATAACACAGCTTCATAAAAGCACCAGCGTCAACTGCCGCCAAATCCGGAAGCCCAAACTCCAACCTTACCTGCGCGGGTGAAGCCAAGCACAGAACATGAAAGACTCTCTTATAGATTTTATTGACCAACCTATTTAATAGGCAAGAGCCTTTGCCTAACAAAATTTCTTGACCATAGGCCAACAAGGGGGTAATCTTTGCTCTCATAACTTCCATTAGGGGAAGAAGGGTTGGCCCATTTAAAACGATAGCTAATTTGGAGAACGCCACCTGCAAAGCCACAGCTTTAAGTTCAATTTCCTTCTTATGTTTAAAAAAACTGCCCCTGGAGTCAAAATGTACCCCTAGATATTTGTACGACTGGTCAGAAACAAGTTACTTGCTTTTATAGTACCAGCTGAAGTCCGAACGTTTTTTCCTCCCAAAGGGGCCCACTTTTGTTTTAAGCAAGTTAACTTCCAATTGATTTGTGGAAGTATACAACGCAAGTTGATTAAGCAACCGTTGAAGGCCGATCTTAGTGCAACTAAATAAAACAAGATCATCGGCATAAAGCAGATGACTAAGCCTAAAACCACCAATCTTTGGGGGATGTGAATTGACGGCGTCAAGAGATGTTGACATATCTGCAATAAACAGATTAAAAAGAAGAGGAGCAAGTACACAACCCTGTTTCACACCACTGGCGGTGGGAATTTTCCTAGATAGGGAGCACCCATCACCGAGCTTAATACGGACCCAGGAATAAGTATGGAGTTCTATATTGGCACCCAAGAGTACTGGAGGGATGCCCTAGCTTTGTAATTTGGCCCTCAGGGCACTCCAGGGGATCCGATCGAATGCTGCCTTGAAGTCCACAAAACAGCAATTCAGCATCAGGCCTGACGAGATCGCCCTATCAATCAAAATAGAAAGTGCTAATAAATTAGTTGAAGTGCCTGAGCCAGCAGAGAACCCTGTTTGGACTATGGGAATTAAAGCCTTCAATTCAGCCCAAGCACGAAGATCTTGCAGCAAAAGGCTAGCATCTAACTTGGCATCATTGTCCAGCAGGGCTATCATCCTAAAATTGGCGGGGTCTGACCTTGAGCCATTTTTATATAAAGGATGAAGGGTGGCACCACGCCAGGACTCAGGTATTGTTGAAGTTAAGAGGCAGTGTTTGAACACATGTGCCAAATGGTTAACCCAAAAGAGAGGATCCTGTTTGAATAATGCCTGTGGAAGGCCATTGCGACTGGGGGCTCCAAATTGCTTAGCCCTCGAGATGATGTGGGGGAGACGTAATTGAAAGGACTTCCTCACTCCCTGCGAGGGAATTAGAGACCCTGTAAATGAGGGACACGTTTTAAACAAAGCAGGAGTAGATCTATGGGCCCCCTCATTCAGCGGTTCCCCATCCTGCTCGCTAGTGGAAAAATGGGTGGTCAAGTTAGACGCCCACGCTCCTTATGAAATGTCAACAATGCCAGTGCTCCTTTGATTACTATTTAGGTTATTAATAAGGGACCAAAATGTCATGGAATTTGGATCTTTGCTTGCGCTTAAAAGCTTAACCCAAAACTGACTGAGATAGGTCTGATAGTCGTCATAGACAGCCTTCCTATAATCTTTCCTCAGTTGTTGGTATTCAATGAATAGACACTCAGAATCCTGATTTCCTGATTGCCCTTGCTAGCCTATTTCGCACTTTCTTTAGATTCCTGGTTTCCCTGGAGACAACAAAAGACCGGGATGGAGCACAATTGCGAGCAGATTGGTGGAACTTTGACAATAAAAGGCAAGAAAGTTTGACCCATTACTTAATTGGGGACACACAGCCCGATCCCTCAGAGTTTAAAAAATTAATATATTCAACCAGTACTGTGCCGCTAATAGAAGCATTCCATTTTATGCACTTTAGTGAATCAAAACAAACACCACCACCCGCTGCCCGCATTACATCATATACAGGTAATCTAGATTTAATAGATACAATTTGTGGACAATGGTCGTTCTCACGCCGAGGGGAAATCAGAAACCTTTCTATGAGGGGAAACTATTCAATATTACAAATGGTATAATCTTAATAGGAGCGGGATCAACCATCTGACCTTGTCCACCGTGAGGAGGCATCGTCACGGAAGTGACCATTCAAAACTTTGAAGCCCATGCTGTTAAGATGCATTACTAAATTCTCTCCCAGCGGGAAAGTGCAGACAACCCCGGGGCCTTAATTGTTTGGAAATCAACTGGCAGTTACCACAATCTGGACCCTCAAGAGCCTCCATTGTATCCTGAAACATGTTTGTGTTAAAATCACCAGTTATAAGATAATTAGCACGTGGGTATTCCCCAGTCTGCATCAGTCGAGATAGCCTGCCCCTTTTTTCCTTGGTTCGGTTGGCAATATAAACATTAATTACTATGAGGATCCAGTTATCCTCCCAAACCAAAAGCATTATACTTCCTTCTAATTTAACGGTTACATAAATGGCCAGACCTCCCTTGGCACGGCCATTCTTGCTCGTTCTATGGGCAGATTTCCATATTTCTAAGTACCCTGGCAGCTGTGCTCAGCCCAGGATTACATTGTGACTGTTAAAAAATGTTAAAAGGTCGGCCGAGGCAAACTTATGCGCAACCCTATTGATGTTCCATGAACATAAGAACAGATGTCCTGGTGTTTGAACAAAACCACCCACCCGTGAGGGTCAACGGGGACGACCGTGCAAGAGAGTGGATGGCAGCCAGTCCCAGTTGGAGGACCCCTGGGAACCAGAGCCGGCATGGAGAATGCCATTAAAAGTAGAGGAGCCACCTAGGGCACTTTTCAAGATTGAAAATGGTTTCAGAACTGTGGGAGCCGTCAAACATTGAGATTCTGATAGTTAAACAGGATAGCCAGACTCCTTAAAGGGAGTTATTGTAATACCCCACGAGAAAGATAAATCTCTCCTAGAGAGAATAGACTGAGCTGTTATAGCAGAAATGAGTGAAACCAAGGTAGAATCTCTTGGGTAAGGCCCCCTAGAGTCCAAGAATTCAATGGACACGATGTCCTTAGAACCAATGTAGTTAAGATCCGGGATAGCATTAAAGAGTCTCAAAATATTCCCCCTGTTCAGTATGTCATAAGGACCCCTGGAACGATAATCTGGGGTAAACACAAGTTTCCGAGTTGAAAGTTCCACTGGAGTCGTGGGGGGGGCACATGGGAAATGAAGTCTGTGACTGTTCCTCTACATTCAGTAGGCCTGCAGGGCCCCCCAGGACCGGATGGCAATTTAGAGGAATTGGAAGGACCAGAGTCCAGAACATCGCTACTTGTATTCCCATGAACAGTTTTGGATACAGACAAAACAAAATTGCCTTTCTCCGCCGGAACCAAGTAATCCTTGAGGGGAGATTCAGTTTCCTGCGCAGTAGTTCCAACCGAGAGGACATTAACAGGCTCAATCTGAAGGGGATTGGATGGTAATGTCGCCCTAGGGGCACCTTGGAGCTGCAAGGGCTGCTGCACCTCAGGACGAGCCAACAGTTGGACATTTGTTGAAGGTCCTTCCGCCTACTGTTCCGTTGTTTGCTGAGTCTTTTTTTCCCCTCTTGCTCAACAGAGGTTGAGCCACAGAATCGGCTCCTGAGGGAATTGGTTGAACTAAAGCAGGTTGTGCAGGGATGCAGGGAAAGTGAGGAGAGGTGGGCACCACGGGCTCAAGTTCAGGAGAAAGAGAAAACGTGGAAGCACCCTTCGCCTCAGTGACAAACTCCAGGGCTCCAGTAACATCTGACCAAGGAAAATTGATGGCAGTTACACTCTTGGCTGGACAAAATGTGTCCGATGTTGTTAGCTGGGTGGGCTCCCGAACCAAATCAGAGGGAGTGCTTAGACTCGGCGGGAGCACCGAGGGCACAGGCGGTGAAGATAGCCTCTTGATTTCACAAACAATCAAATTTAAAAAGGTAGGTAGAGATGAAAGGCTTTCAATGACTGGAGAACAGCAACATTTTGGTTGTACATAATTGGAGCTTGACTGTGCTCTGATGATAAGCTGGTTGAGGTTTCCAATTTTTTGATCAATGTCGGCTATATAGGAAGCCGGTGTGCTCAGCAGATCAACTTGGAAGTCCAGTTTATCAGAGAAGGCAGTTCAGAGCCTGCACCATGGATTGAAGAGTTTGCAGAAGCTGAGGCCAGGTAGAGCCGGCTGCCGTGAATGTAGTAGGGGGCACAGAGGTAGGTTCCTTGTCAGCACCGCTCAGAGGATCAGATTGAAGACAGGAGAGGTCAAGGAGTCATTGATCATTAAGCTCGCCTTTGATGACCTCAGCTTGAGAACTATGAGCAGCTCCACTAGAAGACCTTGTTAGTAGCATTGGATGGATGCTGCTTGTTAAACTCCGGATCCATTGGGCTGCCAGGGGGCTAGATGGCAGGAGGATGCTATGATCCTGCAGGGAATCACGGCAGCCTACAGTCAGCCCATCCTGCCCAGCTAACCGACGGAGAGTTGCTGGAGAGGCCGCTAAAGAAGGCACCCACTCCCCTGCATTTAAAGAATGGTCACTGGAGATAATGGAGTTCATGTTTTGGCAAAAGTACAGCTGGCTGGTCCTCAAGGGGTGGTGAATGGCTCACTTAACTCTGAGATGCTAACTGGGAGGAAACGGGTGAAACGGGTGAAGATGGACAGTAGACTAGTGCCACTGTTGTGAAGTAGCCACAAGCAACAGGTAAAGGACCGGTGACTGCAGGGTCCATAAAAACACTCTGGCCTAACTCCGACTTAATCTCCCCACCATTTGCCAAAAGTTCCAACTTAGGTTTTTTCTTAAAGTATGACAGCAGAGGGGACTCTCGAAGCTTTGAGGGGCGTGGATGTGGCGTAAGAGCAACAGAAAGTTAAGACTTTGAAATCGCTGAGCTAGGCAGATCAGCAGCTGGTGAAAAGAGTGCAGCTGAAATTGCAGAGTCTGGTGGTGAATGCGAGGTGGCATTGCCCACATTGACGGTGCAGTGGCATTTCTTGCGCTTTTGAGGGTTTGGGTGCTCTTTCCTTACTTTACCAGACCTCATTGTACAGCAGGATCCTTGCCCTTCCCTCAAATCGGGGAAAAGTTCCAAGGGAGAGGAGTGTTGCTCAGCGTAGGTAGATTAGCCTTGAAGAGACGCTTTTACAGCACTTGCTTGGGATATCAGCGCACCAGTTGAAGACTTGCAGACTAGAAGTGAAGGAATGAAGGAGTCCCAATTTGATTGATAGGGAGAAGGAGGCAGGAGGCAAAAGGAGCAGGCAACACAGTCCGGACAAGCCACACTGGCCTAGTGCCAGCCGCCTCCATCAGAAACCGGTTACCTATGGCCTAAGCTACAGTTTGTGCACCCGCAACGCCTTCGCTTAGGGCAACTTGCAAGATACCAAACACTTGCCTGGAGCCGCCGTCTCCTATGTTGCTCCTATGTGGCTCCTGTATAGCTTCTATGCAGCTCCCGCCCAGGCAGACCAGGCAGTCCTGAAGGTTCCAGGGAGGTCGGTATCGGCCCAGAGACCTATCATACGGCCGCCAGGCACCCAGTGAAAGCACTTCGTGAGGTGGAAAGAATGGCTGACCC
Organism: Pleurodeles waltl; assembly: GCF_031143425.1. Taxonomy (NCBI): domain Eukaryota; kingdom Metazoa; phylum Chordata; class Amphibia; order Caudata; family Salamandridae; genus Pleurodeles; species Pleurodeles waltl. The sequence goes on from NC_090448.1 coordinate 595,758,244, forward strand.
ACCGGGGCCCTGGCGCATCCCCCCCCAGGCCCAAGGATCCCTGCACAAGCAAGCCCAGGTCCGGAGGCCGCCAACAACTGCCCAGGGAAGCCGGAGACGGCCAGGTAGTAGAGGAGGCCGGGAGCCCGGGAGGCCAGGATCCAGCAGAGAGTCATCCCCACCCGCCACTGAGCCGCACTCCCCAGGCGCGGTTGAAGATGCAGCTGCACCAGAGAGGTGAAGTCTCTCTCGTACGGCTTCTCTCTCACGCGGGTGCAGGTGCGGGCTCCTTACTGCTTCGCGGTCCCCTCAGCCCTCAGTCCTCGTGGTCAAGCACCGGTCTGAGCACCGAATTTGCCACAGATTAACTTAACTTCCATCTATTTTTTAAATTTAAGCAGTGCGTTATTTGAAGGGTAAAGACCTAAAAAATTAGCATTCTTGAAGTTGGAATAACCATTAGGCAATTCAAGCAGAAGCTTTCTCTCCCCTCTTTGTCATGAATACATTCACCAGGGTTTATGATCAATTCATATTTCAAAGTTTGTCCCCCATAGGTATATATTAAAATGTTGGTCCCCTCACCAACTAATGATCTTTGGCATTTATAAAATGATCATTCACATTCACCAGACCACTGGTACCTTTTACCTTTCTTTGGTAGAACTCTCATGGGCTTGGTCAGAACCTCAAAACGATTCACAAATTTTGCCTAATATTTGGCGAGCCCTAGGAATGATTTAAGTTGTTCATCAAACTGGGTGCATATTCAGTCGCCTCTAAAAGTTTCAATTTGGGTTTGATACCCTCTGCAGCTATGACATTACCCAGCTACTCAACTTCTGACACAGAACACTCACATTTATCAATTGCAAGAGGTAGTCCCAACTCCTGCAATATCTGTAATACTAGCTCCAATACATAACCCTGCCTATTTTTGCATGCATCAGAATTTCATCCTGAAATGCAGTTGCATGGTTTATGCCTTCTAAAACTCTCTACAAGACTTGTTGGGAAACTGCAGAAGCAGAGGTAAGCAAAATGCCATTCTCAAGTACCTAAGTGCCCCTAGTGGTGTAACAAATGATGTCCTTTGCCTGCTTTGGGATGCAGCACAATCTACTGACGTGCTTTGAACAAATCTTGTGTAGAAAAGCATTTTTCCTCTTCCAATGTGCCTAACATGTGATTTATGATTGGCAAAGGATAGCGATTCACCCAAATACAGTCATTTAGATTATGAGGTCAACACACATGCGAACAATACCATTGGCTTTTTTTGCTAGAACAAGCGGCTAAGCCATTCTAACAACTTTATAGGCTCAAACACCCCCTCAGAACATAACGTCTTGAGTTCCGCTCCCAAAGCATCCTTCATAGCCATCAGGACCCCTCTTAATTTGTGGTCTTTGGGAACTTCACCCTATTTGAGGATGACATGATGTGAGAACCCCTTTAACCTACAAAGGCTGTCCTGGAACACTTTAGGAAATGTGCTCCTCCACTTATCTACTTCAGCAATATTCATGACAATCACTTGTTGTGGGTGGTTGGGATTGTTCTTCCAAAACATAAATTCCAGTACTGATTCAAAACAACCTAATAAAGTCAATTTCTAACCACAATAGCTGACTGGGGTCACTTCTGACCTCCAAAGTTTTCTTTTTGATAGTTGGACGTATGTATTTGTTTTATCAATTATGGTGTATGATGAAGAGGAATCAGCCCAGACATCCACCTCCACACCAGCAATTGTAATTCTACATTTAGGAGGATTATAGGTTTGTTTAACATTCAAAATCTAATGTTGAATACTAGCATACATTTCATACTCGGATAAGTTTAATACATTCACAACCAACACTACGTCATTCTCCAAAGAATTTTCATCAATCGGTTGTATAGAAGTGGTCCTTTTCCCGTCCTTTGTCCTATGCTCATCTGTGTCAGCCTTCATACCCTTGTAAAATGCCCATTGTGTTTACAGTGATAACACTCTGCTTTTTACATCTGGGTAGTTATCAAATGTTGCCAAATGTTTGAAACTTCCACACCTGAAACATTGAGTCATATTCCTCACTGTTTCTGGCATTTTTTGTTTGTATGAATAACATTTTTTACTCACTAGATTCACCTCTTGGCTAATTGTCTGACCACTATCTATACCTGAAAATGATTTATTTTCTGATTTCAATACCAAAAGGTAGAAAAAAGCTTACTTTATTTTTTGAGCAACAGCTTTCTCTATAGCAAGTCCACCACGGCTCAGCATTTTTTCTTGAATTTTGAGATTACTGGTATGATTAATTAATTGATCTCTTATAATTTTGTCATGCAGATCTTTGAATTTTACACTAAGCTGCCAACACATGTAGATAATGTACATATCATTCACTGCTTTCTCCCAGTAATTGGCCCTTTGGAAAGGATGTATGTTGTTCTACAACAACATGTAACCTTTTGCCATAATGAACATTTAAAGCTCTAATAGTGTATTCTTACTCATCAACATCATTCTCCTTATCATCATCCTGCACAAGTGAAAGCAAACTTATTAAAATGTTCCTGTAATGGGTTATTTGCCTCCGGGGAGGGATATTGGAATAACGCTATAGGCCCAGGACTTAAGGGATAATAATTGTATTTGTTATGTCTTCAAAGTTGTCCTCTTTGTTTCTTTATGTTTCCGGTTGGCTTGTTATTATATTCATCCGGGTTCTTTTCCCTCTTGTAGGTTTTTGGATCGAGGTTCCAGTCCAGCCCGTCCCCTGGTTGAAGAAGGCCACCTTTTCTCCCCCGTGGCGACCAATGGGTTTCCTCCCCAAAACAAAAAGAAGAACGGGACAACAGGTAAGTATAGAGGTAAGGAAGGGGATTTAAGTGGGTTAATAGGGCAGGTGGGAGGAGTGGACTGTGCAGGGTTGTGTTTGGGGGACTTCACTCAGTAGAGCATTTTCACCTTCCCTTGAACCTTTCTCTTTCCTTCCGCCCCCCTTCTTATCTTCCTTTAGCTAGGAGAGATTTTCCTCGCAGTGATGTTAATGGTTAGGGTTTCAGTAGATTTCCCCTTCTCTGCAGCAACTCCCCTCCCTGTTCCCCTTATTTCCCTCAGTCGGCTTTCCACCCTTTAGCTAACTCGGCAAGAAAACCAATGCTAGGTACGATCGTACCTGTGATTGCCACGCCCCTCCTGGGACGTGGCTGGCTCCTTCGTGGTATACGGGTTTCTTCTTGGCGGTTGCGGGAGACGCTCCGAGGCTTCCCCTTCTCTCCGGCTCCTTTCTTCTCGCTTCGCGGTCTTTCTGAGATTCTCCCTGCAGCGGCGTGTCTTTCCTCTTGGTCCGTGTTGGCAGGGTTCCTTCCTGCTTTCTTGAACGCTGATATTCTTGTCGGTCGTCTATTTCAGTGCCAAAGGAGACACCGTCCGCATCTGACTTCAACCGTTTGGGACTCCCAGGAGTGCCCCGGGGGTATGGTGTTACGGGCTCTGTTGGAGAGAGAGTAACCTCGGTGATAGATGCCCGGTTACAGTTCCTACCCTCAATACCTAAATTGTGCAGAATTAAAGATAATTTCCATTTAGAAACAAAAATGTCATCTCCAATGCCATCTAAATATGCCTCGACGTACCCCGCAACAGCCACATCTCCGCACACCTGAGACACCTGCATTGGCTCCCAGTCAGCAAAAGGATCACCTTCCGTCTTCTCACCCACGCACACAAAGCCCTCCACAACAAGGGACCGGAATACCTCAACAGACGCCTCAGCTTCTACGTCCCCACCCGCCCCCTCCGCTCCGCTGGCCTCGCACTTGCTGCCGTCCCTTGCACCCGCCGCTCCACGGCGGGTGGGAGATCTTTCTCCTTCCTGGCGGCCAAGACCTGGAACTCCCTCCCCACCAGCCTCAGGACCACCCAGGACCACTCCGCTTTCCGGAGACTCCTAAAGACTTGGCTGTTCGAGCAGCGATAACCCCCCCTTTCCCCCCTAGCGCCTTGAGACCCGCACGGGTGAGTAGCGCGCTTTATAAATGTTAATGATTTGATTTGATTTGACTCAATAGCATCCTTCAAGTCTTCCCACAATATAACTGGTTGCCCTGGATGCTGCACGAAAATAGGAGGTGCTATAACAGATTCCATGTTGTTGAAATTAAATCAAAATAAGAACCTAACAAAATAAATGTAGTCACCATTGTCAAATTCAAATAAAAAGTTATTAAAATAATGTAATCACAGATTTCACAGTGTAAGCAGCTTGTGAACCATCTTCACCAGTCCATTCTCTGTCTTGAAGCTTTTATTGGAAACAGTCCAGTTCTATATCTATGAAGCACAGTCCTTCTCTAGTGCTTAGCTACTGATAGTGGTGTCCAAACCTGGACTCAAATGAATTCAGCTACTTGAGATGCTCCTTTTCAGCTGCACGATAAAGTCAGATTTATTGATTCCGCTCGCTACCAGCACAAATACAGTGAAGTTGAGCTTAAGATGTAGCGCTCTCCATGCAATGCTTAAATTGGTAATACTCTGCTTCCTGAGCTTTCATGAGTGTTCTAAGCTCTAATGCACTTCCTATAATGGCGGTAGCACGAGTCTCGCCAATACACATTATGAATACAGCTTGAGGCGCTGTAACATCCAAAGCCATGAGCCTTATGGTACTAAATACTCATTACACTGGAAATGCTTAGTGAGCCCTGGCAATCGTTTGGTATCAACTTAACTCACAGTTGTTTTCTACAGAAATATATGCTCCTCATTGATAAAATATGCCATGTCTGAATACACACTTAATTAAGTACACAGAGTTCAACTAGAACTCGTTGCCACCCACTGAAGAAGCTTTTTAGCAGTCTGATAGATTTAGATAACTTTTATTGTCGAAACAAGATAAATATAATTGAACCTCTCAGCACGGCAGCGGAGACTGACACTGTATGTATATATATATAAATATATATATATATATATATATATATATATATATATATATATATAAACAAAGCTTACAGCCGCGTTAAAGTTGGGCTCACATTTTAAATGTGCAAAACCATAGAAATTCACCCATTATAATTAAAGCTATCTCAAGTAACTATCACTCTTGCCCAAAGGAAACTATAAATCGTGCCCCGCATGCACAATTTTTTCCTCAAACATTTTACTGCAAATATTACTCTGATGTTATCATCAATAATTTTATCAAAGATGTCATTAGTGCCGTAATTTGTGGGGTAATTAGCAGTGCATGGTGAGAGAGTGAGTTATATTTAACTTAGGGCATGAGTCTTCGGGGGGAGAGGAAATCTCCGCTTCCAGCCAGTAAGAACTGTATGACAGCTCTCACATGCTGGAACATGAGTGTTTGGTCTGACTTGGCTGGAGCTGTCAAAGCTCCCGTCAAGTCACAGCAAACAGCTATTTCCTGAGGGTGAGCACTCTGGGACATAGCAGGAGCTGGCCCTGGGTGATGGTGGTCCTTGGAGCCATTACTGGCTCCATGAGGGAGGCATTGGTGCACCCTCCATATTTCAATTTGCCCCGGGAGGTGGTGGTCCTTGGGGCAGGGGCTCTGCAATGGACCCCCTATCTTATTTAAATTTGTCCCCAGGAAGGTGGCGGTTCCTGGGGCTGCAGGGGGGCCTTGCATCCCCACACTTAACTGAATATTTGCACCAGGGAGGTGGCAGATCCCGGGCTGCAGTGTGAGAAGGCATCCCCTTCATTTAAATCCATGTTAGTCCCGGGGAGGTAGCAGTTCAGGGGGCTGCGGGGGACTGGGCTGCCTGCATTTAATATTATCATTGGCCTGGGGAAGTGGCAGTCGTCGGGGCTGAGGGGGGCTGGGTAGCCCTCTGCATTTAATTCTATGTTTGCCATGGGGAGGTGACACTCGTCCCTAGGCAGCTAAAGTAAGGACCATGATTCGAACCAAATAGCATTTATTTATATATATATATATATATATATATATATATATATATATATATTTATATATATATATATATATATATATATACATATACACATACATATATATATATATATATATATATATATATATATATATACAAATAAAAAACACTCTGTATTACAGAAGAAAACCATGCACACTCCTGGTGAAAAGAAGTAAGGTTTAATGATGCAACACACTCAACACGTTTTGACACTAGGGCCCATACTTATGTGCAAATTATGGAGCATGAAGATGCGCCAAAATTGGCAGCGCCGCGCTCCGTCATTTTCACAATGCAGGGATGCGTCATATTTAAATGAATACGATGTACCCCTGTGTTGTCCCCTGTGCTAGTGCTAAATTTAGCTGCTAGCGCTAAAGCAGGCATCCTTGCACTATTGTGCAAAAACAGAATAAAAGTATTCCTCCTTGTTGCACCTTGCTATTGTGACCCCTGGGGTGGCGTTAGATTTTGGAGCTGCCTCAGGTTTACGAAATAGCATAAATCTGGGGCTGCGTCAAAATGCAATTGGTTTTGCTGTGGCACGCCCACAGCAACACCTATTGTACTTCCCTTCCACGCAAAGTGCTGCACGTGAAGGGGCCATATTTACAAGGTGGAGTTAAGCCGCAAAAAGGTGTCTTGATCACGAGTGACAGTAAACATGAAGGACAGATATTAAATACACTATCCCAATGATATAGACATAAACAAAGGACTGCCACAGTAACAGAATTAAGAAGCGCAATTTTGAAATAAAATCGCCTTGTAAAACTATGGTTCAGGTGCAAGATTCATTCCATACAGTGTTATGACATATTAAGATCAAAGTAACAAAATGTAATCATAAGTAAAAGCAACAACTCTTCTGTGCATTAAATATATTGGTCATCCTGTGCACCAGAAATTAACATAGCATAGACTGTGAGAAGGAAAATAGCCCAATTGTGCTCCTAAAATTCAAACTGTGATACATATTACTGAGGGGGGATTCCCAAATCATAACCTGATCCCACCCAAGGGGGCAATTGCATTTCAACATATACATATATACGAACATATATAATCCCATAGACACATTTGCCATCTTTGTGTAGTAGGGCTCTAGCAGGCAACCAATGCTGCCAAAAGGAAATCAGTATGTGACATAAAATGGACTGATACTGTAATATACATATCGTAGAATAATAGCATGGCAGTGGACAGACACAAAAAACATTTTTAGATATTCTGGTAATACTTCAACATTGATCCCACATACTACCTGTGTAAAAGTTAGCAGAGATATCATACCCAACTATATTCAAATTCAAATTCGATTTAACCCACATGTACAGATAGTTTTTCATCCATATTTAATCATAAAGCAGGAAGTGTGTTGAACCTTTTAATATATCTAGACACCAGTCTGCACAGTGATAGCACCCTGTCCCCAGCTCAGATACTGGGTGAGACCAGATCTAGAACAAAGAAGTGTAGAAGGCTACTGTCACTGGAATGATATTCCTTGAAGTGGCTGGTCCCTGGAGATTGGTTATCCTGATTGTTTATCACATGCATGTGTTCCAAAATGTGCTTTTTGGCTCTGTGAATAGTGCTGCCTATATATAGCAAAGTGCATGGACATTTGAGAGTGTGTAGACAAAAATCAGAGTTACAAGACAGCCCCTTGGTAATTGTAAAATAATTCACTGTCTCAGGTATGGCAAAGGACTGTACTTTCTTGCTGAACTTGCAGGCCTTACAATTCCTGCACGGCACAAAGCTTGGTGTTTTTATTTTACCCACAAATGCAAGTATTCTCATAATCATGTTGTGGCATAATACGTCCTTCAGATTTGTATTTCTCCTAAAGGTTATACTGGGCTGGTAGATACATACTGTCATATTGTGACTTCTGTGTGGAGGACATGCCAATGTTAGTGGAGGATTTTACACATCTTTTTGGCCTGTCTGTTATAGGTCGTAATGAACCTAATCTGGTTCCCTCTCATGGTAGTTACTTTGGTCCTATTGGGAGCGATGAGTAGGTTTTCCCTTCTGATCTTCTTAACCATCTCACAGAAGTGATGCATGTATGTAGTAAGTATGGTATGGCTACCTGTGTGTGCATGTTCGTGCAGATCTTAACAGTAACATCGGTATGTGTTACCATTGTGTTTGAATGTGTGTGTGATGCATAAAATGACTGATACCATTTGCACATGTGCATGTGTTGCTAGACTTTGTACACATACTGTTACCACATGTATACTAGGAGTGCACATATGTGATCTAACACATATATGTGGTCTACCACATTTTAATGTCTGATTTCCAAATGTATTCACCAGTACATAATAATGCATGTGATATCCATGACAAATTGTACTCTGAGGATGCAGTGGACATTGGCTGGGTTGCCTTCACGGTATACCTGGCAATGGTGAGTGCATGTGTGTCCACACTGAGGTGTGTTGTTAGGTTCAGGATTCATGATGCACTGCTACACATGTGACATACAGTTCCTCATGCAACTATGATGCAGGAGATGGTGTATTCACAGTTTTCAGTGAAGGCTGGTATGTGCCGTGTGGTTTGGAAGACATGTGTAGTGTCATATGTGCAAAATTTACCACAGCGTTGTGCTCAGGGGATTTGAAATCTCATATATCTACCTTCCGGCATGGACACAAGTTGGACTTTGTTGAATGGCTTATAGTCATATGAGTCCCACCTGTTTCCGTATGTTGGAACACATCTGATGGTAATTTAAGTATGTCAATGATCATGTGATACAAATGCATTTTCATTAGTGGAAAGTTGAACTTTGTGCAGACTCCCACACAATACCAGGCCTGTACCATTTAAGTGGTACATGTGTGCTGAGATATCAGACATATGTGTGCATGCCACAAACTAGGTACTTACAATCTACCACAAAATGTTTGTTACGACTGTCACATACAATGTCAAACAACTGTGTTGCAGTGTTGCAGTTAGGCAATGATGGCAGCCTGGTGATCCTTTGTACTGTGTAACTATTTACCTTATTCCCACATTGAAACATGGTTGCATGTTTAGCACAGCTTTACAGTGCCCTACTCTGCTCAATCCACTGTGCACATGCATCAGGCCCCTGACTGTGTCAAGATTCAATGTAGCTTCAGCACTGGAGTGAGGGGGTGTTGGGCAGGGATCTAGCCTCCTCATGATACCTCTTCAGCAGAACAATGTGCAGTCCCCTGCAGACTGACACATGTACATTTGTGATCAAATGGCCTAAGATTTTCATTATCCTTAGGTGTACCTTATGTCAGGCTTTCCCTATCATGTACAGAGGACTGGCAACTTGTACGTGTAGGACATGTCTCATAATTGTGCATGGTCTGACAGACATGGTAATGAATTCTTAGTAATTTCCATTTGCAGCTTGGTTAGGGCCTCTATTTCTAGTGTGTCTTGTAATTGTTGTGCGACTCAGGGGACAGATGATGTCATCTGTCACTGCCTTCCGGCATCATAGTATGGAATGGGCAACTACAATGCTGTTGTTGTAGCAAACATGAGTGGGTTATGTATTGACCTTGCCATCCTCTCTGAACATATGTTGAGTTATCACACAGTGAGGTTGTTGTGTTACACAGTCAGTATTTGTCTATGTGTGTACTTTCTCCATCATTTATGGCATATCTTATTTGGAATAGATTAGTTTCTACATTGCTGGCATTCTTTAGGCTGCTACACTTTGTACACATTTTCTACTGCAACATTGTCTGGTCATAAATGGACAGGATGCAATGTGTGGCTTGTGTAATTTGGAGATGTGCACATCTTCTACTACTGGCTACTTGATAGTTTCTCTTCCATGTTTAGGCTTTGCGAGATTACATGACTTCCACACACACATCATAGTACACCTGCCATAGCACTTATGTACCCTCCAAGTTACCTCCCCATGTTGTATCTCCAAGTGTCCGTGGGAGTCTCCCAGATGTCCTTCCACATCCATTAGTGTACATGGGTTTGCACTAAATTCAGCATTCCACAACCTATGTCACTGTCACCATGGGTGTACCTTGTTGGTGAGTAAAATCATCTCAGTGCTGTATTATTTTTTGGCCACATGCAACATATCTGTCTCCATCTGCTGACATACATTTTAGGGTGGGTCTGTGACATGTTTTGACATTGCTAGACATACTTGTACGTACCACACCTGAGTGGTCTTTGGAGACCTAGACACTTTAGGGAATATTGTCACTGTTTGTAACTTTCTCTTGGTCAGGCATATGAGTGTCAATGAGAGGTGTGTTTTTATATGTGGTGTATGATGGTATCATACAGACTATACTGAGTAACCTTGCTGACACATGTCAACCATTGTAGGTACTTTCAAACCCTTTCCTACCTAGGCCATACACCCGTATAACAGTCTTCGCATTTATATCTGGATTGGCTGTATGGATGTGTCAAGACAGCAGATTTGTGTGACAAGTGTGTTAGAATGTAAATAGGGACAGACTCTGCCTACATTCCACCCAGACATTAATTTGGTGATGTATTCTCCCATTTTATAGTTAAATCCTGGCTATAGGACATATGTATGTAGAGTGGATCATTACCCATTGTTCTTTCACTTGTCTATCAACTCTTAGCGCACTCCACAGCCAACATGTATGTGTTCTAAATGAGGTACTGCACACCATGTGGCAGGCTTGGGCCCAATGCAGTGCCGGAATGTAATGCCATTAACACACAGTGCATGCTTTGGCTCAAACTTTGGTTCCTATTACTGAACAGTCAATGAAGGTCCATTGATACCATTGGTTCCTCCTCTTGACACACATGCTCAGTGCTGGCGTAGGAGCTATCTGCCTGATATGTGACACAGTTCTATACAAATTTTACTAATACATTGTTGGACCGGGCCCTTTATACAGGGTCATTTCTCAAACTTTTTACCTACTCTTCCTAATTTTTCGGACCCTTTTTGGCTGACGTTATGACTCTGGCCACTTTATCAGTGCTAACGTGCATGTGCTCTCCATTGTATTAAATGCCACTAGTGGGCATGCAGAGCAGCTTGCGTCACCCACTGAAGTAACCTTTCAAACCTGTCTCAGGCCTGCTAGCGCAAGACCTGCATGCGCACTTTTCTGCCACAGGGACCTGACATCTAAATTTACTTGCCAGGCTCAGAACTCCCCTTTTACTACACGTAAGTCACCCCTAAGGTAGGCCCTAGCTAGCCCTATGGGCAGGGTGCTATATATGTAGAAGGCAGGACATGTGCCTGGTAGCGTGGCCTGTCCTGGTAGTAACAAGCAGCCTATTATGGTTTCTCACTGCAGTGAGTGCTACCTCCTCATAGGATTGCATTAGAAATGCCCTGCCTTATGTCTAGGGGGTATTGTCTGATTTATGAGGGGTAACGTGGGCATGTTTGGTATGGTTGTAATGGTAGTGAGAAATGCTGCTTACTGGTGGAGGCGGATTATTTATTATCATTATAGAAATGCCACTTCTAGAAAGTGAGCATTTTTCTTTGCTTATGACTCTGGTGTTCTTGCAGCTTTACTCCATCCACGTCTGGGCAGAGTGACAGTTGCCCTATGTGCATACTTTTCAGACAGCCTGCACACACGGAGGGTTGAGGTGTCACAAGAGTGCATCTGCATATTGAATGGACTTCCTGGGCTGAGAGAAGGGGAGGCAGGGTACACTTGCATCTGTAAAGATTGTGCCCTGGCTTTCACACAAAGGGCTCGTTTATCCCCAACTGATGTTTGGACTTGTGCTGGAAAGAGAGAGGGGATAATCCCAGGACCTGTTGTAACTGGTTGAACCCTCCTCTCTCCCTCATTGAAAATGCTTTGCAAAACTGAGTATAAGTACAGGGGTTTTTTCCCCATAAAGACACACAAGAAACATACTTGGGACTGGACACAGAATGCTGCTGGAGGGACTGACCAGGAACCTCCTTGGACTGCTGCTGCTTGGTCACCAGGAGGAACTGCCACTGACTGCATCCCCCTTGTGCTGGCCTGCTGCTGGTCTCTGCCACCCTGCGCTCCACTTTTGCCCTCCTGGGCTGGCTGCTGCGGCCCCTACCCCCTGCATCTACTTGTTTTCCAGCGCAAAGGAGCAATTTACCTGAGTTTCAGAGTGCTTGAGGAGCACGCCTCGTATTGTGAGCGCTTTTGTTTTATTTATCTAGCACCTCGAGCACTCCACCTTCTTTACTTAGTGAGTGAGGAGCGCTTTGTTTTACTTGGGGTGTGCGCATTGGAGAGCTTTCTGTCTCTCTCCGAGGGAATGTTTGCCGTCGCGATCCGGGCACCAGAGGGTGGAATCTGGAGTAAGAGCTCCCTGTTCAATGCCCTCGGGGCGAGGAGCGATGTGTGGAGTACCCCTGGGGCACAAGCAGGAACTACTTTTGAGGAGTTCACTGTGGCAGCCCAGGACCTGGAAAATCACTCATTCCCCAGCTCTGGGAAGCACGAGTGGATGTGCTAGGGAGGATGGAGCAGCCACCTGGAAGAGAGGGAACCTCATCAGAGGTACCTTTCCCTCACTGGGCCGCCCCCAGGTGCACCATGGAGGAGCCTTGCACCCGGGGAGAGATGCTTGGTCCCCTGAGGCACAGGAGGCAGCGTAAGCCTCTGCTTGCTTCACTGGGTGGCGTGGATGCCTCAATGGAGGCCCCACCCAGCTGAGGATGAAATACAGAATGTGACCCCCATCGCAGGAGGGGGCACCCAACGTGCAGGACTCTGGCTCAAGGGTAAGTCCCTTGTCTGTGTCACTGCGATTGGATCGCATAAGCTCCTTGTGCCAGCGAGAGAGGGAAACTTTTCCCTCCTGCCTCTCCGCGAGAACCGGGGAGAGGTCCCTTTTTGGCTCAAGGGAAGCACTGGAGCTCCCTACAGTGGCCCCAGAAAGCAGCCTGGGAACAAGTCAGGAATTCTCTTTGGTTCTAGGTCTTCCTCACGACTGGATAACATTTCTTTGTGTAATATGTCCACTGTTTCTTTTACATAGGGGGTGACATATGTTGGCAGGATATACACAACCCTGATGGCATGGTGGTTATTGTGCAAGGCGAGTGTCACATTACACATGCATGACTTGCAAGGTGTTTCTGAGGCTCGTTTTATGGACAGCTATGCTTATAATGACATGTGCATTAGGGAGAGTGCAGCCGTGATGATGCAAGTATGGTAATGTCCTTATGCATTTCTGGTGATATGTGCTTTTACCCTGATATATACAATCTTTTAGTAATGTTTTCCTGACTACTGCTTATGTTGCAGAATAATCAGTAACCTATGTTCTACTTGACTACTGCTGGTTTGTGCAGAGTAACTGTTCTGTGTAATGTTCTGACAACTGTTTGGGTATCAGGGTATTACTGATGATGTTGTGTACGATACAGTTTATTTTTATATAACTTGGTGTTGTGTTTCCTTTGTGGTAGGGCTAGTGTGTCATGTGTGTTGTGCAAACGCTTTACACATTGCCTTTGGGTTAGGCCTAACTGCTCGTGCCAAGCTACCAAGTGGGTGAGCAGGGGTTATCTTGGACGTGTAACTCCCTTACCCTGACTAGAGTGGGTGGGTTTTGCCTGGCTTAGGTACATACCCTAACCAACCAGAAACCCCATTTCTAACCTATACCATTTTGAAACAGCCCCTACTGTATGTAGCCCCCCCTTTGCATGCATCTTGTCAGGCTTGGGGATGATGTGGGGAAAGGGGTACGAATTTGCACAATGGCCACTTAATGCCACATATTTTTTGTGGTGCGTGGATCTAGGTCTACGGGAGCCACATGGCCGTGAGTTATGTGACACTGATGTGGGGCATGGAGGCGCTATTACCTCTTACATCACAACCTATGGTCAACTATCTTTGTTACTGTTGTGTTTCTTTCCTGCTCTATGAGGTATGAGCAACATTCCAATGGTATTAGTAAAATGATTTATTGGTGATACTTTCAAAGTAATATTATTTGTAAAGTGGCTCGGTATAAATGTTCTGTACAATTTTGTGTCTCCTGCTAACTCCAGCAGCAGCGCTTTGTTGTCCCCCATCCACCTGTGCTGCACCATTGTTATCCTCCTCCTCATTGGGGACATCTACCAGTTCATCCCAGGGAACTTTGGTCTGTTCACATATGTTATGCAAGATTGCAGATACAAGTATCATCTTGCATATCAGCAGTGATGCATACAACAGGCTTCCTCCTGTCAGGACCAGGCACCTGAACCGTGACTTCAGGAGCCCAAATGTCCTCTCCACCACATTTTGTGTCCTGTGCCCTTCATTTTATACCTGCTCTTCCACCGTTGTCAGATTGCCAAAAGGAGTCATCGCCCATGGCTGTATGCCGTAACCTTGGTCAGCTGCAAAGGAATGAGAGAATACATGTTGGTAATGCATATTTGTGGTTTTGTATGCTCCATGGCAGATGTTAGTTTTAGGTGGAGTGGTGACTCCAGCTTGGTTCTGGTATTTTGTGTATTTCTGTTTTGTAGTATGGTCCCGTTGGTTTGTGTTGCTGGACATTACTATCATGGGTTGTGGAGCAGGGACCTGGTGATTGTCATATTAATCCAAACTGGCAGTTCAACCATACCAAACATGTGTTGTGTTGTCCATATTTGAGGCTGTGCCCTATTGTTAGTGGGACCTATCACCTCCTTGCACCACAATAGTGTCATTAGTATTGATACTGTGGTAACCCTACAAAGCCAAACTCAGACCTCCATGTTAACATGTGGCACTATGCATGCAATGCCACACTTTGTGACCCTTTGTGGCAATTGATGGCTGTTCCAGCCATCATGTGTACAAGGGTGTGATTCACACAATTGGAGGGGTAGCAAAATAGGTGCTTTGGAATCTCTAAGTTTCCTATACATGACTTCTCACAGACACTTTCAACACAAGCATAGTGCTTGCGTTGGGAGGGGGAACACCATATTTTTTAATGGGTCCGAGATATGGTGCATTAATGATCAGGTATGTTCTCAATACCCCTGCGGAGCCCTACTATGGCATCCATTATCTTTACAGTATTGCACCTACTATGCACCTTGGTGGCCCGTTACTTGCATAACGTGCACACATGGTGGCATTAGGAGGTGCTAAGCGGCACATGTATAGTGGCACTCGACTAGGTGCAGCACCACTTGTTTTCCTGCAGCAGTTGCTGAGTGTTGAGGTGGGGTGTGAGGCGGATGATTGCACAAGAACCTTTGGTAGGAGGGCCAATAAGGATGGCTGGGAGATACCAGCCACTTGTGCACCCGTTCTCTGGAATGATCCTGACACCAGCATATGAAGAACAGTGAGGAGTTTGGCCATGGGTGGTAGATTAGTTGGAGTTTCCACACTTGCAGTGATGCCTGGCGCTATGTGGTGCAGCAGGCGTGCAATGGACTCCCGCTTCAGATGGTAGGTTCTGATGACATCTTGTTCCCTGAGCCCAAGGATGGTTGTGCACTGTAGGAATATCCTCGCCCGCCTTCTGTGCTGACTTTGTAGCTGCTGTGGTGGTGTTTGGGGTTGCTGTAGTGGTGCTGGAGGGACCTGTTGTCATTGCTATCATCTGCAGCTTGTGCCACGCTGGAGCATTAACAGTTCCATGTTGTCAAGCAGGTTGCCAATAACCTTTTGTGTGTTTTCCCTGAGTAGTGGTGTGTCTGCACATTATAACCCCTAGTCTGACCATACATTAAAATTTAGCGCAAGTCGGCCTTTGCATCATTTTTTGAGACCAACTCCTTCCTGTGCGTCGTTTTAGCATTGGGCAGTAAATGTGGCGCTAGAGTGTAAGCGTGATCTTTTTTAAGGGAACACCTACCTTGCATATCATTGTTGCAAAATGATGCAAGGTGGGTTTGCGCTCCCAAAAAATTATACTAACTCAGATATTTTGACGCTAGATGGGTCTAGCTGCAAAATATAAATATGGCAGTAGGTTTGCGCCGCTTTTGCATCAAAAAAATGATGCAAAGGTGGCACAAACTTTTCATAAATATGGGCCTGAATGTCTTCACAAACAATCTCAACCTCTGCCACAGTAACATTTACTAAAGCTCTATTCATATCTTCTAAACATAAAGCTGGTGTTTTTACATAATAAAGGGCCTTATTACGACCTTGACGGAGGGTTTTCCGCCATCACAAATGTGGCGGATATTCTGTCTGTCGTATTATAATCCTATTATATTTAATGGCGATCGTAATACGGCAGACGAGATATCAGTCACATTTGTGATGGAGGAAAGGTCATAATAAGGCCCAAAGGGGGTTATTTTTACTTTGGAGGAGGTGTTAATCCGTCCCAAAAGTGACGGAAAAGTGACGGATTTACCACCAGCCGTATTACGAGTCCATTATATCCTATGGAACTCGTAATACGGCTGGTGGTATATCCGTCACTTTACCGTCACTTTTGGGACGGATTAACACTCCTCCAAAGTTAGAATAACCCCTAAAGTCTCCTAAATAAGGTGCTCATTTTTGATTGATGCAGAGTTAACATTCTAAAGAGATGAAAAGTTCTTCTACACACCTTTGAAAGACATGCCAGTAAATGCCCATGTAATTTAGTTTACTTTCTAATGTTGCATGTATCTAATCCTTGAAGCATTTTAATTTTCTGTTTCAGACATCGCCATGAAAATTCTCTTAGCAAAGTTTTCAAATTATCAATTGATTCCTGACAGATAGTACAAATACTGCTACACTTCTACTTGTACACTGGAGCCTGTTTACACCTTCCTGGTACTTCTTCAGCTATCACTTCTTCATTCCTAGGAGCTGTCTCTTATTTTTCAATGGTACTGCAATCCTTTACTTCACAGCAATGACGACTTGTGTCAAGGGCTTGTACTAATGTGTTCTCTTGCAAGTAGTACTCTTTATTAAAAACAGTTCGGTGCTAGATGTGTGCATCCATTCACTTTTAAATACTTTACAAAAATGCCTTTTGTTAATACGAATTTTTCTTAAAGTTCTTTTCATTATGCACTGTACTATTTTGCCTGGTGTCTTCATTCTGTTCAATATAAGGAAACAAAGGGGGTCATTCTGACCCCGGCGGTCTCAGACCGCCGGGGCCAGGGTCGGCGGGAGCACCGCCGACAGACCGGCGGTGCCCCGCAGGGCATTCTGACCGCGGCGGTTCGGCCGCGGTCAGACTAGGAAAACCGGCGGTCTCCCGCCGGTTTTCCGCTGCCCTACAGAATCCTCCATGGCGGCGGAGCGCGCTCCGCCACCATGGGGATTCTGACACCCCCTACCGCCATCCTGTTCCTGGCGGGTCTCCCGCCAGGAACAGGATGGCGGTAGGGGGTGCTGCGGGGCCCCTGGGGGCCCCTGCAGTGCCCATGCCAATGGCATGGGCACTGCAGGGGCCCCCGTAAGAGGGCCCCACTTTGTATTTCAGTGTCTGCTTTGCAGACACTGAAATACACGACGGGTGCCACTGCACCCGTCGCACCTTCCCACTACGCCGGCTCAATTCTGAGCCGGCGTCCTCGTGGGAAGGTTGATTTGCCCTGGGCTGGCGGGCGGCCTTTTGGCGGTCGCCCGCCAGCCCAGGGCAAATCCCAAAAAACCCTCAGTGGTCTTTCGACCGCGGAGCGGTATTTTGGTGGGGGAAGTCTGGCGGGCGGCCTCCGCCGCCTGCTGGACTTAGAATCACCCCCTAAGTTTCCTCCGCAGAGCACATGCTTTGTCCACTATACTCTCAATATGTTGCTTTTGTTGAACCATAGCACTTCTCATATTATACTTCTTCATTTTTACTCATCTACTTAAACTGTTTTTGTTGCCAACTTAAATTCTGTGTTTCCTTAATACATTTTCTACTTTTAGAAGGATATACTCCTTCCTGTGTATTATTTTATTTAAAACTCCTGTGTGTACTGGACACATTTCTTTCAGTTTGATATTTTGCATATACGTCTTTTAGGAAAGTCTTTACTGCTCTTATCAGCTGTTCTTGTTTTCCTGTCCACGTTCTCCACCTTATCTGCATTTTTAACGTGTGTCTGACTAGGTGTCTCAGTGGCTCTATCCTTTCTTTTGTTAATAGGTATATCAGTTGTATTATGGAGTGGTCACTGCACATAAAAGTGAGAGTACAAGTCTGAAAATGCATGTCTAACTTAGTGAAACTTAGAAGGGAATGTTTCATCTTTTAACTTCAAAGGACCCTGCTCTATCACCCACTGACTGTGCCAGAAGCAGAAAAACAAAACAATAGTTTTAGCAGTGCAGAGAGGGGCGAGGCTGGGCCACAGGAGGTGGGAGGAGGGGAGTGTGCACCCAAGTACACATATGTGTTTTACTGGATATCTGAGGCCGGCCAAACACACATGTGCCCTTAGGTTTCTCCAGACAGGCTGTGTTTAACAGCAGTGTTTGGGGAAACTGCACAGGCCCCAGGGCTGTGTATGAGCTGCAGGCACTGCTGCTCAGACTAATCCTGGTGATACTTTCATACAAGTTTTTGCATGAAAGCTGTGCCAGGATTGCTGTATAAGTCTGTGCTGGTGTCCCGGCAGTAAATGTTGGGACACCAGAAGAAGAGGAGTGTGAGGCTGCAGGATACGGTAGGGGCAAATGCAAGATAACATGACCTCATCTTCGTCCCCCCACCCTCCCCTTGAATTATGCGGCAGCCACGGCTGCTATCACCTAACTATGGACTAGCTGAGTGCTAAATTTTCAGTAGTAAAATGATAGTTTGAGGATTCTCAAGCAGCCTTTCTAATGGGAACTCAAACTCACAGTAAAAGTGTACACTTAGGCCTAATTACGATCTTGGCTGATGGGGTATTCCATCACAAACGTGGCAGAAATCCCCTCTGCCGCATTACTAGTTACATTATATCACTTGCAATAAGGTGAATGGGATAGCTGTCACATTTGTGACGGTGTATCCAATCCCCCAAGATCATAATCAGGCCCTTAGAGTCTGCATTAGTAGGCCTGAGCAATGTTTAAACTAGTACTTGTTTGAATAGATGTGTAGGTTGTGTCAGAATTGGGTGGGTGTGACAGTGTCTGCCTGATTATGAGAGTGGGAAGATTTTTCAGCATTTTGGGTGTTTGGAGGAAGTGAACATAGCTACCCCGGAAGTGTTCCCTGTTCGCTGCTGCTTAAGGGATCGCATCACGGTTGGGGTCCTGCGCTGGGGGCCCAGGCCTGGGAACCAGTGCTGGTGGCAATGCAGAACCTGGGGAGGCTAGCTCCACTTGCGCGGAGGCCGCACCACACTCACATGCCGCGGCAAAAGTTCTCTTTCCCTTTTGCTCTCTCTTGCCCCTCTCCTCACCTCCAGCAGCATCACGTCTGGAGCAGCACCAGTGTATTGAAGTGGTGAATGGTGAGGGCAGGGTACAAGGGAAACAAGGGGAGCAGGGAGTAAGGAGCTCCTGGCATTGTGGGATCTATTGATCATTTACTCCCCCACTTTTCCTGACGCATCACACTTCACTATTGTTTGCTGCCCTATGCCCCTGGGTCTGGCATTCTTGTCTGAGAGTGAGGCCCAAAGGGGATAGCACAAATGCAAAGAAATATAAATTGATCTGAAGCCACCTTAAGCGGTGTCCAGGACTTTGGATGCCCCCCAAGTGAGAGAGTGAGGGACGAGGGAAGTGAGCTGAGTAGTGCAATCACTCAAGGTTGAGCCCTGCATTCCGCAGAAGCAGCCCAGCTACATCTGGGTGCACCTTGCGGCTCAGGGTGCGCTCCCACTGCTCTGAACTCCTCTCCAAACTTATTTTCTTTCCTTTTCTAAGTTGTTGTCTTGAATATTGGCTTGCATTAGGATGACAGCTAAAAAGCTGAAATATGGCAGACTGATTTTCACAAGACGTTGCCAAAAAACAAAATTAATTCATTAAGAAATAAGGTACCCTTTTTTTGGAATCATGAAGGAGAAATCATTGCTTCAGTCCTATTTTTACCCTGGAGAGTCTAAGGGGATGACAGAAGTTGATTTAGCATCCCCAAGTATTGGGCTGATAAAACAGGGAGCTAAGGGAGCAATGGGGGGAGGACAGATGGTAATACTTCATAGCTCTCTAAATAACTCCCTTGCAGACAAGACTCTGTCCAATATTCTGTCACTTACCTCGAGTAATGTTCATTGGCAGATAATATTGACCACAGAGCATCTTAGTGTGGGTCCTTTCGGCTTAGACTCCTCTGGTTTTTGTGTGAGATGAACCTGATGTCTCCACAAGTATCCTGTCTTGGAGAGGCTTCACCGATATTTGGTTATTCTCTCCTGGTAATATCACCTTGCAAGGCTGTTCCCCCTTCATCCCCTTTTTCTACTACTAACATTGTGCTACCATCACAGAGGAAGAGGAAGTCCTTGGAATATTTTAGCAGCACTTCCAGTTTTAACCTCTTTTCCAGATCGATTCTCTTTTCTGGCTCGGGTCTTGGGCTATTGTTTAACCCAGCTGTGAATCCGTCTATGATTATTTTTGTTTTTCTAGGACCCCTCAGTGCCTTTTGAAAATGTTGTCTTCTATTTTGCAGCTGTTGGAAAAAACGACTGACAGTTTGGACCATATGCCAGACATCTTAACAATAATTTTGAAAGAGCTTCCATTTAAATGTGAAGGAGATCCTTCTGGTGGTGTACAGTTGAGTTCGGTTAATTGTGATGTAGCAGTACAAGTTAGCTATTCAAATTGAAACTCCTAGTCCCACTTGATGAGTTTAAATCAGGGAATGGGAATGGTGAAATGGACCTATCATCTTTAAAGTTCCTTTTCAGGGATGAAGATTGTTCTCCAGCTGATGTTCTGGAGGGCGCAGGGAACTTAAAGTCCCCTTGGACTTATCCCACTGGTAATGAAGTATTTCCAATGTGCAAATCAAAGGGAATCATGAAAGAAAGAAATCATATCAATTTGGAGCTTCAGGTAGCTCAAGAGAATACAGCAAAGAAAGTTGGAAAAAAGGTTCAATGAAAGTTAAGACGCTTTAAGAAAAAAGGAGTTAGGTCATTCAAATTGATAAGGTTTCCTCCGACAATTATGAATCGTATCCCTCCGGTCTTAGTGCCCCAGACCATACCAGATAAGGCAATAAATAGCAATCAAAATTATCAGGTTTCTTACATCATAAGTTTAATAATTTAACAGAAATAACTTCTTTGGATTTCATTGCTCTATTTGAAGATGAATCTTTCTATTCGAACCATTTGTGTTAAATCTTTTAACCCAGATACATCAACTTAGACAGGTTAGAAGTAGTGACTTAGAACTGGTAGAACTGCTAGATTGTGGTAAGGAGAGGAAAACAAGGGTTAATTTTAAGGGCCTTCTTTATACTTTTTGGTGCAAAACTACATTAACGCAGTTTTGCACCAAAAGGTTTTGCACCGGCTTGCACCATTTTTTAGCACCAGCTGGGCACCATATATATGGAATGGTGCAAGCTGGTGCAAAGGGTAGGCTAGCGTAAACAAAAATGACGTTAGGTAGGTTAGAGTGAAAATAAATGTCTCTAACCAGATTAGCGTGATTTTTATACGCTAAGGGGCATATTTATACTCTGTTTGCACTTAATTAGCGTCATTTGTTTTACTCTAATTTGGTTCAAAACCATCTCCATATTTATACTTTGGTGCTAGACCCGTCTAGTGCCAAATTTATGGAGTTAAAGTCATTTATTGGAAGTGCCTTATTGAGATGCAAGGTAGGCGTTCCTGTGCAAACCAATGAAATTTTTTAAAGCCTGGGTCGGGCAGGCGTTAGGGGACCTGTGGGCCTATTTCACATGAGGAACTCCATTAAATAAGCCCACAGGTGCCCTCCCGAGGCCCCAGGGGCACCCCCACCCACACCAGAGGGACTGCAGAGGATGGGGGACCCCATCTCAGGTAAGTAAGGGTAAGATTGCATTTTATTTCCGAAAGTGCCATAGGGGGCCCTGAAATGGGCCCCCAAACATGGCACAGGGTGCAGTGGCCATGCCCAGGGGACCCTTGTCCTCTGTGCTGGCCATTAGGGTGGTGGGTGTGACTCCTGCCTTTTCTAGGGCAGGAGTCATGTGGCATGGTAGGTTTAGCACCATAATAAGACACTAACCTGGTTAGAGTCATTTTTTTTTTTACTCTAACCTGCCTAAAGTCATTTTTTGGTGCTAAACCCACTTCTTCTATATTGCCAGCCCCACCCGACTAATGTCATTTTTTTTTACTCTAGCCTATCCTTTGCACCGGCTTTCACCATTTCATAAATATGGTGCCCGGCTGGTGCAAGAAATGGTGCAAGACGGTGCAAAACTTTTTGGTGCAAAACTGAGTTAGTGCAGTTTTGCAGCAAAAAGTATAAATAAGGGCCAATATTTTGTAAGCTTGTGCCACTTTTGCGTCAAAAAATGACTTTAATGCGGCTCAAAAAATATAAATCAATGCCTTGGTGTTAGACTGGTCTAGCACCAAAGTATAAATATGGAGTTAGTTTTGCACCGAATTAGAATAAAAAAAATGACGCTAATTCGGTGCAAACAGAGTATAAATATGCTGCAGAGTATAAATATGCCCCTAAATATGGCGTTAAGGCCGTAGATTCATTTTTTGCACTGGAACGCCTACCTTGCATCTCATTAAGGCAAGGTAGGTCTCCACTTCCAAAAATTTACTTTAACTCCATAAATGTGGCGCTAGACGGGTCTAGCACCAAAGTATAAATATGGAGTTAGTTTTGCACCGAATTAGAGTTAAAAAAAATGACACTCATTAGGTGCAAACAGAGTATAAAAATGCCCCCAAGTCTCCTGCTATTGCAAATCTGATTTTGCTGAATGGTGACCATTTCTAGTCCCAAGGAATTTATGTTATTCCTTCTCCTCTTCAGTGGAAAGGTTTGATGGAAGGGATGGGGAAGTCTGTGCAACCGTAGTGTACTCTCAAGGAGAGTTTAGCATCTCAGGAGGAAATGAAGGCTAAGGCGAAATTGACTGTGATCTCTTGTAAAGATGGTAGGTGACTCGTCGAAAGTACTGATCAAAAGGCAGGGTTGTTATCTAAAACTGAAGATGTATCTAAATGGGCTTGGCTTGCTGGCTGTTTAAATATGAGAAAACCCTCTATCTCAAAGGTATTGAAGAGGGGTGTTTAGTAGTGTGTTAGATAATATTAGAAAACTATCATGGAACATTGCTGGCTGCTGGACAAAGTTAGGGAAAAGTTGGAATCTGGATTCATGGGATCTCGCTATAATCTACCTCCAAGAAACATTGGCTCCTGACCCTTTTGATGTCGAAAATGTGTATTTTATTAGCAGTTCAGCCATGCAAGTGGTTGTATAGCTGCACTTCTGTCTACACAATTTTCCTAGGTGAATGTAATTTTTAGTCATCACTCAAATTGTTACATTGTATTGTTTTCCCTAAACAGAACTTGGATGAATGCCTCTTTGCTCCTTTTATCTTGGTCAATTTGCATATTCCACTAGGTCACGAAAAAGCCTATTTGCTGAATTACTTTTTTGATTACATTATTATGGTAATGTCTAAGGCAGGGGCCTCCAGGGTCTCATTTAAGGGAGATCTCAATGCTACAATTTCTAATCACTCCCTGGCTCTTTTTACTCATAAGGAAAGGGAGCAGGCATTAAATATTCTGGTTTCTGTGTTCCCTCAACATTCTAGTACAAATAGAAAGGGTGCTCTTCTCCTGGGTGTTTGTTATATATACACACTTCAGTAAATTCTGCAACAGTTATTGATTAAGTTATTAGCTCGTATTTGGCTTTCCCTTGTGTGTCTGGTTTAAAAGTAATAAAGAACGGCTTGAGTGACCACAGTATAATGCTCTCTACTATCCTAGGAAATCCGGAGCTCATTGCCCGCGGCACATATCGGATGTGTTGTTTGGTATTGTGAATGGGAAGGTGTTATGGTCTATTCAAGATAAACATAGGCTTGCCACTGAATTAAGGGAAATTACTGAAACTATGTCCTATTCATGTTGGCTACCGATCCATATATTTGAGGAGGATATGAGAAAGTTTATTCACTTATCACCCTCCCTGGAAGGCCCCTCCAGAAGAGCTATCTAATGCAGTTAAAATTATTTTAATAAAAGGTTCATCTTTAATAGGCTTATTAATACTGTCAAAAAGGGCAATTTGTCTATTATTCTAAAGAGAGAACTAGATGGATTGTATGTCTTAAAAGAGGAAGGTCTAGATGGAAAAGAATACAGAAAAGGCATAGTGGTGATGAAATTTGGATTAAGCTAACTTAGGCAGCAAATTGTAACAATTCAAAATGTTTTGGAGAATTGTAGGGGAGAACATATGCTCTCTAGCTGAGCCAAAATTAAATACCATAACTAGTATCGAATGGAAGGATTATACAATTTCCTTATATGCCATGTATCCTCAGTCCTCAGTAGGGTGCATGGAAAAGCTCCTAGATATTGGGGTAGCTGTGAAAACTTTATCCCTTCTGCCCCCCTTGTTGCAACAAGAAATATTGTGCCTCCTCAGGCCTGCTAGAAACACGGGGGCTAGAGGTCAGGACCAATTGCCTATTTCTATTTTAAAATTAGATGTGGAATGTTGGGCTATTTATCTAGCAGTGCTTTTTTGTTATTGGTATTCAACCAGGAAGGTTCCAAACTCATGGAAGGGAAGTATTATATTGCAGATCCATAAGAAGGGATCTATACATTCTCTGGAACCTTATAGGCAGATCACCTGATTAGATGCTTCAGGAAAAATCTTTGACAGATGTATCTTAAATAACGTGCTAGACTAGATAGAAGAAAATAATATCACCATATTGGAACAGGCTGAGTTTAGAGCTGGACACTCGACCCTCGGTAATATAATGGTGGTCCATCTGATGCTGGAAAAATATGTGAAGTGGAGGAAAATGCCTGTCTACCAGCCTTTATTGATTTTGCAACTGCTTTTGATTGCCTTGACAGGCAGATTCTTTGGAAAAAGTTGGATGCGATTGGTATTCTTGAGGGCTTCTAAAACTTATTAGAGCCCTTCATACAGACACATAGAACCTCATTACGAGTTTGATGGTCTCTTAGTAAGACCGCTGTGGTAGCGGCAACCAAAAGACCACCATGTTGGAGGTAATCTGACCGCCTTACGACTCATACTGTGAAGACCGCCAGAAAACAGCCAAAAATCCAAAACTGCCAGGACACTGGAGGATGGAAAAGAGGCGGTCCCAGCACCAGCTCCAAAAGCCTGGCAAAAATCCACCCACCAGATCACAAACCACAAATCATCACAGCGGATCTTCCACGGTGCAAGACCATTGGTGTGCGAACCGTAGCGGTCGCAACTCACTTCTGTCAGAACACCACACCACATTGAATAGTTTGAATACCCCCAACCTGAGACACGTTGTTTTGCTTTCACTAATGACCGAGCTGACAAAAATCTCTGGAATGCACTTCTTAGTTCAAAGAAGACATTCATTATTACTTCACCAAGAGGTTCCTAAAAAGAGATTAATAGGTCGAAAGCACACATTTAAAAATAGTCACAGCAATGAAAGGAAAATATATCAAAAATGATTCTCAACTGCAATGTACACAGAAAATATATGTGATTATATTATAGAATAATTGCAAAGCCAAGCATAAAGTAAAAATTCATCACCGTAGGGCCTGTCAAGCTCTTCATCTTTCTCATGCCAGCAAGAAGATGACCCTGTTCAACTGCGAGAAAGAGATATCCACCCTCACGGGACAGGTATCAGGCATTTGATGTCCATTCCTGACCGAGGTCTTGGAAATTTCCTCACTAGTGAGCAGGGCCACCTTTATATATCTTTAAAGAACCGAAAGGGCTTTCTAAAAAAAAAAAAAACTCCTCTGAGATGGAAATATTCAAACATGCTGGCTACTGTAGGTCAGAGTTGGAAGAAAAATTTTGAAAACTGGCCAGCATTTCAAGGCTCTCCTCCCAAGGCCGCACCTTTTCCTGCACTGTCCTTTCTTATCATGTTGTCTGACTAACAGTTTGTGTTCGGCGAGAAAGAAATACAAAAAACACAAGCTCAGTTTACCATGTGGAAAAACACAGCTCAACTGCGATGTCTCAACTGCAATGTCTAATGCCACGATAAAGCCAATAGGCAGCTAAACTGAATACAAACTGTAATCTGCAATTGGTTAACACTGAACAACTAATATGCAAAGTGATGCAACACAAGTTCAGTGGTCAAAAACATCTATTTTCATTACACACGTCTACACACCTGACACACCAATTCACTGCACTATATAACACACCCCTGAACAACCCACAATCCTTTGCAAACAGAATGCCATTCAGATATTCTGAGTAGCCAATTATATAGATATAGCACTTTTACACTATAGGCACACATACACGTCTCACTCAGCACAAAACCCCACATCAGCACAACTATCACAATACACACATCACTAGCTCACACAATCCGCAACAACCATCTCCAACTTGCATTGCAGCACCCACACCTCACCAATGACCTAACACTGTATCCTTACACTCACAACACCCCCACACACCGTCTACACAACCACTACCATGTCCCCACTAAAATACCCATGTTTCACTGATAAGAGTTGAGGATCTTGGTGGATGAAATTGTCAGGGTAGAGCCACACCTGTTTGGAGCATCGAGACAACAAACATATATTGTCAGGAAAATGGACTTGAGGCAAAGGATAGTTGACATGGTCAATGCTGTAGGTAGTCATCCATACATAGGACGATATCAGGAAGAGGTGGAACGACCTACAGGGAAAAGTCAATTCCATGTCATCACCAGATAGCTGTGTACAGACTGGCCATGGGCCCCCACCTCCTCCCCCACAGTTCATATCATGGGAGGAGATGATCTTGGACGTACTGCATCCTGAGAGCCTGACAGGAATACCTGGAGGACTGCAGTCTGGTAAGTACCCATGTGACTGGTACTGCTGTTTCCTCGCCACCCAAATCCTCCCTATTTAACTATTGTAGCCACGATACCTCACACCTAACCACCTAAAGCCCCTCTCTGGCATGCCACCTCTCCACTTAGCCCAACTGCCTGTACAGCCCTTGGAAATGGCACTTTAACTACAGGTTGATCGGATCACTATGACTCCCAGAAAGCACTAAGCCATCATTATTAAAACCTGGATTGTGCACATCACATCACATGTGATGCATGTATAACTAAAGTACTGGCTACACCAGCTAGCTTGTTCTAGTGAGGACGAGCACAGGGCAATGACAGCAATGCAATGGCACACTCACAATAGCAACCAAAGCAATAAACAGCTACAGCTGAGTGACTATTCCCAATGGCCACATATCACCGGTCCTAAATCAGAAATAGACAACCTCGGACTCAAACAACTGGTCACCGCACCCACCCACTCAGCAGGACACACGCTTAACGCAGTTTTCACCGCAAGCCAACACATAGCCTACACCCACACCACCGAACTCCTCTGGACTGACCACCACTGCGTCCACTTCTCCTTCACCAAACCCCCCACACACTACAATCAACACATCACACCCTACCGCATGTGGGACAAGATCCCCACAGAACGACTAAACTCCCAACTGGCCCATAACCCCCCCCCACACAACAACCCCAACACAGGAGCACACAACCTCTCCAAATGGATCACTACCTGCGCAGACACACTTGCCCCCCTCAAAAAACACATCGCCACCCTCAACATCAAAAACACCCCATGGTTCAGCCCTGAACTCCAAGACTCCAAGCGCAAATGTCGCCAAGCTGAAAAAATATGGTGACTAGAACCTTCCACAACCAACTTCTCCACCCTCAAAACCACCATTTGCACCCATCACCAACTCATACGCACTGCCAAAAGAGATCACTACAAGACACGCCTTGACAACAACTCTCAAAACAGCAAGGAACTCTTCAACATCATTAAAGAACTTGCCAAACCCAAAGCCAGCAACATAGACCCCACACACACACAGCCCCTATGTGACGCCCTTTCCAACCACTTCCTCCACAAAATCCTGGACATCCACAACAGCTTCATACCACACACACACACCACACACACCCCTCACTCACCCAACCCAACCCCCACTCACGTCCCCCCACCACACTCTCCACATGGACCCCCACCACATATGAATAAACCAAAAAAAACATGAACTCCATCCACTCCGGTTCCCCATCCAACCCCTGCCCACACCACATCTACAACAAAGCTAGCCCAACCATCGCCCCCATACTCTGCAACATAATCAACTCCTCTTTCGACTCCGCCACCTACCCAGACCCCTGGAAGAATGCGCAAATCACCGCTCTCCTAAAAAAAAAAAAAGCTGACCCGGAGATCCTCTCCAACTACTGCCCCATCTCCCTCCTCCCATTCCCCACCAAGGTTGCAGAGAAATTAGTCAACGCCCGCCTATCCCGCTTCCTCGAAGAAAACAACACTCTTGACCCCTCACAATCCGGGTTCTGCAAAAACCACAGCACCGAAACCCCCTCATCGCATGTACTGACGACATCAGGACCAAAGTCGACAAAGGCGAGACCGTCGCACTCATCCTCCTAGACCTCTCCGCAGCCTTTAACACCGTCTGCCACCACACACTCCACACACGCCTCCACAACATAGAAATTCGCCACAAAGCCTTAGAATGGCTCACCTCCTTCCTCACCGACCGGACCCAGAGAGTCCGCCTTCCACCCTTCCACTCCAACACTACCAAGATCACCTGCGGAGTCCCCCAAGGGTCCTCCCTCAGCCCCACACTCTTCAACATCTACGTGATCCCCCTAGCCAACATCCTCCGAGCACACGGAATCACTATCCTCTCCTTTGCAGATCACACCCAACTCATCCTATCCCTCACCCGCAACCCCACCACCGCCAAAATCAATCTACATGCCGCTCTCCTCGACACCACCAACTGGATGACCACCAACCACCTCAAGCTCAACTCAAACAAAACCGAGATCATCATCTTCGGCTCCAACAAAACCACATGGGACGACTCCTGGTGGCCCACCGCCCTAGGCCCGCTCCCACCCCCGCCAACCACGCATGCAACCTCAGCATCATCCTTGACCCCTCCCTCTTAATCACACAGCAAATCAATACTCTAACCTCCTCCTGCTTCCGCACACTCCGCACTCTAACAAAATCCTTCAAATGGATTCCCCCAGAAACCAGAAAGACAGTCACCCACGCACTCATCAGCAGCAGACTGGACTACGATAACGCCCTCCACGCTGGCAAAACACTCGAACTCAAACGCAAACTACAGAGAATCCAGAACAGAGCCGCATGCCTCGTCCTTGGCCTCCCCCGCCACGAACGAATCTCACCACACCTCAAATCCCTTCACTGGCTCCCCATAGAAAAGAGAATAACATTCAAGATCCTCATCCATGCACACAAATCCCTCCACAACACCAGCCCAAGCTACCTCAACGAAAGAGTTAACTTCCACACTCCCACACGTAACCTCTGATCAGCAGACCTCGCTCTAGCCACAGTCCCCTGCATCCAACGCACCACCACAGGAGGCAGATCTTTCTCCTACCTCGCCCCCAAAACCTGGAACTCCCTCCCCACTTACCTTCGCAAAACCAAAGACCTCCTGGTCTTCAGAAAGAACCTCAAGGCATGGTTGTTCGATCAGTGGCCCTCCCTGCCCCTCCCCCCTGACTCCCCCACTCCCAGCACCTTGAGACCCTCACGGGTGAGTAGCGGGCTCTACAATTTTTTTTGATTGATTCATTGATTGATTGAGAACTTGTTTGGAAAATAAGATGGTAGAGTTGAGGCACATGCACAATATCTAGTTATAGGACAATTTTCCCTTCATACCCACATACTGTGTTTCCCCAGGACACCATGGTACATTGTGCAGCTTTAATGTGTGACATCTAGCAAGCCTGACTATTCACTAGGTAACAGAGCTGAACAGTCATGTCAAACATCAGACATAATCAGATTGAATCTGCACAAAATTCTGTACCCAATTAGTATGACAGCTCTCAAGATGGAGTAAGGAAAATAAGTCACCGTGTTGTATGTACAACTAAGGTATGATGTGCAGCATCCGTCAATGTCATTGCAGGGAATCATGTTAAGCCAATGTCTGCATCTCACAAAAAAGTGCCCAAACACACATCTTAAACTGAACTCTGTGCCTCACTCCCTCCACAGGTAAACTTGCCATTGCCACCATGGAAAGTATACCTGAGACTGTCAGTTCCCCTCAGAATGAAGGCCCCAGTGATGACAACATGCTTGGATGTATGGACATATCTGGAACACCTGGTCAGTCAACGACTCTCAGCCTCACCATGCCCACATCAACTCCTCCTAACACTGTTGTATCCACATCACAGGCAACCATTCGCCGCCAAACCATTCTCCCAAGGGCTGCTCAATCTATTGTGTGTCCCACAGTACAGGGACCTGAGTCTAATCTTGACACCCCTGACAATAATGGACCGCCAACCACTGTGAGTGGGAACACTGTGCCAGGGGCAGAGGCACACGGGGGTAAGGTGCATGGGAGGGATGCTGTGGGCCAGAGGATGAGGCCTCAAAGGGACACAACTGACCAGGAAGCCATCTCCCAAGTCTTGGGAGCTTACCAAAGTCCCCAAGACAGGAAGGGCCAAATCATCACCATGTTGTGGGAAAATCAAAGGCTGCAGAGAGAAAACCACCAGGAAGTCATGCAGCAGTGACAGGCACAAAACGCCCACATGGCTACCATTGCAGGGGTGCTGAGGGACATCAATACCACCCTGATTGGTTTCTCCACACACCAACAGGCCCCTTCCACTAGCAATGTTACAACTGCCCCTTCTACGTCTGCGGCAGGTAGAGGAATGGAGGCCCTGCCAGGGACTTATACCCAGGCATCCAGCTAGAGTAGATGCCAAGACCAAACCCTCTGTCAGGAAGTGAACCTCTCCTCATTTGTCACCTTTGTGCCACAGATACACTCTGTTGACTGTTCAGACACCTATCTCTATTTTCCCATGGTACAAGGACACTGGACTTGTGTAAACCAACTGGTTGAATACATCATCAATGACTTAACTCATCACTTTTATTTTCATTTATGCACTTTAATTGTAACTGATAGTATTTTGATATGCACGACAAATCACAATTAAACACAGCTACTGTGTATGTATACATATACAATAGTCATGCTTGCCAAATGTGTTCTGGTAATGCCCACATGTAATGAACAGCCAGTGCAATGATCATCAGAGGAGAGGATCTCTCAGTAGGAGACACATTACAACAGAAAATGTCACAGGACAGATGTCAGTGAAGTTGAAATCCAGGTCAACACAATTCAATAGTCAGTATTCTAATCCGTAAATAGAGTATGACAGAGAGTACTATCAGGATGTGAGCCATGGTGTCATACAATGCATATATACAGGTTATAGAAGTCAGGTTCATAGTAAACTATCTACAAAGCTGGGACACACAGAGATGGCCCTCTATATCACCAGGTAGGAGCTCTTCACATACCCATACCATAGCTACAAATTCTCATATTCTCATATTCCATGGAACACATAAAGAATTACCTGTAGAATTGTCACTCACATATGTCAGTATACAGTTAAATACACCTTGGACAGCGAAGTTAGAACACAAACACAGCTAGGTCCCATTGCCATCACAAAGTACTCCACCCATTGTGAAGCAAGAGGCCATGATCCAACTTTCACACACGAGCCACAAACTTTAACTGACACATTATACACCATTGCATATCCTCCTCAACCATACAGGTAAAAGAGAAGGACTAAGAATCTACAACCACACTTTCATGAAGGATAAACTATCAAGGTACCACCCCACTGAAACTAAACTAATTTTACCAAGAATATGTCAGTTATACCTCTCATGTCTGTCAGCAATTACCATTGGCTACTCACAATAAATACTTCAAGCCTAGGTTGGAGAGCCTAGTGAATGGAAGGGAAAGGGGATAGGAGATAGCATGAAAAAACCCTCAAATCTGAGAAGTCTTTACCAGAAGTGTATGTTAGCATCTGCTGTAACAATACATGAAAAAGCAGAACATTCTGTACTGTAGACATTACAAGCTATCAGTATGCATCCACAACTCACACATAGCCATTGGAGTGCATGACACCGCCACTGATGAAGCAAGAAAGGAAGTGTAATGGCAGACATCTACTCCAAGTTGTGCACATTTATCACAACAAAAGGTTAACTTCACAAACCTGTATGTCAGTTGAAGTACTGACTCATGAGATCTGCCCTAGAGTCACCTACTCCTTCTTCCTCTAGTTCTCCATCACTTGCCATATCAGCATTTTCAGCCACTGGTTCAGCTGCCTCCTCCTCATCTGCTATCAGTGGTATCTGATGTCTCAGGGCTAGATTGTGGAGCACGCAGCAGGCAACGATAATTTGGCATACCTCTGGTGCGAGTAGAGGAGGGCTCCTCAAGATAGGCCCGGGCACCTGAATCTTGCCTTCAGGAGCCCAAATGTTCACTCGTTTACATGCCTTGTCCTCCTGTGGGCCTCATTGTAAAGGAGGTCTCCTGGCATGGTTTGAGTACCTCACTGGTGTCAACAACCAACAATAGTTTGGATGGCCTAAGTCACCTGTGAACACAGTGGTTGAACAACTCAAAAATGTATGTGGTACTGGCTATATCGTGATGACAGAAGACATAACTCACAAACACACACTACAATCGAAAATTACCAACCGCAAAGCCTTGTTCTGTGTGGAGTTATGCCATTGGCTGTGGGACATTGCTGTTCTTGTGAGATGTACTGGTCTGCCAGACACACCACCTGAATGTTGAATGATTCTCATTGCCCTTCCTATCAGTTAATGTAGCAAATAGTCAGTCCTAAGGTGTTGTCAATTAGTCAAATCACACTGTTTTTCCTACTTCTGCACTGGAGTTTGCCAGAACATATTCACTCTGTGCCCCAGTCAAGGATACCGTCTGGTACGTTGCTGATAGATGTGGTAGGGGTCAAGGTTTGGCATTCCTGCTTAGGGAAACTTTGTCATCACCATGACATATGTCTTTTACATTCACTCCCTTGTCCCAAGACACGCATGGGGGAGTTTCCAAACAGAAAATAACAACTAGATGCTGCCTGCCTTGCTGCTGATGCACAACCAGATCCTAGCCCATTCCTCTGATATGAGGGATGATGTCTCCCCTGTGATTCTGACAGGCAACCTCCAAACTTAACAAGCTGTGCTATACATAGAACATGCAGGGGGAGAGTAGAAACAGTTAGGCACCATGAAAGCTGTGTACTAATGTATTACTCTCCTGCGGACTATTTCAATTCTAACAGTGTATATTGTTTGTGTAAATGGGGCTCACACCTAAATTCCTACAAGTCAGTTGTACAATGAAACTTCATATCAAACTAATACTGTCTATGTCATTTGTGTATGGGAACCTACCGGAAAAGATACAAATGTGTAGGACCTGAGTGACCACCACTTCCCTTAGAAGTTCCAAAGATGTCATGCGCTCGGATGTCTAAACATTCCTTTGATGTGGGAGACCAGAGGCACTGCTAGTTAGTCTTAGCTAAATTGAATATCTGGGTGACAGAGTTATTTTCAAGTGGGTCAAACTTAGTCCCCCACACCATTAGCTATCCTGCTGCCTAGAAAGCCAAGAATCACATGTTGGATAATGAGAGCCCACCCTACAAAATGTCCCTCCATAACAATAGTGAAACACAGAGTGAGGAGTTGGAGAAAAAAACACATATTCCTAAATAATTACAAAGCAACACCTAGAGGCGACCTGGCAGACATGTCTGAAAGATCCATATCAAACATGTGACACACAGGTGGGCCATAGGCCTACAACAATGCCCTATGACGGACAGCAGATACCTAGACAAACACAGAGTACAATGTTAAGGCATCCAAAGGCTTGTATCTTACTGCAAAATTGTCACAACACAGACACACTAATTGTACCCTGTTTCATTGCAGAGGAACACGGATCTCCTGCTGATCTGCCTGTCCATGAGTTCCCTGATGACATGGATGACGACACCATCAACCTCCCACAAGAGACCATTGACATGGTCCTTGAAAGCCTCCAAACCCCACCTTCAGTCACAAGGAGGAGCACAGAAGAAGCAGCCACCACAGTAGAACCACCCGCCACCCCAATTGTAAGACCTGCCAGCTCCAACACAGCTGAGGACTCTGACGACACTGGCACCAGCTTCGAAAGAACTGTCGTTGGGGTCCAGCGGGAGCTGGCCAAGGAGGTGCGGGTGGGGATGCAAAATATGGCAGCCAGCCTTGAGGGGGTGCGTTCGTGCATGTTGTCAACTGCTGATCAGGCAGCTGCAATGCAAGCCAGAAATTTTCTCTTGGAGGACATTTCAAAAACACTGAAGGAAATTGGCACAGCTGTCATCCAGTTGACACAACAACTCAAACTGCAAGCCACTCAACGTGTGCACGAATGCAACATAGAACCCCTCAGGGCCGACCTGGCTGCCTACCATCGGGATGTGGCTGCCATTCTGAAAAACCAGCAGGCCTTCCTTGCTGCAGTACTGCCCTTCCTTACTCAACAGGGATCAGCCCCCGGGATGTCTGCCTTCATGTCTTCTAACACTGAGGTGTGTGTTGCCCCTTCACAACCAACAACAACAAGGACACACCAGGCAACACACACATCAGAAGAAGAAGACATGGAACAGATAACATTCACACACAAGAGTACCCGGAAGCCCTAGTCCCTGCACCATGCCCTACTCTGACCAAGGTCCTACGTTTTGACACATGCCAGTCTCACTACAACTAACCTCAATGACTGTTCGGCAATCCACTGTCTGACTTGTCCACCTTGCCAGTGAATGTTTCTCTCCTACCATTTGGCATTTCATGTTCCTCTGCACTGTCTGTGACATCACCCCAGCATGTCAGGAGCATCATCCACACCCCTTCTGTAGGATCACCATGTAATAATGCACCAGAAAGGAGTCAGCAAACAAGGTGAATGGACATTTTGCACAACACCACTTATAAATAAATATCACTTGCACACCTATTGTGTCTCTGTGTCATTTCAAAATTCAACTGTGCAGTAGATAACTCCAAAGTGGCTGTGTGGAAACCATGTCGATTCTCTATACTACTGTCCTGATTACATGTATACTGAATCATCTGTGCAGTGGCCAGGATTGCATCATAGCTTTACTATACTTTACGGATACATACCAACCCCAAACCTTGATGATCAATGCACACTACCAATGGTGGCTCTCCAACATGGTGGATACTTACCAAGTTAGCACACGGGTAGCTGGCATGTTAAACCTCATAAGCCTGGGGATAGGGAGCATGGAACACAAATGTCATACTTAACATTTCTGCTACACTGATGTCAAGGCCATGAAAAGGTAGCACCTAACGCATCAGGTAAAGGGTTAACAAAATTTTTATTGAAAACTAGTAATAAAAGAGGCAACTAAGGGAAAGGTAAACCTACACTAATCTAACCTGACTACTACTAACCCACAACTGTCCCTAACTAACCTAAGCTAAACTTACTCTACACATGTAACGAAACGATCTAAACATCAACCCCCCACCCACCATTAAGAGACAAGACACATGCAGGACAACACTTACTAACCTACACACATACTATACTATCCTAAACAAACATATATATTTTTTTATTTTTATTTTTTTATATATTTTTTTTATTTTTTATTTTTTATTATTAAACAGGAATTCCAACATTACCCCCCACCCACCCACCCACACAAAAATATTAGATATAAAGTATAAGGACCCCCCACCCTCTTACCTAACACTAACTAAGCTAATTACCTATACTTATCCTATAACTAACCCCCCAAACCCAACTAACAGTATGAAAAGAGGAAAGAGGGGAGAGGGGAGGGGTAAAAGTTCAGGAGGGCAAAAGAACTAAAGATTTGCCCTCTGAAGTGTGCGCCGGATGGAGCGCACCTTCTTTTTAACCTCCGCCATGTCCTCCGACAGGTTGTCCACCTTTTGAATTAACCTGTCCAGTTTCCTAGACAATGCCTGGAAGGCTGCAGGGTCAATTGGAGGGTCACTGCTGGTCTGCGTGCCGGTGGAGGTGGAGATTGTCACTGGAGTGGAGTGGCCACGGGACAGCCCTGCTCCCAACACACGGCTGGGTCCAGGTCTTGAGGAAGATGGCTGGTCCGTCGCTGGGTCCCCTTGGGCAGACCTGGTGGTTGTAGGTGGCACCGTTGGTGGAGCCTGTGGTGTGGCATACCACGCCCCGGAGGCCCGATCGGAATTGTATCCGCGGGCCATCCTCCGATACCCACACTGCACCTGCAGGATGTGCCTGTACCTCATTGCCCTGTGCTCAAAATGGTTGCGCTCTGCAGCACTCAGGTTTGCAGCTGTGAAGAGAAAAGGGAAATATTGAGCATTGAATTTACAGTGGGTTGAATCCCACAATGGCTCATTTGTCCATTACTAGAAATATATTGTATGCAGCAATTGTTACAACATAGTTCACGGAAATGCTCAGAGGAAGTACATATGAATCATGCATCCCTAAGGTCATATCACACCTAGCATATCCATGTCTCTACATGATGGATGACATCACCCTAAACTACTCATCCAAATCATACCTAAGGCATTTGACATTATGGCACCAGCTCTTCCGCATACTGACTTCAGTACATATGTCATTCTATGTGATTACACTCACACTCCTCACTCAATAGCATTTTTAATTAGTTGTGTGCTAAGATTGAACCCCTGGCCCAGAATCATGTGTCCACACTAGGTGTCAGATGTAGGAAATTAGGAAATCAACTAGCAAATTGCAAAGCAGAACGGTGTCTCTGACACCGTCTGCGAGTCGCTATAGGGTCCATAAAACCCACCTCATGAACATCAATGATGTGGGTTCCAAGTTGCCCCACCTTAGCAACATGGGCACTCACGGGGATGGTGGCCTGCTGGGACCAGCAGAACTCCATAGACGTGAATGTTTTTAAATTAAGCAAGTTATTTCTCCCCAAGTGTAGGCCGTTTACCGGAAAGAAAAATGAGCAGCAATTATTTTTAAATCACAACGATTGTACTTGGAAATTTTCACGGTAATTATTGGTCCCTTAGACCACTGGCTTTTTTGCGCAGGATTCTTTTAGTCCACTCACAAAGGCTGAAGCTTTACAATGAGGACCCCTTCCAGTCAGCAAGGTGGTTACCATCCACTTCAAGTGGGTGATAACAGCTACTCACTTTGCAACCACGTACTCGGTTGCAAATGGGATTGCCTACCACTGTGATTTGCAAGTAGGTCTGGTAAAACCCTTCATTATATCAATTTTGAAAAGCATTTTACTCATATGTACATGACCACCAAAGACATTTTGGATTAGGAAACAGACGTTTGCAAATCCCACACAGATATTTATGCCATTTGCAACGTGTAGACATTTTTCTCACTCTGGCCCAAGGTACTAACTCAAGTCACAAAAGGTGTTAAGTACGTGTAACATACTGGTTGCTACAGTCCTAGGTACCCTGTTTCACAGTAACATCCCAGTCTTTGTGGGTGGTGTGGGAAGAACAACCAACAATCCCATGTTCAATGCACACCCAGGAGTGTACAGAAAGTGCAACAATTATGTGCCTTCACACACAACACCTATGAAGGGCTAGCAACACGTTGTAGTCAGCCCAACCTTGTCACATCCCAGGTCCACACATGTCAAAATGTTATGACTTAGCCCAACATAACATACTATTAGTGAGGCATGTTTAACAACACACACAGGGGAGGTAGTACACCCATTCACATGATTCAACTGAACACCTAGGGCATTGCACTCAAGTCACACACACTTCGAGTTCACCTTGTGGAAGTACATGCCCATGGAAGATCCAACCTACAGTGTACACAGTCCATCCTCAACTAGGAAGAAGCACTTGTCATCAATGCCATGTGCCTAAGCTATCTGGGAGACTGTCAGTCTGATATGCAGACTCAGTTCATGGCAAGTCCCTGACCAAATCTAACATTGACCAGTCTATTCAAAATGAGTCATACCATTCCCAATTGCCGCCATAATTGAATGGGCAACAGCCCCTCAATCTGAGAGATGACTACGTATTGCTTTGCAGAAACATAATTCTAATTTGAAATCACACTAAAAGAACAAAGCCAATGAACGGCCAGCACATCAAATCATGAATTCTCTTGAACACACAGTAATCCATCATGCGTCATTACCAAACAATGTAAATAGCACTCAGGCGACACTCACTGTAGGTATCGGGGTCGTCAAAATGGGCCACCTCTCCCACGGTGTACGGGGCTGGTCCACCTGTAAAGCATGAAACAAAGATTATACTCAGACTGGGTGAACGGACAAAAGATTTCTGTTACAATGACACTGTGTGAAAATGACATGGTAATGATAGACTTTCACACATGCTCATCCTGCATGGATCACTTTGTATTCAACATTAACATTGGATGAGTCTCCTGCTCCAGTGTCACACCCTACTACACTCATGCAGTGGTCAGGACAGTCAGGTGTCGTCCAAGTTAATCCTCCATTAGTATGCCCCAACAATAATGTTATCCATACATCTCAGCATGTGCATCCCAGAGAGACATTCCAAAACTGGTTCCATGAGGACTGCATGACCACTCACAATAAAACAGGCTATTTGGACAGGGTCAACAGACAGCAACCAGACACACATGTGACATATGTGTGAACAACATGACTAACTTCATGTGACGTGACGGCAACACACATGTATAGCATCATCATGTGTTTCCAATTTTCTGTCTAGCTATGGCATCTGCATCTGTAGGTATGTTGTTTCTACATGACGTACTCACTGGCCATTATGACCAGTGGAGTACAAATGGAGCCGTTCACATGTTGCATTTCTGACACAAAGGCAACACTACATTACATGCAGCTACAGGCATCTGGTATGTGTTGCAAAAATGATCCATCGGACTGGTAGCATAGGTCTTCATACACATTCTGCAACAAATACACATTAGGACACATATGTATACCTTTGTAGCGCAGCATTTGAAACATTTTGGGACGCAGAGAGGGGGCGACTTAGCATAATACAAATAGATGTTGAATTTATAAAGCTGTCATTGCGTGTACATGTGTTGCAAGAATGGGGATTAATGTGTATAACCATGGGCCTAGGTTTCCCTGGCATTACACACACTCAGCTACTTATTTTGCAGATTCGCTAACAATCATCACATGTTCACACACCGATTTCTGTCATTCCCATGTAATTGTTTTTTACTCACCAACATGGCCACCAATCTGGAGTCCCAGGTGGTCCAGCAGGTCCTGTTCCCTGGTGATCAGATCTGCCCAGCGGTGCTTGAGTTGGTGTACATTCCTGAGACTCCCATAGACCCGGACCAGGTGATGGCGCACCTTCTCCCACCGGATTTTCCTGGCCTCCGTGTGATACCCCTGTATCACACGGCCCCCAGCTTCCAGCATTAGTGGGAGGAAATGGCTTACGAGCCATATGAACCCCCCCAATTCGTCTTCCCCCATCCTGGACAGGCGAGGCCTACCTGACATATTGAGAGGGATAAGAATGTACCAACAAAATATAAAATATAAAGGGGGAAATGGGGAAAGGTAGAGGTGTGAAAGAAAAAGGAGAAGTAGAAAAATAGCCCAACTAACCCCCCAAACTATGCTACCCACAACAGACACCCACAGACAATACAAACTATCACAGGTATAGACAAAATAACACTAAACAGACTGAGACAATGTGATACAACAATAATAGATTGACACTAAGACATAATACAAGGCACACAGGACACTAGAGCAGTAAAACACAGGACAACACCTTTCACACAACCACACAGTCTAGAGAAATCTGAGACTGCAAAGTGAAAGTGAAAGTTACCTCCCAGTACAGATTTTGTAAACAGGATATCCTATTACATCACTTCCTGCATAAAATGGCCGCCGTTTTTATTTTCCCGTTATGCGTCATATTTTCACGCATACACAGTTGTGTGTCAATTTTTTATGACGCATTACAGTGCACATGATGCAGAGTGAAAAAATATGAATATTAATAATTAATACTGTACATGAAATGACCAATATATTGTGCATGTAGCGTCAATTTCACCACGCATACATCATGGGCGTCTTTTTTTTTACACGTACAGTGGTGCACATGATGCGGAGTGAAAAAATATGATATGAATATTAATAATTAATACTGTCCATGAAATGACCAATATATTGTGCAAGTAGCTTCAATTTCACCACGCATACATCATGGGCGTCTTTTTTTTTTACACGTACAGTGGTGCACATGATGCGGAGTGAAAAAATATGATATGAATATTAATAATTAATACTGTACATGAAATGACCAATATATTGTGCATGTAGCGTCAATTTCACCACGCATACATTATGGGCGTCGTTTTTTTTACACGTACAGTGGTGCACATGATGCGGAGTGAAAAAATATGATATGAATATTAATAATTAATACTGTACATGAAATGACCAACATATTGTCCATGTAGCATCAATTTCACGACGCATACATCATGGGCGTGTTTTTTTTTACACGTACAGTAGTGCACATGATGCAGAGTCAAAAATATTGTGGATGTAAATAATAATTTGAAGGTGAAATATCAAGACACTTTTGGATACATTTGTATCTGACTCTGCATTGTGTGCACTCATGTACGTGAACAAATTATGACGGCCATGCTGTATGCGTAGAGTATGGAGCAAATTTATCCAAATGTCTTCATGTGTTTAGCTTTGGAAAGGTGATTTGCCATGGTCAAACGGTGCGATGTGAGACACATTTGTGTTTGTATATGACATATGTCCGTACTTTTATGTATAGACGGCCTTCACACTGTGATGTTTGGGATACGTTAACTAATGTA
The DNA here is from genome assembly GCF_031143425.1 of Pleurodeles waltl. Taxonomy (NCBI): domain Eukaryota; kingdom Metazoa; phylum Chordata; class Amphibia; order Caudata; family Salamandridae; genus Pleurodeles; species Pleurodeles waltl. Next base: position 595,799,214 of record NC_090448.1, read on the forward strand.
TTGACCATATTTGACAACATATTTGGTGTAATTGCTGATGGCTATTTTGAAATGATGTTTTTGATACCATTATGTATTCCGTCTCCAAAATGTCCCCACCTTTATGCTGGGGATGCTTTTATCTGTAGTCCTAACAGGGAGTGGGAGAGTCACTTTCAGTTTTTATGGGGCTGACCATGTCCCATTATGATTTTGTGTTTCATATTTGTGTAGGACTTGTGACATGGAGGCCACACATGTGCCTTATGCATGTGTTTAGTTCACAAGTACATGATTCTTGTATGTTTTGGGGGTGGTCGAGGTGGAGTTAGGCCCCCAGCACCCTAGGATTTGACCATCCAGAATAGCTACTGTATCCATGGAGTATTTTTATCATATCCTGGCAAACCTGCAGCAGCGGGCGAATGTAAGGCCATATGGTATGAATGACTGTTGACCATTCATTCATCTCATTAGCCCATTTGACGTTTGCAGTAATGATGATTTGGAGCTAAGTTGCATACCATTTTCATATGACTAAGGGGGTCATTCTGACCGCGGCGGTCGGCGGTCGCCGCCCGCCAAGCGGTTCCCGCCGAAAGACCGCGGCGGTCATTCTGGCTTTCCCACTGGGCTGGCGGGCGACCGCCAAAAGTCCGCCCGCCAGCCCAGCGGGAAACACCCTTCCCACGAGGACGCCGGCTCAGAATGGAGCCGGCGGAGTGGGAAGGTGCGATGGGTGCAGTTGCACCCGTCGCGAATTTCAGTGTCTGCAAAGCAGACACTGAAATTCTTTGTGGGGCCCTCTTACGGGGGCCCCGCGGCACCCCCTACCGCCATCCTGTTCTTGGCGGGAGACCCGCCAGGAACAGGATGGCGGTAGGGGGTGTCAGAATCCCCATGGCGGCGGAGCACGCTCCGCCGCCATGGCGGATTCTCAAGGGCAGCGGGAAGTCGGCGGTACACCGCCGACTTCCCGTTTCTGGCCGCGGCTGAACCGCCGCGGTCAGAATGCCCATCGGTGCACCGCCAGCCTGTTGGCGGTGCTACCGCCGACCTCCGCCATGGCGGTAATTACCGCCAGGGTCAGAATGACCCCCTAAGTTTGCAAGACTCTCAGCGTTCACGATGTGATAATGCGAAGATTGTTTTGCTTGTCTGTGTCCCTTTCTGCATAAACTGGTTTAGTGTCATGTTACAATCTTCCTGCTAGGTTCAAACTGGGACACAACTGTGATGGTCTACTTTCAAATATTAGGTTGGTTGTATGACATATGTGTACATGTGTGTGGGAATGTGGATCCAGTATGACCTGTCTGTGTGTATGTTGTCACTGTAACTTCAAGGTCTCCTCCTGAGTTAGTGGCAGCTGATGTTGTTGCAATTGTGTATTGCTCACATCATACACTTGAGAGAAGCCATTGATGACATGTTCACGTACACATGGATGGTCCCACCCTGTCTCTGAACACGTGTGATGTGACTTTCAAATGATCTCCAATTTTGGGCTGGATGAGAGACTGTTTCAGTTGTTTGGATCCGGCATGTGTAATTGTCACATTTGTACTCTTGTTGGGCTCTGTGTATGGTAATGTAACATGTCACATCCTACCCTCTGTGCATACAGTTGTGATGTTTATTTTTGGTGTGATGAATTTTAATGGCATTCTTGATCAATGAGACGACATTCATCTTCAGCTATTTCAAACTAAAGGTGGTCAGAAATGAATAGACCAAAGCATGATGTGGTGTTTGTTATCTGTGTTTATTTACAAGTGTGGAATACAAGTGATTATAATAACTTAAGTAAAAAAATTGTTCACAAGCTGTTGGCGCCTACGCACTCCTGCTGCGGTGTTAGGTTGTTCCCCCTCCTGTTGCAGGCCAGCATCCTCCTCATCATCATCCTCAGGCATGTCTGGGTCCGGTTCAAGGAGGGGAATGTTCCTTTGTACACAAATATTGTGTAATATGGCACAAGTGAGTATGATTTTGCAGACCATCTCTGGGGAGTATAGTAGGCTTCCGCCAGTGATGTCAAGGCAGCGGAACCTTGACTTTAGGATCCCAAAGGTCCTCTCCACAATGCTGCGGGTCCTCTTGTGGGCGTCATTGTATGCCCGCTCAGCAGCAGTATTTGGGTTCCCATATGGTGTTATTAGCCAAGGCTGGATGCCATACCCCTGATCAGCTGAAAGAGAAACACAGAATGGTATCAATTAGATGTAGGAGGCACTGTTGTACGTATCTTTGATGGCAGTAGTTGTGTTGTGTTGTCTGTGACTATTTTGTGTACTAATGTGACAACCTATGGTTGTTGGTGGAAACTTCGGCATTGTTTTTTTTCCTTGGCTGAGCAAGTGTTTGTTGTCTAACTGTTTGTCAGCAGGATGTATTGGTTTCTCAAGTACAGTGTGCCCTCCCTTGCATTGTGACTTGTGACACAGGTGTCCGTGTGTCCTCACTGGGGGTGTGATGATAGTTCCATGCAGAGTTGAAACATGAAAGGGTATTAGAAACGTTCATATGAACATAGCCAGGCCATCCAATCCCTTAAAAGTTATGCATTGTATTAGTGTACAGGTTATTGTGAGACTTCCAATTTGCAAGGTGACATTTAGGCAACCACAGTCATGAATGTCTTCACACTAAGCTGTGGAGTAAATTCAAATGTGTGAGAGGTTCAATGGTGACTTGTGACACATGGCTAGTGATGTGAGTACCTCAGTGTGTTCCTGTCTAGGTGTTGCTATTGTGGTGTATGGGTTGTTTATCCTAGAGGGTTTCTGTGCAGTGAGTATATAAGTAGATTTTTGTCCTTACCAACAAGTAGTCCATTGCCATACCGTCCATCCTGGAAGTGTTGGTTGATGGTGCAGTGACGGAAGATGAATGCGTCATGTACACTCCCAGGATATTTAGCCACAATGTTGCTGATCAGTCCTTGGTGATCGACTATGGCCTGCACGTTGATGGAATATGTGTGCTTCGTGTTGCGGTAGAGGTGTTCACTCGCAGCAGGTGGCACAAGGCGTACGTGTGTGCAGTCGATTGCACCAAGGACGTGCGGAAAGCCACTGATGGCGTAGAACCCCTGTTTTGTTTCCTGCTGCTTCTGCACTGTGTTAGGGAAGCAGATGTGGCGGGGTGTCAGTCCAATGATGGCATCCAGTACTTTAGGCAGGAATGCGGAGAAAGATGGTTGTGAGATTCCACCAACCAGGGCACCAGTTGTCTGAAACGAGCCACTTGCCAGCAGGTGAAGTACGGCAAGCAGCTTTGTTTCGGTTGGGATAGTGCGTGGAGTCACTAAAGTGGGGGCCAATTGCTGTTCAATATTTGTCAGCAGCTGCTGAATGGCCTGCCAGTTCAACCGGTACCTCTGGATGATGTCTTGTTCCCTGAGGCCATGCAGGGTTGTTCGTGGGCGGAATATCCTCTCCTGCCTTCTGCGCTGTCTTTGGGGTCCCTGCTGTTGTTGTTGTGGCTGCTGTTGTTGCTGCAGGGCTCTGCGTCTACGTGCACGTTGAAGAAAAAGCATCTCCATGTCTCCCTGTTGCTGCTCTGCTGCTCTGCTGCTCTGTTGTTTGTTCTGTGTGTTCTGATTAAGTACAGGTGTGTTTGCCCCATTTTAACGCTTTGCCCTGACCCAGGCGTTAAAATTTCACGCTATTCGTGCTTTGCGCCATTTTTTTGCGCCGCCTGCCGCGCGGGAGTGATTTTTGCCCTGGAGCATAAATACCACGCACCGCTATGTGCGTCTGTTTTTGGACGGGAACGCCTACCCTGCATGTCATTAACGCAGGGCGGGGTGCCGCTTCCAAAAACTGGCGCAGATAGCGCCATTTTCCTGGTGCGCCGGATCGGGCGTCAGGGTTTAAATATGGGGCAACGTTTACGCTGAAAGTGCGTCACAATTTTTGATGCACATTCGGCGCAAACGGAGTATAAATATGCCCCTTAACATCTTGTAAAAGGGACTCAGGAGAAAAATAAATTTGTATGCCCACAGTCAGTAACAATGAGCTACACAGGTCTGTATTCACTCAAGCTGTTTATAATAAAGGGTCCTTACCCTCCTTGGCGATTAGGACAGCTGTGAAGTTCAAGAGTTTGGATAAGGGGAAGGCTTTAACATGCCTCCAAGCAACATTTTAGTTACATGAATGTGTAACAATCTTACTGATCACTTTTATACAAAAATGAGTGCTGTCATAAAAAGTTAGCCTTCACCTGCTTTATGTGTGCCAACCATTAATCAAAGCCTTTTTAGATAAAGCTATTATACTTCCTGCTATTCCAAATGTTCCTACTCCACCCACCAGTTCCTCTCACCCCATGACTGAGTCATCATCACTTGTGCCACCAAATATCACTTTGCCCTCTTTACTTGCTCATCTTAATGTCATTGATGGTGCCTGGGATGACACAGTTGAGGCCATGCTCCAATGGCTTTAACATTGGCTTTTAACAATCCCCCAACACCTCAAAGCCACAGGTGCACAGGACAGCCCATTGCTTTTATGGCAAATGCAGCATCACCAGTCATGAATTTGCCTCCTGACATCTCTCCATATATTATAATATGGGTGAATGTTCCAACATTATCTCCTATGGGTTCCAAGTCTGTTTTAGAAAGAAGAGTAAAGTAAAAGTAATACATCAGTCAACAAATCACTTGGGTATTCATTACAATTAGATTTTGTTTGTGAAAAAGATGGGGTGAATTAGTCCATTTCCTGATTCATACAAAGGGAATTGTGCTGTCACTCATTTTAGAAACCCCTCTTAACCTAGAAAATATTTTGTTTCTATCCAGACCTCTTTTGATTATAATGTTCATGTGTCAAACCTTGTTTAAATCTTACTGGTATCGCCTCCAAAATCAATAATGAACACTGGCACTCATTTCTAGAGTATTTGACATTCTGTTGTTTCAGGAGTCCTGAGCTACAGATGACCTTTCTTGTGATGGTTTTATTTGCCAAATATTTCCTATGATCCCCTTTCCCTCAGGAAATCTATTGGTAGTTTCTACACTTCATTTGAGGTATCATTGAAAAGCCATATCACCCCTCTTAACTTTAACCCTGAAAATATTCAAATATTTCAACTAAATTAGCCAGGATTTTTTCATTTCGTCTTGATCAATTATTATAATGGTGTTTTTCATATGCTGCTAGTCATAGTCTTTATTATTTTTATTTTCGGTTATTGCCAATCTCACAGGTATTTATAATTAATGTTGCCCAGATCTAATGTATGGTATTGGGGGGACCTTTGTGCTAAGATAGGCTAAATGACCTCATTCATTAATTTGTTTTCATTTTAGGTTGTTCATTATGATTTTATATCATCAGATTCTTGAGGATCTATGCGTTTTCACTATCATGCAGAGCCAGATCCGGTCAGTGTTCAAGAAATCATAGGAGGTGATGACATGATGTTTTCTTCATTTATTGGTTGAGTCTGTGATTCAATTATTGATTTCATTTTTCCTTCAGGAAGGCATACAGCTGAGTAGTTATAGTGATCAAAATCATATTTTCTTTCAGTTGTTTTTGAGCTTCCTGTGGCCTCAGGAGGAGATTCATCGAGGGGAGCATTATGTACTACCATTAAAAATAATGGGCCACGGCTCAATTGGAAACTTCCTGATCGCTTTAATTTCTGTTTAACTTGATAAGCCAGAACTTATCAGTAAAGATCATCAATACAAAGCAGTGAGCTAAATAGACCACCGCAACTCCCCCTTGTCCCAATGTGTCACACTGTTTTGCTCCCAAGCAACACACATACTGCTCCAAAGGTGCAACCAAAAGAGGTCAAAAGTCCATATAATACAATTGGAGGTGCACCAACTCCAATTTCTAAAAAGTTGAATCATTAAAACAAGTCTCTTTCAACACAGACTTTATTTTCTTCTTATAACGAAAAGCACCAAAAGTGAACTTCCTCAGGGCAACAATGGTTTGTAATAGTAAGGAACGTTGCAATCTTAACATACATCATGATGCCTTACTGAGTGACCGGAATGAAGGCTTATGAGGGGGCTTATCATGGCGATCTAGATTGGAGTTGCTTTGAAAGTGGAATTATTATACGTGTTACAAAGAGACATTGTGACTGAATTTACTCAGCCGAAATTTATGAAGCAGATGTATGTGAAGATTGCAACGTTCCTGGGCATTCTATCTAGACATGCTGACTGACAGTCAGTATTTAGGAATGGTTTGAGTTAATGGAACAATAGGTACATTTGCATGTAACCATTAGCTGAAGTTAATTCTGTTCACCAGGCATTTATGAAGATAATGTTTAATCATGTGAACAGGTCAAAGCTTTGGAAGATTTTAATTCAAGTGGGTCTAGACACTTCTCTAATTGACTTTTTGCAGGCATGCCACACCGATTTATCAGCATATGTTACATTTGGTCAAGTGGGTAAGTGTACTGATTATTTTAAACTTGATTGAGACATTCACCAGTGCTTTGTTCTAGCACCTATTTTGTTTATATTACACATCAATAACCTGAACTCTTGCTTGCTGAAGCAATGTCAGGGTATGCTTTTCTATAAAAGGAAAGCCAACTGATAAAGTACACCCACTTCCTTATTTAAGGCGTGCATGGTCGGTCGTGGGCACCTTGTCCTACCTTCAGTCATCAAAGATTTTGTCAATATGTGGGAATTTTGCTTAATTTCCATCTAATATTGATAGCACGTCAATCACCACACTACTTGAGATCCACAAAGTAAAATGTGTACAGGTTTTAACATATGGTGCTAGTTCTTGAGATTACTTGTCAACTCACTTTCAAACTGAAGAAAATTGACTTTGTCTTCACCTCTAAGTTTATCTTTGAGCAGTCCTCATTATATTGGTCATGAGGAATGAGGTCTAACTTAATGTAAGGATCATATTAAGATGATCCCGATTATTTGGTATATATCGGAAGAAACAAACCAGAAAGTCATCATAATTATAAAAAATGCATTGAGGATTGTTTAAATTATTTCAAAGTCCTGAAAATCCCTTAGCTCTTTTACATCAAAACTGTAGGGGAGGAGTTGAGTAGACCATTCCAATTTTTTTTTTATCCCAGTTCAGTGTGAAAATCTGAGTGTTGAGTAAGGAAATTCTTTATGAAATTTAGGCATAGCTAAGAGAGATTGAAGAACTGTCCAAGTAGTTGCTGAGACAATATGCTATGCTGTAGAAGTAATCAGATGAAAAGCTACATGTATTATTAGTCACACAGCCCTGGGAGATAGTTCTTCTCTTTTCTAAGTTTGAGCAAGGCCAGTTTAGTAAAAAATAGATTTGTGTTTAACCCGATAATTACACTTCTCCTCAGACTCTATTACATGTTGATTTTTTGTAAATGTTTTTGGCCATTTGTAATCAGAATTTTCATTCTATTATTTAAGGGAAATGGATTTGACAGGTGTAGACCTGCACTATGTTCTTTACAATTGTTATCAGGGTTTCAAGTCTATTGTGCTTTGAGTATGTTTTTTAAAACCCTCTGTTTGTTGTTGTAAATCCATAGTTTTTAACGTTTTTAACAAGGTTTTATGGTATGAATGTTTTCTTCATGAATGTTTTGTAATTTGTGCTTTCATAGTTATTTTATAGTAATTAAATTAGGATTTAGGGGGTCATTATAACATTGGCGGTAAAAGCCGCTTACTACCATGCAGAAGACCGCCAACACTACACCGCGGCTGCGGAATTCAGCCACGGTCATTATGACCCACAGCTCGGAATCCGCCAAAATTTAGACACCCACACAAGTCCGCCACACCAAAGGTTAGTGATAAACTGGCGAAAACAAAACTTCCACCGTCACGCCAACAGGAATATGCCCACACTATCACGACCCATGAATCCACGCAGCGGTCTTTCAACCGCGGCATTCCATTGGCGGTACACACCGCTGCGCTCAAAATACACACACATTTACAAAACACTACCACATTGGACAATTCGAAATACACACACCTGATACACATACACACACCACTCCCACACACCCAATACAATATAAAACACACTCCTACATCACCCACAAACCCCTACTACCAAAAATTCCGAAAGAAGGCCAGAGAGAGACACCACAATCTAGAAACAAGCATCAACAGGCACTCAACACCATCACCCACATAACATCCACGTACCTCACACAACACACCACTAAATGTCACCCACACATCAAAAACACACACCAACCCACACATCACCCACACCGCCCCATGGCACGGCAAAGACACCCCAGGTTTTCTGAGGAGGAGCTCAGGGTCATGGTGGAGGAAATCATCCGGGTAGAGCCACAGCTATTCGGATCACAGGTGCAGCACACCTCCATAGCTAGGAAGGTAGAGCTATGGTGAAGAATAGTGGACAGGGTCAACGCAGTGGGACAGCACGCAAGAACTAGTGATGACATCAGGAAGAGGTGGAACGACCTATGGGGGAAGGTGCGTTCCATGGTCTCAAGACACCACCTTGCGGTTCAGAGGACTGGTGGCGGACCACCACCTCCTCCCCCACAACTAACAACAAGGGAGGAGCAAGTCTTGGCTATTCTGCATCCTGAGGGCCTCGCAGGAGTAGCTGGAGGAATGGACTCTGGTAAGTCAAATCTTTAATACTATATCCCCCACCCTACCTGCATGCCATCACATACCCCCACCCTCGCCCTCACCCCCATCACTCCAACTTCTCACAAATGTCCCAATATCACAAACCACCCATCCCAACACCAAGCCCTGCATGCAACAACAAAGCATGGACACCCAATACCAAAGCACGGCCACTGCACATACCCATACACTCCTCTAAACCATCATCACACAAGGTCCAACACAAGAATGCAAGCACTGGGGTTCACTGTCGCCCACCCATTGCACACCATGGCACACACAGATGCAATAATCATGCTTTTACAACCCTGCAGGACCACTACCCAACGTCACCGGACAGGAGGGTCCACACATGTCCACACCACCAACAGAAGAGGTCCACAGTGATGACAGCAGCTCTGTCCAACTGGATCTAGACGACCAGCCCGGCCCATCTGGGACCTCGGGACAGTCGGTTCCCCTGGCACAGTCACAGGCCACCACAGAGCTTCCCCCCTCTGGAAACACCAGCACAGCACCGACCCAGCGGGCCCATACCTCTGTCCCCAGGACATGTCAATCAGCAGTGTGTCCACCACTACAGGGAACCCAGGCTAACCCACCACCCCAACAACAACAGGGACCTGGGGGCAGTGGCAGTGGGCACACGGTTCAGGGGACAGAGGCCCAGGGAAACAGGGGAACTGGGAGGGCTGCTGTGCGACAGGGGGAGGACAGGCCCAGGGAACCCACTCTCCACGAGGCCCTCTCCAACATCATGGGAGCCTACCATCATTCCCAGGAGACGATGGCAACAGTACTGGCCAAGTTTCAGGAGACCCAGTGGCTGCAGGAGGAACAGTATTTGGGCTTCAGGGAGGAACTCAAATCCATCAATTCCACCCTGGGCACCATCGTAGGGGTGCTGAAGGAAGTCCTCAACACCAGGAGGGACAATGTGGCACATCAAGGGGCCCCTGACACTAACCTCGATGATGAACTGCCCACCACCTCCGCCGGCGCTAGTGGACTGGAAGCACCGCCACAGGACCACCAAACCAGCACCCCATCCCCTTCAGAAGGAGAACCACTCCACAAACGGTCCCTGAGATCCAGGACAAAGACAGAGAATTATGCCAAGACCCCCGCCAAGAAATGAGACCACCCTGATTGTCATCCTTTTGTCCCACCTTGTCACCCTGTCCATCCTCAAACTGCCCCAGCTCCACTTCAAATGCCCCTTTAAACAATGCACCTGTGAGACTAATAGCTTGGACTCTGCCATGGACATTCCTCGACCATCACCCCTCACCATTCTACAACCCCCTCCAATATTGAGCACTTAAATAAACACCCTTAAAGCACAAAACAATCTGGAGTCTGTCTGTGATTTTGAATTAGTGTATTAGCAATTACAGTGACAAAATACTCTTTCAAATGTAATGTCAACATACTTCTGTCACACAGCTCTAGTCCATGAGGAAACAAAGCAGATGTCACACAGTGGGACCCACATCTGTGAAATCGTAAGGGAAAGTGAAAACTCAGTGACCATATGCTGAGTGAAAAGGACAGGCAGTAGAGAGGTAGTGGTGTTAAAGTACATGTAGAAGGCAGGTTTGTCTTCTTACCTGTGTCTCACTGGAAGTATTGCAGGATCACCGAGTTCCTGTTGTCAATGTCCTCTTCTTATGTTTCCTCGTCTTCACTGTCCACAGGCTCCACACCTGCCACAACACCTCCATCTGGACCATCCTCCTGCAGAAAAGGCACCTGTTGTCGCAAAGCCAAGTTGTGAAGCATACAGCAGGCCACGATGATCTGGCACACCTACTTTGGTGAGTAGAATAGGGAACCACCTTTCATATGTAGGCACCAGAACCTGGCCTTCAGGAGGCCGAAGGTCCGCTCTATAATCCTCCTAATTCACCCATGGGCCTCATTGTAGCATTCCTCTGCCCTTGTCCTGGGATTCCTCACTGGGGTCAGTAGCCATGACAGGTTGGGGTAACCAGAGTCACCTACAAATCGCGAGGGACAACTGTTAGACACACACTAACTCTTAGGGAGATCCCCAGACAACTATTCCCACTAATTTGGTTCCAGGTGCTCACATAATAGCCATACACGGTGCCTCTGGAGTTGCCCTATCACATAAGGGATGCTGCTATTCCGCAGGATGTAAGCGTCATGCACTGAGCCAGGGAATTTGGCATTAACATGGGAGATGTACTGGTCTGCCAAACACACCATCTGCACATTCATCGAATGGTAACTCTTCCGGTTTCTGTATACCTGTTCACTCCTGCGGGGGGACCAAGGCCACATGTGTCCCATGAATGGCACCTATGATGTTGGGGATATGTCCCAGAGCATAGAAGTCACCTTTCACTGTAGGCAAATCCTCCACCTGAGGGAAAACGATGTAGCCCCGCATGTGTTTCAGCAGGGCAGACAACACTCTGGACAACACGTTGGAAAACATAGGCTGGGACATCCCTGATGCTATGGCCACTGTTGTTTGAAATGACCCATTTGCAAGGAAATGGAGTACTGACAGCACCTGCACTTGAGGGGGGGATTCCTGTGGGATGGCGCATTGCTGACATAAGGTCTGGCTCCAACTGGGCACATAGTTCCAGGATTGTGGCACGATCAAGCCTGTATGTGAGGATCACATGTCTTTACTCCATTGTCGACAGGTCCACCAGCGGTCTGTACACCGGAGGATGCCGCCATCTCCTCACATGCCCCAGCAGACGGTGCCTATAGAGGAGAACAGCGAGCACAGAGTTAACCAACTCTGAGGTACGTAAACACAGCTCACTCAGCAAACTATTCATAAACCAAAATTTGCCTGTATGAGTATTGAGCCAAGGCCTAGATATGTGTGATGCAGTTCAAAATAAAGCCATGTGGGCCCCTGAAATGGTGGCTGCCTGACCTGTAAAGTGGGACAATGGGATATGAGGTAACTGCGCTGGCGTTGTACACTGTCGCGGTAGGTGATCGAAGACCGCGGCGCAATTCTGCATTGGTTAACATTGGACCCTATGGGTCCCAGGAGCCAATGACGATGTACACCGGCGGTGACGGTACGCACCGCTGCGGACGTGAACGCCAATTTCTATCTGTTCAATCACTCGATACCTGATCTTCGACAGGAGAGGACCTACACTGCAAGTGCTGCTGTGACCTCAGTCTGGAAGAGACAATGGCTTGTGCGTCTGGGGAAAGGGCCCCTGCCTTCAGCATGGAGGAGTTGGAGAAACTCATGAATGGGGTCCTCCACACGCTACTCTACGGTCCTCCAGACAAACAGGTAAGTACACTGGGAGCATGCTGTATGGGCAATGCCTGTGTGGAGTGGTGTGGATGAAAGATGGGGGGGAGAATGAGGCGTGCATGAAACGACGGTTAGTGCATGTGCCACATGGCAAGGGGAGGGATGCGGGCCAATGACTGTGACGGTGCAGTCGGTAATAACTTCTCTTTTTCCCCTGTACAATTCCTGTAGGTCAGCGCCCACCAGAAGAAGGATATTTGGCGTGCCATCGCCAAGGACGTCCGGACCGTGGGGGTCTACCACAGACAGAGCACCCACTGCCGGAAAAGATGGGAGGACATTCGCCGCTGGAGCAAAAAGACGGCGGAGGCCCAGCTGGGGATGGCCTTCCAACGTGGGAGGGGTGCTCATCGCACCATGACCCCCCTGATGTTCAGGATCCTGGCGGTGGTGTACCCGGAGTTGGATGGGCGTTTGAGGGCATCACAGCAGCAACAAGGGGGTGAGTACCCTCTCATTCAGCTGATTCAGCGCACATTGTAGGTGTCTGGGTGGGGGAGGTGGGCTGAGGGTTCCCCTAGGCCAGGGTGAGTTTGCTGGTTAAGTCCCCTTTTTCAGGCAGACCCTGTGGCACCCCACCCCACCTGGGGACAGTGCCAACTACACCTAGTCAGGCTCCTGTGACATCCATGTGTGCAGAAATCGGCCATAGCCTTGTAAGCCATGTTCCAGGGATTGAATAGGGGACCCCAAGTCTGCGGCGTAGTGCAGGGGCTTCTGTGTCTGTCGTGTCCGCCAACGGTAGCGGTATTGCATGCACTCAGCATGTCTTTCTTCTGTTCCCCCCCCCTTTTTCTGGTCTCCCTGTACTTGTGTGCATTAGCATCATCAGGCAGAGGAACAGTGGCACCGGAGCAGGAGGGAGCTGCATCCCATATGACCCTGGAGGGTGAGACTACGGACTCCGAATTCACCAGTGCGACGGAGGGCGAGGGGAGCTCCACAGCGGGGACAAGAGCTGACACCAGAGATACGGACTCCTCCTCTGAAGGGAGCTCCCTTGCGGTGGCAGGCCCATCTGTGCTCCCCGCAACTACAGGGTGTAGAGAGCAGATGCAACAAACCAATGCATTCCTGGAGGGCATTCATTCTGGTCAGGCAGCCCTTCAGCAAGCTTTTCAGACTCTGGCCTTAGCACTGATGGCAGCCTTTGTCCCTATCTCTAGCCTCCCCCCTCCAACTTCCTCCACCCAGACTCACACCCCTGTACCTTAGCCTGTCCCAAGCACACCATCAGACCAGCATGCACACACCTCAACACACAAAGGAAGCTCAGGAAAACATAAGCACCACACATCCCACAGGCACTCACACAAGCATCAGACACATGCAGACATACCAACATCCACTGCCTCCACTGTGTCCCCCTCTTCGTCATCTCCCTCATCCCTCCCTGTCTCGTCTCCACTCACACCTGCATGCACTACATCTTCAGCCACTACGTCCATCACCAGCACCCCACCACCACACCCCGCTCACGTGCAGTCACCACCCCCACTCACATTCACACATCCCCTGTGTCCTCTCCCAGTGTGTCTGTGAGGCCACCTCGCAAGGTACACAAAAGCAGCCACTCACCCACCCAACAGCCATCCACCTCACGACAGCCTCCAGCCCATGCACCTTCACCCAAAGTCAGCAAACGTACACCTCCTATGACCACTACCTCTTCCTCCACTCCCAAACCCCTTCCATCTACCTGTCCTAGTGTTCTTAAGAAACTTTTCCTGGCCACCCTTGACCTCCTTCCCTCACCTCCCCCACCCCGTCAGTCTCCTAGGGCCCAACTCTCCAGGTCCCAACCTAGCACCTCCGCCACAACATCGGCGGGACCAGTGGTGCCTGTAGTCACCGGATTATGGAGTGCACCAGGCAGCAGGGCAGGCAGTGTGGCAAGGAGCCCCAGCACGGAAAGTCCCCCACCAAAGCAGCTCCCAGGGGTACAGTTGGGATTGTGGAGTCAATTGCAACACCTTCCAAGGTGGGGAGGGGGCACAAGAAAACCGGCAAGTCTGGGAAGATCAGCACGGCAGAGAAGAGGAGGCGACCGCCAGCAGCCACACTGCCCCAGACAGGACCGCCAGTAGCAGCCCCGCTGCCCAGGAGGTGACCGCCAGCAGCCACACTGCCCCAGACAGGACCGTCAGCAGCAGCCCTACTGCTCAGGAGGCGACCGCCAGCAGCCCCACTGCCCCAGACAGGACCGCCAGCAGCAGCCCCGCTGCCCAGGATGCGACCGCCAGCAGCCACACTGCCCTAGACAGGACCGCCAGCAGCAGCCCCGCTGCCCCAGACAGGACCGCCAGCAGCAGCCCCGCTGCCCCAGACAGGACTGCCAGCAGCAGCCCCGTTGCCCAGGAGGCCACCGGCAGCAGCCCCACTGCCCCAGACAGGACTGCCAGCAGCAGCCCCATTGCCCAGGAGGCAACCGCCAGCAGCCCCACTGCCCCAGACAGGACCGCCAGCAGCTGAGCCGCTGCCAAGGACAACACCGCCACAAGCACCGCTGCCAAGGACACCGCAGCCACAAGCACTGCTGCCAAAGACACTTCCGCCACAAGCACCGCTGCCAAGGACACCGCCGCCACAAGCAACACTGCCAAGGACACCGCCGCCAAAGGCACCGCAGGCCCATGAGCACCAAAAGCTCTGACGCTACTGAGGCCGCCACGAGCAGGATGAAGCACTCTGGGCACAAAGCCCCCTTCAGAACCAGTGGAGACTGTTATCCACTACCTCAGTCCTTGGCAGGATGAAGCACTCTGGGCACAAAGCCCCCTCCAGAACCAGTGGAGATTGACATCCACTACCTCAGTCCTTGGTAGGATGAAGAACTCTGGGCACAAGGCCTCCTCCAGAACCAGTGGAGATTGACATCCACTTGAGACAGGATTTAGCAGTGGGCAAACCACCCACTGTAGAGACTTGAGAGACTGTGGCTTTGCACTCGCCAGGATATAGCAGTGGGCAAACCACCCTCTGTAGAGACTTGGGGGACTGTGGCTTTGCACTCCCCAGGATATAGCACTGGGCAAACCACCCACTGTAGAGACTTGAGAGACTGTGGCTTTGCACTCCCCAGGATTTAGCAGTGGGCAACCCACCCACTGGAGAGACTTGAGAGACTGTGGCTTTGCACTCCCCAGGATATGGCAGTGGGCAAACCACCCACTGTAGAGACTTGAGAGACTATGGCTTTGCACTCCCCAGGATTGAACAGTGGACATGGGCCCCCCTCGTGGATTTGGCGTTGTGCACTCAACCGGCTGAGGTGCCCACCCTTTCCCTTCCCCCTGAGGTGCCTGTTTTATTTCTATCTGATGCCCCTGCAGTGTTCTCTCCGTCTTGTTCGGGTATCGTGTGTGGGCCTCGCCCATGCCTTTTGGGCCCAGTGATCCACGGACTATGATGGTGGACTCCCTTGGACTTGTGTTCTTGCTGTATTTAATTGTATATAGTATAAATGTATATATTTGTAAATATTTTGGATGTATGTAATTGAATATATCACAATAATTCGACTCATTTTCTTTTGTCCTTGCATTCTTCCAGTGCGGGTTGGGGGGTGTAACTGTGTTGTATCATGATGTATTAGCGTGTGTGTTGTAGTGGGTGAGGGTGGGGGTGGGGGTGTTGCGTGTGTGTGTCACTGTTTTTTCCCTCCCCCTCCCCTGTGTCGTAGGTGCAGTACTCACCGTAGTCTTCACCGCCGGCGTTCGTGCTCCTGGTAGAGGAGCAGGAAGTTAAAGGCTGGCAAAATCTGGAGCTCTGGTTCCATGGCGTTCTGGTTCCTCGTGGGGTGTGCAGAGTTGAGCGTTTTCCCTTCGAAGTCCTGTTTCCACAGTGTTTTTTTTCGCTATGAATCCGCCCCCGGAAAAGGTGGCGGATTGGTGGGCTGTAATTCTGTGGGCTGTACATTGTCCTCCGCATGTCTGTTGGCAGTGAACGCCGCTGTGTTTGTTTGTACCGCTGTGGCAGTCGGAGTGTTAAAGTGGCTGTCTATGTTGGCGGTTTCCACCACGGTCGTAATTCAATTTATTTTTCCACCGGCCTGTTGGCGGTCTTACCGCCGCTTTAACACTGACCGCCAGGATTGTAATGACCCCCTTAGTGATTGATTGAACTTAAAAGCAACAACTATAATATTTTGTTTTATTTACATCTCCAAACTATAGTTAACATTACAGGATCCAACATCAAAATACAGACATGCAAAACAGTAACGCCACCTTTCCAAAGAGCAAACTCAACGATCAAACTTTTAAATGTAGGTAAATATAATCAAATATTAAGTAACAAGAATATAATCTAAAAATATATGTAACACCAATATAGCCTTAAAACTAAACAATATTTTTTAAACTTTTAGTTACAACAAATGTTTTATTTCCCACATGCAAAACGTTACCTCAAGCCACCTATCTTGACAAATTTTAAGCAGACCTGAATAAAGACATCAAGACAACAGCAAATATGTAAGTCTAAAATGTCAAATGTCAACATGATAATGCATGCTAAAACATTAAAATGAACTAAAACTACAATTTTAGAACCACTTAATAAATATATAACTATAATATTTACAGATATAATGGCAAAAAGAGCCTCTGATATCACCCCCCTAAAAGTAAAAGAGTTGTTGAACAGGAGGTATACTAACAGTCAATCAGAGAAAATATACATTGGAAAAAACAATTTGCTAATGCCTATTATTGCAGGGCTACTACTATTAGTGATGTTGCAAATTATGTTTGGGGGCATAATCACCCCAGAAATGTGACAGAAAGATAAGTGTGAAATGTTTCCCAAGACATTGGGGGAAGCAAGCACTAGTTTCCAAGAAGATGCAGGATCCATTTAAAAAACAACTACTACCAAAAGTTCCTGAGAACACTACAAGGCAAATACCAGGGATTACCAATTTTAAAACCTCTGATAACACACAAGAAAGGCTAAAGCAGAAACCCCTGTAGCTTCCAAAAGATTCCAAAACATAAACTTTCCAGATAATTTAACAACTGCACATAGTGCAGAACCCTTCCTCATGTATGTTAAAAATAATACTCACCGGAGAATAATAATCATTGCAACAAAAAATAACAATATACATTTACAGTATGCACTATTTCCTGATAATCAAAGTAGTACATACTATGAACTACTTACCCCAATTAAAGGCACAACTAACAATTACAACCCACAAAAAAATCAACCACTTTGCACAAGCAATGATAACGACAATATTAGAAATCTATCCACACATTGTCATACAAGGCTCTCCTGTTCTTTCAGCCTCCGCCTGCGCACAATTTGGTACCTAGCGCCAATGCAGGCACCCTTGCAGCATGGTGCAAGGGTAGCTGCGTTGTTGGCATGGTTGTTTTTTTCAGGAAGGGACACCTTCCTGCTCAAAAGCATTCCATGGAGGCTATTCCCTCTTTCTATGTGTTCTGCAGAATAGAAAGAGATAAAAACAAGGAGGAGTAAAGATATTTCTTCTTGTTACTCCTCCCCCAGGGAGGCAAACAGTTTTGTCACATCCTGAGGTTTACAGATCCTTGTAAATTGGGAATTCCATCAAAACCCATTGGAAAACCCACCAAAACGCCCATAGAAAGCCCCCCCCGATGCTGTGTAAGGCAACACAGTGACTTGTTCTGCATTGCCTTACATCATGTCTGTGAGGCCATGAAAAGCGGCTTTACACGACCTCATAATTATGGGTTTGCAACAGAGCATCATAAAAAGTGATGCACTGGCAGCTCAAGGGGCTTGCATATAAGCCTCTAAGTGCCCTAATGGACTGTTTTGAATATCTGTGGGTTGGCAGACATAAGGGTTCTGGTCCAAGCCATGTACCAAATATCATGGTGGAATGTACATAACAGCACCATGGCTCAAGAAGTCAAAACAAACAACTGAGTAGAAGGATGCACAATGCATTTAAAGCAAAATTCAACTGAATTGACTCTATCGCTTATGAATTTTCTGTCTAAACCAACTGTACGAAATGCTACTCCACACACTAGTATTTGTTAATAAAAATAGCATAACAATAGCATATCCCTCCTAGAATCCATAATGAGACTACTGCATAAAGTCTAACACTCCAACTAAAACTAAAAACACTTTAGACAACAAACTAATGAAAAATCCTTATTTATACAATTACTTACATTATTTAAAATAATTGTTCTAAAGTATAAAAATTATTTGGAATAAAATCTAGTTGGACATGTGTAAAAACAAATTAATTTAAAATAATAAATAAATGCATAATAATAGCTGACATACACCACACAATCAAAGGTAGACACCAACAACCAATTAGTAACTCATTTAATCAACATCACAATAAAATAAGTAACTGTAAAACAAGCTAACATTTCCCACCTGTGAAGATTTCAGTGCATTATATGATGTGGCTGTGGCATTTTATAGGGGAATACACTTGCAAAACATTTCTTGGATTCAATCAGGATCATGTGTGCAACCTTTAGCTCAAACCTGTGTAGCTGTGGCTTTGAGCAGCAAGGCTAGACAAAGGAACACATTTATGAGGCAGTTTGTGTCGCATTTGCACCATGCAATGTGGTACATGCATGACATAAACCCAAATGCAATTTATGAAACCACACAAGGCCAGTTTGCATGGCTAAGAGAGGCCCCATAAATCTGGAGTAAAGCAACACAGTGCAAATCACTGCATTGCCTTACTCTGCCTTGGGAAAGCATTAATTGGTCGTTGCATGGATGTTCCCATGCAACTCCCATTGATTTTGATGCAATCCCAGATTTACCAGAACTAAAAAACCTGGGAATGTACCAAAAATTCTAACCCTTCCCAGGGAAGGTGTAGCAAGGAGAAATGTCTTTATTTCTTCTTGTTACTTCCTCTTTTTATGTGTACTGCATTTTGCTGCACACATAGAAAGAGGAATATGCCTCAGGGGATTGTTTCAGTGCAGGAAGGTGCCCCTTCGTGACAAAAACAATACTGCATGCAACAGAGGCACACTTGCCCCACAGTGCAAGGGTACCTGAGTTGACGCTAGGCTGCCAAAAAGGCGCTAGCACAGGGGAAAAGGCAATAATGTGCTGTATTGACATTCCTGACCTTTCCCTGTCACACAGTGCAGCACAGAAAGGTGACTTGCTGTGCGGCATTGTATGACAATCTCAGAAATATGCCCCTTACTGTAAAGCATTTAACAGCACAAGAAAACAAAATAGAAAGTCACACAATAAGAAAGAGACACAACAAAAATATATAAACTTAGAGCATATTTTGATGAATTTATAGATCTCTCAATCACCAAAATCCACTGGGGGATTCCATAGATATTAATTTTTAAAGCATTTCAAAACATTTAATGCAACTGCAAACAAGCAATGGTCAAAAAAAGTATGTAAACTTTTGAAAAGTTTGAAAGAGTTTGTTCAGCAACTTTGACCTGAGTTGAGTGAACAATTCTGACAGGACAGAGGTCTAGGAGGCCAGTAAGGATACTTTTGACAGTTACCTGGCCACCAGAGTGTTTTTAAGTCCAGTTCCAAACTTTACGAGGTGACCATCATAGTTTTCAATAGAGTGATACTGATGCTGAGGCTACTGGATGAAAAGTTGCTCAAGGTTTCTCCGTTTGGGGTGCGGTCCCCGGAGGTACCTTTGTGGTGAGTCCACAGGTGATGTAAGATGACTTAGGGGACAGAGATCAAGGCCCCGCAAAGTCCACTTTGATGCAGCAACTGGACAGCCGATGCTGGGCTACTGGTCTCCTTGCACCGCAGTTGGAATGAAGTCCTTTGGTGTGGAATAGTGTCCCTCTTGAACAATGAATCCAGACGTTGACAGCACTCTTGGTCCAGCACACCTGTGTGCAACTTTTGGCCATTGAATATTGGTCACTTTGGGTACCCGGCGGTAGTTAGAGGCAAGACCTCTGCAGTGGCTATCAACTTGGCGGTTTGGGCTTCTTCCAGCTTTGCTCTCCCTGGTGCTGTTCCAGGGGGTTAGCGGACTGATGCTTGGCGTCACTGCTTCGATCAGGGGCTAGGAATCAACTTTTGCAACAGCCAGGATCCACAGGCACAGTCCAAACCTCACTATCCCAAAGTGCAGCAAATGCAGTTCTTCTGACGGTGCAGCCTCTCATGGTGTGGTTTCAAGGGAAGCAGGGCTCTACTTCTTTGGTCCTTTCTCCAAATCCAATGTGTACTAAGGTCCAGAGTAACCAGGGTGTCGATTGTATCTGGGAAAGTGCCTCAAGGAGACAATGTGGTCACTAGCCAATTAGGCTAATAAGTCCTTCCTCTTTGGTGACAAAGTTCCAATGATGTGAGGCATTTGGCAATAGTAGAGTCCAATATTCCTTCCATTCTCAAGATACAGGACCTCTCCTCGACTGTGAGGAGCTTGGTA
The DNA here is from genome assembly GCF_031143425.1 of Pleurodeles waltl. Taxonomy (NCBI): domain Eukaryota; kingdom Metazoa; phylum Chordata; class Amphibia; order Caudata; family Salamandridae; genus Pleurodeles; species Pleurodeles waltl. Next base: position 595,819,587 of record NC_090448.1, read on the forward strand.
GCCCACCCCAGAAGTGTAGCTACCTATGGGCTATGAGCCCATGGGAAACCAGGCTTGGGGATAAGATTTCCCTCTCGGGCCCCATCCCCAGCTAGTCTCTGCAAGCAAAAGGCAGCTTCACAGGAGTGTCATGACCATTTGCCCTTCAAAGGCAGCATCCCCTTCAAGTTTGCCTTTTGGACTAATATTCCTAGTGGCTTTCCTGGAAAGGGAGGCAACACCTTGCTCTTGCTTCAAGTACACTGGGAGCTATTCACATGTCTCCCCAAGTAGGCACAAAGCTACCTGGTGGCCAGGGCCCTTATGAAGCTACTGAATGAGCTGGGTCACAGAGTGACAATTTTCTAAAGGTTGCTCAACTTTAAAAGTGACATTAATTTTCACTTGGCCATCAAGTCACATTTAATTCCATGAGTAATTTGATAACTTACAGTACCCAGTTAGGTAGTCCCATTCAGAAGTTAGCTAAGCTTGGATGCCAGCTAGTAACCTTGCGTTAGCCAAAGGGGTTATTAACGTTCCTCAGCAAAATGACTACTTTAAGGGTTTTGCTGCTAATACACATATAAAACTACATCTTGCTTAATAATATACAGCACCCTGTCATAGGGATCTTTAGAACTTCCTTAGTTGAAACTTATATATATTATAAAGGGACTTGGGCCCATATTTATATTTTTTTATGCAAAACTGTGCAAACACAATTTTGCATCAAAAGGTATAGCTCTGGCTTGCATCATTCCATTACTTTGGGTGGGGGTGGCGATACAGGGGTTTTGGCAAAAAAAAATGCTGCTAGGCTGGTTAGAGGCAAAAAATGCCTCTAACCAACCTAGTGTCATTTCCTGACGCAAAACCATCCATACCACTTGGCTCCTGTCTTAGAAAAGACAGGATTCATGCCCACCACCTCAATGGCCAGCACAGGGGACCAGGAGGGCCGTGTACCCAGTGCAACGCAGGGGGGCCCATGTCAGGGCCCCCAATGGCACTTAAAATTATTTTGAAATACTTACCTATACTTACCCTATTTACCTGGGATGGTGTTCCCCATCCTCTTGTGTCCCTCTGGTGTAAGTGGGGGTGTTCCTGGGGCTTGGGGTGGGCACCTGTGGGCCCATTCCATTGTGTTTAACCATGGAAATAGGTCCACAGGTCCCCTAACACCTGGTCTGACCCAGGCATTAAATAATGGTGCTTTGCGCCATTATTGAGCCCCTCCTCCCACCGTGTCTAATTTTAGCACGGAGGAATAAATATGGAGATATGAGGTTAGCACCATTTTTTAGATGGGCATACCTACTATGCATATCGGTGACACCAGGGAGTTGCACGCATCCAGAAAATGGTGCAAACTCCTATATTTTGATGATAGATGTGCCTAGCGTCAAAATATAAATATGGAGTCAAGTTTGCACTGAATTTGCATTAAAAAAATTACACAAATGTGCTGCAAACATAGTATAAATATGCCCCTTGGTTTCTTTGGGCCTCATTATGAGACTGGCAGTCCTTGGCTGCCAGCCTTGCGGTGACTGTCGGATTGCTGCAGCCTTGGCGGCCAAATTACAACCCTGGCGGGTGGACCCACGAGGGGACTGCTGTTCCCGGCAGGAACATGTTTCTAGCCAGGGCTGCGCTGAACTCAGAGCCACTTGGCTGATTACAACTAACCCTAGAGATGATCCTTACACCCATATTTATACTTTTTTAGCACTATATTTGCGTCATTTTTCCATGCACAAGCAGCGCAAACTTGCAAAACATAATTGTATTTTGTAAGACTGCACTGCTTTTGTGTCAAAAAAGTATAAATACTGGCCTTAGTCTTTTGACGCAATCAGAAACCTAAAAATATGCTCTTTGAAAACAGAAGGTAAAAATAAAATAAAACATTTTCTTGGATATAATATTGTAGGAGGCTGACCTGGCTTAAAGTGGTTACCTTGTGGCACTTACTCCTTGTGCCAAGTCCAGTTATCCCTTATTAGTAGATTAGAAGTGTTCTAGTAGCTTAGGCTGATAGAGGTAGCTATAGCAGAGCAGCTTAGGCTGAAATAGGAGACATGCAAAGCTCCTACTATACCACGTATATCACTTAGCCCTATATCACAAGAAAACACAATACTCAGAGTTACTAAAAATAAAGGTACTTTATTTTAGTGAAAATATGCCAAAAGTATCTCAGAGGATGAACTCCCTTAGGAGGTAAGTAATATACACGAAATATACACACACAACCAAAATCAGGTATGTAACCAGTTAGAAAAGTAGTGCAAACAGTGTAGAACACAATAGAATGCAATAGGAGACAATAGGCCTAGGGGCAACACAAACCATATACTCCAAAATTGGAATGCGAACCGCGAATGGACCCCAGGCCTAGTGTAGTTTGTAGAGGGTCACTGGGAGTATAAGAAACCACTAAAGGGTGCCCAAGATACCCACCCCAAGACCCTGAAAAGTAGGAGTAAAAATACCCTACTACCCCAGAAAGACAGTAAAGTTGAGATAGGGGATTCTGCAAGGACAACAACTGACTGCAAAGCACTGAAGATGGATGCCTGGACCTGAGGACCTGCAAAGGAAGGGGACCAAGTCCAAGAGTCACGCAAGTGTCCAGGGGGGGCAGGAGTCCACTAAACCCCGGATGAAGGTGCAAAAGGGCTGCCTCTGGGTGGAAGAAGCCAAAGATACTGCAACAGCGGAAGGTGCCAGGAACTTTTCCTTTGGTTAGAAGATGTCCCACAGCGTGCAGGAGGATACAGAATTGTTTCCTCACAGAAAGACAGCAATCAGACCTTGCTAGCTGCAAGAGTCACGGTTGAAGGTTTTGGGTGCTGCCAGGGTCCAGGAAGGACCAAGATGTTGCCCCTTGGAGGAGGAGACAGAGGGGGCGCTCAGCAACATGGAGAGCACACGCAGAAGCAGGCAGCATCTGCAGAAGCACCTGAACAGGCGTTCAGAAGATCTGAGCATGACGGTCGACAGCACAACAAAAGGGAGTCCCACGAAGTCAGAGTCCAACTCAGCGAGTTGGGCAATGCAAGATGGAGTGCTGGAGACCTGGGCTAGGCTGTGCACAAAGTAAGTCTTGCAAAAGTGCACAGAAGCCCTAGCAGCTGCAGTTCACGCAGTACACAGGATTACTGCCTGGCGTGGGGAGGCAAGGACTTACCTCCACCAAATTTGGACAGAAGGGCCACTGGGCTGTCGGGCCACTTGGACCCTGCTCCTGTGTTTCAGGGACCACGCTCGTCAGGATGAGAGGGGACCCAGAGGACCGGTGATGCAGAAGTTTGGTGCCTGGGTTGGCAGGGGGAAGATTCCGTCGACCCACAGGAGATTTCTTCTTGGCTTCCAGTGCAGGGTGAAGGCAAACAGCCCTCAGAGCATGCACCACCAGGAAACAGTCGAGAAAGCTGGCAGGATGAGGCACTACAATGTTGCTGCTAGTCTTGTTGCTAATTTGTTGCAGTTTTGCAGCCTTACTGGAGCAGTCAGCGGTCAATCCTTGGCAGAAGTCAAAGAGGGAAGTGCAGAGGAACTCTGGTGAGCTCTTGCATTTGTTATCTGGTCAGATACCCACAGGAGAGACCCTAAATAGCCCTCAGAGGAGGATTGGCTACAGAGAAAGGTAAGCACCTATCAGGAGGGGTCTCTGATGTCATCTGCTGGCACTGGCCACTCAGAGCTGTCCATTGTGTCCTCACACATCTGCATCCAAGATGGCAGAGGTCTGGGACACACTGGAGCAGCTCTGGTCACCTCCCCTGGGAAGTGTTGGTCAGGGGAGTGGTCACTCCCCTTTCCTTTGTCCAGTTTCGTGCCAGAGCAGGGCTGGGGGGATCCCTGAACCGGTGTAGACTGGCTTATGCAAGGAGGGCACCGTCTGTGCGCTTCAAAGCATTTCCAGAGGCCAGGAGAAGCTACCCCTCTCAGGCCCTTCACACCTATTTCCAAAGGGAGAGGGTGTAACACCCTCTCTCAGAGGAAATCCTTTGTCCTGCCTTCCTGAGACTGGGCTGCCCAGGTCCAATGGGGGTAGAAACCTGTCTGAGGGTTGGCAGCAGCGGTAGCTGCAGAGAAAACCCCTGAAAGACAGTTTGGCAGCACCTGGGTTCTGTGCTAGAGACCACCTCATGGGGGATCATGGAATTGTCCCACCAATACCAGATTGGTTTTGGGGTGACAATTCCATGATCCTAGACATGTTACATGGCCATGTTCGGAGTTACTATGGTGACGCTACATATAGGTATTGACCTATATGTAGTGCACGCGTGTAATGGTGTCCCTACACTCACAAAGTCTGGGGAAATTGCCCTGAACAATGTGGGGGCACCTTCGCTAGTGCCAGGGTCCCCTTACACTAAGTAACTTTGCTCCTAACCTTCACTAAGTGAGGGTTAGACATATGGGTGACTTATAAGTTACTTAAGTGCAGTGTAAAATGGCTGTGAAATAACGTGGATGTTATTTTACTTAGGCTACAGTGGCAGTCCTGTGTAAGAATTGTCTGAGCTCCCTATGGGTGGCAAAATAAATGCTGCAGCCCATAGGGATCTCCTGGACCCTAATACCCTGGGTACCTAAGTACCATATACTAGGGAATTATAAGGGTGTTCCAGTGTGCCAATCACAATTGGTAAAATTAGTCACTAGCATGCAGTGACAATTTTAAAAGCAGAGAGAGCATAAACACTGAGGTTCTAGTTAGCAGAGCCTTAGTGATACAGTTAGGCACCACACAGGGAACACATACAGGGCATACTTTGTGAGCACTGGGGTCCTGGCTAGCAGGATCCCAGTGACACAGGCAAAAACAAATATACATACAAGTAAAAATGGGGGTAACATGCCAGGCAAGTTGGTACTTTCCTACAAATGTAAGCAACTTAATTCCCTTTTCTAAAAAAAGGCATCCAAAAATAAAAATTCCACTCCAATGACAAACCTGTGAAAAAACACAACAGGCCAGATGTATCAAAGGATTTTGCATTTGCAAACTGTGAGAATCGGTAAAGTCCACCATTTGCGGATGCAAAATCGCCTTTCAGGATGTATGAAAGGCATTCGCAGTGCAGTTCTAAGGAATCGCTAAATTAACGATTTCTTGCAATTGCGACAAGATAGTGCGAAACGCATACTGTGATACGCAAATAGCAACGTGATTTTGCAAATCGCAGTATGCGATTTGCAAAATCCGATTTGCAATGCAATGCATCAACAAGTCGCAAATTGCAATCAGTCGCAGAATGGCTTTTTGTAATTACAATTTACCACAAATTAAAATCAGGTGGTAAACAGGTGCAACCTTTATAAAGAGTCCCAGAATGATTCAGACTCTTTTCCACAATGGCTGCACTCTATGTCATGGCAAGGAGGATGAGGATCCCAGCAGTTTTGAGGAGAGTGAGGAGGAGACAGGCGTCCATTTACACAGTGTGCATTACCCTTTCTGACCAGACAGAGGAGGAGACATATGAGAAGTACAGGTTAAACTCAGCCATGATTCTTGACCTGATAGCTGATCTACAAACCCTACTGCAGAAAAACACACACAGGATCAATAGCATACCCATCCATGTGCAGATATTATGCTCCCTGCACCTCTTAACCCCAGGGAGCTATCAATGGGTCATAGGAGCAGCTGGAGGTGTCTCACAGAGTGCGCTTTCACGCTTGCATTCTTCACTGCCATGCTTAGTAAAATCCATCTGCACAGAAGATTCCCCAACACCCCAGAGGCTTTGCAACAAACAAAATACAAATTCTACCAGATTGCCCAATTCCAACATGTCACTGGCTGCATCGCTGGGACACATGTAGCTATCTGTCCACCATCAGCCACAGAGTATTTTTTATCAGAACAGAAAGAGTACACATTCCATGAACAAACAAGTCATAAGCAATGCCTCTAACATTATAACGGATCTTGTGGCCAAAAACCCAGGTAGCACACATGACTCTTACATCTTCAGCCACAGTGGAATACACACAAGACTACTTGCTGGGGAGTTTGGCGAAGGATACCTACTTAGTAATGTAATAGTTGACAATGTCGCCTCGATGAATATGTGATGTCACGGATAACAATAACTCATTTTACTCTCCGGTCATTCTAGGAGACAGTGCCTATGCAGTGCAGTCCTTCATACTTACACCCTGTCTGAATCCTGCCATGCCAGGCGAAAGGAGGTACAATGCAGCACACAGGATGACATGCAGCATTGTATAGAGGAACTTCGGCCTGCTGAAGAGCAATTTCAGATGCCTGCACAAGAGTGGTGGTGCACTGCAATACAGCCCTTAAAACACCCGCAAAATCGTGGCTACATGTTGCACAACATCACAACAATGAGGGGCATACCAGTGGAACCCACAAAGCCTGACTCCGATGAGGATGACGATCCCTTTCTATCCCTTCAGCCAGCAGACAGAACCAGTGCAGCAGAGGGCAGACAAAGATGTGCTGAGATCACGCACAACTATTTTTGATGTAAGTAATGACAACACCATATCAATGTTTATGAATTGCTTTAGGTAGCATCTTTATTGGCTTGACTTCAGGTAATATATGTGTGACTAGAACATAGGTAATCACTATACACAAACAGGTGCTAGTTACAGTGTCACACTATTAGCATCAAAGTATCACTCCATTGCTACATGATATGCAAGTCCCCTGAACCTCTTAACATTACTTTCTACATCGACGCACTCCACTTGAGTGCTCAGTGGTGGCGGTCACACCTCTTGTTGTGGGTTCCGAGACAGTACTGTGTCTGGTACTGTGTAGCGTAGGATCCATCGCAGGGGCTGTGAGACTGCTGAGGCTAGAGAGCTCCTCACTATCCCCACCACCCAGTTTGCTGTTGTAGCAATCCATGCCAATGCTGTTTGCTGTTGGGCTGCATTGTCTCCAAAACATTGGTGATTTGCACCAATCATCATGCAATGTCCCGACTGCAATGTGCCGTCTCCATTTGCATGCCCACAGCATGTTGTGACAGTTGTGGTAGTGAGCCGATTGACAGATCTGCAGAACCCATCCAGCCTGCCAATCAATTGATGATGGTACCTACGGTGTCTAACATGCTCCTGCTGCATCACAGTGCAGAGTTCCCTAATGGCATTTGTCATCTCCTTTGTGTGTTCTGCTGCTGTTTGCTGTCCCTAATGCACCTTGCACATGTTTTCATTGAGCAACTCCAACTGCTTGTGCATTGATCCCATGTTGTCATTCAGAGACTCCAACTGCGTGTGCATTGATCCCTTGTTGTCATTGTGAGACTCAAACTGCCTGTGCATTGCTCCCATGTTATGAACTGCCTGTGCATTGACCTCATTTGTTTACATTGCAGGCCCTGCACTTTCAGCATGGAAGCCTCAAGGCCACCAAACAGTAATGGGCCCTCACCTTCCTCTGTGCACTGTCTGTCTTCTTTGCGACGCCTCCTGAGGGGAGTGGACTGGCGCTGGGGCAGGGACTGCTGTCTGTTGGTGCTTCTAGCCTCTGGGGGTGATGTGAGTATTCATTCAGCATTTTATTTGAGTCCAGGTTATACTCAGGTAGTGGTAGCACTCTTGTCCTTCGTCTAGTTGGTGCTTGTATGAAGGACTCACGGTGTTTGAGTCGGACTGTGGCTGACTTTCGCTATCCCCCACAATTCCACCTTCTGCTGCGTCAGGGCCCAGAACATCTGCAACAACAATGCGCAGCATGTCATTCTTGGATATGTACTCTCACAGTTGCGTAATAGGATTAAACGTACCCTGGCAGAGTATCACTGAAAGTCTTTTGTATTGTGTATCTGCTTGGTTTTACACTATCTCACGATATACGTGGTGGTTGCACTTTAGGGGTGTAGACTACCACTCCCATAATGCATTGTTGTGTTGTATGTAAAATGTGGCATGGACTACTTGTCACACTGCATAGTGCCATAGCTATTTTCTAAGGGCCTTTTTTGCATGCACGTATGGGGGAACACATCATTACTGCCCTTACCTTTGCTGGTGCTGGGTGTGCCTGAGGTGTCAATGTCAGTGACACCACCGACAGCTTCAGGAAGCATTGTCGACTTCACCATGTCTTCCATTGATGTAGATGGTGTCTGGGTGGGTGGTCCTCCTGCACTGCTCCTTACCTCCTTCAGCCTGCTTGCTACCCTCTCTTTGGCACCTAAACTCAAGTCGTACCAGTGCTGGCGTATCTCCTCGATGGAGTGCTGTGCAACACCCACTCTGCATATTTTGGTCTGGATGTCTAACCACAGTTTTCTCTTCTCACTTTCCGGAACCTGTAGTGAGTGTTTTCCAAATAACTTGTCATGGCTCCTGACCACCTCCTCTGTGATCACCTCCAATTACTGCTCACTGAATTTGAGTTTGCGCTTCCTCTCTTCTTTTTTCTTCACATTCCCATCAGTTGCCATTGTTTTGTTGGTCCTGGTTCACTCTCAAGACTGCCTCCCTGGTGCTTGGCTAGGTCTCTCTGTCGGCTCCTGTGGCTGGGGCTTCTTGAAAAAGCATGCACTGACTAACTTCCTTGTTGTGATGTCATCAGGCTGTTCCAGATTGCTGGTATCGCAATTTGCGATTTGCAAATACCGATTCGATATTTTTGCAATTCGGTATTTGGAACTCGCAATTTGCGATTACGATTTGTAAGAAATCGCTATTACCGATTCTCAGTTTTCCTACATCCCATTCTGCATTTCTTAAATAGTGATTTCTTAAAATTCACTATTTAAGAAATGCAGACTGGGAGTTTGATACATCTGGGCCAATAATCCCACCCACGCATAACAAATGCTGCAACTCCTTTTCAAGCAAAATGACACTAATAGAAAAACAACATAACTTAAGAAATTGAATTATTAAACTGTATTCCATATATGCAATTGAGGCCAACCAAAACACAGTACAAAACACCAAACTACAAAGGATAAACTAATCTAAAATAGCAAAATAATACACTAATATGACTTCACTACCTCTACTTATATTCCCTCTACACCCAAAACATAACAATCAGGAATGACCAAAAATGATCATTATAGACTAAAAAATAAAGTTAGCGGTGAAAAAGTCAGGTAAACGAAAACAAAAAAAGAAAATTTTTCCATACAAGTGAAAGAGTTTTAAACAATAAATGTATCACTAATATGTATGAATTCTAAACCATAAGAAAATAAAATTAAACAGAAAAACATTGCATCCCAGCCAATAATTGAAAATGAGCACATGCACATTAAATATTAGTTATTGTTCTCCCTTTAATCTATGCTGCATTGGGGTAGGTGTTGGGTAGTATAAGGGTTACTTTTACTATTTCCACTCCAATTTGAACAATATTGTCAAATGCATCGGATATTCAAGAGTTTAATATTACTATTCACACTCCAATCTAAACTACATTTTGGAAGGTGTTGGACATTGAAAGAGTTACATTTACTATTCCTACTCCAATCTAAACTTAACACTCAAATCTAGGCTATATTGGATAAAGTGTTGGACATTAAAGAGTTTCCCAATACTATATAAGATACACTAGAAAATATGTCTGACATTAAATTTGTTTGATTTACTATTTCCACTCCAATCTATGTTTTAAAGGAGTTGGACATTAAAATATTTAAATATTCCATATGTAGTTCAATGTAAATTAAATGTCATGGAAAATAACACTTTAAACTTTGACCGTCATATCAACCTAATATAACTTGAGGAAATTAAGATTAAAATATTGAATTTATACTGTATTAATATTTAAATATATACTTTCGTTTTTAAAAATAACTTCAACAGAACTTGAATATATGGTTCTTAACCATCATCATTTCCAAATTAAAAATGAATAGTTAATAAAAGTATTTATTTAAAGGTTTATTTAGAAAAACTAAATATACCTTTTAATGTATTTGAAAAAATATATCATTTCTCATTCTTCATAGAAATTATAGTTAAATTAAGTAGAATACATAACAGATGAAGGTACAATAAATTACAAATTGTAACTTAAAAAAACACAATGAATATAACACAAAACAGTTACAGATATATTTATTTTAACATTTTGCAAATATTTACTATATTTTAATAAACTCCTTCCCTGTTCCTGATAAACCTTTTACCCCACAATTAAAAACAAATAACTAAAATATTAGTGAATTAAAAAAATCACAATACACAAACAATTTAAATGACATTCTAGCATAACATTATCACAAATATTTATTTATAATATTTTTACACACAAACGATATATAAAATACAACTTTTAAAATAATCAATTACTTTCTTAAAGTTTTCACTACAAAACCAATTTAGAAAATAATACTTAAACTATTACACAGATATGAGAAAAAATATATGATATACAACAATATTTTAACAACATTTATAACAACGATATCAAAACCACACTAAAAACAATGTTCTTATTTACAATTCTTGTTTCAGCCATATTTTTAGTGTCACCTTATTCTTTTGAGGCTGTTCTAGTGAGATGATATTTCAAACTCGAAATATTGGTCCAACAACGGGCAGTCATCTTGAAAAATAACTAGACTGCTTGCCATTCCTATTTGCTCTGAAATTCTAGTGGCTAGTATGTTTTTTTAAATATTTATTTTTACATTTCCTTCCTTTTTTTGTTAATTCATATTATAATTTCTATCTTCATTTTATCCTACTTCTAGCTCCCATCATTGTGTGTGTTCCGTGTACTTACTCTTTCAAGTATTGTTTTAATATTTCCCACACATCCATGCCTGTCTCCATTCCTAGGACTCAACCTGTTATTTCCAGCAGCTCAATCATAACCCATGTGGAATATATACATGAGTGGAGATATGTTTAGGCCTCATTTAAGCACTGGTTGTCTCAGTTACAAAGTTAAACAGAGAAAATTAACACACCTTCCTGGTACTCTAGGCACACATATGGGTAATTAAGGATTTTCTCCAGAGAACAAGTTGCTTTTTGAGAGGTGCTCAATGGTCTGTTATTACAAATTAGTGTCACACTGCTTTGTTCATTGTCCTGAGATGCTAAAAAGCAATTGGGTGAATAAAAGTATTAATAATGTTGAATTTGGGCCTATACCTGCTCACTTGGTTGCAGAGGGGAAGCCTGGTAATTATAAAATATGCAAATTGTTAGCTATAGGTCCTTTGGTAACAGCAAACTGTTCTACTTTATGAAGCAGCAGCAGAGTTGGTAAATAACCTGTATGACCTGCAGCAGCCTTGGATTGTTTGCCTGTGCATTTCCAATAAAATCAAAGCCGCTTTATTTCAAGCATCTAAAGTCATTTTAATTGTTTCAGATACCTCCTACAGGAGTGACTCTGTTGAGTATTTAGGCCTAAAACTGGAGTGTTGGGGGTGTAGTAAATTGTTATTCCCCAAATATAAAATCAGCTGCCTATTTACCATCCTTTCTAGCATTTTGTTTAAAAAAGGAAGCAAAGAAATGTGCCTGAGGTTTGACAGCGGAGTGGGGTCTTTTGTAGGGGTTTCACCACTGCTAATTCCCAAGCTTTAGGGACTTCTGTTGTCAATAAGGATAAATTCAGGATCTAATTTATGACAGGATTAACGATCTCAATAGCCTTATGAAGCATCATAGGAGGGCAAGAATCAAAAAGAGATCCAGACTGGCATAAGAGAATGGCATGGCAGAACTGTGCAAGCGTGATTTACTGAAAGGAATCTATTCTTGCATTTGTAGTACTAGAGCGACAATTGAAGGCTGGATCATTGATAACAGGATGTGCAAGAAAACTCTGTTGAATGTTTAGGATCTTGTCCTCCAAAAATGCTGAGATTGAGTGATAAAGATCTTGCAAGGGGGGTATTTCCCTTTTAAGCGTTTTGGGTTGTAGGAAGGATTGTGAAATTTTAAGGATTATATTTGGGTGATGCTGGGCTTCTTCAATTAACATAGTACAAAAAGCTGTCTTGGTGGCTTTAATTAACTTGTAGAAAACCAGAAAGCGGAGGGTTCAGATTGGCGTTTGATTGGGTTGACCTTTATTGGTGTTTACTTAGACCCTGCTTAGATTTAGCTGTGAACTTGCTATACTAAACAGTAATTTGGAGTGAACAGGGAGGTGAAGCCATACGAGGTGTGTAAGAAATTATGTTATTGGTTGAGGGGCTAGAAGCCTCACTCAGGAGACAACCACAAGCCTGTGCTTAAATCTCTGCTAACTTTGCACAAATCAGTGAGGCTTAACTTGGAGGCAATGTGCAAACTATATGTATAGCACACAAACAATAATACATTGAAAACTCAACAACATCCCAACCAACTTAAGAAAACTAGCAAAAAAAATAAAAATGCCAGAAAGAAAAAAATGCAATCAATAGTACTTGAGATATTCAGTTTTGAGTAATATAGCACCTAAAAGCACAAAGCACTACAAGTGGTCATCTGGTCCTGCTAGACTGGGGGAATGTCACAAGTTTAGGGAAACCACAATAGAGAGCAGGCCTCACCAAAGCTTTGTTTTGGCAGTCACTGTAGGCTTCAGAGACTCTGCACAAAGGAGTCTATTTGTGGTCATAAAGAGCCCAGACTTCAGGATTTTATCACATCTTTTTCGGAGGAGCTCAGACTGATGCCAGTCAAGAGTCCAGGACCTGGGTGGGGCACCTACTGGGGATCAGGAACTCACTCCAGCAGAGACCATCTGGGCTCGGACAGGTATGTTTGTGGGTCTAGTGCAGCAGGTCAGCTGGGTAGCTAAAGGGAGGCCTTTGGAGCTTGTTATGAGTATGACCTTTGGAGTCATTCGGGTTAGTCTGTGATGAAGACACGCAGATACAGTATTCCTTTCCTTCTCAGACAGCAAGGCAGTCCTCAGCAGCAGAGCAGTCCTCTGGGAGCAGGGCAGCCCTCCTTCTGTAAAGTCCACAGGCCCAGAGATATTCCGATAAATGGCTTTGGAGGTCTAATACTGGTACCAGATTATGGCCCTCATTCTGACCTTGGCGGGCGGCGGAGGCCGCCCGCCAAAGTCCCGCCGTCAGATTACCGTTCCGCGGTCGAAAGACCGCCGCGGTAATTCTGACTTTCCCGCTGGGCTGGCGGGCGGTCGCCTTCAGACCGCCCGCCAGCCCAGCGGGAAAGAGGCTTCCACGATGAAGCCGGCTCGGAATCGAGCCGGCGGAGTGGAAGCTGTGCGACGGGTGCAGTTGCACCCGTCGCGTATTTCACTGTCTGCGCAGCAGACAGTGAAATACATGTAGGGGCCCTCTTACGGGGGCCCCTGCAATGCCCATGCCAGTGGCATGGGCACTGCAGGGGCCCCCAGGGGACTCGCGACCCCCCCTACCGCCATCCGGATCCCGGCGGTCGGACCGCCGGGATCTGGATGGCGGTAGGGGGGGTCGGAATCCCCGCGGCGGTGCAGCAAGCTGCGCCGCCGTGGAGGATTCAATGGGGCCGCGGTACACTGGCGGGAGCCCGCCAGTGGTGCCGGTCCGACCGCGGCTTTACCGCCGCGGTCGGAATCCCCATTGGAGCACCGCCGGCCTGTCGGCGGTGCTCCCGCGGTCCTCCGCCCTGGCGGTCAAAGACCGCCAGGGTCAGAATGACCACCTATGTGTGTAGAGGGGTTCCCTATACTACCCCTATATCTGGTTCTGGAAAGTTCTTAACTTCCCCTATCAATACTTCATAAAGTTCTGGGTCACAAAATGTGACACTTGTTAGCAATGCTATACTGCACAGAGTCCTAATGCCAACAATACAAATTCATCGAAACAGGAGGAGTGAATACAAAACATTTGGGGGATTACCACACCAAGGTTCAAGGATGCCAGATCAAACAAGTTGAGTCATGTTTCCAAAGCGGGAGATGAAATAAGTCCAAATGAACCAGGGCACTTGCAAATGGTCACAGGTGTCTTGCCAAGACCGAGCATCACAAGAAAATGCTTAATTACATGCTGGGGCAGCATGTATGCTGCTTTGACACTGGAGGATACCAAAGCAGTAAAAGTGATTAAAAACTCATTTTTTCAGTTTCTACTGAAAAACAAGCATTCCCTTCATGGTGTTTTATCAGTTGTAGCTGGTTTTAACTGAACATTGAAATCCTATGAATAATATAGATAAAGTAGTCTACCCTCTAGGAATTGTAGGATGTTTACCACCTGGGATTAACATTCTTCAAATGGAGGTCCCTAACAGACATGATTTGGTGGAAATTATGTTAGAGAATTAGAAGGTGATCTTGGTTCCGCCATCAGAAAAACTGTATTTTCCACACTCCAATTGAGGTGAAGTAATGGATGGGATTTTAGATGACATCCACCTATTTTGGTGGATGTTCCCATCTTTTTGAGAGACAGCACTGGATCATGGAACTGCAGATGTGAATGGGGCAATGACTATGTTATATTTCAGAGACTCAACTTCCGATATAAAATAGCCACTGGTATTATAGTGAGGGTAAGAGTAGAGAGCAGAATTGGCTTTATAGAAAGGGTGATGGTATAGAGGAGAAGACTGGTATTAAACATGGGGAGGAAGGTGGGGTTAAAGACTGGTGTTAGATCTGACAGCCTTAGGGTGGTCACCCCCCAACTTTTTGTCTGCCTCCCTCCACTTTTCTGACAGTGTTTTTGCTGGTTTTAGGACTCTGCACATTTTACCACTGCTAACCAGTGCTAAAGTGCATATGCTCTCTCCTTAAAGTGGTAACGTTGGTTCATTCTCAATTGGCATATTTGATTTACTTGTAAGTCCCTAGAAAAGTGCCCTATATGTGCCCAGGGCCTGTAGATTGAATGCTACTAGTGAGACTGCAGCACTGGTTGTGCCGCCCACATAAGTAGCCCCTTAACCATGTCTCAGGCCTGCCATTGGAAGGCCTGTGAGTGCAGTTTTACTGCCACTTAGACTTGGCATTTAAAAGTACTTGCCAAGCCCTAAACTCCCCTTTTTCTACATATAAGTCACCTCTAGGTAACCCATACAGCAGGGTGCTACGTAGGTAAAAGGCAGGACAAGGACATGTGTGTTTCATCTGTCCTGGTAGTGGAAAACTCCTAAATAAATTTTCGACTACTGTGAGGCCTGCTCCTTACATAGGATAGCATTAGGGCTACCCTCATATACTGTTTGATTGGTAGATTCTGATCAGAAAGGGGTAACCAGGTCATATTTAGTATGGCAACAATGTTAATAGAAAATCCTACTATTTGGTGAGGTTGGATTTTACATTATTGTTTTAGAAATGCCACTTTTAGAAAATAAGCATTTCTCTGCACTTAAAATACATCTGTGCCTTACAGTCTGTCTCCAATCCACATCTGGGCTAGGCTGGTTAACAGCTCCATTGTGCATTTCACCCAGACAACCACAAACACAGGATACTCAGACACACCTGCACTCATCTGCATACTGAATGGGTCTTCTTAGACTGGGAGGGTGGAGGGCCTGACACTTACATTTCAAAGGCTAGTTGCCTGCCCTTACACAGGTCTACCCACTTCAAAGGCCTTTTTGGGTATATTAACTGGATCCCTGACCCAACCAAATCAGACACTTCTGGGCCTGAACCTGCAACCTGTCAAGAAGAACTGTCTGGCTGCCCAACGGACTCATCTGGACTGCTTTGCTGTTAAGGACTGCTGCACTGCTGTTGCCCTGCTGCCTTCTGACTTTGCTGAGAAGTGCTCTCCAAGAACTTGGATTGAACTTGCCTCCTGTTTTCTGAAGCCTCCAGGCCAAAAAGACTTCAACTCCTCAATGAACTCCTTGTGCGCCGAACATCGATGCACAGCCTGCCGGAAACGGCGCACAGCTGTGGTGTAACCGAGAACTCACCGCACGGCTGAACCGGAACGACGCAGCCTGACTTCCTGAGTGACGAATCAATGCAGCGCCTACCTTGTGACTGGAAATTTGATGCACAGCCCTACTGGATTGATGCACAGCCAAACCGGAACAATGAAGTCTGACTTCCTGAGTGAAGAATCAATGCAGCACCTGCCATGCAACAGACAATTTGATGCATCGCCACAACAGATTTTGCAACACCTGTGACTTTGTCCCGCATGCCTAGGATTTCCATGCATTATCCCTGGGCTTCAAAAAGATCCCCGCATCTCAGTGAGCAACCAAGCCTGCATGCCAGAAATCAACTCAAAGCCCCTTGCAGAGTGGAAAGAAACAATGCATTGTCTGTGCTGCACAGGAAAATCCGATGAACACCCTATTTTTCCATGCATCTCCTCCACTAGGGGCTCCATGCATGTTATTTTTGATGCAAACCAGGTACTCTGCGAAACCAAGAGACAACTGTTGATTTCTAAGATATAAGACTCTTTTTATTCTTGCAAAAGTGATATCTCAACTTGCGCTTATTGAATATTTATTGTTTTGACCTTAATTTAACCAGATAAATATCTTATATTTTTCTACTACTTTACACATTGCCTTCTAAGTTAAGCCTGACTTCTCAGTGCCAAGCTACCAGAGGGTGATCACAGGATAATTTGGATTGTGTGTGACTTACCCTGACTAGGATTGTGGTCCCTATTTGGACCCAGGTGAATGCCACTGCAAACTAGATACCCCATTTCTACCAACAGGCATAAAGCACTACTGAAGTAAGACATCACTGCTGTGAATTCTTGAATAAGGTTTAAGGAATGGACTTCACATTGTCTTTAGGTCATCTTTATTTCTTAGATCTATACCAAAGCCTTGTATCACCCCACTTCATTCAGAGATGTTGTAATCCAATATTCGTTCAGCTTCTTCACAGAACAGCCGACAGCATAGGAAAATTGGTCAGACACTTCAACTATTTGATCCCTTCACTGTCACTTATGGCCCTTTGCTTGTGCACAATGTGCACACCTTTAGCAAAGTAGTGTTCTCCATGAAAAGAGTGGTGGGCCAATGTTTCCCTAAAAAAAATAGAATTTTGATTTCCCTTTAATAAACCTTTATCTGTTTATTTTTGGCAAGGTCCCAACACCCATCCAGACAACCTTACTGTGCCCTCTTCTTGTTACTTACAGTGTTCTGCATCCCACCAGTTTTGTATTACAGAGTTTACCCCAGGTCCTTGACAAATCCCCCTGTTCCTTTGTTACATAGAGTCCTACGTATGCAATCACTGGATTGCAAGGTTCATATTCAATTGTTCTCACTGGCAAGTGAGTGCTTTCTTCTGTGTTTGTCCGTCACACAATTCCTTTAGTGTAAGGTAGACACACAGTTCTTACCACATGTTACTCCAAAGACTATGGCCCTCATTACAACTTTGGCGGGTGGCAGCCGCCGCCCACCAAGTTGTAACCACTGCGCGGCCGCCAATGCGGCCGCATTTTCGCAGTGGCCATTACAACATCCCTGCTGGGTTGGCGGGTGGAAACCGAGTTTCCGCCCGCCGACCCAGCTGGGATGTCGGCTGCAACACGGGAGCCGGCTCCACATGGGAGCCGGCGGTGTTGCGGCGGTGCGACGGGTGCAGTTGAACCCGTTGCGCTTTTCACTGTCTGCTATGCAGTGAAAAGCTCCATGGGGCTGTGCCAGGGGTCCCAGAGGGCCCCGCAACTCCCCTTTCTGCCAGCCTTTTCATGGCGGTTCCTACCGCCATGAAAAGGCTGGCAGGAGGGGGAATCGTAATCCCCTGGGCAGCGCTGCCCTGGAGGATTAAATCTGACGAGACCACTGTGGCAGAAAACCACAGTGCGACCGTGGCCATTCCGCTGCGGTCATAATACCCAGGATTGCACCGCCAGCCTGTTGGCGGTGCAATAGACGAAACAGCACAGGGTTGTAATGAGGGCCGATATTCAGAAGATTTTGAAAGGACTATCATTATTCATTGACGACACAAATGATTCTTCTGACCCCTGCACTGCTCTCCCTAACAAATTAGAAAAATATCAGAAAAAATACACTTGTCTACAGTTAATGCTTAAAAGTATGACAGAATACTTTAAAGCTGATGTCATGCCACTCGGACTCCAAGTAAGAAAAATAAGAGGAGATTTCACTGATGAGAAAAATACAAGGAGGGATTTAATCATGCCCGGTATCACATGCTCTATGTACTGGGTGCTGCTTGACATTGACATGGCCCAGGTACACTGCATAAACGTCTTGATGCATTTCAGAGCTAGAAAAGCAAAAAAGGGAGTCAGACATAATCTCAGACTCTAAGGCATTATTAAAAGCATCTTAACAGTTGCAAACACCAAATTGGAGTGTTTATAACCATTAAAATGATTAGTACATCTGACTCACAACTTCGAAATTGGATTCATGTAACAAATATGGATACCAGATTTCTAATGGAAAATCAGTTATTTTTAGAGTAAAAAAAATGCATTTTGATGATTGACTTGCACACACTGTAGATATACAGACAGCTAGATAGATAGAAAGATAGATAGATAGCTAGATAGATAGATTTGTTTCTGAGCTCCCAATGCTTGCTCTATAAATTCTTCAGCACAGCTCACCTTTTTAGTTTCTTTCTGCAACCTGCTGCTTTGGCAGAAATGTATTTCTCAATGTTTGAATTTGAAGTTGCTAGACTTGCCAGAGGCAGAAAGGCCTAAAAAATTGTGAAAAGTTTGAAACTTAAGAGTTCTGTAAAACTTGTGGCACATATCACCTTTTGGCGAACAGATCACCCAAGTGAGAAAATGTGCTCACAGAAAAAAGGAAACCCTCGGCAAAATCCAATACTCTGTTTATTGCATCCATAATTTATATTCATTTTTTGCCAGCTTGGGATTACAAACAATTTGGTATTGTGTATAAAAGGTGCTGTGTGCGGTAGTAAAGGCCTGAAAGGGTAGGTACTGAGGAGAGAGCTAAAGAACATAAAGCTAGGGATGTAGAAGAATAGATAACGATAGTGAAAGGCAGAGAGAAAAAGAGAGCTAGACAAAAAGAAACAGAGAACGAGAGAGACAAAAAGTAGCAGGTGAGTCCGAAGGCACTTATATTCAAACAAAAAAGGAGGGAAGAGTGAAGAAGAGAGAAAGGGAGAGATTTGTGGCGAAGGTATATATATGTGTGTGTTTATATATATATTTTTTTCAGTAAAAAAACAAAGGCTATTATACATATATATATATAACAAAAATGCTTCTCTTCGTACAAGGATAACCAGGACACCTCTGAAGTGCTATGAATTACATACAAATTTATTCAGAAAATTTGATTGGGAGGGGAAATAGAATTTTCCGAATAAATCTGTATGTAATTTATAGCACTTTATAGGTGTCCTGGTTATCCTTGTGCAAAGAGGAGCATTTATGTAATTTATGGGCTTTTCGTAGCCCGACCGAGACCAGTGCGGCAAGGCTTCCGCGTTCCGAACATTGTTTTAATAAAATATATATATAGATAGATAGTTATATATATATATATATATATATATATATATATATATATATAAATATATACACACAGACACACACTTTTTGACCCCATTTGTTACTCATACTGGTGTTTTTCTGACTCTAAACATCCCCAGGGCCTGTGTTCTGATTAAAATGGATAGGCAAATTCAGCTAAATAGAATTGGCTGAACCACCCACCATAAAGTAAGTCCCTAGTATATGGTAGGGCATGTAGGTGTAAGGGATCCAGCATAGGTAGAACACCCATAGGTGCACTGCTCTGGTGCCATTTTAAACGCATGCCTGCCTTGCTAGCTGCTTTTAAGTTACAGTTAACCCCTAATTCAACTTTGGAATTTAAAGTACTTCCAAAGCCCTAAGCTACCTTATTTTTACATATAAGTCACCCCCCAAGGTCAGCCCTAAGTGTCCTCAGGGTTGGGTGCACTGTAACTGTAAGCAGGGACTTCATAAAAAATGTTTTATAAGCCCTGGTGAGGGAAAAATAGCTACATTATTTTTTCCCAAGGTAGTGAATGGGCTCCATAGGCTAACATGAAGATACTTTGGGGCATATTTATACTCCGTTTGCGCCGAATTTGCGTCGTTTTTTTCGACGCAAAATCGGCGCAAAACTAACGCCATATTTATACTTTGGCGTTAGACGCGTCTAGCGCCAAAGTATGAGGAATGAGCGTAATTTTTTTGCGTGAACGCCTTCCTTGCGTTAATGAGATGCAAGGTAGGCGTTCCCGTCTAAAAAAATGACTGCGACGCAAATGCGTCGTATTTATACTCCCGGGCAAAAATCACGCCCGGGAGTGGGCGGGGCAAAAAACCCCGCATTTGCGCCTCTTTTTAACGCCTGGGTCAGGGCAGGCGTTAAGGGACCTGTGGGCTCAAAATGAGCCCACAGCTGCCCTCCCATGCCCCCAGGGACCCCCCTGCCACCCTTGCCCACCCCAGGAGGACACCCAAGGATGGAGGGACCCATCCCAGGGACATTCAGGTAAGTTCAGGTAAGTATAATTTTTTTTAATTTTTTATACCCCCCTACATGCCACAATGCCCAATGACCATGCCCAGGGGACATAAGTCCCCTGGGCATGGCCATTGGGCAAGGGGGCATGACTCCTGTCTTTACTAAGACAGGAGTCATGTAAATGGCGTCTGGGCGTCGTTAAAAATGGCGCAAATCGGGTGGAGGCGATTTTTTTGCCTCAGCCTGACTTGCCCCATTTTAAGACGCCCTAACGCCATTTTCCCCAACGCCGGCGCTGCCTGGTGTACGTGGTTTTTTTCCACGCACACCAGGCAGCGCCGGTCTGCTAGCGCCGGCTAACGCCATTCAATAAATACGGCGCCCACATGGCGCTTCAGAATGGCGTTAGCCGGCGCTAATCTTTTTGGCGCAAAACTGCGATAGCGCAGTTTTGCGTCAAAAAGTATAAATATGGCCCTTTATTTTAAAATAATAAGGTCTTATTTTCCATAGAAAGGAGCTAAATATAGCAAGTTTGGGATCAAATCAAAAGTTAAAAAAATCCAATAACTTGCCACTGTTGAATCTAATACAACTTGAACAAGGAAATAGTTTTAGAACTCTTGCTAAAGGTTACCAACCTTATAAACTCTAAGATTGCATTTTTGCCATCTTTGATTTTGGAGGAATGTTGCTCCCTGGGATTGATTTTTGCCACACTTCCCAGGAAGTGGTCACTCAAGAGGGTGGTGGCCTCCACGTGATTGGATAGGAGCACCCCCCTGCTTTCCACTCCAGGAGCAAGGCTAAATATGGTAGAGCTGCACCTCACTTCAGATCCCAACTGGAAAAAGACAAGAAGATGAAGGACGTCTGGCCTGCACCTGCAAACTGCACTTAGAAGGACTCCACCAGCCTAACACTTAGGCTTCACCAAGAAAAGGGCTCTGACTGTTTTCTACTACTCCAAGAAGGGACTCCCTATAGGCTACAGGTAAAACAGAGGAGACCAGAGTCCCCTGCATCAAGCCATGAAGACATTAACCAGCTGACCCGTGACCAGTGGTCATTTTTGGATTTGGACCAGGTGCATTCTGAGAGTTGGAGTCCTACTCAGAGCTTCTGGAACCTTGGGGTGAGTTGCGGGCACCTAAAGGATCTTGAAAGTGCTTCTGTAGGAAGATCCAGAAACTTGGAGAAGTTTGGAGCAACACTGGAAAAAAAAGCTGCATAAGTGGACTGACCTGATATCGTGAGTCAAGCAGGCCAATGTCGGTTGCAACCTGGCCTGGCTTGCAGGTTCATCCCTCTGAAAAGCTCCGGAGCCCCAGTCTTCCAGGATTTCACCCGGGGTTCATGGAAAGGCAATCAGAGGACTTCACATCAAAATCGGCTGGCTGTGGAGCTCCAAAACGTTTCTAAGTCCGAAGGGGAAAGTTTGAACAAGGCTTCCCACACAGTGTATCCAAGAAGGGCTCTATCTAGGTTGGCTTCAAATTTCGATTTGGCCCTGGACGAATATTGCTATCCCTAAAAAAATTCTAAATATGAATGTAGGAACCTAAACCAAGGCCTCCCTCAACATTTATCTGAAGAGGACTCCAGCGAGGTTGGCCTCAAGTTGTGACTTTGTCCCAGTCGGTGAGAAATCTACAAAAAGTATGAAGGTAAAACTTTGACTCAGTGTAGTCTAGCAGGGATCCATCACGGTCAGCCTCAACTCTTGACTTTGCCCCAGTTGAGTGCAACCAGATATGTGGATTGGCGCTTTTGATTTCTAAGTGCTAGAAAACATTTAGGGCCTGGTTTACAAAAAGTAGGTGCTCTGCCACTTTTTTAGCACCCCTAAGCGCCCCCCCTAATGCTACCATGTGTGCGCCGTATTTAATATATGGCGCACCATGGCAGTAGTTAGTGAACTAGCATCATAATATTTTATGCCAGTTTGGCGCTTTGCAGGATTAGCTTTAAAAATGTTGACATTAATCCTACAAAGCACCAAGAGGCCTACTGAAAAGAATGGAGTGCCTCCTTTTAACACCTGCTCTGAGCAGGCATTAAAAGTGCTGAAACAAATGACACAAATAAATCTCTTAGACATAATGTAGTACAAAGGTTTACAAGGTGGAGCAATGCATGCATTGCCCTATTTTATAAATTTGGGGCTGTAATTTTGGCCTCATTGGGCCCATTAGTGTAAAAAAAATGACGCTACTGTGATGCAAAGAGGCGCTAGGGGCTCTTAAATCTGCCCCTTAATCTTTAAAAATTCATATCTCCGATTCCCTTTATTGGATTTTTGTCTTTTGGGGTCATTGTAAAGATAAACATATAATCTATTTTTCTAAATTGCTGTTTGAATTGTATTGTGTTTTGTGTTTTACTTATTTACTGTTTTGTTGATATTACATTCTTTACACACCTGTCTCCTAAGTTAAGCCTACCTGCTCATTGCCAAGCTACCAAGGGTTAAGCCAGGGTTAATTTATTGACATCTTGACTGGACCTAGTGGGGATTTGTGGCCTAGTGCTAAGTGTAGGTACTTACCTGCCCCTATCAAGAATCCACACGTATACATATATATATATACACACGCATAGTGGTGCTCAAAACTGAGAATGATACACCTGAGCCCATGCAAATTGGCAGTGTGCGAGGCCCACTATCTGATGGACGAGAAAGAATTTAGGAAAAAATTGAAACTGCGTTTATACTGTGGTAAGGCGGACATTTTGCACGGGAATGTCCTAACAAGCCTATTGCTCCAAAGAAAGCCATTGGAGCGGTAACAGGGCCAGAATTATCTCTTCCTGACCAGGAGGAAAACTAAGTGGCTCGATAACTTCTGAGACCATTTTATCGAGTGCTTCTTTCAATATGGTCTCAAATTTTCTGGCTAATACCACCAGTCCAGTACCTTGACATCTAACTCTTATTGTGACGTTAGTGTTGTCCTCTCAGGTTCGTAAGGTCATTCCAATGTTGCTTGACTCTGGGGCTACCGGAAACCTTTTAGACTTGGGTTTGGCTAAAACCCTAAGGGCCATATTTATACTTTTTGACGCAAAGCTGCGCCGGCGCAGTTTTGCGCCAAAAATTTTACCGCCGTCTAACGCCATTTCGATGCGCCGTGCGGGCGTCAAATTTATACTTTGACGCACGGCGCCGCAACCAACTGGCGGGAGTCTTTTTTTTTTTACGCACACAGCGGCGTGAAGTCGTAAAGGAAAACAACGTTAACGCGACGTAAATGACTGTGGGTTGATTTACGATAGCGCAACACGGAAAGTGCTGTTTTTTTTTTACGCAATAGCGTCAAAATTACCCGCGAACACTGCCCTTTCAGCAGAGGAGAGCCAAAATGGATCCCAGATGCCACTACAGACCCCAGGAAGATGACAGCAGACCAGGAACCAGTCAGGATGATCCATACAGGAACCAGGACATATATAGAAAAAAAAGAAAGTGTCGCTTCAGTGCAGAGGAGCAGGAAATCCTGGTTAAAGAGGTGACGGAACACCAGCACCAACTGTTCATCACCTCTAAGTTGCCAATCAGTAGGAGAGAGGCCATATGGCAACAAATTGTTGACAAGATCAACAGTGTGGCTGAAGTACGCAGGACAGTCACCGAGTGTAAGAAACGCTGGCATGACTGCAAACGTAGGACAAAGGAAAAAATGGCCAGGAACAGGAAGGCAGCACTGCAGACTGGAGGGGGGAGTCCAGCACACCAGGAGGCCCTGGACCACATGGAGGAGATGGTCGCAGCCGTCATCCCTGAGGAGATCGTCACAGGGATTCAAGGACAGGACAGCGCAGACTACCACCAGACAACGCACATGCAGGGTAAGTCGCATGGGGAATTATAATGCAATAATGTTCACTGCAACTGGGGTGGGGAATACCTACCACACAATGCATGTAAGTCAGCATATATATGGAGTGGCATGGGTAAAGGGGCACGGCAGGGGGGCATGCCCAGCACAGACAGAAGCTGGGGCACGACATAACACAGCACCAACAACAGTCCCATGGGGAATCCTGTCATGACAACAATGGAGCTAAGGGAAAGCCACGACAGGTGGGAAGGCCACTACGTCAAACTTACATCCTGGCACTCGTCAGTCAAAATATATCCTACATCAACTAAGTCCCTATCAGTAATCCAGTAGCCAAAACAACAACTGCAATGTAACTGCAACAACAGTTGACACTAACACCTCTGATCTCTGTGCAGCTATAGTAGCCAATGGCAGTAACCTCCCCATGGAACATACATACCTAGATTAGAGGGTGAGGATGACATCTGCAACAATCTCCAGAAATAAGACAAAGGCACCAGTACACTCAAATGTCAATGCCCATAGTTGACACATACATCAGCCAAAGTAAACAGTAATAGGAGCCACACAGCACTAAGGACACACACATGCTGCATACGTCAGGGTTCCTCACGTGCCTGGCTAACAAGGCAACATCACTAATGTCATACTGCTCAGACAACAACATTGAGGAGGGGACACATGCAACTGGTCACTGAAACACACCTGCACAGTCAGAGGACCAAATAGGACATTGATACGATAAACAGGGCAATCCAATTAAACATACATTACCCAACATCGGCTGGAAACATCAACAATGTCTACATCCATAACACATCGTAACATTGCCATGCATAGGATATGTCACATAACAATTACAATTAGGTCAATGTGACCAAACAGATTTTGGGCCGGGTACTGAGAGGCAAGTGTGCTGCCAGGGCAATCACAACACCCACAGCCAGTGAAAGGTCTCACCATAAGAATAGATATACACAGAGGGTCGAGTAGGACAAATAGATGGCTATTCCCTAATTGGTACAAAGCAACACCTAGAGGCGATTAGGCAGACAAGTCTGATAATTCTATATCATACATGTGACACACAGGTGGGCCATAGGCCTATAACAATGCCCATATGAAGGACAGCAGATACCAATACCAAACAAGATCACAAAGTAAAGTCATCAAAAGGCTTGCATGTTACGTCAAAAATGTCAGAACACAGACACACTAATTGTACCCTGTTTCATTGCAGAGGAACATGGATCTCCTGCTGATATGCCTGTCCCTGATTTCCCTGATGACATGGATGATGAGCCCATAAACATTCCCCAGGAGACCATCCAAAAGGTCCTTGAAACCCTCCAGACCCCACCTTCAGTCACAAGGAGGAGCACAGAACAAGCAGCCATCACAGAAGAACCACCCACCACCCCAATTGTAAGACCTGCCAGCTCCAATACAGCTGAGGACCCTGACGACACTGGCACTAGCTTTGAAAGAACTGTAGTTGGTGTACAGCGGGAGCTGGCCAAGGAGGTGCGGGTGGGGATGCAAACTATGGCAGCCAGCCTTGAGGGGATGCGTTTGTGCATGATGTCATTTGCAGATCAGGCAGCAGCTATGCAAGCCCTAACATCTATCTTGCAGGAACTGCAGAAAACCCAGAAGGAAATCAGCGCAGGTGTAATACAGTTGACCCAACACCTACAACAGCAATCCTGTCAACGCGTGCACGAATGCAACATTGAACCCCTCAGGGCCGACCTGGCTGCCTACCATCGTGATGTGGCTGCTATTCTCAAAAACCAGCAGGCCCTCCTTGCAGCAGTACTGCCCTTAAGAACTTCACAGGGAGCAGCCCCCGGGATGTCTGACTCCACGTCTTCTAACACTGAGGTGTGTGTTGCCCCTTCACAACCAACAACAACAAGGACAAACCAGGCAACACACACATCAGAAGAAGAAGACATGGAACAGATCACATTCTCACGGAAGAGTACCCGGAAGCACTAGTCCCTGCACCATGGCCTACTTTGACCAAGGTCCTACGTTTTGTCAAATGCCAGTCTCACTACAACTATACTCAATGACTGTTCTGCTAACCACTGTATGACTTGTCAGCATTGCCAGTGAATGTCTCTCTCCTAACTATTCGGCAAATCCTGTCCCTCTGCACTGTCTGTTACATCACCCCAGCATGTCAGGAGCATCATCCACACCCCTTCTGTAGTATCACCATGTAAGAATGCACCAGAACGGACTCAGCAAACATGGACAATGTACATTTTGCACTACAGCACCTATCAATAAATAGCACTTGCACACCTAATATGTCTCTGTGTAATTTGACACATCAACTGTGCAGTAGGTAACTCTAAAGTGCCTGTGTGACAACCATGTAGCTTGTCAATACAACTGTCCTGACATCATGTAGTCTGATACATCTGTGCAATGGCCAGGATTGCATCATAGCCTGACCACCCTGAGGAGAATAACTGATGAAGGGACAAACCACACACAATCATGTTGTGTTGGACAGAATAATGCTCCATCTATAGCAATCCAAGTCAACTAATGGTGGCTGAGAAATGTAGGCACCATGCAATACTAAAAAATGAATTTATGCAGCATAATCTAAGCAAACACAACTAAACACTGCATCAATCACCCTTTCTGAGTATACTTCCATGAAGGGAAGTCATGCTGAATTTTTACACACATGATCTATGTCAGCAATGAAGACAACAAGACAAGAGTGTTAACGACACCTCATCTACAAAGATGTCCCTGAACATCACACTGCAGTCCGACCTAATAAATTTACCACAATACCAAGTCTGGAAGCACACTTTGTGATGTAGAATACCTACTCATCAACACAAATCCTTGGTGATCGATGTAAACTACTAATGGTGGGTCTACCAAATGGTGGATACTTATCAAGTTAGCACACGGGTAGCTGCCATGTTAAACCTCCATTTTCTGTGGTGTGTAGCATAGGACACAAATGTCATAGAAAAACATTCAGCTACACTGATGTCAAGCCCATGATCAAGTAGCAGTTAACGCATAATGCAAAGGGTTAACTATATGTTTATTCCTATGTATTCACACCAGAGGCAACTAAGGGAAAAGTCAAACCTACACTAATCTAACCTGACTACTCCTAACCCACAACTGTCCCTAACTAACCTAAGCTACACTTACTCTACACATATACCGAATCTATCTAAACATCAACCCCCCACCCACCATTATGAGACAGTACACATGCAGGACAACATATACTAACCTACACACATACTATACTATGCTAAACAATAATATATATATATTTTTTTTAATTTCTATTTGTTTTAATTATAAACAGACAGGAATCCCAACATTGACCCCCACCCACCCACAGAAAAATGAAAAATAGAAAGAATATTTACCCCCCACCCTCCTCCCTAACACTAACTAAGCTAACAACCTACACTACCTAACACTAATCCCCAAAACCCAACTATCATTAAAAAAAGGAAAGAGGAGAGGGATAAATTTAAAACAAGCAATAAAGTCCTAGAGGTTGGCCCTCCGTGATGGACCGAACCCTTTTCTTAATGTAGGCCACATCCTGGCTTAGCTTGTCCACCTTGGTAATAAACTTGTCCAGTTTCCTGTTTAATGCCAGGAATGCCGCAGGGTCAATAGGAGGGGCTGCTGCAGTCTGTGTGCTGGCAGATGTGCATGGTGTGGGAATTGTTGTTTGCCCACTGGACTGTCCTGCAGCTCGGAAATTGCTGTGTCCAGGTCGTGCTGCAGAGGCAGGGTCAACTGTCCCCGCCGTTGCTGGGGCCACTTGGGGAGAACTGGTGGATGTGGTGATGGTGGCTGTTGTGGGCAATGTAGGGCCACCCTGTGGTGAGGCCCACCATGCTCCGGAGGCCCGATCCGCTTGGTATTCTCGGGCCATACTTCTGAACCCCGACTGCACCTGCAGGATGTGCCGGTATCTCATTGCACGCCTTTCGAACTGATGTCTCTGTGCGGCACTCATGTTTGCAGCTGTGAAGAGAAAGGGCAACTATTTACCATAGGAAATGCATTGGGTGGAATAGCGCAATGGGTCAATTGCACATTACTTGTACTGTATTTGTAACAGCGAATTTTCACAACATAGATCATTGAAAGTCTCAGAGGAAGTACATGGGAAGCCTGCATACAAAAGGGCATCTCACACCCAGCATATCCATGTCTCTACATGATGGGTGACATCAGCCTAAACTTCTCATCCAAATAATGGGTAATGCAGCTGACATTATGGCTGAACCTCTTCCGCCTACTGACTTCACTACATATGTCACTCTATGTGATAACAATCACAACCCTCAATATATGCCATTTGTAAATGTTTTTTGCTAATATAAAACTCATGTGCCATAACCGAATGTGTACACTAGGTTCAAAACAAAGTTGCAAAAGGTCACAAGTATGTGTAACATACTGGTTGCTACAGTCCTAGGTACCCTATTACCAATCACATGGCAGTCTTTGAGGGTGGGGTGGGAAGAACAACCAACAATCCCATATTCAATGCACACCCAGGAGTGTATAGAAAGCTCAACAAGTAGTTGCCTCCACACACAACACCAATGAAGGGCTAGCAACAAATGGGAGTCAGCCAAACCTTGTCCTATCCAAGGTCCACGCATGTCAAAATGTACTGACTTAGGCCAACATCACATACTACCAGTGAGGCATAATTTACCACACACACAGAGGAGCAAGAACACCCATGATCATGAGTAGAATGAACACCTAGGCCATTGCACTCTAGTCCCACACACTTCTAGTTCAACTTGTGGTAGTACATGCCCCCGGAAGATCCAACCTACAGTGTACTCAGTCCATCCTCAACTAGGGAAGCTGCATATTTAAGACAAGCCTTTTGCAGAAGCTATCTGGTAGAATGTCAGTCTGAAATGCAGACTCAGTCCAAGCCAAGTCCCAGAGCAACTCTTACATTAACCAGTGTATTCCACATGACTCATCCCATTCCCCATAGCGGGCCTGACTGGAATGGCCTACAGACCCTAAATCTGAGAGATGGATAAGCATAGGTCTACTGAAACTGAAGTGATATTTGAAATCCCACTAATGCAACAATACTAATGAATGGGCAGCGCATCAAACCTTGAATTCTGTTGAGCACACAGTAGTCCATCATGCATCACTAGCAAACAATAAAAATAGCACACATGCAACACTCACTGTAGGTGTCGGGGTCCTCAAAATGAGCCACCTCTCCCACGGTGTACGGTGCATGTCCACCTGTAAAGCATGGAAGCAAGAATATACTCAAACTCCGTGCACTGACAAACAATTGCAGTTACAAAGACAATGTGAGAATATGACATGCGTAATGACACACTTTGACACATGCTCATACTGCATGGAAGAATTCTTATTCAACATTTACATTGGATGAGTCTCCTGCTACAGTTACACACCCTACTACACACATGCAGTGGCCAGGACAGTCATGTGGTGTCAAAGATGCACCTCCATTAGTATGCCCCAACAATATCGGGGTGCATTCATCTCATCATGTGCATCCCAGAGAGACATCCAAAAGCTGGTTACTTGAGGACTGCATGACCCCTCAAACTCAAACAGCCTATGTGGTCATTTTCAACACACATCAACCAGACACACATGTGACATATGTGTGGACAACATAGCTAACTTCAATTGACGTGAAGGCAGCACTCATTTATAGCATCATATTGGGTTTACAAATTTCAGTCTAGCTATGGCGTCTACATATGTAGGTATGATGTTTCAACATCCATTTTTCACTGGCTATTGTGACCTGTAGAGTTCAAATAGAGGCATTAACGTGTCGCTTGTCTGACACAAA
Source organism: Pleurodeles waltl (assembly GCF_031143425.1). Taxonomy (NCBI): domain Eukaryota; kingdom Metazoa; phylum Chordata; class Amphibia; order Caudata; family Salamandridae; genus Pleurodeles; species Pleurodeles waltl. The sequence goes on from NC_090448.1 coordinate 595,849,701, forward strand.
GGCAACACTACATTACATACAGCTAGAGGCAACCGGTATGTGTAGAAAACATGAGCTATCTGACTGCTAGCATTTGTCTTCCTACACATTGTGCAACAATTACCCAGTAGGTTTCACTAGCATTACACACAGTCAGCTACTTATCTAGCAGATTGGGTAACAATCATCACATGTCCCCACACAGCTTTCAATTGTTCACATGTAATTGATTTGTACTCACCAACATGGCCACCAATCCTGAATCCCAGGTGGTCCAGCAGATCCTGCTCCCTGGATATCAGATCAGCCCAGCGGTGCTTGAGTTGATGGTCATTCCTCAGGCTACCATAGACACGGACCAAGTGATGGCGCACCTTCCCCCACCGGACTTTACGTGCCTCCGTGTGATACCCCTGTATCACACGGCCCCCAGCCTCCAGCATGAGAGGGAGGAAATGGCAAACAAGCCATATAAACCCCCCCCAATTTCTCCTCACCCATCCTGGCAAGCTGTGGCCTACCTGACATCTCTGCACTAACAAAGTGGAAAAAGTTGGACAAAAAGGAAAAGGGGGAAATGGGGAAAGGTAGAGTAGTGAAAATAAAAGAAAACTTAAGAATAGGAGCCCAACTAACCCCAGAATTACACTACCCAGAACAGACTCCCACAGACAATAAAAGAAACACTGGACTTGACAAAAGTATACAATACAGATTCAGACAGTATTCAACAACAAGACAATGATGACAAAAGCACAATAGAGAAGTACACTGGACACAAAAGCACTAAAACACAGGACAACACTTTCCACACAGCCACACAGTCTAGAATAATCTGAGACTGCAAAGTGAAATTGAAAGTACACCCACAGTACAGAATCTGTAAACAGGATATCCTATTACATCACATCCTGCATAAAATGGCCGCCGTTTTTATTTTTCCGTTATGCGTCATTTTTTCACGCATACAGATTGTGTGTCATATTTTTTGACGCATAAGAGTGCACATAATGCAGAGTCAAAAATGTTATCGTCATTGTTTCCTTATATTTGTGTGAGGCTTATTTTACAGTTCTAGAGTTGAAATTTAAGCAGCTGGCAAATATGATGACCAAATATGAAAATTAATTTTGACTCAGCATTATGTTCACTCCTGTACGTCAAAATGTTATGACGCCCAAGCTGTATGCATGGAAATATGACGCATTATAGAAAATATGGTGGCCATGTAATGCTGGTTATTCATATAATTATTTTAAAATGATATTATTTGACTCAGCATTATGTGCACTCCTGTAAGTCAAAATTTTATGACGCCCAAGCTGTATGCGTGGAAATATGACGCATTATAGAAAATATGGTGGCCATGTAATGCTGGTTATTAATATAATTATTGTAAAATGATATTTTTTGACTCAGCATTATGTTCACTCCTGTACGTCAAAATTTTATGACGCCCAAGCTGTATGCGTGGAAATATGACGCATTATAGAAAATATGGTGGCCATGTAATGCTGGTTATTAATATAATTTTTTTTAAATGACATTTTTTGACTCAGCATTATGTGCACTCCTGTACGTCAACATTTTATGACGCCCAAGCTGTATGCGTGGAAATATGACGCATTATAGAAAATATGGTGGCCATGTAATGCTGGTTATTAATATAATTATTTTAAAATGATATTTTTTGACTCAGCATTATGTGCACTCCTGTACGTCAAAATTTTATGACGCCCAAGCTGTATGCGTGGAAATATGATGCATTATAGAAAATATGGTGGCCATGTAATGCTGGTTATTAATATATTTATTTTAAAATGATATTTTTTGACTCAGCATTATGTGCACTCCTATGCGTCAAAATTTATGACGCACAAGCTGTATGCGTGGAAATATGAGGCTTTTTGACAAATATGTCTTTATTTTGTCAAATTGTGAAAATAATTTTGTCATGACCAAACGGTGCTAAGTGATACACATTTGGGGTTAGCTATGGCACATGTCCCTTATAGGATGTATAGAAAGGCATTCACAGTGTAATAGTAATGATTGCTCAAAATGGTTATTACCCATAATTGTACACACATTTTGGGTAATTGCTGATGGCTAATTTCAAATGATGAATGGGATACCAGGATGTATTCCTTAGCAAAAATGTGTCCACATTTATCACGGTAATCCAAATTATCTATTGGCCAAATAGGTAGTGCAATTGTCACTTACACTTTTTATGGGGGTACCCATGTCCTAATTATTATTTTGTGTATCTTATATGTGTTTTACTTTTGACATGTAGGCCACACATGCGCCTTATGCATGTGTGTACTTCACATGTGCATATTTCATGTATATTTGGGGGGCGGTAGAGGTGGACTTAGGCCCCCAGCACCCTAGGGTTTGCCCTTCCAGATTTGCTAATTTATCCAAGGGTTTAATTTATTCAGTAATGCTAAACCTGCAGCAGCAGGCTCATGGAAGCCCATAGGGTATGATTCACTGTTTGCCATTCAATAATCCCATTTGCCCATTTGACGTTTGCCCTATTGATTCTTTGGAGCAATCTGACATACCATTTTGCATTGATATTTTTTTGCTAAATCTCGGCGTTCCTCATGTGCTGATGACAAATAGGTTGTTGATGTATGTGGCCCTTTATGCAATACCTGGTTTAGTGGCATGTTTCATTCTTCCTGCTAGGTTCCAACTGGGACACTACTGTGATCGGCTGCTTGCAAATATTTTGTTGATTGGATGGCACATGTTTATATGTGTGATCCAATGTAGATCCACTATCAACTGTCAGGGTGTATCTTGTCACTGTAACTTCCAGGTCTCCTCATGAGTTAGTGGCAGCTAATCTTGTTCCAATTGGGCATTGTTTGTAGCAAGAATGGAGAGAAGCCATTGAGGACATGGTCACCTACACACGGATGGTCCCACCCTGTCACTAAACACGTGTAATGAGACTTTAAAATGGGCAACCTTTTTGTGCTGAGTGAGAGAATGTCTCAGGTGTCTGGATCTGGCATGTGTCATTGCCACATTTGTACTCCAGTTGGCCTCTGTGGATGGTAATGTATCATGAAACATCATAGCCTCTGTGCAGACGTAAATGGCTGGTATTCAACACACGACTCATCTTTATCATTTGAAAAAGTGTTACTCAGCGTTTTGAACAGTCAGGGTCCTCATATGTGTTGACTTTTCATGGACATTATCTGAGGTTGCTGGTTTTGATGGAGACCATTTACACCATCATACACTATGGTCCTGGTCCACTGTCACACTTATAAGTTTAGGTATTAATGAAGGTCAGACAACGGAAGGGCCAAGATTTGGCTATTCATGGGCACTGTCACTAATCTGATGCAAATGACAGTCAGATGATGCACTAGTATGTATTTGAGTATACATTGATGAGGCTAATGACAAATTATTGTCTGAGGTACAAAAGGTATTGGACAGCATGTGTGGTCCATAGGTGGACCCCAGGTATCTGTAGAGTGACCCACGGACAGGTGCCAGTCAGGCTGACAGGATGCTGGGTCAATCAGGAGCAAGTTCTTTCAGTAATTACATGATCACGTGTTCTGACTAGGACTGGTCAGAGGGAGCATTAGACAGTTGAGATGTCACACTGTGTATGTCCTGTGTTGCTTTGAAGGTGACACATGAACCCTGATAAAGTGTTACACGGCAACATTTGTGTCAAAGCTTAATGATGTAATGGCTCACATTCAAACATGTATGCAGTAGGAGGCATCTGCAGGGGCAGGGCATGTACATGTGGGTGGTGTGCATGGAGTGGATCACAGGTGTGGCCTCCATCTGTGTCTCACTAGTCTTGTCAGATGGGATTAGCTGTTAAATAGCCTACAGTACCTTTCACAGAAGAATCAATCTACAGGTGATACCAGGCCTTATAAACTCCAAGGCAGTGTATTATATGAGCTGTGTTCCATGCAGTGAGATGGTAGTATGACAATGGTCGGCATAGTAAAAGGTGTGGCACACTGGATGACTCTTGTGAGTGTGTGTGTGTAGATGAGGGAATCAGAGTGTACACAAATCTGCATTCCAGGGACCTCTTCAGACAGGTGGGGTGTGAGCAGCTGCAAGTGTGTGTATTGTTTTTAGAAAAGGGCTGACATGTAGATGGGATGTGATGTGCTGGATGCTTGTCATAGGTGTAGCACTTGTGCTGGGTATGTTCTGCTTATGTGTAACTCTAGTGACAGATAGTCATTGCAATGATAGTAAGTAGTTGTAATTACTGTTGGCAAGAGTCTAGTACTACATTCCTGTTCCTGAAGCATTAGCATGTGAACTGGCTGATGTATGAGGCCTGTTTTCCCCTAGTTGAGTGATGGTGTTTTAGTTGTGTGCCATCTGCTGCGATGATCCATGTTTCCTACATGTATGTGAGTCATGTGTGTGGTCCTCAGCTATTGCCCTTCAAAGGTGAACTGTACAGGATGTCTGTAATTTACATGGTGTGTGTATTTGCCCATTGTATGGTGGCCATTACATTTGTGGTGTATATTTTTTGTGTGATGATTGTTATGTCATTATTGCTCAATGAGACGACATTCTTCTTCAGCTAATTCAAACTAAAGGTGGGCAGAAATGAATAGGCCAAACCATGATGTGGTGTTTGTTATCTGTGTTTATTTACAATTGTGCATTAAGTGGTGATAGTAAAAATTAAGAAAAGAAATTTACCATCTGTTGGCGCCTACGCACTTCAGCAGCTATGTTTGGTTGTTCCCCCTCCTGTTGCAGGGCAGCATCCTCCTCTTCGTCGTCTTCAGGCATGTATGGGTCTGGTTCCAGGAGGGGAATGTTCCTTTTTACACAAATGTTGTACAATATGGCACAAGTGAGTATGATCCTACAGACCATCTCTGGGGAATATAGTAGGCTACCGCCAGTGATGTCAAGGCAGCGGAACCTTGACTTTAGGATCCCAAAGGTCCGCACAACAATGCTGCGTGTCCTTTTATGGGCGTCATTGTATGCCCGCTCTGCAGCAGTAGTCGGGTTCCCAAATGGTGTCATTAGCCACGGCTGGATGCCATACCCCTGATCAGCTGAAAGAAAAACACAGAATGGGATCATGTAGTTGTAGCTGGCACTATTGAAAAGACCTTGAACAGTAGTTGTCTTGTGTTGTCTGTGACTCTTTTGTGTACTAATGTGACAACCTATACTTATAGGCTATACCTTCTGCATTGTGTTTTTTCCTTGGCTGAGCAAGTGTTTGCCGGCTAACCGTTTGTCAGCAGTATGTTTTGGGAATTGCAATAGAGTGTGTCCTCCCTAGCATTGTGACTTGTGATACAGGTGTCTGTGTGTCTTCACTGGGGGTGAGATGATAGTTCCATGCAGAGTTAAAATTGAAAGTGTTGTTAACACGTTCATATCAAAGTACCCTGGACATCCTATCCCTTGAAACTTATGCAATGTATTAATGTAAAGGTCATTGTGACACTTACAATTTGCAAGGTGACATTTAGGCAACCACACTCATCAATGTCTTCATATTAAGCTGTACAGTAAATTCCAATGTGTGACAGGTTCAATGGTGAGTTAAGAAACATGGCTAGTGATGTGAGGACCTCAGTGTGTTCCTGTCTAGGTGTTGGTCTTGTGGTGTATGTGTTGTGTGTCCTAGAGGGTTGCTGTGCAGTGTATATATAAGTAGGTTTCTGTACTTACCAACAAGTAGTCCACTGCCATACCGTCCATCCTGGAAGTGTTGGTTGATGGTGCTAAGATGGAAGATGAATGAGTCATGTACACTCCCAGGATATTTAGCCACGATGTTGCTGATCAATCCCTGGTTATCGACTATGGCCTGCACGTTGATTGAATGTGTGTGCTTCCTGTTGCAGTAGAGGTGTTCTGTTGCAGCAGGTGGCACAAGGCGTACGTGTGTGCAGTCAATTGCACCAAGGACTTGTGGGAAGCCACTGATGGCGTAGAACCCCTGTTTTGTTGCCTGCTGCTTCTGCAGTGTGTTAGGGAAGCAGATGTGGAGGGGTGTCAGGCGAATGATGGCATCCAGTACTTTTGGCAAAAATGCGGAGAATGATGGTTGTGATATTCCGCCAAATAGGGCACCAGTTGTTTGAAACGAGCCACTTGCCAGCAGGTGAAGTATGGCAAGCAGCTTTGTTTCTGTTGGGATGGTGCGGGGTGTCACTAAAGTGGGGGCCAACTGCTGTTCAATGTTTCGCAGCAGCTGCTGAATGGCCTGCCAGTTCAACCGGTACCTCTGTATGATGTTGTGTTCCCTGAGGCCATGCAGGGTTGTTCTTGGGCGGAATATCCTCTCCTGCCTTCTGAGCTGCCTTTGGGGTCCCTGCTGTTGTTGTTGTAGCTGCTGTTGTTGCTGCAGGGCTCTGCTGGATAAAAATCACCTCCATGTCTCCCTGTTGCTGCTCTGCTGCTCTGCTGCTCTGTTGTTTGTTCTGTGTGTTCTGATTAAATACAGGTGTGTTTGCCCCATTTTAACGTTTGCCCTGACCCAGGCGTTAAATTTTGACGCACATCGGGCTTTGCGTAATTTTTTTGCTCCGCCTCCCGGCCGAGAGTCATTTTTGCCCGGAAGCATAAATACGACGCAAGGCCGTGTGCGTCGTTTTTTGGACTGGAAAGCCTACCCTGCATATCATTAACGCAGGGCGGGTTGCCGCATCCAGAAAATGACGCACACTGAGGATTTTTGTCGTCCACGGGCTTGGGCGTCAGGGTTTAAATATGGGGCAACGTTTGCGCTGATTGTGCGTCAAAATTTTTGTAGTATAAATATCCCCCTAAATATTACGACTGTCAGAAAAGACTCCGGGCTTATCGTTTATCAAACAACACCATTGTCCATGCTTTGTGCAAACAACTATACAGAACAAATTAGGTTTGACCTCATAGATACCCCAGTATTTAGAACCATTTTGGGGATACCCTGGCCTTAGTTACACAATCACAAAATTGACTGGCCAGCAAGGACAGTGAAATTAGACTCTAAACATTGCTGGCACTCCTGTTACCAAGACAAACCATTACTAGTGACACCCTTGCATTGTGGGTCCACACATAGTACGGCTATCAAGCAGGACGACACACTGGCCATTCCTGCACCGTATAAAGCCTTCCATGATGTTTTTAGTGAACAGAAGCCCACCCAGCTGCCGCCACGTAGGTCATACGATTGTCGTATCAACTTGATCCCAGGGGCAACGCTACCATGTAGTAGGGAGTATGCTCTTTCTGAGCCTGAGGATCGATACCTGCAAGACTACCTAGATGATCTATTGGCTAAAGGTTTCATTCGTCATTCAACGTCACCCATAAACAAAGTGACCATAAAAAATTGTTATCCACTTCCGTTGATCCCGGTGCCTTTAGATCAGGTAAGTCAGTCAACCATTAATACTAAACTCGACCTCCAGGGCGCCCACCACTTGATCCGAGTGATGACAGGGGATGTGTGGAAGACGGTGTTCTAAACTAAATTCGGACTCCTCAAGTACACAGTGATGACCTTCAGGTGGTGTAACACTCCTACACCATTTCAATTATTTTTCATCATGAAGTGCTGCAGGAGTTTCTGGATATCTGTGTAGTGGTATACATAGACGACATTTTTATCTATTCGTCTTCCACTGAGGAACATATGAGGCATGTAAGAGCGGTTTTACAATGGCTTTGTGAGCATCTTCTCTTCGCCAAGCTGGAAAAATGTGTTTTTCACGCTACAACTGTAGAATTCCTGGGATATGTGATCACTCCCAATAGAATTTCCATGGATAGTTCGAAGGTACAGGCCACCCTGGATTGGGTAGCAACAAGAGCCATCAAGGAAGTGCAACAGTTTTTGGGCTTCGCAAATTTTCATCGGAAACCCGACTTTTCTACTGTGGTATCTCCCATAAATCGTCTCCGATGAAAGGGGTTAAGTTCCTCCGAGATGCAGAAGCTGAGAAAGCCTTCCAACATCTTAAAAACACATTACTGAAGCACCCATTCTCCATCATCCCGACCCGGCTCAGCCATTTTTCATGGAAGCAGATGCTTCCCAAATGGTATTGTCCCAACGAGATCCTGAGTCTGGGCATTTCCATCCAGTAGCTTACTTCTCAAAGAAATTTCTACCCGCAGAGCAAAATTACACGGTGGCTTAGCGTGAACTTCTGGCCATCAAGCTTGTCTTCCAGAAAATGTGTCACCACCTACTAGGAGCTAGACACACCATAACTATTTACAGTTTTTTCAAATGACTAAGGCCCTAACACCTCATCAATTATGCTGGCTTCTATTCTTTAACAAGTTTGACTTCTTAATCACCTATAGGCCCGGTACTAGAGAATAAAAGGCAGATACGTTGTCTAGGATGGGTTTCTCCTCTGACGTTGCGCTAGAACAGGTCAGAAGCATTATACCCCCAGGAACAATCATGGCTGTGTGCACTTCCCAAGAGTGCCTTGAGAAAATACTGCTAGTCCAACACAAGGTTCCCTGTTCAACTGATGTTTATGAAAAAGAGGGTTTACTGTACCATGCTGATCAGTTGTACGTCCCTACCAAAGAATTAAGGGATACACTGTTACATTGGGAACATGATTCTGTCCTTGCAGGTCACCCGAGTGAGAAAAAGATGTTAGATCTCTGTCAAAGATGGTTTTGGTGGCCCACACTTGTGCAGGATGTCAGAAGCTATGTCCAGACCTGTTCCGCCTGTGTTTGGGCTAAAACTTCACATACTCCAGCCACAGGATTGTTACTTCCCATGCCAATTCCGGTGGCCCCACGGCATACCATAAGTATGAATTTTATTTCTGATCTACCAGCTTCCAATGGACACACTGTCATATGGGTGGTTGTAGATTACCTAACTAAAATGGCTCATTTTGTTCCATTAAAGTGCCTCCCTACGGCTTCCAAGCTCTCTGATTTGTTTGTCCAACACATTGTACGGCTTCATGGGTTGCCCACCACAATTGTTTCCGTTCGTGACCCCCAGTTTATATCACAGTTTTGGCATAGCTTCTGTTCCTCTGTCGGCATGGTCGTCTGCTTGTCCTCTGCATATCATTCTCAAACAGATGGGCAGACGGAATGTGCCAACCAATCGCTGGAGCAAATCATGAGATGTTACATTGACACATGGTCTACTGAGTGGGATGAAGCATTACCTCTTGTTGAATTTCTATATAACAACAGTGTCCACATGGCTACAGGAGTATCCCCATTTTACTGTTTGTTGGGTCTGCACCCACGAATACTACCTATAACTGCGTCCCAAACATCGACAAGAGTCCCATCAGTACAGAAACACCATAAAGAGTTACAGGAGATTCAAAAACAAGTACAAGACCATTTAAAACTCTACCAAGCTCAAGTAAAAAAACAAGCAGACAAAAGAAGGAGACCTGCTCCCTCTTATCAGATAGGAGATCAGGTGTGGCTCTTATAAAAAAAATCTCCATCTTGCCGGATCCAGAAAATTAAACCCGCGATTTCTAGGTCCCTTTCCTATTGCTAAAAACATCAATCTTGTGGCAGCAGAACTGACATTGCCAGATGATTTCAAGGTAAACCCTGTGTATCATGTGTTGTTAATTCGTCGTTATTCCCCTGATACCCGCAATGCCCCACCACCTCCCCCGGTAAAAGTACATGGGCAATGGGAATTTGAAGTGGCCAAAATTCTTGACTCCACGTGCGTCCGTGGTGTTCTACACTATTTATTAGCTTGGAAAAGCTATGGGCCTGAGGACAATTCCTGAGAACCCACATCCCCAAAAAGTTGACCAGTACTTCCCACACAGCATATCCAAGAAGAGCTCCAGCGACGTCAGATCAAGATTCAACTAAAAAATCATCTAAGTCCGAAGGTAGAATTCTTCATCGAGGTCTCCTGCAATGCATATCCAAAGAGGGCCCCAGGAAGATCAGATCAGATTGGTGACTTTGTCCCGCTGCAGAAAATCTTCAAGAAAAAGACTCAGGCCCTTATTTATACTTTTTGGTGCAAAACGGCACTTAAGCAGTTTTGCGCCAAAAAGTTTAGCACCGGCTTGCACCATTTCTGTGCACCAGCCGGGCACCATATTTATGGAATGTTGCAAGCTGGTGCAAAGGGTAGGCTAGAGTAAAAGCAATGACTTTAGTCGGGTGGGGCTGGCGGTATAGAAGAACAGGGTTTATCACCAAAAAATGACTTTAGGCAGGTTAGAGTAAAACAAAATGACTCTAACCAGAGTAGCTTCATTTTATGGGGCTAAACCTACCATATCACATGACTCCTGCCTTAGAAAAGGCAGGAGTCATGCCCACCACCCCAATGTATGGGGGCCCATAAAAAAATTAAATGCAATACGTACCTGTACTTATCTGTACTTACCTGGGATGGGGGTCCCCCATCCTCCACAGTTCATCTGGTGTGGGTGGGGGTGCGTCTGGGATCTGGAGAGGACAACGGCGGGCTTATTCCATGTTGTTCCACCATGGAAATTGTCCCACAGGTCCCCTAACGCCTGCCCTGACCCAGGAGTTAAAAAACCGGGCAAAGCAAGCTTTGCACCATTTTTTGACCGATCCTCCCTCCTGTGAACCATTTTTGCACAGGAGTATAAATATGGCATTAAGGCCATAGAGTCATTTTTTGCATGGGAACACCTACCTTGCATCTCATTAAGGCAAGGTAGGTTTCCACTTCCAAAAAATGACTTTAACTCCATAAATGTGGTGCTAGACGGGTCTAACACCAAAGTATTAATATGGAGTAAGTTTTGCACCGAATTAGAGTAAAAACAAATGGCACTAATTTGGTGCTAACAGAGTATAAATATGCCCCTAAATCCGAAGGTAAACTTCTGACAGAGGCCTCCCGCTTGCTGTAGCCAAGTAGGGTTCCATTGCGATCATCCTCAAACTTTGACTTTGCCCCAGTCTAGTGCGACCAGATGACCAGATTGGCCTTTGAGTTTCTATGCACTAGAAAACATTCATTCTTTAAAAAATCATATCTCCAGTTCCTCTTGTACGATTTCATCCTAACTGGACATAAGTGGAGGTTGGTGGCCTATTGCTAAGTGTAGGTACTTACTTGCCCTTACCAATAATCCACTTTCCAACAGAGTTACTGATTGTTTAAATGCTGAGTAAGTTGGTGTGTGAGTGGGTCTTTCAGTGAGCTAGTGGCTGTGTCAGTATTTGTATGGGTGAGTTAGAGTGTGTGTCAGTGACTGTGTACTTATTTTAGTCACTACATAGGAGAATGAGTATATGTGTTAGTATCTATATAAGTAAGTGAGTGGTTGTGTAAATAACAGTGAGTGAGTGAGTGGTTGTGTTATTTGCTGTACAGGTGAGTGATTGCTTGTAAAAGTAGTAGTATGGGTGAGTGACTCATTGTCTAGATGGCTGTATGTCTGTATGACGGGATGTCTGTGAGCATGTATTTCAGAGTAAGTGGGTATATGACCGGATGTATGGGTGTGTGAGTGTCTCACTTAGTACAAGAGTAGGTGAAGATTGTATTAGCTGTGGAGGGGCATCTGTAGCTGTCTGAATGACTTTATGGGTGTATGCGATTGTGTGTGAGTATTTGCATGGCAAAGTGAGTGGCTATGTGACTGAGTACATGAGTAAGCAAATGAGTATGTGAGTGGATTTTTTAATGAGTGATTGTTTTTGTGTATAGTCGTTGAGTGTGTGAATGGGTATGTGAGTACTTTTGTGAGGGTATATGTGTGTGTATGAGAGGTTTGTAAGGGGGGAGAGTGGTATTGAGAGTACTTAGGTGGATGATGTCATCAGTGATGTAATTTGAGATGCCATCAGTGATGTCACTGACCATGTCATGAGTAGGCTTAGGCAGAGTTTGTGTAGTTGCGCTATGTGGAACTCCACAAAGTGGAGGTTCTTGTCATACCCATTCACGTAACGTTTAATGTCACTAGAAATGCAAAGAACGTTCTAGAGTTGGGATTCTCACACAAACAGCACCATGCAGTTCACATGGGCACGACGATCTTGATTTTTGCTTTGTTATGGTGCTGTGCCTACTTTTATCCTTCTTCAATCTGCCTCATCCTACACTTTTAAAACATCTTACCTTTTCTCTTTTTATTTTATGTTGTATGTTTATTCCTATTTTTTTTATGTCCTTTTGCAACTTTTTAACTTTTTAAGTTTTTTGCTATATTTTCCTATTTTTTCCTTCCTCCCTTTTTTACATTCTGATATCTTCTCCCAGTTCCCAGTGCCATGACAGAGCAGGGGAGTGGCAGCACCAAGCCGGCCTGAACCACCACCAGCAGCTTCTTTTGTTGTGGGTTGTTCCTCCGTGAAGGGGTGCAGCCTTGCACCATTTTTTTCAGAGGTGGAGGTAGCAGCATTAGTCTTTTATGTTCAGCCCTACTTCCCCTCCACCTTGGCAGAGCCGGAAGGCCCAGGAGTGGCTACGGCCTCTGGGAGTGAGGGAGGAAAAGGAGAGTGACACACACACACATGACACACACCATACACACACACACCATACACACAACCAGCTGCAGACGCAAACCAATAGCACACGACTAACGGCATAATAATACAAGGAGTACAGTTTGGGAGCTCTGACATTGTAATACCAAGGCAACACCCACCATATGAACCAATTTTAGAACAAAGATACATCAACAATTGTCCCGAAAGGGCCACTGCTCAGTCCAAAGTACATAAGGCTCACATGGCCACAGGGCACAGTCCAAGCCCCAACTTGATCCTGAAGAATTCACCACAACACTGTGCAGGGGAAACATCTTGGAAGTGGACAGGCACCTCAGGGGGAAGGGGGATGGGGGCACCTCAGCTGAAGTTGGGAACTTGCCCACTGCTCCTGGAGGGGGCTCCATGGCCTTTTCCCAATGCTGGGAAATGCAAGGTCACAGTTTCTGAGGTGGGGAACTTGCCCACTGTTTCTAAAGGGTGCTCCATGCCCTTTCACCAATGCTGGGAGTGTGAGGTCACAGTCTCTGAGGTGGGGAACTTGCCCACTGCTCCTGGTGGGGCCTCAACACTCATTTCCCAATGCTGGGGTATGCAAGGTCACAGTCTCTGAGATGGGGAACTTGCCCACTGCTCCTGGAGGGGCCTTCTTGTACAACAGTCCCTGGAGGGTGGCCTACATGCCCTCTGCTGGAGGGGAGGGCTGCATTGTCTCTGCTGGGGGAGGTGTCTCCTGGGCAGCCTCTGCTGGAGTTGAGGGCTTCTTGCCTGTTATTGGTGGTTGAGTGGGAACCTTTTCTGACATTGGTGATTGAGTGGGAACCTTTTATGACATTAGTGGTTGAGTGGGAACCTCTTCTGTAATTGGTGGTTGAGTAGGAACCTTTTCTGACATTGGTGGTTGAGTGGGAACCTTTTATGACATTAGTGGTTGAGTGGGAACCTCTTCTGTAATTGGTGGTTGAGTAGGAACCTTTTCTGACATTGGTGGTTGAGTGGGAACCTTTTTCTGACATTGGTGGTTGAGAAGGAACCTTTTCTGACATTGGTGGTTGAGTGGGAACCATTTCTGACATTCGTGGATGAGTGGGATCCTTCCCTTTCCTGGCTGGTAGAGTGGGATCCTTCCCTTTCCTGGCTGGTGGAGTGGGATCGTTCCTTTTCCTGGCTGGTGGAGTGGGATCCTTCTCTTTCCTGGCTGGTGGAGTGGGAACTTTCACTGTCTTGCCTCCCCGACCAGGAGGTGCCTCTACTGTCCCAGTGGACTGTATGGCGGAGGTGCTGGGCTGGGTTGTTGGGACCCTGATTTTACAGGCAGGATGGTGGAGGGGGAGGCAAGAGGTCAGGTTGGACAAGGAAAAGCTTCTTAGGGACTGTGGGGCTGGTTGACGGAGGAGGGATGGGAGTAAAGGTTGAGGGAGTGGTTGTTGGAGGAGCACATCTGCTGGACTTGGGTGCAGGTGCATGGGCAGTGTTTTGATGTGAGGTGGATGGCTGTTGGGTGTCTGAGTGCCTGCGTTTTTGGCCTTTAGGAAGGGAGGGACAGACAGGGTGGGAGAGGACACAGGGGAAGCGTGGATGGATGTTGGGGAGGTGTCTGCCAGTGAGGTGTGTGCTGCTTGGTGTGGTGATTCTGGTGGTGGCTGTTGAAGCAGTGCATGCAGGTGTGAGTGTGGACATGACTATGAGGGAGGTGGAGGAGGAGGAGGAGGCGGAGGAAGGGGAGACAGTGGACGCAGTGGATGTGGATATGTGTGCAACTGTCTGTGCTGTGTGTGAGTGCTTGTGGACTGAAGTGTGGTGCCAGTGTTTGACTGTGCCACTCTTGTGTGATGTCTTGTGTGCATGCTCGTCTCTATGTGTGCATGGGATGGGTTGGGGTTGAGGAGACTGGGATTGGGAAGTGGTAGTTGGAGGGAGGACGGTAGGAACAGGGACATTGGCTGCCATCAGAGAGAAGGCCAGAACCTGAATTGATCTCAGTTGGGCTGCCAATCCACTGTGGATGCCCTCCAGGAATGCATTACATTGCTGCAGAGATGGATCTCAGGAGGGCAATAGCCTCAGGGCAGCAGAGCTCACTGTGGCAGGGCCTGAGGTGCCTGGGGCGAAGGAGATACCCACCCTCCTGGGTGAGCGGGCATGGGAAACTTGCTGAGGGGTTACTGGGAGGGCGGTGCTGTACGGGGTGGCTGCTGTACCTGCAGCTGGGGTGGTCACTGAGGTGTCCGCCACCACCAGGGAGTTTCCATCGGAGGAGGTATCTGAGTCATTGTTGTCACCTCCTGTCGCTGCCATGGTGTTCCCCTCGCCCTCCGTCCCACTTGTTCCCTGGGCGTCTGTGAACTCTGCCTCCTGGGTTCTGTGGGATGTAGCTTCCTATGTTGCTGGTGCCCCTGCTCCTCCGCCAGATGATGCTAATGCATACATGGACAGGATGACAGAAGGAGAAAGGGAGGGAGAGAAAGGGAGCACTGGGTCAATTACAGCACCAACACCAAAGTTGGCATACACAGCACCATCACATACAGTGATCAGTATTGAGCACTATGCATTGCACTGGCATTGAATTGGCTAGATGCCACAGCAAGATGAGGTCCAAACACCGCCAACTGCACACCTCCTGGGACCCACACAGCCCTGACTGACATGGAATGCAGACAAGCTAGGTTACCTGCATTTGCCATACATACATTACCCTTGAACTGAATCAAGCTGAAATGTCTGGCCTGGCATTGAAGGGCCCCCACTAACTCACAATCACCACCCGGATCCCATGCCACCTAACAATTATTGTAGAAAGGCCCACTGTGCTCACCCCCTTGTGGCTTCTGTGATGCACTCAAGTGCCCATCCAGCTCTCGGTAGGCCACAGCCAGTATGCAGGCCATCAGGATGGGTACCCCTTCCTCGTTGGGAGGCCATCACCAGCTGGGCCTCCACGGTCTTCCATGCCCAGCATCTCAGGTCCTCCCACCTTTTCCTGCAGTGGGTGCTCCACCTGCTGTAGACCCCCATGATCCGCACGTTCTTGGCGATGGAATGCCACAATCCCTTCATTTTATAGACGCTGACCTGCAGAGGGAATACAGACAGGAGGACAGCATTATACATACAATCCAGCCTGTCACACATATGGCCCACAAATCCCATTTCCAACTCCATTGGCAAACATCGCCATGCGCACACCAAGTACACTACCACCAGACATACAACCCCAAAAATGATCCGATGCCTGCACACACATCTCCTTGCAACCCTCCCACATGCATCATGGACAAGGTGTACTCACCTGTTGGTCTGGAGGCCCATACAGCTGTCCATACTGGGGCAGGACCCCTTCCACCAAGCGCTCCAACTCCATCAAAGTGAAGGCCGGGGCCCTTTCCCCGGTCACACGGGCCATGGTAGGTTCCAGACACAGGTCACAGCAGCAAACTCAGAGTAGGTGTTGTCCTGTGGAAAGTCAGGAATCAAGTGAGGTTATAGATAGAAAATGGCGGTTACCTCCACGGCGGTGCACACCATCACTGCTGACGCAGATCCCCATTGGCCACTGTACTCTGTAGAGACCCATTTTAGCTAATGAGGAATTGCACGGTGATGCAAGACCGCCTTCCACCACAACGCACAACATCGGCGGAGTTACCTCACTTCCAGCTGTGCCTTGATACAGAACAGGTGGTCGCCATTTCATTGTGGTGGAATACAAACAGATCTTCCATAACTGCATCATTTATGGAAATTGCACATACATTGCAATTCCCACTGTCCTATCACATTAATGCTGTTTGCACGCTGAGGTGGTGGTTCCATTGTACAAATTGTGACAGACTGCTCACTCTTATGTCCCTTAAATACCTACCACTGCGGATGATTAGGCGGACGAGAAGACAAACCCCCATGTACAGACCCCTTGTGGACTTGGCTACACTGGAGGACAGGCACATTATACTCACCTATAAACTGGACATGACCATAATCACAGAGCTGTGTGCCCAATTAGAGCCTGATCTGATATCAGCTATCCGTCAACCAATTGGGATTCCCCCCTGTTGTGCAGGTTCTATCAGTGCTTCATTTCCTGGCAACAGGTTCTTTCCAAGTGACAGTGGGCTTGGCAGCAGGAGTGTCACAGCCAATGTTATCAATTGTTCTGGCAAGGGTATTGTCTGCCCTGGTGAAACACATGTGCAGCTACATTTCTTTCCCCCAGGTGGAAGATTTGGCCACTGTGAAAGCAGAATTCTATGCAATGGGACATATTCCCAATATTATTAGGGTGATTAACGGTACACATATTGCATCTGTCCCCACTGTCAGAATGAACAGGTGTTCAGGAATCGGAAGAGTTTCCACTCACTCAATGTGCAAATGGTGTACCTGGTGGACCAGTACATCTCTCATGTCGCCTTCATTCTGAGGAATAGCAGCATCTGAAATGTGATGGCCCAACTACAGAGGCACAGGTTTTGGCCAATAGGTGAGCCAGAGTCCCCATCTACTGTATGTCAATGTCTGCCTTAAAGTGTAATCCCAATGGCATTGTGTAGGGCTAAATTTTGTCCCTCAGTACTTGCAGGTGACTCTGGATACCCAAACCTATTGTGGCTCCTGACCCCTGTGAGGAATGCCAGGACAGGGGCTGAGAACCGTTATAATGAGCCACATGGGCCATACATGAGAATAATCGAGAGGACCTATGGCCTCCTGAAGGCCAGGTTCAGATGCCTGCATCCGACAAGTGGATCCCTGTGCTACTCACCAAGGTCTGCCAGATAGTAGTTGCATGCTGCAGGTTGCACAACCTGGCACTCAGATGATTTGTGCCTTTTCTGCAGTAGGAGGGGACTGGAGATGACCCTGTGGCAGTAGTGGACCCTGAGGAGAGTGAGGATGAGGAGGCAAAGGAGGAGGATGAGGACAACAGAACATCAGTTCTACAACAATACTTCCAATGACACACAGGTGAGACAGTAGAACTGACCATTGCTCTGACTATGGATGTTTTCTGTGTGTCTGTATTATGAAGGCATTCACTTCCTTTGCATCTCGACTTACTGTCACCTATGGCTTGTCATTTTATAGATGTTGGTGATATGACAAAATTGTCCTGATGTGTTTACTGCAGACAGCTATAACTATTTGTATGCTATCACAGTGTTCAGATCATTTGCACTAGATGTGACTGTTCCCATAAATGTACATTTTCAACACATAAAACTGTGTCACTCAAGTAGTGTTCAAGGGTGTTTATTGCTCTATAATGCATGTGAGGGCATGATCAAATATGTCCCTACTGTTTCTTTATAAAATCTTAAGTCATAGTAAGTGTACAGGGAAGCCATAGCAAATACACATGCTGGACACTGGTTATTACAAGTTCCCCAGCTACGTGAAGGCCTCTCTGAATACTGGATTGTTTGGTATCAAAAAATAATATACCCCCTACTGATGTTGGTGTTGGATTTAGTATACAATGTACCTCGAGGGACCTTAGAGGTGCCCCCTTCAGAATTTAACAATCCTGGCATGGTTGTTGACTGCTTTTTACCAGCCTGCCACCACCAGACAGAAGTCTGGACTCCTGGGGTCAGAGCTCTTGCTCTCAGGAGCCAGAACACAAAGGCCCACATTTAAGAAAATAGGCACTTAACATCATGCATTGCCACTTTTCTTGCCCCTTAGTGCCCCTAACGACACCATGTGGGACCTGTATTAAACATACAATGCACCATGACGCAGGTTAGGGACAATGGTGTCAAAACTTTTGAGGCTATTGTTGTACTTTGCAGGATTAGCGCCAAACAGTTTGGAGCTATTCCTGCAGTGTACATAGGGACAATTGACAACAACGGTGTGCCCCCTTTTAAAGCCTGCTCTGTGCAGGTATTGAAAATAGCCGGCAAAAAATGGAGCAGTGGAATCTCATAGATTCCACTGTGCCATTTTTGTCATCCCCCTAACGGGGAAACTTCCCCCTTGCATACATTTGGCCTCGTTGAGCCACATTATTATAAAAATTCTGGGCCAAAGTATTTCTTGGGTGGAGGTGTTACACCTCCTTTTTCAGGCAGGTACCCTGCCCCAGTGGTCAGCTTCAAAGGCTTTACCGCCTTTGAAATTTGATCTCTGACTCAGCTGCTAGCAGCAGATGGCCACCCAATGGGTTTTCTTCCACTTTGAGCAGAAAAACTGGTAAGAAAACATAGCCAGAGTAGGAGGAGTGGCCACCTCCAGCCTGCACCACCCCTCAGGTGTGGCAGGTGAGGTGATCTCTCCATTTTATTCTCCTCCATCTTGGATGGAAAATAGCCAATCAGGGTTAGGAATGTGACCCCATACCACATGAAGTGGTCAGAGAGGGGGTGTTGACCACACTAAGGTAGGTTGCACATTGGCCACTACCAGGTCCTCCCCCTAATGCCTACTAAATGCAGTATTTAGTGGGAATCCCTAGACCTATAGATGAGACTTAATGGACACAAGAAGACCAGTGACAAAGAAGATCCAAGGCACAAGAAGAGAAGTCCTACTGCAAGAAGAAATAGGCACCAAACACTGCGTGCAATCAATCAATCAGTTTTTGTAATGCACGGCTACTCACCTGTGAGGGTCTCAAGGCGCTGGGAAGAGAGGAGGGGCCTCATCCGAAGCGCCACGTATTGAGGTTGTTACTGAAGATGGTGAGCAACGTGTTTTCTCTGAGGTGCAGGGGGAGATTGTTCCAGCTCTTTGCTGCGATGTAGGTGAAGGATTGTCCTGCAGTGGTTTTGCGGATGCGAGGGATGGTGGCCAGGGCCATCTGGGTGGAGTGGAGGGATCTGGAGGGGGTGTGGAAGGAGACGCAGGTGTTCAGGTAGGCTGGTCCTGCATTGTGTATGACCTTGTATGTGTGGGTGAGTAGCTTGAAGATGATTTGTTTCTCGACCGGGAGCCAATTGAGGGTCCTCAGGTATTGGAAGATGTGTTCTTGGCATGGGAGGTCCAGGATGAATCTGGCTGCGACGTCTGGATAAGTTGTAGTTTTTGATGTTTCTAGTCAAGGGGCCGGCATAGAGGACGTTGCCATAGTCGAGTTTGCTTGTGACTAAGGCTTGGGTGACTGTCCTGCAATGGTCTGCTAGGATCTATCTGAAGATCTTATGAAGGTTGCGGAGTGTGTGCCAGCAGGTTGAAGCGACTTAGTTAACCTGGAGGGTCATGGATAGGGAGGAGTTGAGGATGATGCCTAGGTTGGGGGCGTGCTCAGTCAGTGCTGGAGTGGCGCTGAGGGCAATGGCCACCAGGAGTCATCTCTAGCTGAGGTGGCCTTTCCGAAGATGATGAGCTCAGTCTTGTTGGAGTTGAGCTTGAGGCAGCTTTCTCTCATCCAGGTGGTGATGGCTTCCATTCCTGAGTGGAAGTTCCTTTTGGCCATGTCCGGGTCTTCGGTGAGGGAAATTATGAGTTGTGTGTCACCGGCATATGACATGATGTTCATACTGTGCCTTCTGACGATGGCTGCGAGAGGGGCCATGTATAGGTTGAACAGTGTGGGACTCAGTGAGGATCCTTTGGGGACTCCACAGTTGACTCCTGTGGTTCTGGATGTGTAGGGTGGGAGTCTGACCCTCTGCGTGCACCCAGGGAGTAAGGAGTGGATCCATTCCAGGGCTTTTCCACGGATTCCTATGTCTTGAAGTATGGTGCGTAGAGCACTGTGCGAGACCATGTCGAATGCTGCAGATAGGTCAAGGAGTATGAGCGCTGTGGTGTGGCCGCAGTCTAGGAGTAATCAGATGTCATCGGTGGCTGCCAGGAGGGCTGTCCCCATGCTATGGTCGCTTCAGAAGCTGGACTGGGAGCTGTCTAGGGAGATGTTGGCCTCAATGAAATTCCATAGTTGTGCATTGATTGCTTTCTCCAGTACTTTAGCGGGGTAGGGTAGCAGCGAGATGGGCCGAAAATTATTTCGTTTTGATGGGTTGGATGAAGGTTTCTTTAGGAGAGGGCATATTTCAGTGTGTTTCCAGGCTGCGGGGAAGGTGCCATTGTTGATGGAGCAATTCATTGTGTTCCGGAGCTCAGGGGCGATGGATGCGCTGGCTCTGATGCATATGTGGTGTGGGCAGGGTTCAAATCTGCATGCGTAGCACGCGTCCAGATTTGAAGACGCAGCTTGCCTAAATAGCAATAGTATTTAATTATCGGGTGGATTGGGTTGCCCATTGAGTTATCATTTAGGTGTGAAGTACACTTGGATTTGAAAGAAAGGAAAAGTGTTTTGGACTACCAATTTTTGTTTTTGAATAATGATCAACAATTAAGTGGATTGGTCTCTCATTGAATCAATATTTGATTTATGAAGAGGATGAATTTTGGAGGAACCAAGATTATCAATTTGTGTTGGAGAATATTAATGTACAATTAAGCCCTGAAGAAGTCGTAAGGGATATAATTAATGTCCCAAGACGAAACACATGTTGGCTGGAAACATAAGTTCCTGTGGATCTCAGACAATGGAATGTCAATCAGATGTTGAATAAACATTGGACTTATCCTTTGATTCTATTGATTTTCTAGAGGATCAGTTAGATGATATATGGACTGATATTTCAAAAGAGAAAATAAATAATTTGTGTTTATGTGAATTTGTCATTTAAATTCTTGTTTACAGGAGGGGACCCTCGTTGTGTAATTTTTCTTAATGTAGAGGTTGCTGTACCTCGGAGGGTTGGGTGTTTCCCTTGTGAGGTTCCCCATTGTTTTCATAGGGTAGATTGATACCTTGAGCGCCATATTTCCTCAATTTACACCCTTTGATATTTCTCCTAACCAGCAGGATCCCAGTGAGACATGCAAAACATACTGGCAAACAGGTAGAATTTGGGGGTAACATGCCAAGAAAGATGGTACTTTCCTACAGGGCGCGGACGGATGCAGGCGGGTTTGCCTTCGGCATGCCAGCAGCGTGGCCGCACTGCAATTAAGACGGTGAAGGGGTGGGGGGAGGGGTCAGCTGGGAGGCGGAAAGGCGGGAAGGTGGGAAATGGTGCTTTGCAGGGGGAGAGGGCAGGGCCGCAGGGGCCAGAGGGGTGCGAGAGGGGGGCATGGAAAAGGAGGGAAGATGAAAAAAAAACAAGTGAAAAGGCAAAAAATGCAAGAGTGAAAGAGAGCAGAGAAAAGGAGGAGAGATGGAAAAGAAAAGTAAAAACAAGTGAGAAAAGGCAGAAGAGCAAGAGTGAAAGAGCGACAGAGAGAAAAGTACTTGCTTGTGATGACCACTAGACCACCAGGAATGAGGTGCAGGGATGAGCCTGCAGGTGAATGAGGGCCTCAAACTGAGAGTCAGGAGATTCTCAGTTTGTCCCAGGTAAAAGGCAGAGGCAGCAGAGCTGGAGGAGCTGGTTAGGGCAGCAGACGCTGACAAGAGGTCAGTGCAGTTGCCCTCTCAGTTCGGCAGCTGCCATTAAGAAGGGGAGGGGTGCGGGGGAGCGGTCAGCTGGGAGGCAGGAGAGCAGGAAAGGAGCTTCATGGGGGGAGGGGGTGAGGCCGGAGCAGTGTGGGAGGGGGGCAGAGGAAAGGAGGGGAGATGGAAAAGAAAAGGAAGAAAACAAGTTAAAAAAGGCATTAAAGCAAGAGTGAAAGAGGGCAGAGGAAAGGAGGAGAGATGGAAAAGAAAAGGACAAAATGAGTGAAAAAGGCAGAAAAGCAAGAGTGAGAGAGGGCAGAGGAAAACAGGAGATATAGAAAAGAAAGGGAAAAAAATGAGTGAAAAAAGGCAGAAAAACAAGAGTGAAAGAGGGCAGAGGAAAGGAGGAGAGATGGAAAAGAAAAGGAAAAACAAGTGAGAAAAGGGAGAAGAGCAAGAGTGAAAGAGTGACAGAGAGAAAAATACTTACTGTGATGGCCACTGGTGCAACAAGGTCTCGACAATCACCGCTGTGGGGTCAACTGGACAACTGAAGGACTCTAAGAAACCCTGGAGTACCTCCTGCCTTCTGAAAAGTGCCAAGAACCTCAGTCTGAGTGAAGGCATCACTCCCTGCATACTGTAGGCAAGAAACCATTTCACTGACCAGCCACTGACTAACGAACCGGTCTCAGCAGCCTACCCAAATCTGCTTGATGGACCCGAGGGCCAAAGCCTGCTAGTGTGCCAATGTTGGTGGCACTATGGGGGTCATTCTGACCCTGGTGGTCTTGGACCGCCAGGGCAAGAATGACGGAAGCACCGCCAACAGGCTGGCGGTGCTTCATTCCCCATTCTGACCGCGGCCGTACCGCCGCGGTCGCATCGCCGGGGCTGGTGGTTTCCCGCCGATTTTCCACCGGCGGTGATAATCCGCAAGCAGCGCTGCCCTGGGGATTATGACCCCCTTACCGCCAGCCTGTTTCTGGCGGTTTACACCGCCAGGAAGAGGCTGGCGGTAAGGGGTGTCCTGGGGCCCCCTAACAGGGTCCCGGCCTGCTTTTCACTGTCTGCATGGTAGACAGTGAAAAGCGTGACGGGTGCAACTGCACCCATCGCACGGCCGAAACACCGCCGGCTCCATTAGGAGCTGGCTCCTGTGTTGCGGCCTCATTCCCGCTGGGCCGGCGGGCGCTAACTTGGTTAGCGCCCGCCGGCCCAGCGGGAATGTTGGAATGGGGGCTGCGTAATTGCGGCCGCATGGCGGTTTCCGCCTGGCGGGCGGCGGTAGCCGCCCGCCAAGGTTAGAATCACCCCCTATGTCCTTCAGGACCTGAGACGTTCTCATACCTGGGGTACTGGACCCATAATCTCAGACACCCAGAAGGAAAGTCCACTACAGTCTCTCCAAGGACCAGAAGCACGCACCAGTCAAAGGACAAATAACCCCCCCCCCTAGTGTAGCCCTGCTGACCTGCAATCTACCCTCAAAGTAACCTGCATCTGGCACCGAGATCTCCCAGACCCACGACGCTTGGCAAATCTATCTGTACTGCTCCTTGCCCCTTAGGCCCCTGCATTGGAAAACCAGTGGTGCTCTAGGGGTCCCTAACCCCTTTTGCCCACTACACTCCAAGGGGACCCACCAGACTTACCTTGAAGTCCATCTGTGCAGTGTGTTTCCAAGTGGTCCCCTTCTCCATTCTGCTCCCGCTTAAACCAGGAATTGCCTAAACATCTCTGGCTGGCCCACAAGGCATCTCGATAACCTCAACCTAAAATTAGAAAGTGGCATTTGTGAGAGAATTGCCTGTACTTACACACAAATAGACAATGGGCTTCATTTACAAAAAAAAGGTGCAGTGCCAAGCTGCTTAATTTCAGAAAAACAGGGATGCAGCATATTTACTACAATACTGTGCACCCATCTATTTTCCCTAGCACTGGTGCTAAAATTAGCTGCCTAGTGTCAACGGGGGGACCGTTGCACCATAGTGTAAGGGTGCCTGCGTTGCAGGGAATGATTGTTTATGTGCAGGAAGGTGTCCATTCCTGCACATAAACAATCAATAATTGGGATTTGCTAGTTTTATGTGTGCTGCATTCTGCAGCACGCATAGAAGTAACAAATCGTCATTATTTGATGATAGTTTAAGTGCAGGAAGTTACTCCTTCCTGCACATTAACAATCATTAATGGTGATTTGCTCCTTCTATATGTGCTGCATTCTCCTTGTTGTGCCACTTTAACACCACCCCTGCGGTGGCGTTAGTTTTTGGATCTACCTCAGGTTTACGATTTCTCATAAATCTGGGGCAGAGTCAAAATACAATGGGTATTGCGGTGGAATACCCACAGCAACACCCATTGCACCATCATTCACACAGTGATGCTTGTAAAGGGGCTGTATTTACAATCCAGTATTAAGCCACAAAAAGAAGCTTAATAACACTTTATATGGAGCAGGCCACTCCGCCAACGGAAACTCGGAAATAGTGACATTCCAGGGACGCAATGCCCTTGTAAATGAGGCCCTATATTTTGAAAAATCATAACCTAAAAAGTACTTACCCAATTTTTATGATCTTGGTCCTAAAAATGTTATAAAAATCTGAAGTATTTTTGTAAATTGGTCTTGAGTTATTCTTCTGAGTGTGTGTCCACATTTATTGATACTGTGAGTAAAACAAATGCTTAACATATGTCCTAGATAAGCCTAACTACTCGCCCACATTACCACAAAAACAGAGCATTATGTGATCTGCTTTTTACCTCCAGTTACCGAGGGGGGGTTGCTTGGACTTTCAGCACAGTGCACGTCTTTTTCAGTATTGAAAGCCAGCCTCCTACAGTGTGTGAGTGGGTGCACAAGCGGATGAGTGGGGCTGTGAGTAGGAATTTGACTGGCTGAGTGTGTCTGTCAGTATTTGTGTGAGTGTCTGAGTGGGCCTGGGAGTGAGTGTGTGACTGTCTGAGAGGGTATATGAGAAGGTACATGAGTGTCTGAGTGGGTCTGTGAATATGTGTGTGAGTGGATGAGTGGGTCTGTCAGTAGATGCATGAGTGTCTAATTTGGTCTGTGAGTGTGTGTGTTTGTGTTAAAAATAGGGTTTCTAGTTGGCAGTCACTTTATTCCTTGTCCAAGTAGGGGCCCTCACTCTAGTGAGGGTAAGGGAGATACACAGCTCAGATAACTCCTGCTCACCCCTTGGTAGCTTGGCACAGCAGTCAGGCTTATCTCAGAGGTAATTTGTAAAGCATTTGTATAAACACACAGTAACAAAGTGAAAATACCACAAAAGTCCCCCACACCAGTTTATAAAAATAGCCAATATTTATCTAAATTAAAAAAGACCGAAATAACAAAAATCTAACATACACAAGCAAAGATATGTATTTTTAAAGTAAAAAGAGTGTTAATCCATAGAAATCAATAGATGCATTGCTTTAGCACAAAGTACCTCGTATGCGTCAAAAACTAGAGCTGCATGGGTGAGCGTGCATCGGAAAAAGCAAGCAATGCGTTTATTCCTTACTCGCAAGTGAAGCAGTGCGTTGATTCTTCTCTGCCAGTCAGGCAGTGCTTTGATTCTTTCCTCACAGGGACGAGATGTGTTGATTTCAAGACAAGCAGCCTCAGGTCCGTGCAGTGATGTTGAAGATTTTGTCGCGCCAGGGTTGATGCATGGAAAATTCCGGCGCGCTGTGCAAAGGGTCCGCATTGAAAACAGTCACTGTGTCGATTCTCCAACTGAAAGGCAGGTGCTGCATCAAATATTCAGTCGCAGGACAGGCATTGCATCGATTTTTATGACGCGTACACAGTGGTGCATGGATTTTCTCCCGAAGGTTACCTGCTTCCACTTCTAAGGGCCCAGGGACTGGATTTGGCACTACTTAGCAAGTCAGGACCCTCAGCAGAAGAGCCCAGGCACGGCAGATGATGTCTATGATGTCCTTGAGACTTCAGAACAGGGGGCATGCTTAGTCCAAGGCCTTGGAAAAACTTCACAAGCAGGTTTTCAGAAAGCAAAGTCCAGTTGTTTCTCTCTTCAGACAGAAGCAGCAACAGCAGGCCAGCACAGCAAAGCAACAGGCAGAGTGACAGGTCCTTCTCAAGCACCAAGCTCTTCTTTTTAGCACAGGTTCCTCTTGATCTAGAAGTAATCTTAAAGTCTGGGGTTTTGGGTCCACTACTTATACCAATTTCTGCCTTTTAAGTAGGCAAACCTCAAAAGGAAAGTCTGTGTTGTTCACCAGATCCCGTCTTGCCCAGCCCTTGCCCCGGACACCATCCAGGGGTTTATAGCCTGCATTGTGGGAGGACAGGCACAGCCCTTTCAGGTGCAGATGTCAGCTCCTCCCTCCCCATTCTAGCCCAGAAGACTCATCAGGATATGCAGGACATACCTCAGCTCCCTTCGTGTCACTGTCTATAGGGAATTCACAAACAGCTCAACTGTCAGTCTGACCGAGATGTGGATTCCACAGGGAGGTAGAGGCCCAGAAGGATTAAGCAAGAAAATGCCCACTTTCTAAAACTGGCATGTTCAAACAGACAATCTAAAAACCAACTCTACCACACGATGTATTTTTAAATTGTGAGTTCAGAGACCCCAAACTCCACATCTCTATCTGCTCCCAATAGGGAATTACACTTTAAAGATATGTAAAGGCAGTCCCCATGTTAATCTATGGGAGACATAGGCCTTGCAATAGTGAAAACCGAATTTGGAAGGATTTCACTATCAGGACATGTAAAATACACCAGTTCATGTCCTACATGTTAAATACATTGCACCCTGCCCATGGGGCTATCTGGGGCCTACCTTAGGGGTGACTTACATTTAGTAAATGGGAAGGTTTAGCCTGGCAAGTGTACCGAATTGGCAGTGCAATACTTCAGACACTACAGGTCTGAGACATGTTTACAGGGCTACTCATGTAGGTGACACAATCAGTGCTGCAAGTCCACTGGTAGCATTTGATTTACCGGCCCAGGTCACTTCTAGTGCACTTTACTAGAGACTTGCTAGTAAATCAAATGTGCTAATTATGGAAAACTAATCACCAATATAACTTAGACAAAGAGCATATGCCCCTTAGCACTGGTTAGCAGTGGTAAAATACCAAGAGTCCTAAAGCCAACAAAAACAGGACAGAAAAAATAGGAGGAAGGGGCAAACAATTTGGTGATGACCTTGCAAAAGGAACCGGGTCCAACAGTGTGTACATTGCTGAGTGTGTCTCTCAGTGGGTGTATGAGTGTCTGTGTGAGTCTGTCAGTGAGTGTGTGTCTGAGAGAGTATGTGAATGTGTGTGTGAGGTCTGACTTGGTCTTTGAGTCTATGCATGAGTCAGTGGGAGTATGAGTTTCTGGGTATGTCTTTAAGTGGTTGCATTAGGGTCTTGGCGGGTCTGTAAGTGAGTGCCTGAGCGTCTGATTGGGTCTGTGAGTGGGGGCATGAGTGTCTAAGTGCATCTGTCAGTGGGTGCATGAGTGTCTGAGTGGGTTTGTGAGTGGGTGCATGATTGTCTGAATGGCTGTGTGCGGCTGAGGTTGGCCACAGGGCTTGCCTTTAGCTGTGCACAGCAGGAGTTAGCTACAGGGCCTGTCTCCGTCAGTGGATCCGTTAGCAAGTGCCTGAGTATTTGAGTGGGTCTGAAAGAAGGTGTGTAAGTCTATGACTGGGTCTGACTGGGTCCATGAGTCACTGACTGGGTGTGTGAGTGGGCGCATGAGTCTCTGAGTGCATGTCTGAGTGAATTAATTAATGTATGAATAGTCTGTGAGTGTTTTTATTTTTTTGCATATTCTCAAATATCATCAAATATTGAATATTTTAGCATATTTGTGAATATTGCACATGGTGAACAAAAATAATTTTAAGCTCATTCTTTTGATCTTAAAACACCCCTATATCACACCCTTGGGGTCAGGGTAGGGGTCAGGGTAGATCCATCCTGACCCCTTCTATCACTTATCATTTCTATTTTCAGCCTCGAGGACCAACTCCCATAACATAAAGGGGGTCAATCTGACCCCCGCGGGCGGCGGAAGCCGCCCGCCTGGCGGGAACCGCCAGAAGACCGTACCGCGGTCAAAAGACCGCGGCGGTCATTCTGACTTTCCCGCTGGGCTAGCGGGCGACCGCCCAAAGGCCGCCCGCCCGCCCAGCGGGAAAGCCCCAGCAACGATGAAGCCGGCTCCGAATGGAGCCGGCGGAGTGGCTGGTGTGCGACGGGTGCAGTTGCACCCGTCGCGATTTTCAGTGTCTGCCAAGCAGACACTGAAAATCTTAATGGGGACCTGTTAGGGGGCCCCTGCAGTGCCCATGCCAGTGGCATGGGCACTGCAGGGGCCCCCAGGGGCCCCACGACACCCGTTCCCACCATCCTGCAAATTACAGCACTTTTATTCACGCATACGCATTTGTGAAAATTCACGAATGTTCACGATTTATTTGTGGCGAGAAATATTCAAATTTTAGATTTTACTTAATTACTGAATGGATTTGCACTAAATAACCAAAAGCACAATCTGCGTACGGAAAGCTACCTTTCAGCCAAGTTTGTTTTAATTCCTTACAGTAGTTCGGCCTGTAGTCATGTCTAAAGGTTCTATGGGAATTTACATGGGAAACACAACTTTTTTGACCCCCCCCTTTGTCTAGTTCCCCAATTGACAGATCACCCCAAAACTTTCCATGTGCAACAAGAATCACTGGGGCACGTTTTTTGAAAATTCTGTGAAGATTCGTCTAACGGTGCCAAAGATATAGGCAAGTCAAAATACTATTTTTCCATGGAAACATGCTCCTAACAGTAGGTTTTATATATATATATATATATATATGAGCAACGGGCCCCAATTGGAGTCCCGAGCATCAGAAGAGTCTGCCTGGTCGGCCTCTGTATCAGCCAGTTCACTCGAGGCGGAGTAAGGGTTGGATACAAACTGCGTGGACTCACGCAGTAGTCTGGTGCGCTCCTCTGTCGACTGCGCCTTGGTATGTTAGATCTCAGAATGAGCCCGTCATCCGCATCTCCCCTTGGGGGGGCGACCATGACTCCTCTGCGTCCCTCTGTTGCACATGCTGGGCGAACCCCTTAGCGTGTAGCCAGGTCCAAGCGTCCTCCAAAAAAGGGAAAACGTGCACCGCTGAGCCATCCTGTACTCGTAGTTTTACAGGGAAGAGAAGGGGATATTTAATATTATGTTCACAGAGGCATTGTTTCGCTGTGTAGAAGGAACTACGCCTTTTTTGGACTTCAGCAGTGAAGTCTAGGTAGGCAGATATTGATGCGTTCTCAAACTTTTGCGGGCCCTCTTTACGGAACAGTTGAAGTACCTGTCACGGTAGTTGAGGAAGCGGGCTATTAATGGATGGGAATGAGCACCCGGTGGTGGAAGCCTGCCCGGTCCCCTATGAGCACGTTCTATCAAGAAGAATTTCGGCACTTTGTTCCGCAGAATGGTGACTGTCAGCCAACCCTCTAAGAACAATTCCGTGCTGGGTCCCTCGGCCCTCTCTGGGAATCCCACTAGGCGTATGTTATTTCCCCTCAATCTCCCTTCCGCATCTTCGGCCCTACGTCTAGGCTCGTCCACCTCCATGGTTAAATGTGTCATCTTCTCCTGGAGGGTCTTCACACCGGGGGACAGCATCGCTATGTCGCCCTCTGTTTCCGTCACTCTCTCCACCAATGCCCGGTGGTCGGTCTGTAAGAGGTTGACGTCCAGCGTAAAGGCATCAATCTTTGTCTCAAGAGTGGTTTAGGTGTCTAATATGGCCTGTAGCACCTTCTCGAACTGTGATGTGTCATTATGTAGGGTGACTACCATCTGGCGCAACACCTGGGAGGTCGAGTCCGGGTTCCCAGTCAACATCCCCGCGTCTCCATGGTTGTCGACTGAGTCCTGGCGGATCTCGGTTTACCCATCCGGTCACCCAGATCATGGGTGGGCCCCAGGCAGAAGCACCCAATCGAGCTCACACCCACCCGGTTTGCCCCTGGGGTGAGCGTCCAGGGTGAAGGAGCTAAAAGGACTCCAGTGAGTGAACTCCCAGGACGGTGACAGTGCATTGGTATGATTAATCTAATGTCGTCGTGAAGTAGCAAGATGTGAGGTTGGGTGCAGTGCTGGTGTGACCCGGTTCAGTGCGGTGTGGAGACAAAACAAGGCAATACTGGAGGTAGAGATTGGCCCTCTGAGTCAGTGCTGATCCAATATTTCCAAGTAGTTTGTGGACAGACTGTTGCAATCTGGAGGGCCCAGTCCCGGTATTCCCACAAACCTGGCAGCTGCTAGTGGTTCCAAGAAGACGGCCCACGCGAGGAATAATGCAATGTGGCTGGCGAGTCGGGGCCCCAAGGTGATGGTTTTAGAGCAGAAGTCACCAGGCCAGTCGCATATCTGCCATTGAGGGGTGCTGGAGCAGCTGGAGAAAGAGTAGTGTCCACACTCTCGTGGGCATGGGCACGCATGCAGCAACAAGTTCGGTAGGGGTTTCACAGACCGCACACAGCACTAGTTGAGGCCCAAAAAGTGCAGCTGAATCGCAGTATTACCTCGTCGGAGCCCCGCACTCCCATCCGCAAGATCTTGCTGCACCCCTGGTGCCTCCCGTCACGAGGGTCACGGCAGACATGCCTCATCGTTGTGCGGTGGAGGGGGGCACCCGGGATTCGGCAGCATGCTCACCCCTCACACCGATCAGAGCGCAGGGCCTCAGAGAGGCCACGCTGCCCGGAACACCACTCTCTTTGCGGCAAAGGTTCCGCACATATGGTATGGCTCTGCCGCTTCTGACGAATGCTATATCTCTACCTGGGGGTCTCACGGAGCAGCAGGGCACACAGCAATCCACCAGGCGGGCAGATTATGCTGCCGCTCTTGTCGCCATCTTGGACACACCCCAGCTTCCTGTCTTTATTTCCATGGATTACCACGTGAATCCCTTATCACCAAGGAGCTGTCAGATTGGCTGCTAAATAGCATCATCTGGTCAGTACATTTGTCATTCACTGCTCCAGCCATTCACATAGTGTATGTATATGTTATCTTGGGTAGGTAAGTGTGGAAATTCAACTGTCATTGGTGGGGTCTAGCAGTATCATTGTTGGAAAGTGTGGCACATATGACAATAGCCAAATTTGGGAATTTTAACACTGACAGGTGCCCATCACTGATTAGTATAAGCCTCTTCTGTACCACACATATTAGTTGTACTGGTGCTCCCATCTGGGTAAATTACCATTGACTTGGTTCTGACCCATACATGCCAAGTGTCAACTTTCAAGGATTGCTGTTCAATGCATGTATTAAAGACTCTGTAAGTTGGTTGTAGCCCACAACACCATCTTTCACCTTTTTCATGTTCGGATCCTAGTGTGTGGCTTTGTCTCTGACAGCAATGCACTCATGTAAATATGTTCTCTATTCTTTGACAGGGCTTCACACAATGCATTCATTTAGCTGAGTTGATGGATCACAATAAATGTAGAAATGTTACATGGCAACAAGGTGATTTATTTACAGGTGCAAGTGTATTTTCCAATGCTATACAATGTCCAGTTCACAGACCCCATGGGAGAACCGTAGTCATTTGTTGAACAATCAGAGTCCAGGGGTGAGGGACATATAATGAGACAAGTTAGGAGAAGTGTGGATTAGCGAGGAGGTGTCCAAATTGCCAAAAGGTAAGATTTGAGACAATGACAGTGCCGAGCATTCAGGTCAGCAGTGGTTGAGTGAAGAGGGCACATTTCCTGCTGTCACAACACTGGCATGATCTTAAGCATAGAACTAAGGAGATACTGACCATGTTGCACAGACTGGTGCTACTGGGTGGTTTTCCTTGTGAATGTTGTTCCTTCCATGTCTTCATCCTCTGATGTATGTGGTGCGTCCTGTGCCATGGGTGGTGCTGTTGTTGAAGTTGAGGGGAGCCACACACACATCAGGGGATAGCGATGTGAAGTGAAAGGTCCCTACAGCTGCCATTTGTGGGAACACATAAGGCATCACTGTGGCAAGGAAGAATTGATGATTCCTCAACACTGCACCAATATCACAGTGGTAGGCAGCCATGTTTTCCCTCAGGGAGGCCACTCACACACCCACTCAGACACTTATGTACCCACTCACAGACCCACTCAGACACACAGATGCACTCACAGACCTACTTGGATAGTCAAGCACCCACTCACAGATCCACTCAGACGATCAAGGACCCACTTACAGACACACTTAGGTACGCATTCACTCAAATACCCACTCAGACTGTCACACACCTACTCACAGACCTACTGACACCCTCATGCACACACTCACAGACCAGCCACACACTGATGCATTGACTAAAACACTGATGTACGCACTCTCACACCCAGCTGGACAATCTGACAGCCACTCTCACTCCCAAGAAATACCCTCTCACACCCAGACAAGCTGCAGACACTTCCTGCCATTTATAGCCAAAGGGCAATGCACAGCATGGGTTTGGGTGGTTAGGGAGGTTGGCCTCACAGTCTGACTGCAGGCCAGGTCTTGCAGGCAACCTTCGGTGCACACGGGTGGAGACCGTGCACAGTGTAAGGTTGGGTGCTTGTAGGCGGGCAGGCCCTGTGTGTCAGTGGTTGTGAGAACATACAGTAATGAAAATTACTACACGTAAAAAATAAACATAAAAAATCACTGAAAGAAACAAAGGTCACTGGAACATTATAGTTAGGCTCACATTTTAAATGTGCAAAACCTTAGAAATTCACCAGTTATAGCTAGAGTTATCTCAACTAACTATAACTCATGCCCTAAAGTAACTAACTTGCACCCTTGCCTTGCAAAGCTAATTTCCCACAAATTTTGGCACTGATGACATCTTTAATAACATCATTGATAATATCAATGTAATATTTGCAGTAAAATTTTTGGTGAAAAAATTGCATGGCTTTGGCACAAGTTAGAGTCACATTAGGGCATGACTTATAGTTAGTTGAGATAATGTCGTAGTTGAACTCTTGCTTTACTTTTCGGTTTAGGGATAGCAGCATTTTTGTTTGTAGGTGAGCAGGACAATCCTATAACAAGTCGTAACTGTTGGCTCAACCCTCCCGGCTCACAAGCAGTACCTCACCAAAAACCCAAACAGTAAAAGGTGATTCCTGGCAGCCTTTTCTCATGGACTCTAGAGTGCAACATCTGACGGGACTCATGGTTAAACGGAGAGTACACTTTTCTTACATGAGCAATAAGCCTCAGACACACACAGGCAATAAAAAAGATGCAGTAAAGTTTCCAATAGGTTTTATTTAGAATAAAATGAAAACCCTAGCATTGACAACCTAATCTCTATCCTAAAGAGAGCTATGCGCAATAAACCTAATCTGCCAGTACCATGTCCATGAGAAGAGACCCAAACCCTCATTACCATGGAATGAGGTCTCTAGATCAGACTCCGTGAGGACACAAAGCCTGGGTCTGCATCAAGGTGACATGCAGTATAAATAAGGTTGATGGCATCTGGTAGGAATCTCTCTGATAACTTTGTCTGCATGATATGTATTTATACAGATCTTGTAGGACCCCTGACGCAGCTATGTTCCCAAACAATAGATAAGGAGGCATGCTTGGGGAGGTAATTATATAAACAATTCCCTCCAAAAGTAGATTATGTTCCCCTTACATGTAAGTATGAAAGGGATATGATGTGAATACCTACATATCTCACTTAACTGTGACAATGAGATTGACTCCTCAACAGAGTGGCACTCATAACGTAAACTCAAAACATTTCACTAATTATGAACATGGCAGCCATATTGAAAAAAAGTATGTTAAAAGTAACTAGGTGACGGGGACACAGGCCTGCAAGCCAGAAGGCTAAGCTAAACTCCTGATTCCCATTAAAACTAAATAGGGTCCACTACAATAACTATAACTGGTGAATTTCTAAGGTTGTGTATGTTTAAAATGTGAGCCAAGCTATAACGTCCCTATAACCTTTGTTTTTTCATATGATAAACTTTACCTAGCTGCTTCACAGAGTATGAAGTTCAGAAATAATTCAACACAATGCTCATTGTTGATATGTTTTGTTCAGGTGAAAATCAATAAAACATGGGCATGCCTCCTTCGATCATTCATCATACTTTGGGGCATATTTATACTCTGTTTGCGCCGAATGTGCGTCAAAAATTTTGACGCAGAATCGGCGCAAACCCTGCCCCAGCCTGCCTGCACAGCCTGTTGTGCGCCGTCTTTTAACACCTGGGTCAGGGCAGGCGTTAAGGGACCTGTGGGCTCGGAAGGAGCCCAGAGGTGCCCTCCCCTGCCCCCAGGGACACCCCCTGCCACCACCCTTGCCCACCCCAGGAGGACACCCAAGGATGGAGGGACCCATCCCAGGGAAGTAAAGATAAGTTTGGGTAAGTATTTTCTTCCGATTTTTTTTGTGGCATAGGAGGGCCTGATTTGGGCCCCCCTACATGCCACTATGCCCAATAAGTCCCCTGGGCATGGCCATTGGGCAAGGGGGCATGACTCCTGTCTTTTCTAAGACAGGAGTCATGTCAATGGAGGTTGGGCGTCAAAAAAAATTGTGCAAATCCGGTTTGAGGCCTGAATTTTGCCTCAGACCTTACTTGCACCATTTTTTGACGCACAACCCCCATTTTCCCATACGCCGGCGCTGCCTGGTGTGAGTCATTTGTTTTAACGCACACCAGTCCGCAGCGCCGGCTAACGTCATTCCATTAATAAGGCACCCGCATGGCGCATTGGAATGGCGTTAGCTGGCGGTAAAAATTTTGACGCACAACTGCGTTGGCGCAGTTGTGCGTCAAAAAGTATAAATATGGGCCTTTATCACTCTCTTTTCCCCCCATTAGCCTCCTTTAAGGTCAAAGTTTACTAGCATTGCTGAATGACCAGACCTATTCCTTACAAAAGAGCATATTTATGACAGGCCTGTGCCACCAGAGTGTTACTTTTTTGAAGCTCTGGTGGCTCATGGCTTCATAGACATGCACTGTGGCTGTGTTGCCTGACTCTGCGTCAGGGAGGCATTCCATGGGCTTTGTGGTGGATTTTCCCATGAAACACCCATGGATTTTGATGCTGCCCCAGATTAACTTAATCATGTAAACCTGGGGTAGCACCAAACCTTATGCCTCACCAGAGCAGGCATAACAAGAGAGAGAAAGCGCATGTCTGGATTGTTTTTGTGCAGGAAGGTGTCCATTCCTGCACATCAACAATGTTGCATGCAGTGCAGGCACCATTGTGCCTTGGTTAAGGGTGTCTGTGTTGGCACTAGGCACCCAATTGTGCGCCAGCACAGGGGTAAAGGAAAGGAATGCACGTATTTCCTAAATATGGTACATTCCTGCTGTATCGCATTAGTGTAGGGCAGCACAGCAAGAAGACTTGTGGTGCTGCCCTATGCCAATTCCCCACATATATGGGCCAAACTATTTAGAATGGGCTTTGGGTCTGGCAGATCAACCATAGGCTATTTTACCCAATAGCTTGAGACTTTGTCAATTACATTTTGGTTCAGCCTAGATGAGTACTGCTCTCTCAGTTCACGTTATGTGATTTGTTTGAGTACATCCTTCCAATGCTTATGGAACTATTTTACAGCTGTGAAGTATAAGCAATCTTCTCAAAAGCAAATGATTTTTTCTTCTCTTCTGGCCCTGCCCACTTTCACCTCCCCACATTCTACTTTGCCACTGCTCCTGGCCTTCTCTCTTTTTCTGGCTCTGTCTCCAGCTGTTCATTCCTCTCTCACTCCCTCTACACACAATGTGTTGCATTGCTCTCTGTCCTCCTACGTTCCCTCAATAAGTTTAGTTGCTCCAGACCCTCCTACTGTGCCCCAGTTTCTCTCCACTGCCTCTGGTTTCACCGCTGATGGAGCCTAAGGCCCTATCTCTATTTCTGGGATCCAATGGATCTTTTATTCTCAGTTCCGAGGCATAGGGAGAGACTGTTATCTAATTGTTTAAACAATTTCTGGGCAACCCAATTGTCATGCAATAATATTCAAAGTTAGATCAGAGAATCATAGGGGCTTTCTCAGAGACTCAAAGTCAGTGTTACATAAATGAGTATCAAAACCATAGCATATATACATAAAATCACCAAAAGATAATTAAAACATTGTTCAATATTAAAGTTAGTCAGCATGTACAAGACCAGGATTTTGATTGCCACAATGCCGAAAATCAGAATAAGCTTGGGGTTCTTGGGCTCCAAAGCCAAGTTCTCCTGCCTAACTATTTATACTAAATCCTACACTATTCTAATTCTAAAAGTATATTTGAGAAAGGGTTGGCAAACAGAAACATTGCAGAATATTCTGTAAAGGTGGGTGCAGTAACATAAAGTTACATAGAAAATATGAGGTCTGTAGCTCAGTAGGGTCATTTCATCTCAAAAGATGAAAAGAATCTGGTTCTCTCACTAACTAAACCTTCTTTAAATCAAAGTTTCCGAAGACAATGACATCACAGTAGAATCTTCTTGATTGAACTTCCAATTAGTTTTATTTAGAAGTTATATCTTTGAAAGACCTTGTATATCCAGTCTTGATACACTTTGGTCTCAGCAATTTCAAAAGAGTTATGGCTGCCAACTTCCAGAATACTCCTCTTTGTCCTTGCATAGTTCCTCTCTGGCTTTCTTATCTCTCACGCACAATAAGCTTCTTG
The DNA here is from genome assembly GCF_031143425.1 of Pleurodeles waltl. Taxonomy (NCBI): domain Eukaryota; kingdom Metazoa; phylum Chordata; class Amphibia; order Caudata; family Salamandridae; genus Pleurodeles; species Pleurodeles waltl. The sequence continues at coordinate 595,886,293 of NC_090448.1, forward strand.
TTAACTGTCTCAGCTCCTAATACCTTCATCTGGGAGAAAACATTTTTTTTTTTTATCTCCACATTGAAAGTTAACTTGAAAAGAAAAATATGCACAATATGTGTGTAGGCTTTCACTCCAGTCAAATAACCAAAATACAAATATACTTTCAGATTAAATGAATTTCAAGCATTACATGTGAGAATCTCTGAAATAACTATGCAGAATAATACTTGTAAAGTGTTAGTTTCAAACAGATATACATGAAACATAATCGTAATATCCAATGGTGTACTCACTTATACAAAATGTGACCACCAGAAGGTGGCCACCCTTTCACATTCTCATTTCAGAGACGTAGTGTCACAGTCAAACTCTTATGGGGGAGCCATTCTAGATTCTAGGAAAGGAAATATTTACAAGGCAAAGACGTATGTAATGACTAGTGGGAAAATGCCAAAGACAATTAAAACATTGTACTTAAAGCTTTCCAAATAAATAGGGTCCAACCATTTTGCTATTTGGGCATGATGTTCTCATCAAGTGGTACCTGGGTCGAACATATCAATAATGCAAGACTTAAGGTGAAAAGAACCTACAACGGGGATTTTAGATTCTCTAGAAATCTTGGAATTTGGCCAATCAAGGAGCTGATTAACATCTATAGCGCCAAGGCCCTATACGCTGCAACATATGGTGGTGATGTCTGGGACAATGTGACCAGTAAGCTGTTTCAGATGGAGGAAAATAAGTTCCCTAGGCACTTGTTGAGTGTTCTCCCGTCGGCCCCTTCCACTATTATACACCAAGAAGTAGGTTTAAATCATGAGGAGGACATTCTAGTATGTAACCAACCTTTATATGGCGCTAAGTATGGTCAAAACCAGAAACTAAGACCCATATTTATACTTTTTGATGCAAAACTGCGCCGGGGCAGTTTTGCTTCAAAAATATTACCTCCGGCTAACGCCATATTGGTGCGCTGTGCGGGCATCATATTTATACTTTGACGCACGGCGGCCCAAACAACAGGTGGGAGTCATTATTTTTGACGCACACCTCAGCGTCAAGTCATAAATGAAAACGATGTTAAGGCGGCGGAAATGACTGTGGGTCGATTTACGACACCGCAAACCGGATATGCGCCGTTTTTTTGGACGCAATAGCGTAAGAAAAAACAGCGAACACAGCCATTTCACCAGAGGAGAGCCAAAATGGATCCCAGATGCCACTACAGACCCCAGGAAGATGACAGCAGACCAGGAACTAGCCAGGAGGACCCACACAAGAACCAGGACACTTTTAAGAAGAAAAGAAAGTGTCGCTTTAGTGAAGAGGAGCAGGAAATTCTGGTTAAAGAGGTGACGGAACACCAGCACCAACTGCTTGTCACATCAAAGTTGCCAATCAGTAGGAGAGAGGCCATATGGCAACAAATTGTCGACAAGATTAACAGTGTGGTTGAAGTATGCAGAACAGTCATCGAGTGCAAGAAACACTGGCATGACTGCAAGCGCAGTACCAAGGAAAAGATGGCCAGGAACAGGAAGGCAGCACTGCAGACTGGAGGTGGGAGTCCAGCACACCAGAAGGCCCTGGACCACATGGAGGAGATGGTCGCAGCCGTCATCCCTGAGGAGATCATCACAGGGATTCAAGGATAGGACAGCGCAGACTACCAGGAGACAACGCACATGCAGGGTAAGTCGCATGGGGAATTAAAATGCAATAATGTCATCTACAACCGGGGGGGGATACTGACCACTAAATGCATGGAAGTCATCTAATACATGGAGTGGCATGGATAAAGGGGCACGGCAGGGGGGCATGGCCCGTTCTGAGAAGACCTGAGACACACCATTACACAACACCAACAACAGTTCCATGGGGGCATGCTGTCATGCCAACGATGGAGCAAAGGGAAAGCCACGACAGGAGGGAAGGCCACTACGTCAAACTGACATCCTGGCACACATCAGCCAACATACCCCCTACATTAACTAGGGTCCTATTAGTAATCCTCTAGCCATACCGACAACTGGAATGTAACTGCGACAACAGTTGCCTCTACCACCTCTGCTCTGTGTGCAGCTCAAGTAGCCAACGGCTGTAACCTCCCCATGGATCATACACACCTAAATTAGGGGGTGAGGATGACAACTGCAACAGTCCCCAGAAACAAGACAAAGGCCCCAGTACTCTCAAATGTCAATGCCCATAGTTGTCGCAAACATCAGCCAATGTAAACAACAATAGGAGCTACACAGCACTAAGGACACACCCATGCTGCATATGTCAGGGTCCATCCTGTGCCTGGGTAACAAGGCAACATCCCAAATGTCATACTGCTCAGACAACAGCATTGAGGAGGGGACACATGTAACTGGTCACTGAAATACACCTGCACAGTCAGAGGATGAAATAGGACACTGATACGACTATCAGGGCAATCCAATGTAACATACATTCCCCAACATCAGCAGGACACATTAACAATGGCAACATCCATATCGGATCATAACATTGCCATGCATTGGATATGCCACATGTCAATTACATTTAAGTGGATGTGAACGATTAGAGATTGGGGCAGGTCCAGATTGTTAAGTTTGCTGCCAGGGCCACCAGTACACCCACAGCCAGTGAAAGGTCTCACCATGAGAATGGATGTACACGGAGGGTCGAGTAGGAAAGGAAGGTGACAATTCTCTATTTGGCATAAATCAACACCTAGAGGCGATGAGGCTGACAAGTCTGATAACTCAATAACATACATGTGACACACAGGTGGGTCATAGGCCTTGAAAAATGCCCATCTGAAGGACTGGAGAAATTAACACAAAACAAGATCACAAAGTGAATTCATCAAAAGGCAGGCACGTCACATCAAAATTGCTACAACACAGACACACTAATTGTACCCGGTTTCATTGCAGCGGAAGATGGATCTCCTGCCGATATGCCTATCCCAGATTTCCCTGATGACATGGATGACGAGCTGATAAACATTCCCCAGGATACCATGCAAAAGGTCCTTGAAACCCTCCAGACCCCACCTTCTGTCACAAGGAGGAGCACAGAACAAGCAGGCATCGCAGAGGACCCACCCACCACCCCAATTGTAAGACCTGCCAGCTCCAATACAGCTGAGGACTCAGACAACACTTGCACCAGCTTTGAGAGAACTGTAGTTGGAGTACAGCGGGAGCTGGCCAAAGAGGTGCGGTTGGGGATGCAAAATATGGCAGCCAGCCTTGAGGGGATGCGTTCATGCATGATGTCATCTGCAGATAAGGCAGCAGCTATGCAAGCCCTAACATCTAACTTGCAGGAACTGCAGTTAACCTAGAAGGAAATCAGCACAGCTGTAATACAGTTGACCCAACACCTACAACAGCAATCCTGTCAACGCGTGCACAAATCCAACATTGAACCCCTCAGGGCCAACCTGGCTGCCTACCATCGTGATGTGGCTGCTATTCTCAAGAACCAGCAGATCCTCTTTGCTGCAGTACTGCCCTTCATACCTTCACAGGGAGCAGTGACCGGGATGTCTGACTCCATGTCTTCTAACACTGAGGTGTGTGTTGCCCCTTCACAACCAACAACAACAAGGACAGAGGAGGCAACACACACGTCAGAAGAAGAAGACATGGAACAGATCACATTCACAAGGAAAATGACCCGGAAGCACTAGTCCCTGCCACATGGCCAACATTTACCAAGGTCCTGCCCTTTGTAACTTGCCGGTCTTGCAACAACTGTACTCAAGCATTGTTCTGCATACCACTGTGTATCTTGTCACCCAGCCCAGTGATTGTCTCTCTCCAACTCATTGGCTAATTCTGTCCCTCTGCACTGTCTGAAACAGCAACCCCAGCATGTCAAAATCATTTTGGTAAACCCTTGTGTTGGATCACAATGTAAGATGTCACTATAATGGACTCACAATCATGGAAAATGTACAGATAGCAATACAGCACTTTTCAATAAATAGCACTTACACAACAAATCTGTCTCTGGGTAATGTGACATATCAACTGTGCAGTAGATAACTGAAATGTGCCTACTGTCAAATTACGTAGGTTGTCAATACAACTGTCCTGATAATATGTAGTCAGAGAAATCTGCACAGTGCCCATGATTGCATCATACTCTGCCCATCCTGAGGGACAAATCTGATGAAGTGAGAAACCATACACCATCATGCTGTGTTGGACAGAAGAATGTATCCTCAGGGCATAACTAAGTCATCAAATAGTGTTCGCAAAATGTTGTAAACTTGCAAAAATAACACAAGAAACATGCCACACTAATCTAAGTAAACACTATAAAAACTGCACAAATGAAGGTGTCTGAGTTAACATACAAATAGGTAATCATACCGAACTGTGTCACAAATGATGTATGAGGGTCATGAAGACAAGAATACAAGATTGCCAATGATAACTCAACTTATAAGGGTGTGCATGATCATCACACTGCAGTCAGACCTAAAGCTGTTTCCCCAATATCAAGTCTGGAAGCACTGTTAGTAACTTTGAAAACACACTTATCAACAGAAACACATTGGGATCCATATTAACTGTAATTGGTGGTTGCAACAAAGGGTCGACACTTTGCAAGGTAGCTCTGGGCTAGTTGCCAATCGTACAGCTCAGTTGGGATTTGTTTGTAGCAGAGGACACAGATGTTATAGTACCAAATTGATGTACACTGAATCCAAACCCACGATCAAGTACCATTCAACACATACTATTAAACAGTAACCAAATATTTATTAAATGCTAACCACAGATAAGGAAACTGAGGGAAAATCTTACCTACCCTAATCTACCCTGACTACTCATTACCCACAACTGCCCCTAACTAACCTAAGCTACACTTACTTATCACATGTAACAAAACATTCTAAACATCTACCCTCCACCCCCCTTATGAGACGGGACACATGGAGGACAACACATACTAACCTAAACACATACTATACTATCCTAAACAAATATATATATTTTTGGTATTTTTCTTTTTTTTTTTTAACACACAAGAACCCCAACATAGCCCCCCACCCACCCACACACCCACCCACCCACACACTTCATAAGTAAAAATATAAAGAAAGAGGACCCCTCCACCCCCCAACACCAACACTAACTAGACGTATAGCCTATACTAACCTAACACTAAGCCCCCTAAGCCCACTAACTATAAGAACAAGGAAAGAGGAGGGAGGGAATCATGTCCATCAAAAAAAGTGTCTAGAGGTTGGGCCTCCGGAGGGTCCTCTTAATGTCCTTGACCCACCGTTTAATGTGCTGCACGTCCCGACTCAGGTGGCTCAACTTGCGCAGCACTTTGTCTTATGTTCCATTCTGTTGAAGGCTGCAGGGTCAACAGATGGAGCAGTGGCAGTCTGGGTACCGTTGGAGGAGGTCTGTGTGGGTGTGGTTCCAGGCCTAGTGGGCTGTCCTGCACCGGTGGCAATGCTGGGGCCAGGAAGTCCAGCAGATGTTGGACCAACAGTGGCAGCTGTGGGTGGGGCCACCTGGCTCTGATTGGTGGTTGTGCTGGTGGTGGCTGTGGTGGGCAAAGTAGGCCCACCCTGTGGGAAGGCTCGCCATGCCCCGGAGGCCCGTTCATGGCGATATCGCCGGGCCATCCTCCGGAACCCATCTCCACCAGCAGGATGTGCTGATATTGCATGGCCCGGCGCTGAAATTCACAGACCTGGTCTGGAGTCATGTTAGCAGCTGTGAAGACAAATGCAGATATTCTACATTAGTAACTGCATTGTGTGAAATGGCACAGCAAGTTAATCAGACATTACATCTCCTGTACTTATAACAGCTCATATCACAATACAGAGCGTTGAATGTCCCTGAGGAAGTATATGGTAGGCCCGACTACAAAGGTCACATCACACAAAGCACATCCATAACCTACAAGATGGGTAATAACTGGCTTTGACCTGTAATCTGAGTTCTGACAGTTATCATCTAAGAATAATGCTGCATATCCTCCTCCAAGAGCTGGGCTACAAATGTCAGTGTACGGAAAGCAAAACTAAAGCCACATGGTCTGCAAGTTGTAACAGGACATGTATGGGTAACATACTGGTAGCATCAGTACTAGGTACCCCATTCACAAACCCATGCCCGTGTTTGAGGGGGGGCGGTGGATACACAACTATAATTTGCCAACAACATGTACACCGAGGAGTGTATAGGAAACTCCACACATGTTTGTCTCTACAGACACAACACAGGTAAGGTATATCTACAATTAGGAGTCAGCAAACCCTAGAGCACTCATAGGGTCAGACATGTCAGGAAATGCAGAACTTAGTACACAACATATACTTCCAGTGAGGCCTGACTTACATCAGACACAGAGTTGCTAGAACACCCATGATCATGAATTGCATGTACACCTAGGCCATTGCACTCAGGTTCCACAGACTTGTTGCACTACATGTGGAAGTACATGCTGCTAGGAGGTTCTACCTACTGTCTCAAAATTACGTAGGTAAATAGGGAAGCAGATGTCTATTGGAAAGCTATTAGCTCTACCAATCTCAGAGAATGTGGGTCTGTCAGGCTGACTAAATTGGGGCTGACTTCCATTGCGACTCTTGGTGATACATGTGTCATACACATGACTATCCCCTGTACTCACAGTGGGGCCTACAGGGATGTCCTACAATCCCTACATGATACCATTGGATACGCATTGGCAAACTCAGAACATGTGAGAACTGCATTCCCACTCATGGAACAAGAGAAAAGCTTGCCCAACGCATCACACCTTGCTATGCGTCCAACTCACACGAGTCCATAACCAGCAAACACAACACATAACAGACATATCAACACTTACTGGAGTGGTCGGGGTCCTCAAATGTCGCCACCTCTCCCACAGTGTAGGGTGCCGGTCTACCTGTAAGGTATGGAAGGAAGAAATGTGCTCAAAATCTGTGCACAGTGCAACAATTTCATAAACATTTACAATGTGTAGGCTTAATAATGAAATGGCAGTCATTTAGACATGATGGTACTGGATCTGATATATCATGGCCAACTTGCACATAGCATGGGTCTCCTGCGACAGTTACACACATATCTGCACACATACATTGGCCCTAACTATCATGTGGTTGCAAACATGCCCTATAATTGGTGAGCACTAAAAATTATGGAGTGTAATCGTCTCATCATGTGCATCCATGAGAGACATCCAAAGCGTGGTTACTTGAGGACTGCATTACCAGTCAAACATGCATTGTGGCCATGACACATTTATTGCACATAGGCACAATGTACAGAGGGAGGGGCAGGGACTTTTGTAAGCCATCCTGTTGTTACAGTATAGTCAATTGATGTGGCCCAGCTATGGTGATTTGCACCAACCATGGAGATGTGAGGCCATGTGCATACACTTGGACTGCCATCCATATTTGGATTGTGGCTCAACTAATTCCAACAAACATCTTAAGATGTTAGCTGAGGGCACCTTACACCTTTTCACAATGTTTTCAAATCAAGAACTGACATGTATCCAAAAAGATCAAGGAGCACAATAATCCCACACATTCATAGTACTTCTGTGAACGCTTTCCTTCCACACTCACCAGACTGATATGAGACATATGTCTGAGCCACTTTGCTATTATCAATTGACATGAAGTCAGCACTCATTTTCAGCATCATGTAGTGATTCTAAAGTCAGTCTAGCAATTGCGTCATCATAGTTGGCCTAAATGTTGGTACATCTGTACTTCTCTGTCAATAGTACCCTATATAGACATGATTGGCTCCCATTTTGTTAGCTGTTCTGAAAAAAAGGCTGCACCAATTTCCTTCATGGAAAAGTAACCTGTAAGTTTGCTGAGCACGTGCTGCCTGACAGCTAGCAATTGTGATCCTTGCCATAGTGCATCAATGATCCCCTTATATTTCCCCAGCATTACACACAGTCAGCAAGTTAGCTGGCCGACATTGCACTAATCCCCTGATGTCACTAAAGAGCATTTAATCGTGCACATTAACATAAGTAGTACTCACCAACAGTGCCACCAATCATGATTCCCAGGTGGCCCAAGAGATCATGCTCCCTGGTGATGAGGTCAGCCCACCAGTGCTTCAGCTGGTGGTCACTCCTCTGGCTGACACGCTGCAGGTGATTCAGCACCTTTCCCCACTCGATTCTGCGCGCCTCTGTCGGATACCCCTGTATAACCCTGCCTGGATCATGAGCGGCAAGAAATGTGTCACCAGCCAAATGAAGCCCACCAACTCCTCTTCCCCCATCCTGCCAAGACGTGGCCTACCAGACATACTTATAAGTGATGATTTGGAATAGGGTAAAAGAAATAGAAAGGGTAAAAGGGGGAAAGTAGGGGTACACAGACAGAAAAAAAGTAAACCTAAACATTAAAAGAGCCCAACTATCCCCAAACTAACACTACCCACAACTGACTCCCACAAACAAGAAAAACACAAGATAAATGGACAAATGTAGACAAAACACAGTACTACAATATACACAAACAATATTTATTTCACAAATGGACTTTACAGATAGCACACAGGACAAAAACAGCACAAAATCTCAGGACAACACTCTCTACACAGCCACACAGTCTAGAAGGATCATAGACTGCAAAGTGAAAGTGAAAGTACACCCACTGTACATGATCTGTAAACTGGATATCCTATTATATCACTTCCTGTATGAAAAGTCCTGCCTTTTTCACGTTATGCGTCATTTTTTGTTTACCAAATCTGTATTTGCGTCATTTTTTTTGACGCACATACGTGAATATTAACCCGCATCCACATAATGATACATGGACTGTACAAATATCTGGATGTGGGCTAAATTTCACTCCTGTGCGTAAAAAAAAAATGACGCAAATACAGTTTTGGTTGTCAAAAAATGACGCACAACACTAGGGACGTCAAAATTACAGTGCATTAACTGGTTTGGGGCATTTTTACTTGTTTTTTTGGTTATTTTACATTTGGAACACATCAGAGATTGGCTAATTGAAGACAGTATGGTGTTGATGGTGTATGTTCACATGTGTGACATCATACTGCAGCAGAACATCATCCATTACACCCTTCACAGTATTTTTACAGTTGGCTGACGCAATAGATGGTCATAAGTGTGGCCTACATATATGTGTTGCACAAATTGTACATGTTTGGCATAAGGAGAGGATAGCAATGTGACACACATATGTACAATACCTAAATGTCTTTGGCTCAAAGTGTGTGCTTTGACAGCTAATGTGTTGGTTGACCAAGTGTGTGTGTAACACATGAAGCATAATTGTACATATGGTTGTATGAATGTGGCATCCATGTGTCCAATCCTTAGATGCAAGTCAAATTGAAAATGAGCAAGGGCATGTGTTAGTCATACATGTAACAACACCCGTAAAGTGTACTTCCAAGTTTTAGGGTCACGTAGACACCACATGTGACATAGCATGCACCAGATGGATGGCAGAAGCTTGTTCATGTCAATGGTCCACATTTTCTACATCCTATGTCCTAGAGTATTGGTAAGAGTTTCCTAGGCACTACTTGGAGAATCCCACAGTGAGTCATACACATGCATTGAGGAAGTGGGTACCATGTTGTTTGCACAGACAGACAAGGGTGAATCTCATATGTATGTATGAATCTCATATGTATGATGACACCACAGCTGAGGCCATAAAAGTGAGCCCCAACTATCAAGTGGCTGTGGTGGACCAGCATACAAGACAGCACGTGTCCACTTATTTCCAGTGATCAATTGCAAATAGGTGTCTTGTTCATGTGTGTGGTCCAATGATGATCCTGTAGATTGTTTGGGGTGTAATTTGTCACAGTTCGGTCCGGACTCATCATGAGTCAGTGGCAGCTATTCCTGTATCTACTGAGTATCCTTGGTTGATCAATGTGAGTAAAGTAGATGTGGACATGTGAACCCTGTCACTAAAGATGTGTAATGAGACAGTCAACAGGGCAACCTTGGTGTGCTGAGTGAGATAATGTTTCAGGTGTCATGTTCCGGCAGGTGTCATTGCAACATTTGTACACAGGTTGGCCTCTGCACTTCCCACTGCATCTGGGAACATCATAGCCTCTGTGCTGATTATTCTTGCAGCTATTCACCACACACGGCCCATCACTATGTTGTGCGCACTGTGATGCTGTGTGTGAACTGTCATGGTCCTGACATTTGTGTATTATTCATGGACATTATCAGAGGTTGCTGGTTGTGCTGAAAGCCCCGTACCCAATCCCTGCCTACGGCCCTTGGACACTTTCACACTTTGTCATTCATGCGTAAATGCAACCCAGACAAGGGATGGGCCATGAATTTTGCTTTTCCAAGAGGATGTAACTCAAATAGTACAGTTAAAAGGCAGATGATGCTGTACAAAGTATTTAGGTATGCATGGAAGAAGCCCATGCCCAATGCCCCCTGATGAATGGGAGGTTTGCTAGCGCAAGTGTGGTACATATGTAGACACAGGATACTTTAGTGTGATGCACAGACAGTTGCCAGTCAGGCTGACAGAATGTAAGGTGATTCAGGATCCAGTTACTTGACAAGTTACGTAATCAGTGGTCTGACTGAGACTGTTTTGAGGACAAAGTAGACAGCTGACATGTCAAACTGTGTACGTCCTGTGTTTTTGAAGGTGACGAACCCAAGGGCTGTGTTACACAGCTTAATTAGTATCAATGGTTGACGGTGTATTTGACATAATGGCCACTCCTATGCTGTTCCAGGCATCATCAGGGGCAGTGCTTTTTGAAATGGGTGGTGTGCATGAAGGTGATCACAGGTGTGGGCTGCATCTGTTTCTCACCAGTCCTGTAGGTGAGGCTTGCATTATAAGGGCCAACAGACATTTTCACAAGGGGAAGCAATCTACATGTGCTAACAGGGCTTTGATACTAGAAGACAGTGTATAAATTGACCTGACGTCCTTGCAGTCAGATGTTCTATGACAATGGCATACCCTAGGAAAGGTTGTAGCACACTGGTTTGCTAATGTTGGTCTGTGTGTGTAGATGAGATATTATCAGGGTATACATCTTAGTACTCCAGGGACCTCTTCTGACAGGTGGGTTGTGACCAGGTGCATGGGTGTGTCATGAGTTAGGAAATGGGCTGACATGTACATGGAATGTCATGTGCGCAATGCATGTCATATGTGTGCCACTTTTGCTGTCTATGTTCTGCTTCTCAGGAACTCTAGTCACAGATAGTCCTTGCAAATATTGGATGCAGTTGGACTTACTGCTGTCAAGGGTCTGGTCAGGCATTCCTGTTACTGATGCCAAAGCACATTGACTGCCTCACGTATGAGGCTTGTTTTCCCCTTATTGAGTGATGGTGTCTTAGTTGTGTGCCATATGCTGTATTGGACCTTGCTTTCAACATGTATGTGTGAAATAGTTGTGGTCATCTGCTATTGGCCTTCAAAGGAGATATGTACATGATATATGTCATTAAGAGTGTGTGTGTATGTAACCATTGTATGTTAGGCATCACATTAGCTCTGGGATGTTCCGTGTCCTACTCAGTATCTCAGCAATGCTCCATGAGGCAACACTCTTATTCTGATAAGTAGAGATGAAGGTGTGCAAAAAGGAATAGCCAGACCATGATATGGTGATTAGAATAGGTGTTTATTTAAATTAGTTAACTAAAGTGGTGAAGGTGATCATATTCAGAAGAAATTATTTACAATCTGTTGCCACCTGCCTATACCAGCAGCTGTGTTCTGTAGTTCCCCCTCCTGTTACAGGCCAGCATCCTCCTCTTCCTCCTCTTCAGGCATGTGTGGCTCTGGTTCCAGGAGGGGAATGTTTCTTTTGATACAAATGTTGTACAATATGGCACATGTGAGGATGATCCTACAGACCATCTCGGGGGAATATAGGAGGCTACCACCAGTGATGTCGAGGCAGCGGAACCTTGACTTGAGGATGCCGAAGGTCCGCTCGACAATGCTGCGTGTCCTCCTATGTGCGTCATTGTAGGCACGCTCTGCAGCAGTACTTGGGTTGCCAAATGGTGTCATAATCCATGGCTGGATGCCATACCCCTGATCAGCTGCAAGAGAAAATGAATGGGATCATGTTGATGTAGCTGGCACTATTGAAAAGACCTTTCATGGCAGTAGTTGTCTTGTGTTGTCTGTGACTCTTTTGTGTACTAATGTGGCATCTTATGCTTGTAGGCTGTACCATCTGCATTGTGTTGTTTCCTTGGCTGAACAAGTGTTTGTCTGCTAACCGTTTGTCAGCAGTATGTTTTGGGATTTGCAGTACACTGTGCCATCCCTAGCATTGTGACTTGTGATACAGGTGTCCGTGTGTCTTCACTGGGGGTGAGATGATAGTTCCATGCACAGTTAAAATTGAAAGTGTTGTCTGATTAGCCGGACTCCAGTGACACAGTTAAGCATGCTTACAAAATCAGTGAAACAGACTGACAAGTAGGTCTCACTCCATGAGCCCTGGGGTCCTGGCTAGCACAGCTAAAACACAATGACAAACACTGACAAACAGGCCAAAATTGGGGTAGAACTAGGCTATTTTGTCACATAACTGCCCCCAAATGAAGGACAATAAGGCTCACCTTGGCCAGTTGAGACTTTATTGTCTAAGTGGTGATAAGTTGGGAGTAGATCTGCAATAGAGTGGTTACTCCCTTTATCATCTACTGTATGGTTACTTCCCTGTGGGGAGGTAAACTGCTCAGTTTGGAGATTTTTACCTAGAAAACAGTGCAAGTGCATACTCTGAGATTCTCTATTTGTAAGTTTTAAGAGGTTTAAAGTGGGGCAGTGTGACTGTCCCTCTTTTCCTATGTCAAGAAAGGGCTTCTGTCCTAAGTATTGCAATGCTAGACAGGGGTGCTGTCTCAGCAAGGCCAGAGCAGGGCAAAAAGATTGTCTTATGTGCTCCACACAAGGACAGGGCTTCTGTCCTATGTGTTAAGAGGTAGCGCAGGGCTGCTGAACTAAAGTTTCTCTGGGAGCGCTGGAGGGTTGCTCCAAAATTACTAAAACAGTGCAGTTTTGCTTATCTGCTTCAGAGGTTTCACGGAGAGGGACTTTTACCTCTGGCGGTTTAGCTATGGCAGCTGTGGGCTCCCTTTGTAGTGAATCCCAGTTTGTTTTAATGAGAAATAGGAGTTAGCTTAGCCTTTGGCTTGCAGACTCGTGCCCCGTCACCTAGTGACTTTTACCCTACTTAGCTTGCTCTGTTTCCTAATCACTGCAGCCAATGGAACTTTTTGCAGATTGCAGTTTTGCTAAAAAAAAACTATTGAAGCTTTACTGCATTGCTCTCATTGTAGGAGGATTGCCTGGTTTGTAGTGGGTACCTGGTGTATTTACACTTTATACCAGGTCCAGTTATCCATTATTAGTGAAATGTAGCATTGTTCTAGCAGCTTAGGATGATAGAGGTAGCTGTAGCATAGCATCTTAGGCTGAACTAGGAGACATGCAAAGTTCCTGCAATACCACTATAGTGGCACAGTACTTATACACAAAGACAATACTAAGTGTTACCCAAAATAAAGGTAGTTTATTTGGGTGACATAAGGCCAAAAATATCTTGGAGGTAATACTCCTTCTGGAGGTACATATTATACACAATATATACACTAGACACTAAAATAAGGTAAGTAATTAGACATAGGATATTGCAAACGATAGGAAATTCTATAGAATGCAATAGGAGACCATAGGTCTAGGGGCAACACAAACCATATACTAAGAAAGTGGAATGCAAATCACAAATTCCCCCCTAAACAAGTATAGTGTGTAGAGAATCACTGGGAGAGTAACAAAAACACAAAGGTGAGTAAAATACCCACCCCAGAGCCCAGGAAGGAGTAAAGTACTACATGTTTCCTTAGGACACACTACAAGTCGTGATTAGAGTTAATGCAAGAACCAAGCATGACTGCAAACAACAAATGATGGATTCCTGGACCTGAAGACCTGCAAAGAGAGGAGACCAAGTCTAGAAGTCCAAGAAGCTTCCAGGAAGGACAGGAGCCCCTGCCAACCTAGAAGAGGGTGCAAAAGAAGAGGCCCCGGTTGGACAAAGACTGCAGAAATGCACCAAAGGAAGATGGCTGTGGGTTCCTGTGTGATGCAATGGATGTCCAACGTGGGGATGTAGGATACAGGGGAGTTTTGGTGCTGTATTTGTCCAACAAGCCTTGGTTGAAGCAAAGTTGCAGATTGCTTCAAAGTGGCACTATCTGGACCCAGGAGGGACCTGGGGGCTCACTCAGACTGAGGAGGAAAAGGGGAATGCCAACACTGGAGGGAACCCTCAGATGACCAGGCAGCACCCAAGGAGGTCCCAGGACACGTGGATAAAGAAGGTGCAAATTGTGGTTGTTGCAGCACTACAAAAGAAGGTCCCACCCTGCCGAAGGACAAATCAGTGAGTTGAGCATCTCAGGATAGAGTGCTGAGGACCTGGGCCAGGCTGTGCATGAAGAATTCTTGCAAATAGCGCATAGAGGCCTCAGGAGGGGAAGATGACGCAGTGCACAGGGGTCCTGTCACAAACAGGGAAGGCAAGCTCTTACCTCCTCCAAATTTGGACAGCAGGACCTTAGGATAGCCGGTGTTGAAGGGTTCTATCACCTGTGTTCCAAGGAGCATGCTCATCGCCAGAAGAGGAGTCCAAGAGTACCAGTCGTCATCTTAAAAGGTGCCTGCAAGAGCAGACAAGTGACTCCATCACTCCACAGAAGATTTCTTCAGTCTTTCTGGTGCAGGATGAAGACATGTAGTCCCCAGAGCGTACACACCATGGAACCTGTTGCAGTTGTTGGCTGGAGCTGTAGTTGCAGAGAAAAAGTAGCCCTTCAGGATACGTTGTTGCTGTTACAGCAGTTACTGGAGCAGGCTGCGTCGATTCGAGGTCCGAGGATGAAGTAGTAGTTGCAGAGGATTCCTGATGGAAACCTGCAAGCAGAATCTGAAAAGAAACCCACAGGAGAGACCCTAAATAGCCCTGAGAGGGGGTTTGGCTACCTTATCAGGTATGGACCTATCAGGAGGGTTCTCTGATGTCACCCGCCCACTGGCCACTCAGAGGCCTCCAGAGTGTCCCCACACCTTGGAAAACAAGATGACTGAAGTTTGGGACACACTGGAGAAGCTCTGGGCACCACCAGTGGGGTGGTGATGGACAGGGGAGTGGTAACTCCCCTTTCCTTTGTCCAGTTTAGTGCCAGAACATGGACTGGGGGTCCATGATCCGGTGTAGACTGGCTTATGCAAGGAGGGCACCATCTGTGCCCTTCAAAGCATTTCCAAAGGCTGGGGGAGGCTACCCCAGCCAAGCCTGCAACACCTATTTCCTTGTGGAGAGGGTGTAACACCCTCCTCCCAAAGGAAATGCTTTGTTCTGCCTTCCTGGGATTGAGCTGCTAAGACCCCAGGAGGGCAGAACCCTGTCTGTGAGGGGGTATCAGCTGTAGCTGCAGTGCAAGCCTCAGAGAGCTGGTTTGGCAGTACTGGAGGTCCATACTGGAGCCCCCAGGATGCATGGAATTGGCTCCCCAATACCAGATTTAGAATGGGGAGATAATTCCATGATCTTAGACACCTTACATGGCCATATTCGGGGTTACCATTGTGAAGCTACAGATAGGTATTGACCTATATGTAGTGCACGTATGTAATGGCGTCACCGCACTCATAAAGCCTGGGGAATTGGCCCTGGACGGCGTGGGGGCACCTTTGCTAGCGCAAGGGTGCCCTTACACTTAGTAACTTTGCACCTAGCCTTCATTAAATTAAGGTTAAACATATAGGTGACATAAGTTACCTAAGTGTAGTGAAAATGGCTGTGGCATAGTGTCGCCACTATTTCACGTAGGCTGCAATGGCAGGCCTGTGAAAGGCTTTGTCTGAGCTCCTTATGATTGGCAAAATAAATGCTGCAGCCCATAAGGATCTCCTGGAACTCTAATGCCATAGGTACCTAGGTACTATATACTAGGGACTTATAAGGGGGTCCAGTGTGCCAATTGAAATTGGTAAATAAAGTCACTAGCCTATAGTGACAAATTTAAAAGCAGAGAGAGCATAAGCACAGAGGTTCTGGTTAGGAGAGGCTCAGTGACACAGTTAAGCACTTCTGACAACACACACATTAGGCCACAAACTATAAGCACTGGGGTCCTGGCTAGCAGGATCCCAGTGAGACAGGCAAAACACACTGACAAATAAGGTTTTCACTATGAGGACTGGGGTTCTGGCCAGTAGGATCCCAGTGACACAGTAAAAACACACTGCACACTCACAAACAGGCCAAAAGTGGGGGTAAACATGATAGAAAGAGGCTACTTTCTCATACACATTGCCTGTGTTTGATTGAGACATGTTGTTAATGTGAGAAAGGGGTAATCTCCGTTTAACCACAACGCTCCCTGAGATGTCACGCTCTTGAGTCCATGCATAAAGGCTACCACAAATCACCTTTTACTGTTTAGGTTTTTGGTGAGGTGCTGCTTGTAAGCCCGGAGGGTTGGGATGACAGTTACGACTTATTGTAGGTCTGGCATAGGCACCTACAAACAAGTACTGTGATCCTTAAACCAGCAGTCTTGCCTAGAGCAACAGTCAAACTAAGACATGGCGCCACCAGCGATGGTGTTTAGGCACTAATTTACAGATACCCTGACTATCTGTCTCACATACAGCAGGTACCCTAAGTGCCATCAGACAGAGACGTCTGTGGTCTTAGGGAAGATCCTCCTCAGCTTAACAGGGAGCACCTAATTAGGCTGCGGGTTGTTCGAGCTCAAACTCTTAAAAGGACTTTACTCCTCATTTGGTGTTCCATCTCTTTCCCCATTTCACAATATGGCTAATGCAATAGACATTCTTGATAATGCTAGACAAGCATTAAAACTACACCTAGTAGCGCATGGCTTAACAGATGAGGGCGTGGATGTCACATTCATAGTAGAAGCTAGTGAAGCTTATCAAACAGAATCAGTCTATTCTTGGATCACCTTTCCTGAGGAAGACCAAAGATCATTCACAATTCATACATACAGAATTGCAAACGTACCTCAACGGTACCAAGCACACCAGTATCTTGAGATTCCGATTACTTACCAAGAACATCAGAACTGGTTTCATGGCACCCTACCACATGTAATACAACCCATGAGATGAGGTCCCTTAGGTAATGATGGACCAATGTGGCCTATGTTTGCCACATACACACCTCACCCAGGTATACAAAACATGCAGGCAGCAGATCTGCAAAACTTATACATTGAGCTAGTAACATTTTACAGATGACTTGTTCAGTTTGTAATGCGAACTTTGAACACTGCATAAGCGCCCTCCAGCACCACCAGTACCTGCTGGATATCAATAGGCTACTAGGATTAATCCACAATCAGTACATACTGTCATGGGTAAGGTACCCACAGAACAAGAGAAAATACAGTGCTGTATAGCCCAGAAAACAAATCATCTGGAAGCTGTGTTCCCCCATATGGGACCACAGGAGAAACATAGAATTCTCACAATGTGCTTGCCCTTCGGGGTGGTTCCCTCAGTGGATGACTGCGCCAAATGGGGTACAGCCTTTGCTGCAATTTATACTTTCACACATGGTACCCCAACACTTGCAAATTTACCGGAAGTGTTAAAACAACTACAGAATGAGCACGGGGCTGCTCCAGCCCTACATTTGGGGATGAAATTAATAAGTAACTTTGATGCGGTCTCCTCAATAATACTCAGTAGTATCAAAAGGGAAGTGGTAGCACTAGCTATATGCCAGTACCTCGTAGAGTTTCCACATTTGGACCGGGAGAAAGAGTTACCAAACATTATTTCCAACACCAATACCAGTATAGGACGGAATAGTTTGGGAGCCAAGCCAAAGAAGCTTGAATTACAGAGTACGACCCCTAAGGAAGGTACTTAACGAGCACAAGGTGGTTCTAAAAAGCACTGGGATAAGCAAAATCAATTTACAGAAAGACAAAATCAGAGAGCAGATTCTCCGAGAACTCCGAGAGGAGAAATGGAGAAAATAAAAAGCTCCTGACAGATATACTGATTCTCGTTCCTCTCAGGATGCACCAGATAGTCGTAGCCAGCAAGGGGGCCGTCCTGATCGATGTCCTGAATATGTGAAACAGAAGAAAGACTCACCACAGTCTTCAGATAAAAAAGATAAGTTACCACAACAAAAAACACAGTTTAAAAAGAAAAAGGTGGCAGCACTGTCAATTAAAAATTCCAGTACACTTGAGAACATTGCTGAAGAACAAGATGTGGGCAGTGACACTGTTAGACAGCGCAGCAGAGGTCACGATATGTTGCCAGAGTCTAAAAGATCATGTGGATGCAACAGCAATTAGTGATTTCATTGCATTGGAGACTGCAGACAGGCGCGTTCTCCCACCCGACAGGGTTTATAAGTTAAATATGCAAATTGAGGGAGATCCTCACTCAGCTCGAGTACCAGGGTGTAATTGAGCCCTCCGTCTCTGCAATGAATATTCCTGTTATTCCCAGTTGCAAAACCTGACCATTCTTATAGAATACAGACACTTAAAAAGTCATACATGTACATACACTATACAAAATTTACATAGCACAGCACTAATTGACAACATAGTGTGCAAAAAATACAAAACAACTTTGGATATTTCCAACAGCTTCTTCTGCAAAAACGTAGCACAAGAAAGTCGGAACCTGAGTGCATTCTCATTTGGCTCATAAAAATGCTTCTGTTGTTGCCACAAGGCTACAAAAACAGCCCAGGGCTGTTCTCAGCCCGGGTAACATTAATTTAACATGATATTGATTCTGAGGAGTTTTCTTATGTGATGATATTTATCTCACAGATAACGACCTCAACATTCATCTTGCCAGGGTCGATTGGATCATTTTAGGATTTGCAGCCCTTGGCTACAAATTCAACCTTAGGAAAACTAAAATAGCCTTTCTCAGTGTATTGTTCCAGGATACGAGCTGTCAAATGAGGGGAAGATCCTGGCCCCACACTTTCTAGAAAAATGTGCTCAACTCCATCCACCTAACACTCTCAAGAAACTACCATCTACAGTCTTTACTTGTTTTTTTCAATTTTGTGAGAATTTACATTCCTGACTATGCACAAAGTATCAAGCCCCTCTATGACTTAATATGCCCTAATCTAGCAGACATTGGACATTTGAACACACATGCATACTTAGGGAATTGCAACAGGACATGCTAGAAGCAAAACACTTGCACACAGGTGACAACAAAACAAATTTGGATAACAGAATAATTGCGGGTGCCATTGGGTTCACTTATGTTGCCTTTAACGTAGGCGGCACAGTACCCATAGCATATAAATCGCAATTATACTCAAATGCAGAACAACATTTTGCACCCACAGAAAAAATTATCTCTGTAGTTCAGATGGCTGTCATTAAGGAGAGGCCACTTGCCCAAGGGAAACGCATCATTGTCGTTACCCCAGTGCCAGCCTTCTCGGCCATCACCAAAGCAAGCATTCCTAATGCTAAAGCATTACATCTGTGCTGGATTCAGTAGGCAACCTCCCTGACTGCCACCAATGTTGACTACATCTTTGATCCAAAACTTCAGACACAAGCACTTCTCTAATATGAACAGGTGTACCATGTTCCTCCAGATATTTTGCCACTTGACAGATACCATACTGTCATTTACATTGATGGTTCAGCACACCCAGCTGTCGGTACGAAACATCAATACTCAGCCGCTTGCGCTGCTGTGAGCGGCGTGATGAAGGATGGAATCTTCTACCCTTACAATACCTACACACAGACCTTAGGGGACTGCACTACTGCACTGCCAGCTGGCTGAACTCAAAGCCCTTATTTTAGCACTAGAACGCACAGAGCCAAAATTGCTGACTTTAATTGTCTGTGACTCATACTACGGTGTCCAGTCTTACAATGATTATCTTAATCATTGGAATCTAAACGGGTGTGTAGATTCCAAAGGGAACACTATAAAACACAGAACTCTGAGGGGGAGGGTGCCTGATCTCAAGGATAAGCTACCTTGTGTCCATGTAGTACATACATTGGGCCACCAACGTGTAGGAGTCCATGTTACCGGCAACACTTTGGCTGATGAAGCAGCCAAATCTGCAGTAGCTAAGTCTTCTGTGGCTGCAGTGACTCGTTCACAGACGAGATTGGATAATTAAATTATGCTTCGGCTGAAGGCAAGCTTCTTCCAAAAGCATACCCTACAAAATACTCTCACCACATCACTGCACAGAATGTTGCCTACCCAACACTTCCTGGAGTTGGAGATCGAGCGATCCCCAATCAAGACCAGAGATTTGATCTAATAAACACAGCACATGAGGGTGTCGCTTCTGCTCATGCTGGTATTTAGGCCACAGTAACACTGTTACAGAAACGCTTCTGGTGTCCTGGTCTATACAAACAGACAAAACAGTACGTCCTTTGTTGTGACATTTGCCAGCAAATTAAGGGCTCAAAAATCAAACGCCCACCGCAGACATCCCTCTTAGTGTCCAGCAGGCCACTACAATGTGTGTACTTGGACCATTGTGGTCCACTCCTACCTGATGGTGCATACACATACCTCTTAGTTGCTGTAGATTCTTGTTCTAGATTCCTGTGGTATGGCCTCAGCAGTTGGCTGACACGCAAACTGTTATAAAAGACTTGCTGATCTTTAATGGTACATATGTGGTTGCAGCATTCCATTCGGACCAGGTCCCAGCATTTGCCTCTAAGGCATTCAGGGACACCATGGGGATGATGGGTGTTAAACTCCATTACTCCTCACCATACCATCCGGAGGATAATTTGGTTGTGGAGAGGCGGAACCATGATCTAAAACAGTCCTTAACAGCTAGCATATTAGGTTCTGGCCGTAGTTGACTCCATCACCTATATGGGGTCTAGAGAGCACTGAATAATCTGCCAAGACGGTCCTTGGGGGGACGCACTCCCTATTAAGTTATCTTTGGGATACCTATGTAAGTCCCAGATCTTGATGGCCCTAGTTTGGTGGCAGCAGATATCCCTTTTGACATAAATGAAGGTCTCACTGTTTTATAGGAGCTTTAGCAATTTTGTGATGATAAATCATCCACCAGTGTTGGCACCTTAAGAATAAGAGATTTACCAACAACTTCCACTGACTGGATTCCTGAAGTCGGGCATCTGGTTCATGAGAAGATCTCTGTGAAGAAGGATTTCGGTCCATCCTAAAAGGCACAGGACCCAGTCTTGGGAGTACAAGGTACCAGAACTGTCATCCTACCACTGCTGCCTGGTTCCAAAGGAAACAGATTAATTTCTATTGACCACGTCAAAGTTCACCATTTGTCCGATCCTGCACAGTAGACCCAGAGGTCCCTTGGGTAGTTCCTGGTCCCCTCTCACTACCCAACAGGACATACCTCTTCAACGAAGAAATAACACACTACTTCTTACTACACAAGCATGTCCAACAATGCTACAAATACCTCCTCGATCATGGGAAGGGCGGAAAATGAGCTCTTGCTGATTCCAGTTACGACTTCACTGACAGCACCTGTCCAAGATTTGACTGAGCCTCCACGCGACATTGGTGACTTTTCTTCAGACTCATCCACTCCAGTAATTGAAAATGTATCAAAGACACGTAAGTTGTACCTATGGCTTAAAAATAACTATTTAATTCACCCGTGGAACTATTTATGGTTTCTGTTTGACATTTTTTGCATTGTTTCTATGGATTGGTTTCGTGACAATTTTCTTTTGCTCATAATTGATCATTACCTTCCTGAACGCTCCTCTGTTGCGCTAGTGGATGAGGTCTTAACTCCATATCTTTCCTCATATAAGGTCCGAAGAGACTTGTCCCTTGTGAACATTTCAGTTGTACCAATTCCTGATGGGATTGTGTGGGGCAACGTTCCATATGATATATACAGGCCTACTCAGGTCATTTCAATTCCATATGTCTTAAAAATTTTGATGACTGATGTACTTACACCCAGTGTTATATCTGATGATTGGGATGTCCAGACAGTTGATTCTATGTTAACTGAAATGAAGGACTATTCAGTATTTGAAAGTGATGATGTAAAAATGAATACAATGAATTATGGGAAATGTTCTGCTATAACAACCAGGGACATTACTGCCTTCACTGTGCTAACAGACATAGACCAGTACTTAACTACAGTCAGTGGGAACACTGTTCAACACCACCTGTGGGGAGCCCAAAAGGTTATTGAGATAAATGTACTTCTTTTTCTGGGCATGACAAAAAACATCCCGAGTCATATTATTTCAAATTTCCTCCTTCAAAAATTAGGAAAATGTTGCTAACTGGTACAAAGCTGATTTATTCAGATTCCTTTGTTTCCCGTCTTGCAGTTGAAGGTTATGAATACTTGAGGAACACTGTTGATTTAAAGAGTGTATGGGGAAAACAAGATTGGGCAGAAAAGCTTTATTCAGAGCATGCCTGATTCCTGTGCAAATTATATTTTTAAATTACACCGTTCAAGAGACATCCTGTCAGGGGATAGCAAAAATAAAAGAAATGAACATGCCCAGTATCCCACACCAGCAAAATTTAATGATTGGCAATTCTTCCTGAATGTCACTGAGTTAGAGTTAGATACAAAGGTTCAGGCTGGTACCCTTAACTCTTCACTTTCCAGTCCCGGCTCGTAGTTTATTTGACAAATAGACACAAATTGATGTCAGGAATTCCTCAGTGGGTTTCAAGATTAGCCGGCCAGACCCTCGCTTTGTCTTGGATCAACACACGGGTATAGTTACAACATACAGTGTGGGTAAACTGTGCCAACACTTGGTACAGCCTGACATTTTAGCTGCAGTTAAAGAACATCTCAACACTCTTTCTGAGGATGTAGAGTTGCAGGACTTTTAGTTAGGTCCTAGAAAGCCACGCTCTAAAAAATTAATCAATGCTATGTATAATGAGATGTGGAAGCTTTCTCAGATAGAAGCTGCTGCACGTTTACGGCAGATAGACAAGGAAAACTTAGAAAAGGCTTTAGCTGTTGTTGACAACCGCATGAACACTCTGTCCAATGGTATTTATTCCCTAACAAACATTGGGCCTCATTACGACCCTGCCGACCGGTGGTAAGCTGGTGGTAACACCGCCAACAGGCTGGCGGTGCTCCGTCAGCTATTATGACCGTGGTGCAATAACCATGGCCATACTGCCAGCCCCTCCAACCGCTGCCCTGGGGACTATGAGTCCCAAACCACCAGCCTGTCCATGGCATGAAACACCGCCATGGAAAGGCTGGAGGTAAGGGGGACTAGGGGTGCCCCTGGTGGCCCCTACACTGTCCATGCACTTGGCATGGGCATTGCAGGTGCGCCCAAGCGCAGCCCCATCGCGCATTTCACTTCCCGAATTTTGGGCAGTGAAATGCACGACAGGTGCTTCTGCACCCACTGCACATCAACATTGCCGCCGGCTCTATTACGAGCCGACTGCAATGTTGATGTGACTTTTCCACTGGGCCAGCGGACGGAAACACTGTTACCGTCCGCTGGCCCAGTGGAAAAGTCATAATAGGGAGCCAGATATACTGCCAGCACTGGCGGTATACTTGCGCCCGCAGCTTCAGCGGTCTTTGTGAAAGACCGCTGAAGTTGTAATGAGGGCCATTGTGTCATCTGCGATTGATATCATTCAGACAGACATGTCCCTTTTATATCATGGACAAAGTCAGCTGTGTTCCATCATGCAGTTAGGTTGGATATTGCAGACTTTGAAAAAATGCAGAGTTCCATGGAAGTATAATAACAAATTGTTCACCGCCTTTAATTTATCAATGGAACAACAGACAAGGGCTGAAAGGGAGGCGAATTTCACCATGCTTCACATAGAAAAGTTAGAAAAGTTGCCTTTCGCAATTGCAGAAAGTCCTCCAACAGTATGGCTTCTACATGGCATTATTAATCTGCCCATTTCCATTTACCTTTTTTTCAAAATTCCTGAAACATCTTACTGTGGGCAGGTACGAGTGACTAGGCAATAGCTATTTTAAAGAAGAGTGGGAGTTGCTCTTTGAACACAAATGCATGAACGGCGAAACAGAGGTCTTTCTCAGCGGAAGCGAATGCAAGGCTACCTGTTAGTCATTCAATGATCTGCAAGCAGGTGTCCCTTCACGGCCTTTGCAATGCAGGGGTCGCAGACTTGGCCTGTTTTCTGCAGGGTACTCCCGTCCCTTTGATTCGAGCAGCATTTCATCTACTTTGGAATGGAAATTATGTGGTGCTGAGTGCCCAAAGCTGTTGCAGTATGTGACCAGGAATTGCCTACGCCATTTCAGTCTCTAAGGTTGTTATGTGTTGTGGACAAGTTTTATTCCCCCCCTCATGAGAGATAAAAGAATCAAACATGTGACCTCACATTGATACTGCTAATGTAAATTATGACTGTGACAAAGTAGCCTTTTTCTAGCATGGTTACCCCCATTTTTGGCCTGTTTGTCAGTGTGTTTTTACTGCCTCAATGGATCCTGCTAGTCAGGCCCCAGTGCTCATAGTTTGTGGCCTTTATGTCAATACGTTTTACTGTTTTGTCAGTATGCCTGACTGTGTCACTGGAGTCCTACTAATCAGAACTCCAGTGCTTATGCTCTCTCTGATTCCAAATTTGTACTTTATACTGGTAAACCAGTATACCACTCCAAATTGGCATAGTGGAACCCCCTTATAAGTCCCTGGTGTATGGTATCTAGAGTATTGGGGTTCCAGAAGATCCTTATGGGCTGCAATATTACTTTTGCCACCCATAAGAATCAGAAAAAAAAGAATCCTTTGTGCACAGCATAGCCAAAGTCCTGAGCACTTTAACCTGCAATGCTCAGCTCCCTGAGTTGTTCTCCAGTGGCATGGGACCCCACTTTGTGTAGTGCTGCGATGACTGCAATCTGTAACTCCTTTGTTCCCATGTCCTGGGACTCCTGTGGGCACTGCCTTGTCTTCTGAGGGCTCTCTGAAGTGCTGACAGCCCCCCGTCTCCTCAGTCTGAGTTGAGACCTCCAGGTCCCTCCTGGGCCCAAGTAGCGCCTTTTCCCACCAAACGAGTCTTTTGCGTGAACCAAGGCTTGTTGGTGGAATCCAATGATGAAAAACATCCTGCATTCTTCTACTCAACGTGGGACATCTCTTACATCAAGCAGGAACCCACAGCTGTCTTCTTTGGTGCATTTCTGACTTTTTCTTCCAATGGGAGAATCCACTTTTGCACTTCATCCAGGTTAGCAGGGGCTCCTGTTCCTCCTGGACTCTTCAGCTGTTCTTGGACTTGGTCTTCTCTCTCCACAGGTCTTCAGGTTCAAGAATCTATCATTGCTGTCTTGCAGTCTTGCTTGATTTTTTGCATAATTCTTTATCACAACTTCTAGTGTGTTCTGAGGTAACTTGCTGTACTTTACTCCTGTTTTCCTGGGCTCTGGGGTGGGGTATTTTGCTTGCCTTTTGTGTTTTATTACACTCCCAGCGCCCCTCTACATACTACACTTGCCTAGGTGGGAAACCGACATTCGCATTTCACTATTTTAGTATATGGTTTGTGTATATGTTGTGTATAATGCTTATCTCCTAAGGGAGTATAGCCTCTAAGATGTATTTGGCCTTGTGTCACTAAAATAAAGTACCTTTATTTTTGGTAACACTGAGTATTGTCTTTCTTGTGTGTAAGTACTGTGTGACTAAAGTGGTATTGCAAGAGCGTTGCATGTCTCCTAGTTCAGCCTTTGCTGCTCTGACTACAGCTACCTCTAGACAGCCTGGCTTCTAGACACTGACTACATTTCACTAATAAGGGATAACTGGACCTGGTATAAGGTGTAAGTGTCTTAGGTACCCACTACAAACTAGGCCAGCCTCCTACAATGACAAGCTGAGCAGACTAAAGGTGCTACTGTTCCAAAAACAAGTTGCGTTGACATCAGCTAGAGAGACGGATGCTCTCCAGATTGCGAGATCATCAGCCGAGATACAATCTCTAATAAATACCAAGCACTTTGGAGAGCTCGTTCCTGAATTTTCAACACCTCAAGCACTACTGGGATTGTCCACTTCTTTAAGGCTGTTGGGTCTGGATTTGTGTCCATCTTCCAGACTGTCTTCGGAGTCATTCCATCGGCCATCCATTCAATCTCTTTGGCGTGAGTTTGGCGGCTTTCCAATAATGTTGACATTGATTGGCGGAATACTGCTTCTATTTCTTCTGATTCACAGTCATTGTGTCTTTCCAGCTATGCAAAGCACTGGAGCCACTGCCACCAGCTCAACTGTGCTATGGACGCATGCTTCATTGCTGGAGGAATTGGAGCGTGATTGGTCATTGTCATTCCAACCACTCCTATGGTGCGTGCAACCAGTCTTTCGCTGCATATGGTGCCTCTTCGAACACTTGCCTACAGTGGGTCTTGCTGTTATGCCAGTGCCTCCTGTGGACCAAGCACTGCTGATGTCCCCATTGAGGGTTCATTCATGGTCGTGCCCCTTCAGACTAAGGCTGATTCGCAAGGCCACTTATGAGCCACCCTTGGTGAACGATTGGGCTCTTTTTGGAGCTGTTGAGAGTGCCACTCCTGCAGGTGGACCTGCACAAGAGACTACTACACACTATTGCTCCGTGGATCCATATGCCCTTCCTATGATCAATCTACCATCTGAGGATGTGGCATCCTTTTTGAGGTCTTTCCATTCGATGGCTTCGAAGATGGTCTTCAAGGTCAAAGATTTGGTGACTGGCTTAAAAATACCAAATTCAATGTTTGCATCTATTACCCTTACTTTGGCCTGCTGTGCTTGTCTTGATCAACATTATGGCCCTCATTACGACCCTGGCGGTCAGCGAGAAAGTGACGGTAATACCCCCAACAGGCTGGCAGTAACTAATGCCAAATTATGACCATGGCGGTGTTATCTCCGATAGACAGCCAATGTACCACACTGACCGCCATGGCAGAAAAACTGCCACTACAGTGGGATCCACCTACAGCCAGGCGGAAGTCAATATTCCGCCCACCATATTAAGACCCTTGAAACCACCACCTTTTCTGGGGTGGTACCAATGACATCAAAAGCCTTTCGTAAACATACCTTAGAAGTGAAAGGACTCGCCATTGGAGACACAGGGAAGAACAATGCCGCCATGGAACCAGAACTGCGTGTCGTCCCCATTATCTTCTACGTTCTGATCCACCACAAGCGAAGACAATGATGGTGAGTACAGCCGTCTAGCACACAGGGGAGGGGGGGAGCAAAACGAGAGTGACACACACACACTTACCCCACCCCCAACACCATACACACAATCAACTGCATCACAAAAACAATTTCACCCCGTAAGTCGGATGAATAATGCAAGGTCAAAACGATTTTGCAAAAATGAATGTAATGAGATCAACACAGCATGAAAAATAAGTTGGGCAAGATAATAGATATATAGATATGTACACAAAAAGGGACACAGCCCAGTCCACAATGTCCGTAGGCCATATGGCCACAGGCCAAAATCCAAGGTCACACCTGTCACCTGCATCAATATGGAGAGAACACTGCAGGGGCATCAGTTGACAAATAGGCAGGCACCTCAGGGAGATGGGGGCACCTCAGCAGGGAGATGGACCAAGACCACTGGTTCCCGAGGGGACAACATGCCCCATGCTTGGTACTGGGGAGAGCAAGGCCACAGTCTCTCGAGTGGGTGTCTTCCCCACTGGTTCTGGAGGGGGCAACATACCCTGTGCTTGGTCCTGGGGAGTGCAAGGCCACAGTCTCAGGAGTGGGTGTCTTCTCCACTGGTTCTGGAGGGTGCCTCATGCCCTGTGCTCTTTATCCTGGGGAGTGTTGGGCATGTGGGTGTCTTACCCACTGGTTCTGGAGGGGGCCTCGTGCCCTGTGCTCTTGATCCTGGGGGGTGTTGGCCATGTAGGTGTTTTACCAACTAGTTCTGGATGGGGCCTCGTGCCCTGTGATCTTAATCCTGGAGATTGTTGGGCATGTGGGTGTTTTACCCACTGGTTCAGGACGGGGCCTCCTGCCCTGTGCTCTTGATCCTGGGGAGTACAAGGTCACAGTCTCTCAGGTGGGTGTCATACCCACTGGTTTTTCAGGGGGGAGGCCGCCCAGCAGCCCATACAGGATTGTATACCGTCCACCGGCGGTGATGGCGGCTCAGGGGTGGTACTGCTGCTGGTGGGGGGAGGCTCCTGCCCATATCCTGCAACCTGAGACAGCTGCTCAGTAGATGTGGTGGTGCTTCTGGTGCGGGGGAGGCGCCTGCCCATCTCCTGCAACCTCAGACGGCTACTCAGAGGATGTGGTGGTGCTGCTGGGGTGGGAGGCTCCTGCCCATCCGCTGCAGCCTCGCACTGCACCACAGCCATGTTTGGTGGTGGGGGCTCCGTCACACTTCCTGCTCCAGGCCCCTTGGTATTCCTGCCTGCTGGGGCAGGCTCCTTACTCTTCCTGGTAGCTGGGGCAGACTCCTTTCCCTTCTTGGCGGCTGGGGCAGGCTCCTTTGTCTTCCTGGCAGCTGGGACAGGCTCCTTTCCCTTCTTGGCAGCTGGGGCAGGCTCCTTTGTCTTCCTGGCAGCTGGGACAGGCTCCTTTGTCTTCTTGCCTGCTGGGGCAGCCTCCTTGCTTCTTCTGGCAGCTCGGACAGGCTCCTCTCCCTTGAGGCTGCCTGGTGCAGTCTCCTTCACCTTCAGGACATGTGGCCTGGATCCTTTTCCACCACGAGTGGGTGTAGTAACGACTGGGCCCATGGCCTGGGTGGCTGAGGAGCTTGGCTGGGTTCTTCCAAACCTGCCCATACTTGCAGGGGGGAAGGGGGAAGGAAGAGGTCAATGGCTGATAGGAACAGTTTTTTAGTACACTGGGGGGAAGAAGGAGATGGAATGGGGTGGAGGAAGAGGGAGTGCTTGTTGGAGGCGTCTATCTGCTGCTTTTGGGTGCAGGTGCATGGCATGTATGCTGTTGTGAGGTGGATGGCTGTTGGGTGTCTGAGTGCTTCCGTTTGTGTACCTTATGCGCGGGGAGAGACACAGTGAGAGAGGCCACAGGGGACATGTCCATGCTGTTGTGAAGGTGTCTGCCAGTGAGGTGTGTGTTCTGCTTGGTGTGGTGATGATGCTGGTAGTGGATGATGATGTAGTGCATGCAGATTTGAGTATAGACGGCACTAGAGGGAGGTGGAGGAGGGGGAGATAGTGGAAATAGTGGATGTTGGTGTGTCTACATCTGGATGGTGTTTGCTTGAGTGCCTGTGGGATGAAGTGTGGTGCTTGTGTTTGCCTGTACCACTCTTGTGTGTTGTCTTGTGTGCATGCTCGTTTGGCTGTGTGATTGGGATGGGTTGGGGTTGAGGAGAATTGACCTAGTAAGAGGAAGGTGGAGGGGAAGGGCAGAAACAGGGACAATGACTGCCATCAGAGAAGAGGCGAGAGCCTGGATCGATCTCTGTTGGGCGGCCAATCCAGTGTGAATGCCCTTCAGGAATGCATTAGTCTGTTGCATCTGGGCTGCCAGCCCCTGGATAGCATTCACAATGGTTGACTGCCCTACAGAGATAGGCCTCAGGAGGTCAATAGCCTCCTCACTCAGGGCAGCAATGCTAACTGGGGCAGGGCCTGAGGTGCCTGGGGCTAAGGAGATGCCCACCCTCCTGGGTGAGCGGGCAGTGCAACTCGATGAGGGGCTGCTGGGAGGGCGGTGCTGGTATGTGGGTGGCGGCTGTATCTGTAGCTGGGGTGGTCACAGAAGTGTCCGTAACCACCAGGGAGCTTCCATCGGTGGAGGTATTGGTGTCAGAACTGTCCCCTCCAGTCTCCCCTGTGGTGCTCCCCTCTCCCTCTGTCCCACTGGTGCCCTCAGCATCGGTGGACTCTGCCTCCTGGGTCCTGTGGGATGCAGCTCCCTCTATTGCCAATGCCTCTGCTCCTCTGCCAGATGATGCTAATGCACATAAGGACAGGATGACAAAACAAAAATGGGGGGAAGAGACAAAGGATACTCTTGGTCAGTGGCTGCACCAGCACCACCGTTGGTGTACACAGCATCCTCACACACAGGGAACAGGCCTACGCAATATGCCATAGCACAGGACCCCATCCCCGTGTCTCTACAACTCCACTGAAGTGAAGGCTGTGGCCCTTTCCCCAGTCACACAGGCCATGGTAGGTTCCAGACACATGTCACAGCAGCACATGCAGTGTAGGTCCTCTCCTGTTGAAGATCAAGTAGCAAGTGAGGGATCAGATAGAAAATGGCAGTCACTTCCACAGCGGTGCACATCGTCACCGCCGGCGTAGATCACATTGGCCACTGTAAACCCAGGGTCCAATGTTAACCAATGAGGAATTGCACAGCGGTTCACAACTGCCTCCCGCAGCGGCGCAGAATGACAGCGGAATTACCTCACTTCCACCAGTCCCTCCACACAGTACAGGCAGAAGCCATTTCAGGGGGGCAGGCCCTAGAAAATTGCTGTGTCACTTGTGAAATTAGGACATACAGGACAAATCACCATTACAAGTTAACAGCATGCAAAGTTCTGTTGTAGCTTTAATGTTCAGTTTGTCAATGGCTCCTCACTCTTTTGCCCCATTGATTCCTACCGCTGCAGATGAATAGGAGATGGAGACAAACCCCTTTGTACAGACCCCTTGGCAACAATGGAGGACAGGCCCATCATCCTCACCTATAGATTGGACAGGGCCACAATCACAGAGCTGTGTGCCCAATTGGAGCCTGACCTGATATCTGCTATCCGTCAACCCACTGGGATCCCCCCTCTTGTGCAAGTGCTATCAGTGCTCCATTTCCTGGCAACTGGTTCTTTCCAAGTGACAGTGGGCTTGGCAGCAGGAATGTTACAGCCGATGTTCTCAATAGTGCTGACAAGAGTGTTGACTGCCCTGATTAAACACATGTGCAGATACATTGTATTTCTCCAGGTTGAAGATTTGGCCACAGGGAAGGCTGAGTTCTATGCAATGGGACATATCCCCAACATAATTAAGGCAATTGATGGAACACATATTGCAATTGTTCCCCCGTCAGAATGAACAGGTGTTCAGAAATCGTAAGAGTTCCCACTCTATGAATGTATAGATGGTGTGCTTGGTGGACCCGTACATCTCCAACGTCAATGCTAAGTATCCTAGGTCGGTGCATGAAGCCTTTGTCCTGAGGAATAGCAGCATCCCAAATGTGATGGACCAACTACAGAGGCACAGGTTGTGGCTTGTAGGTGAGCCCTGGTTCCCACCCAGTAGATGTTGGTGTATGGGTATGTTGTGGGCCACATGGGATAGGGTGTGGCTATATGTTGTCCCTCAATATTTGCAGGTGACTCTGGTTACCCAAACCTATCATGGCTGCTGACCCCAGTGAGGAATGCCAGGTCAAGGGCAGAAGAACGTTTTAACGAGGCACATGGGTGAACCAGAAGGCTAATTGAAAGAACCTTTGGCCTCCTGAAGGCTATGTTTGGTTGCATCCATCTAACAGGTGGATCCCTGTCCTGCTCACCGAAGAAGGTCTGCCAGATAGTAGTGGCATGCTGCATGTTGCAGAACCTGGCCCTCAGATGCCATGTGCCTTTTCTGGAGGAGGAGGAGACTGGAGATGCCCGTGTGCCAGCAGTGAACCCTGTGGACATTGAGGATGAGGAGGCAGAGGATGAAGAAAACAGAACATCAGTGATCAGACAATACTTCCAATGACACACAGGTAGGACAGTGTTACTTCACATTTCAATTACTTTGTTTGAATTTGTGTAGCACTGGCATGCTGACATTTCCCACTTCTATGGCCACCTACTTTTCCCTCTGGCAATTCATTTTGCAGATGTTGGTGACCTCACATATACTCCTTGTGTGATCACCGCAGCCAGCTACAGGTCATTAATCTATGCTCATATTCAGTACAGTTGAATTGTAATGTTTGCACCTGTTTCAATGGATACATAATTGGAAATTATGACATACTCCAAACTTCTTTTTTTTTTTAAGGATGTTTATTCAAGTGTCAAAATATAGAGGGGCAAGTGCAATGGGATAGGGTGATGATGGAGGAAAGTCCAGGGTATTGTTCCAGTCTTTCTGTAGCACAGCTGCATTGTCCAAGGGGACATAGGAAGGGGAGCAATGGCAGTTCGAGGTGGACAGGGTGACAGAGTGTGATACAAGGGTGACAATCAGGGGAGTCTCATTTCCTGGTGGGGTCTTGGCAAGTGTCTATGGATTCTGTCTGGATCACAGGGAACATTTGCGGGGTGGTTCTCATTCTGCAGGGGGAGGGGTGCTGGTGGCCTGTGAGTCATGTAGCAGGGCCTCCTGTCCACTAGCGGCAATGGAGGTGGAAGGCTGTTCAGATGTCTGGCAAGTGGCAAGAGCTCGCTGTTGTGTGACTGCCTCCCTCATAATGTTGGCCATGTCTGCCAGCACCCCTGAAATGGATATCAAGGTGTTGTTGATGGTCTGCAAGTCCTCCCTGATCCCCTGGTACTGTCCCTCCTGACCCGCCTGTTCTCCTGCAACATTGTCCAGGATCTGGCCCATCGTGTCCTGAGAATGTTGGTAGGCTCCCAGGATCTCTGCAAGTGCCTTCTGGAGAGTCCTTTGCCCTGGGCTTGTCCTCCCCCTGGTGCACATCATTCCTCCCAGTTTCCATGTTGGCCTGGGCCTCTGTCCCCTGAACCGTGTGCGCACTGCCACTAACCCAAGGGCCCTGATTGTCTTGGAGGTGAGGTGTGCCCTGGGGTCCCTGTAGAGATGGACACACTGCTGATTGACGTGTCCGGGGGACAGAGATGTGGGTACGCTGGAAGGGTGCTGTGGTGGTGTTTCCTGATGGGGGAGGCTCTGTGGTGGTATGTGACTTGGCCTGGGTAACCAGCTGTTCAGAGGTCCATGATGGGCCACGTTGGTAATCCAGATCATGAAGACTGGAGTTGATGTCATCACTGTGGGCCTCTTTAGTTGAGTTGGGGGACTGGATATTGCTGGCACCTCCTCTCTGCTGACAATGGCTGTGATACCTGTGGGGTTGTAAATGATGTTTTATGGTTTCTGTGTCTGACATATTGTTCATCCGTGGCTTGCCATCTTTGGTTGTATTTGCCCTGTCAGCTTGCACTTGTGTTTGTTGGTGTACAGTGGGATTATTAGTTCTCTACGGTGTGCATGCTTTAGTGATGAGAGTCCATGCAGGGCTGTGAGTGGTGTCCATGCATTGCTAGAGCATACAGGGCTTGGCATTGGGATAAGTGAGATGTGATGGTGGGGTGTGTAGGAGGTGGTGGAGTGATGGGAGTGAGGGCGAGGGTGGGGGTATGTGATGGCATGCAGGTAGGGGGATAGTAGTAGTAGATAGTTGTCTTACCAGAGTCCAGTCCTCCTCCAACTCCGGCCAGGTCCTCAGGATGCAAGACTGTCAAGACTTGCTCCTTCCATGCTGTGAGTTGTTGGGGAGAAGGTGGGGGTCCACTGTCAGTCCTCTGTACAGCAAGCTGGTGTCTTGCTGCAATAGAGCTTACCTTCCCACGTAGGTCATTTGTAGGAGGCTGGCCTGGCTTATAGTGGGTACCGATGGTACTTACACCTAGTGCCTGGTCCAGTTATCCCTTATTAGTAGAGTGTAGTAGTGTTCTAGCAGCTTAGGCTGATAGGGGTAGCTATAGCAGAGCAGCCAAGGTTGAACTAGGAGACATGCAAAGCTCTTGCGATACCACTCATATCTCTAAGGGTGTAAAAGTTACCCCACCCCAAGACCCTGGAAAGTAGGAGTAAAGTACTACTATTTCCCCAGAAACACACTAAAGTTGTGATAAGGGATTTTGCAAGGACCACAACAGACTGCAAAGCACTGAAGATGGATTCCTGGACCTGAAGACCTGCAAGGGAAGGGGACTAAGTCCAAGAGTCTCTAAAGTGTCCAGGGGGGGCAGGAGCCCACTAAACCCCAGATGAAGGTGCAAAATGGCTGCCTCCGGTTGGAAGAAGCTGCCTATCCTGCAATGTCGCTGGTAATCTTCTAGCTAATTTGTTGCAGTTTTTCAGGTGTCCTGGACCATTCAGCGGTTGATCCTTGACATCAGGTGTCCTGGACCTTTCAGCGGTCGATCCTTGGCAGAAGTCAAAGAGAGAAGTGAAGAGGAGTCCTGCTGGATTCTTGCAAGTCATTATCTGAGGACACGCCCACTGGAGAGACCCTAAATAGCCCAAAGAGGAGGATTGGCCACCTAGTCAGGTAAGCACCTATCAGGAGTGGTCTCTGATATCACCTACTGGCACTGGCCACTCAGAGGACTCCTGAGTGCCCTCACACCTTCTGAAACAAGATGGCAGAGGTCTGGGACACATTGGAGGAGCTCTGGGCACCACCCCTGGGGTGGTGATGGACAGGGGAGTGGTCACTCCCCTTTCCTTTGTCCAGTTTCACTCCAGAGCAGGGACTGGGGGTTCCCTAAAATGGTGTAGACTGGCTTATTCAAGGAGGGCACCATCTGTGCCCTTCAAAGCATTTCCAGAGGCTGGGAGAGACTACCCCTCCCCAGCCTTTAATACCTATTTCCAAAGAGAGAGGGTGTAACACCCTGCTCTCAGAGGAAATGCTTTGTTCTGCCTTCCTGGGACTGGCCTGCCCAGACCCCAGGAGGGCACAACCCTGTATGTGGGGAGGCAGCAGCGGTAGCTGCAGAGAAAACCCCAGAGAGCTGGTTTGGCAGTACCAGGGGTCCATAGTGGAGCCCCCGAGATGCATAGAAGTGGCTCCCCAACACCAGATTTGGCATGGGGGGACAATTCCATGATCTTAGACATGTTACATGGCCATATTCGGAGTTACCATTGTGAAGCTACATATAGGTGTTAGAAATGGGGTTTTTGGTTGGCAGTCAGGTTACCCTCTGTCCAAGCAAGAATCCTCACTATAGTCAGGGTAAGTCACACAATCCAAATTATCCTGTGCCCACCCTCTGGTAGCTTGGCACGAGCAGTCAGGCTTAACTTAGAAGGCAATGTGTAAAGTATTTGTGCAATAAATCATACAATAACACCATATAGCACCACAAAAATACACCACACAGTGTTTAGAAAAATATATAATATTTATCTGGGTACTTACAGGTCAAAACGATAAAAGATGCAATATGAAATTGTAGAGATATCACTGAAAAGTGATATAAAGGTGGTCATTCTGACCCTGGCGGTCTTTGACCGCCAGGGCGGAGGACCGCGGGAGCACCGCCGACAGGCCGGCGGTGCTCCAATGGGGATTCCGACCGCGGCGGTAAAGCCGCGGTCGGACCGGCACCACTGGCGGGCTCCCGCTAGTGTACCGCCACCCCATTGAATCCTCCACGGCGGCGCAGCTTGCTGCACCGCCGCGGGGATTCCGACCCCCCCTACCGCCATCCAGATCCCGGCGGTCCGACCGCCGGGATCCGGATGGCGGTAGGGGGGGTCGCGGGGCCCCTGGGGGCCCCTGCAGTGCCCATGCCACTGGCATGGGCATTGCAGGGGCCCCCGTAAGAGGGCCCCTACATGTATTTCACTGTCTGCTGCGCAGACAGTGAAATACGCGACGGGTGCAACTGCACCCGTCGCACAGCTTCCACTCCGCCGGCTCGATTCCGAGCCGGCTTCATCGTGGAAGCCTCTTTCCCGCTGGGCTGGCGGGCGGTCTGAAGGCGACCGCCCGCCAGCCCAGCGGGAAAGTCAGAATTACCGCGGCGGTCTTTCGACCGCGGAACGGTAATCTGACGGCGGGACTTTGGCGGGCGGCCTCCGCCGCCCGCCAAGGTCAGAATGAGGGCCAAAGTGTCTTAAGTCTTTAAAAAGCAAGCAAAATCTCTTTCAAGCACAAAGTACCTGGTTTAAAGTGGAAAATCTCCGCAAAGGGCCGCAGAGGAGGAGATACATGGAAAAATGTTGTGTGCGTCGGTTCACCCCTTCACACACGGACTTGCGTCGTTATTTTTCATGCGGGGAAGTTGTGTGTCGTTTTCCGGCACGCAGACAGTCTCCTTCTGTGGTTTGCGGGATTACCAGATGTCCTGGGGTCTGTGCGTGGAATCCTAGGCTTTTTTTCTGGCTGCGTGTCATTCCGGTGGGCTGTGCGTGGAATCTTCTCCCTCACGGCAGGCGTCGCGTCGATTTCCTCTCTGAAGTCGGGCAGCGTTGTCCAGGCGAGTCCGTGCGTCGAAGTTCCGGTCGCACTGCAGGCGTCGCATCGAGCGGCGTCTTTCCGGTTCGGCGTGCGGTGAATCTTTCAGGTGGAGCAAGCTGTGCGTCGAATTTTTCGGGGCACAAGGCGTCGGTTGAAAAGGAGAAGTCTTTTTGGTCCTGAGACTTCAGGGAACAGGAGGCAAGCTCTATCCAAGCCCTTAGAGAGCACTTCAGCAGCAAGGCAAGAGTTCAGCAAGGCAGCAGGGCAACCGCAAGGTAGCAGTACTTTGTAGAAAGCAGTTAGGTGAGTCCTTTTGGCAGCCAGGCAGTTCTTCTTGGCAGGATGCAGGTTCTGGTTCAGGTTTCTTCTCCAGCAAGTGTCTGAGGTGGTAGGGCAGAGGCCCTGTTTTAAACAAAAATATGCCTTTGAAGTGGGGGAGACTTCAAAGAGTTGCTAAGAAGTGCACCAGGTCCCCTTTCAGTTCAATCCTGTCTGCCAGGGTCCCAGTAGGGGGTGTGGTAGTCCTTTGTGTGAGGGCATGCCCTCTACCCTCCCAGCCCAGGAAGACCCATTCAAAATGCAGATGTATGCAAGTGAGGCTGAGTACCCTGTGTTTGGGGTCTGTCTGAGTGAATGCATAAGGAGCTGTCAACTAAACCTAGCCAGACGTGGATTGCAAGGCACAGCAAGATTTAAGTGCAGAGAAATGCTCACTTTCTAAAAGTGGCATTCCTAAAATAGTAATGTTAAATCCAACTTCACCAGTCAGCAGGATTTTGTATTACTATTCTGGCCATACTAAATATGACCTTCCTATTCCTTTCAGATCAGCAGCTACCACTTCAACAATGTATGAGGGCAGCCCCAATGTTAGCCCATGAATGGAGCAGGCCTCACAGTAGTGTAAACACAAATTTAGGAGTTTTACACTAACAGGACATATAAACCACACAGGTACATGTCCTGTCTTTTACTCACACAGCACCCTGCTATAGGGGTTACCTAGGGCACACATTAGGGGTGACTTATATGTAGAAAAAGGGGAGTTTTAGGCTTAGCAAGTACTTTTAAATGCCAAGTCGAAGTGGCAATGAAACTGCACACACAGGCCTTGCAATGGCAGGCCTGAGACAAGGTAAAGGGCTACTAATGTGGGTGTCACAACCAGTGCTGCAGGCCCACTAGTAGCATTTAATCTACAGGCCCTGGGCACATACAGTGCACCTTACTAGCGACTTACAGGTAAATTAAATAGTCCAATTGGGTATGATCCAATGTTACCATGTTTAAAGGGAGAGAGCATATGCACTTTAGCACTGGTTAGCAGTGGTAAAGTGCGCAGAGTCTAAAAGCCAGCAGAAATGAGGTCAGAAAAAGAGAAGGAGGAAGGCAAAAAGTCTGGGGATAACCCTGCAGAAGAGCCATTTCCAACAATAGGTATTGACCTATGTGTAGTGCACGTGTGTAATGGTGTCCCCTCACTCACAAAGTCAAGGGAAATGACCCTGAACTATTTGGGAGCACCGTTGCTAGTGCAAGGGTGCCCTCACACTTAGTAACTTTGCACCGAACCTTCAGCAAGTGAAGGTTAGACATAAAGGTGAATTATAAGATACTTAAGTGCAGTGAAAATGGCTGTGAAGTAACGTGTGCTTTATTTCACTCAGGCTGCAATGGCAGTCCTGTGTAAAGGCTTGTCTGAGCTCCCTATGGGTGGCAAAAGAAATGCTGCAGCCCATAGGGATCTCCTGGAACCCCAATACCCTGGGCACCTAGGTACCATATACTAGGGAATTATAAGGGTGTTCCAGAATGCCAATGTGAATTAGTACATTTAGGCCCTCATTCTGACCCTGGCGGTCGGCGGAGAGACGGCGGTCGGACCGCGAACAGACCGGCGGTATTAAAAATGGCATTCTGACCGCGGCGGTCCCCGCCGCGACCGACCGCTACTTCTCCACTCCGACCGCCATGGCGGTCATGACCGCGGGGCTGGAGTTTGCGCACTCCGGCCCGGCGGTCGTCCCAAGACCGACAAGGGTATTATGACCCTGCCTACCGCCGCGGTTTCTTGCGAGCGGGAACCGCCGTGCGAACCATGGCGGTAAGCACTATCGGGGCCAGGGAATTCCTTCCCTGGCAATGATAGGGGTCTCCCCCACCCCCCACTACCCACCCGAGTCCTCCCCCCACACCCTCCACCCCCCTGCCACCCCCCAGAGGTGGTACGAACCCCCTCCCCACCCCCACCCCGACATGCACATACATGCACCCCGACATGCACACACCCCCAACATGCACATATACACACCCCCTACACACACATACACAATGGGGACACATACCCGCACACATACATGCCGACATGCGCACCTGCCGAACAGCACACATTACCCATAGACACAGCAGCACCCCCTGCCCGCATACACGCACTCACACACCCCCTCTACACACTCACACGCACACCCCCATGCACGCACACATCACACAACACCCCCCCACCCCCTCCCCTCACGGACGATCAACTTACCTTGTGCGTTGGTCCTCCGGGAGGCGACGGGAGCCATAGGGACGTGACCGCCAACAGAAGACCGCCAACAGAAGACCGCCACACAGAAATGTGGGTCGTAATTCTGTGGGCGGT
Source organism: Pleurodeles waltl (assembly GCF_031143425.1). Lineage (NCBI taxonomy): Eukaryota > Metazoa > Chordata > Amphibia > Caudata > Salamandridae > Pleurodeles > Pleurodeles waltl. Next base: position 595,925,198 of record NC_090448.1, read on the forward strand.
GTTCTGCTGGCGTGGCGGTGGAGGTTGACCAGTCTCCACTTTCCCGCCGACCGCCAGTGTGGCTGCTGGCGGTTTTCCGGCGGAACGCTCCCAGCGGTCAGAATGCGCACAGCGGCACACCGCCGCGGTCGGCGGTCTTCACCGCGGCGGTAACTCAGCGGTCTTGCGAAAAGACCGCCAAGGTCAGAATGAGGGCCTTAGTCACTAGCCTGTTAGTGACAAATTTGGAAAGCAGAGAGAGCATGAGCACTGAGGTTCTGATTAACAGAGCCTTAGTGACACAGTTAGGCACTACACAGGTATACACATTCAGGCCACAAACTATGAACACTGGCGTCCTGGCTAGCAGGATCCCAGTGAGACAGGCAAAAACATACTGACATGCATGTAAAAATCATGGTAACATGCCAAGAAAGTTGGTACTTTCCTACATAATTTCACCTCTTCCTGATGTCATCCCTAGTTCTTGGGTGCTGTCCCACGGCATTGACCCTGTCCACAATTCTCCACCATAGCTCCATCTTCCTAGCTATCGATATCTGATGCACCTGTGCTCCAAATAGCTGTGGCTCTACCCTGATGATTTCCTCCACCATGACCCTCAGCTCCTCCTCTGTGAATCGGGGTGTGTTTGTGTGCTGTGGGTGTTGTGTGAGCTGTGTAGGTGAGGGTGTGTTGAGTAAAGTATTAGGGTGTGTGATGGGGGTGCATGAGTGATGTATAGGTGTGTGTAGTGTGTGGCTCTGGTTGTGTCTGTGTAGTGCTTTCCTCTTATCTAGTTTCTAAGCACTAACATAACACAACAGAAATGCACTTCTGAGGTCAAAGAAGACTTTTATTGTTGTTAATTCTTCCCCAACCACAATATTTATGTATGACGAATTAGTAGCTTTCAAGTCCGCGTTAATCAAACAAAATATATCAGTTTGCAATATACACAGCAGGTTATATTTATAAGATATTGAATGCAAAGCAAAACAAATACTTCACCGTGTGGGAACTATCTACAGCTTCATCTTTCTAAGGTCTGCAAGCTGATGACCCCTGTCAGCCGCGAGAAAGAGATTCATCTACCCACACGGGATTGCTGGCAGCTGGCGCCAAGCTCCAGCACGAGGTCCGGCAGATTCGAATCTGACCCTCTGCAGCCTGTTACATTCGTTACAAAGGTGTGCCCCCTCCTCTCAGACCTGGGAAACTGAGCAAGCCTTTTGGAGACTGGCCAGGTCTCCAAGACTACTCCTGTTCCCAAGCTCAAGCGAAGAAAAAACAACACCCATGTACTCTCTCTTATCATGTCTAGTCTACTGTGAGAAAAACATCTTGGTTCTCTGGTGCAAAAACACAGCTTGGAAAAATACAGCTTGGATTCTCAACTGCAATGTCTAACTCCACGTTAAAGGCAATGGGCAGCTAACCTAAGTATCAAATGCAAGGTCTAGTGTCATGTCAAAGCCAATAAGCATCTAAGCTGAATACAAAATGCAATGTCTTATATCATGTCAAAGCCCATAGGCAGCTGAGCTGAATACAAAATGCAATGTATAATATGTCAAAGCCAATAGGCAGCTGAGCTGAATACAAAATGTAATGTATAATATCATGTCAAAGCCAACAGGCAGTTAAGCTGAATGTAATGGCTAATGCAATGTCTAAGCCCATAGGCGGCTCAACTGAATACAGAAAGTAATGGCTAATGCCATGTCAAAGCCCATAGGCGGCTCAACTGAACAAAACATACCATGTGCTACTGGTGAACATTGAGCAACTAATATGCGCAGTGGTGAAACACAAAGTCATTGGTCAAAACAAACTTTATCAAATGGCAGTACATTCCGCCCTTTGACCAATGAATTTTTGTTTCACATATCTCTTGTTTCAAACAAAAAAAAAAAAAAAACATCAGCACAAAAAAAACATTATCAGCAAGTCACATTTGAATGATCAAAGCAATCCCTGTAAAGCAATAGAAGTGAATTAACACATTGATCTCATAACCTTTCACATCAGATACATCTACATAGAAAAGACTGGGCAATTTTTATACTCTGAGTGAGTCTCTAATTCAACAGTGTTAGCAATTTGATGTGGCATGAGTTCTGCTCATGTAAAGGTGCACGGTCCACCTGAAAGGTTTTCTGGAAGGTAAGCAAAAGTCAGAGTTCCATACGAGAGGGAAAAAAAAAAAAAAACACAGCTTAGTTCCAGTGGAAGAATGCAATCAAACAAGTTGAACTTGAACTGAAGGCGCAGTTTGCGCAAAATGGATCCATGGTGCTGGCACTTTACTCAGCCAGGTTCAGGTTGGGGGTTCGGTCCCTTCCCCGACCCCACACGCACACACCGGAAGGGGGACCACACAGCACACTCAGGGACAGTGGCGAAACGTGGTAGGATCTGCAAAAGAAACAAGTATGACTTTTCTTGCAAATAAAATTTTTCATTTAAACTGCACCCTTCCTCTTTCTTTCCCTGTTTTATGATCAGCAGGACGTTTTTGGGGCCCTTTGTTATATTCACTGCAGGTTCTGGAGGATCACTTGGGGCTTCAGCCCACACATCAGCACTGAGGTTTTTATCTGCTGCGCCACAGCTTCCCTTTTCTTGCACTGTCAGAAGGGCTGGGGCAGACTCCTTCTTTAACAAACCTCCATTCACTGCACTTTTGCCAATTTGGGCCATTCTGTCTCCAATTTGTTTGAACGAATCAGATTCTTTTCTAGGTATCAGCATAATTTCGATTTTTCCTTGGTAATTTGCAGCAATCACTCTCCCTAAAACCTGAACAATTTGCCATTTCTGATCTGGTAACTTTCCTCTCCCCAACTGCTCTGTGACTGCTTGCATGACAGATTGCTTTTGTGCGTGCTGCACAGTTTTTATCAAATCTAGGGGAATGTGCATCCCTCTCATCTCTGCCCACCTGTAAGTGGCTTTTTCTCTCAGCTGTTCACATTTCTGGGGCACCCACTTAGCCATCCCCACTAAGGCAGAATTCTGGGTGTACACTTCTCTCTCTGAATTTTTCTCATTAACATCTGCAAGGTAATTGAACCAGTTAGGTGCTAAAACATTAGCAATGAACCAAAAATCAGCGTAAAAATGACACATCTCACGTAGCTCTTGCTTTAAAATCTGACACACATTATACAACGCTGTTCCTTCTCCTGTGCCAGAAAACAACATTTCAGTCAATGAATCATTAGTAAAACAAACATGCTTTTTATCTTCAGTGGACACGAGTTCAAATGGTGCACACAATTTCATTGGTAATTCTTTTATCTGTGGTACTCTAGCCCTGTCTTGCAAGTACCAGATCCATTGTATGATTCTAGCTAGGGGCACTATTTTCTTCCCTTGTTCTTGAATTACATGTACATAAGTATTTCCTTCTTGCACTGCGCAGAAACCTAAAGTCTGCATTATTTCATTTGCCAAATCACAAGCGCGCAGCTGCATATTATTTTTCACAGTGACCATATACAAAAGTGTTAGGATTTCTCTCAAATGAGGGCTATTCTTTTTCCAAAAATCAAACAAGCTAATGAAACTCGGTGTCTCTTTCCCTAAAATCTTTCGTTTTACTTGGGCATTTTGCAACGGTAACTCGTAAATCACATTCTGGTCTCTCTCGTCCGTGTTATTAGTTAAGGAATGCATTTTGTCTGCCAAAAACCCTGGCTCACACGAAAACTCAGTGCAGCTCGGAGCTGTCTTAACCCCCTCATTACTGGAATGGGACAAGAAAGATTCTTCAAAAACAGCCCTTTTATAACTTTCAGTCGGGCTAATTTGCTCACGTAAATTCCTATTTTCATTTTCCAATTTCCTACATTTCTCCTGCATTTCTCTGTAAGCAGATAAAGGTATCCAGACCTTTCTGTCATCATTACTTCCAAAAGACACTTTTTCTACATATGTACAACAGGAATTATTTCTCAAAACACCATCAGGCATTTTAGCTACACATGCATTTTCTTCTGTAATTCCCCAAACAGAAAACAATTCACAGTTTTTCGTAGCACCATCAGGCAGTTTACCAATACATGCATTCCCAGACATGGTCTGCCGTGCTACTGTGATTCTCCAAAAAAAACAATTTCTGTAATTCTCCAAACAACAAAAACAATTACACTTTTAAAGTGTGCACTTAGAAATCTACCAACTCGTCAACACCCTCTTAATCACCTCTTAATGACCGACCCCACGACTCCTGGTAACAATTGTAGTGATTTCCTCTTATCTAGTTTCTAAGCACTAACATAACACAACAGAAATGCACTTCTGAGGTCAAAGAAGACTTTTATTGTTGTTAATTCTTCCCCAACCACAATATTTATGTATGACGAATTAGTAGCTTTCAAGTCCGCGTTAATCAAACAAAATATATCAGTTTGCAATATACACAGCAGGTTATATTTATAAGATATTGAATGCAAAGCAAAACAAATACTTCACCGTGTGGGAACTATCTACAGCTTCATCTTTCTAAGGTCTGCAAACTGATGACCCCTGTCAGCCGCGAGAAAGAGATTCATCTACCCACACGGGATTGCTGGCAGCTGGCGCCAAGCTCCAGCACGAGGTCCGGCAGATTCGAATCTGACCCTCTGCAGCCTGTTACATTCGTTACAAAGGTGTGCCCCCTCCTCTCAGACCTGGGAAACTGAGCAAGCCTTTTGGAGACTGGCCAGGTCTCCAAGACTACTCCTGTTCCCAAGCTCAAGCGAAGAAAAAACAACAACCATGTACTCTCTCTTATCATGTCTAGTCTACTGTGAGAAAAACATCTTGGTTCTCTGGTGCAAAAACACAGCTTGGAAAAATACAGCTTGGATTCTCAACTGCAATGTCTAACTCCACGTTAAAGGCAATGGGCAGCTAACCTCAGTATCAAATGCAATGTCTAGTGTCATGTCAAAGCCAATAAGCATCTAAGCTGAATACAAAATGCAATGTCTTATATCATGTCAAAGCCCATAGGCAGCTGAGCTGAATACAAAATGCAATGTATAATATGTCAAAGCCAATAGGCAGCTGAGCTGAATACAAAATGTAATGTATAATATCATGTCAAAGCCAACAGGCAGTTAAGCTGAATGTAATGGCTAATGCAATGTCAAAGCCCATAGGCGGCTCAACTGAATACAGAAAGTAATGGCTAATGCCATGTCAAAGCCCATAGGCGGCTCAACTGAACAAAACATACCATGTGCTACTGGTGAACATTGAGCAACTAATATGCGCAGTGGTGAAACACAAAGTCATTGGTCAAAACAAACTTTATCAAATGGCAGTACAGTCTGTAGTCTTGGTGTCCCTCTGCTGGCAATTGTTTGTAATGGTAAAGGGTTGTGGGTAATGTGGGTGTGTGTTTTAAAGTGGTGTGGGCATGTCGGTGTAGTATGTGTATAGGTGTCAGGTGTTTGTTGTTTGAATTGCCCAATGTGATGTTGTTTTGTTTGTGTGTGCATATTTTGAGCACAGCGGTATGTACCGCCAATGGTTTACTGCCGTTGATTGTCTGCCGTGGTGATTCGTGGGTCATAATGTAGTGGGCATCGTTCTGTTGGAGTAACGGTGTGGGTTTTGATACCGCCAGTTTATCACTGACCTTTGGTGTGGCGGATTTGTGTCTGTGGCTGAATACTGATGGATTGGTGTGTGTGTGGCATAATATGGTGAACAAATATCTGTAATATCTCGGTGGTAAGTTGACGGCAGTCAGCGTGGCGGTAAGTAGGATTTACCGACAATGTCATAATGAGGGCTTGTATCTCTTTGTATGTATTTTTACGGGGATTGGTATTTAACATGTTTTAAGTATGTTTTTTTTCCTGGTTTTTATGCTATTAGCTTTTAGTCCAGAGCACTTTTTTGCATTTGAATTAATTCGCCTTAGGTGGCATCACTACTATGGTGTCATACTTGTTACGGCAATAGGGAGGGTGCAGTGAATCCTAGTTTGTTTTAATGGGAAATAGGAGTTAGCTTAGCCTTTGGCTTGTCGACTCATGCCCCTGTCACCTAGTGACTTTTACCCTACTTAGCTTGCTCTGTTTTAGCACATTTATTTAATTATATCTTTTAAGATGGCTGCCTTGTTTCTAGTTAGGCCTAATTTTTATTTTCACGTTATCAGTGCCACCATGCTAAGGCGTTAATATCAAGAGACAAAGATCAACAAATTGTAGGTGTTCACAATAGGTACTTTCCCTCTTCACCCTTTTGAGGGAATTGTTTATTTAAATTACTGTTCCAAGCATGTCTTGTTATCTATTGTTTTGGAACAGACCTACGTCAGGAGCCTGAGCAAATCTGTATAAATGCACCTCACTTAGACAGCTAGTCAGAGGGATTCCGACCAAATGCCATTGCTGCTATCAATGCTGCATGTCGCCTTGACGCTGACACCGTCTTCGTGCCCCTACAGAGTCTGAGCTAGAGACCTCATTCCACGGTAACAAGGGTTGGGGGCTCTTCTCATGGACATGACAGTAGCATCACACCTATCTCTCTTTTAGGTTAGAGATTAGGTACATGACATTAGGGTATAAGGACATATTTCACATCTCATATCATTTTATGTCATTGCAAGACGGGGGAGTCCTTGTATTAATGACTCTTGTCTTTACCATTCTGTTTCTTGCACTGTTCATTATCCTAATCTTTGCAGCCCATGCAATTTATCGCAGATTGCAGTTTTGCTAAATAAACCCTATTGAAACTTTACTGCATCGCTCTCATTATCTGTGTTTTATTAAGACATGTTGTTTATGTGAGAAAGGGGTAATCTCTCTTTAACCACAACACTCCTTGAAATGTCACACTCTTGAGTCCAAGCGTAAAGGCTGCCACAAACCACCTTTTACTGTTTGGGTTTTTGTTGAGGTACTGCTTGTAAGCCAGGAGGGCTGGGATGATAGTTGCAACTTGTTGGTAGGACTTGCATAGTCCCCTACAAACATAAGTACTGTTATCCTTAATCCAGCAGTCTTCCCTAGAGCAAGAGTCAAACTACAACACCTTGGTACAGGTTCCACCATAGGAGAGGTCTCTCCCACCACACAAATGAAATCCTTAAAGGCAGGGTGGGGAAGGGATACTTTGATGCCCTTTTTATCTGTTAGGCGAGGAGGGTCCTGAGGCTTCAGGGCTCCTTCTCTACGTTGCTTTTTCATTTCACTTGAAATGAGAGGAAGCAATTCCTCACGGATACCCAGCATGGATGCATGGGTCCTAACTCCACCTCAGCTCAACCTAAGGCCTCTAGGTCATTACCTAAGAGACGATCTACAGGTAAGCTAGGTGATACTACCACCTGCTTTGGGCTAGTAACGTCAGCCCAACTAAGTTGCACTACTGCTAAGAAGAGAGACTCAGTGGAGTTGTTGACATCAGTAACCTCGTACTTCCGTCCAAGGAGGCGTTGTGTAGGTGACACCAGGTTTTCAGTCATCAAAGTGATTCTGACACCTGTTTCCCTGTAGGCCTGGGCCTCAACACCATTTATTACAATTGACTGTTTGTACTTGTCCATGTTAAGAGGACAAGAAGCCAAGGTGGCAAGGCCAATGCCACCAGGTGTGACAGAAACTGTCTTGGGGTTTCTGCACCTACCCCAGTTTCTATAATGGACCCAAAAGTGAACCCAAATAAACCTTTTGTTTGACTATTGCCAGTAGTCCCACCACTCTTACTACTACTGCTAGGGGCACTAGAAATTGAAGTTGACGTATTAGTGGTGGTAGGTTTAGGGGCTTTACCTGGACAGGACTTATCCCCGGGCCTTTACCTCTGCACACATTGCACCAAGGCATTTATTGTGTGTAGAGTGTGAGAAAGAGGGAGATGTTTTATACCCAGCCCAGAAGAATATTGTGGACCTGAAGAAGGAGCTTTATGGTTGTTTTCATCCCCATGTTTGTCCTGAGACTTTTCATCATCTTTCTTCTTTTCTTTGTCACCCCCTGTATGAGCTTTTCTGCTCACCCATGTTCTGACCCATTTGTCTGCCTTCTTTCCCAAATCTTGGGGACAGGTTGGGAATGAGTCCCCAAGATACCTGTGTAACAAATCAGACACACAGCTATTCAGTATATGCTCTCTCAAAGTCAGATTATATAGACCCTCATAGTGAGACACTTTGCTGCCATGTAACCAACCTTCTAAAGCTTTGACAGAACAGTCCACAAAGTCAACCCAATCTTGTGAAGATTCTTTCTTGGTTTCCCTGAACTCAATTCTGTATTGCTCTGTGGTGAGCCCTAAAACTATCAATGATTGCATTTTTTTTAATGTTGTAATTGTCGGAGTCCTCCTCCCTAACAGAGAGGAGTCTGTCCTTCCCTTTGTCAGAGAAGGACAACCAAAGTATAGCAATCCACTGCTTCTGAGGACCATTTGTACCTTACAGGCCCTCTTATGTGCAGCAAACCCCTTTGAACATCACCCCCACTGTGTATGGGGGAACAATCTTGTGTAAGTGTTTGGAGTTAATGTTGTCCTCACTGACCTCATAAGTTCTGAAACTATTATTGCTGCTGCCACCATGGGGAGCTAACCCCAACCCCTCTCTTTCCCTTTCTAATGCAAAGTCTTCCCTATCTAGGGCCAACTGTTGCTGTTTCAGCCTCAGTCTATCCACTTCCAATCTCAGCTTTCTGAGTTCCCTATCTAGGGAGTTATCCTCAGGATTGGATGTGTGAGACCCTTCAGAGACTGATGTGATATGGGAATGAGCAGAAGTAGATCTTTCCCTAACTTGTGTAAGCCTAGTGATCTGGCCTCTAGTTGTGAAGGAAGCTCTACTTGTGTGTGAACCCCTCCCACTACCAGCTACACTAAATGGTTTGCTAATGGAAAGATTGTGGGAAGGACCCTCCACTGCATCATCAGGACTCTCTCCTGATTCTACCTGGTCAGAATCCCCCTATCTCTCCTCTATCTGGTTACCCGATTGCCCCTGGTCATCCTGCAGGAAGAAATTTAAAACAAAATCCTTGTTAGGGTACTTCCCAGTCCCTAGGCTTCTCGTTAAGCAAAGGTCCCTCAAACTTTTAAAGTTTAGGTTGTCATAAGTAGTTTTGACAACCCTAGTGATGGCCTCAGAGAAAGACAAAGGCCCTCATTACAAACCTGGCGGTTGGCGTAAAAGTGGCAGTAATCCGCCAAGAGGCTGGCGGTAATTACCATCAAATTATGACCATGGCGGATAGATCTCAGATAGACAGACACTTTCTCACACCGACCACCAGGGCGGAAACAACAGGCACCACAGCAGGTGGAAGTCAATGATCCGCCTACCGTATTAAGACATGACATCCGCCACCTTTTCCGGGGCGGTACCAACGACATCAAAAGCCTGGCGGAAACACTGCACAGAAGTGAAAGGACTCACCTGTGGAGACACAGGGAATAACCACACCGCCATGGAGCCCGAGCTGCATGCCTTCCCCATGATCTTCTAAGTGCTGCTGTACCACAAACACCAATGACGGCGAAGAAGACGACGGTGAGTACAGCCGCCTTGCACACAAGGGGGGGGAGAAAAAAGAGAGTGACACAAACATGCACAACACACACCCCATACACACACACCATACACACAACCAGCTGCAAAAGAAAATAAGTTATTCCCCCTAAATCGGCTGAATAATGCAAGGAACAAATACATTTACTAAAGTGGGTGTAATAAGATCAACACATTATAAATAACGATTTAGCCAATGTGTCAGATATTTACAATTGTACAGTTCAAGGAACATTGCCCGGTCCTCAGTTTGTGTGGGCCACATGGCCACAGGCCAAAGTCCAAGGCCCCACTCGTCACCTGCATCAACACAGAGAGAACACTGCAGAGGCATCAGTTGGTAAATAGGCAAGCACCTTAAGGGAACGGGGGGGGGCACCTCAGCTGGGAGATGAAAAAAGACCACTGGTTCTGGTGGGGGCAACATGCCCTGTGCTTGGTCCTGGGGAGTGCAAGGCCACAGTCTCTCAGGTGGGTGACTTGCCCACTTGCTCTGGACGGGGCAACATGCTCTGTGCTTGGTCCTGGGGAGTGATAGGCCACAGTCTCTCAGGGGGGTGACTTGCCCCCTTGCTTTGGAGGGGGCAACTTGCCCTGTGCTTGCTCCTGGGGACTGCAAGGCCATAGTCTCTCAAGTGGTTGTCTTACCTACTGGTTCTGGAGGGGGCATCGTGCCCTGTGCTCTTGATTCTGGGGAGGCTGGGGTTGATGGGTGTCTTACCCACTGGTTCTGGAGGGGGCATTGTGCCTTGTGCTCTTGATCCTGGGGAGGCTGGGGTTGGTGGGTGTCTTACCCACTGGTTCTGGAGGGGGCAGCGTGCCCTGTGCTCTAGATCCTGGGGAGTGCAAGTTCACAGTCTCTCAGGTGGGTGTCATACCCACTGAATTTGCAGGGGGCAGGCCGCACACATCCCATGGAGGCAGAACTACATACTGTCCGCCTGAGATGACGGCTGCTGAATGGTGGTAGTGGTGCTGCTGCAGCCACTGGTGAGGGGAAGCTCCAGCCCATTCCCTGCAGCCTTAGATATCTGCGTACTGGTGATGGTGGTGCTGCTGCTGCTGCTAGTGAGGAGAAGCTCCAGCCCATCCCCTGCAGCCTCAGATTGCTGCCCACTGGTGGTGGTGTGCTGCTGTTTCTGGTGGAGGGAAGCTCCAGTCCATCCCCTGCAGCCTTGGATGGCTGCCCACTGGTGATGGTGCTGGTGCTGCTGCTGCTGGTGGGGAGAAATTCCAGCCCATCCCTGCAGTTTCCGATGGCTGAACAACCATGGTTGGTGGTGGGGGCTCCATTTGCATATGGCTGAGTCCAAACTAGGGTGGCATGGTGAGCAAAATAATTGATGGATTAAACCCATATCTGTGACTCAGATCACTCAGCCTACAGGGTCTTCCGCTTATTCCTCCTCCCGGTATGGAGAAGACTGGGGTGGGATAAGTGGGAGAATACAGCAATGTTCAACTGGGACATCCGCTGGGACTACAAGGGGATTGAGAAGTTTGTGGTGGAATTTGGGCTGAACTGTATCACACCAAGCCTATGGAAGCCCAGGACAATCCACAGACTAATGAGGTCCAGGGACACCACAGAACCAGTGAGCGACCTGCCACCCGCTACAGCAACACAGGCGTGGGAAAATGTATCCTCGCCATCCCTGACCAACAGACACAAAGACATTGCATGGATGGCCGTGAAACGGGGACTTTCAGTTTGGTCATTCATGCACATCAGGGGCCTGTGCTCACAGAGAGAATGTCCAAGGGGATGCCCCACAGAGGAAACTGCATACCATCTGTTCTAAGCCTTCCTCTTTGCCCAGAGACTGCGGGCAGCCTTAAGACAAGAAATGGAACCCCACAACCCATACCCAAACATCACTCACCATTCTGCGCTGTATTGGCTGTTTCCAAAGACCCTCACCCACAACACCATACACACAAACACATGCATCAACATTACATTTACATCCCGTAACCCCCTGGAAGAATGCAAGAGCAAAAGGAATAGAGTCAAATCAGTGAAATTTTAGAAATAGTCAGATATACGTAAGAATTTTAAAAACAGTATTTTCAAAAATATACAATATGTACATAAGTCGGTACATTGTCCACACAAAATGTACATGGGCCACTGGGCCAAAACTCATAGGCCAAGCCCACACTTGACCCCTGCCTCAATACGGAGAGAACACTGCAGGGGCATCAGATTAAAAACACACAGGCACCTCAGTGGGAGGGTGAAGGGTGGTGCACCTCAGCCTGAAGATGGTAAAACACCACTGCTCCTGGAGGGTGCTCCTTGCCCACAGCGATGTCCTGGGGAATGCAAGGCCACAGTCTCTCAAGTGGGTGGGTTGCCCACAGCGATGTCCTGTGGAGTGCAAAGCCACAGTCTCTCAAGTGGGTGGGTTGTTCACTGTTTCGTCCTGAGGAGTGCAAAGCCACAGTCTCTCAAGTGGGTTGGTTGCCCACTGCTTGGTCCTGGGGAGTGCAAGGCCACAGTCTCTCGAGTGCATGCCTTCAAGGATAGGGTGAGTGGATGCATATCTCCACTGGTTCTGGAGGGGGCTTTGTGCCCAGCGTGCTTCATCCTGCCAAAGATTGGGTGAGTGGATGTGTTCTTCCACTGGTTCTGGAGGGTGCTTTCTGCCCAGTGTGCTTCATCCTGCCAAGGATACGGTGAGTGGATGCCTTCTTCCACTGGTTCTGGGGGGGGCTTTGTGCCCAGTGTGCTTTATTCTGCCAAGGATAGGGTGAGTGGATGCATATCTCCACTGGTTCTGGAGGGGACTTTCTGCCCAGTGTGCTTCATCCTGCCAAGGATAGGGTGAGTGGATGCCTTCTTCCACTGGTTCTGGAGGGGGCTGTGTACCCAGTGTGCTTCATCCTGCCAAGGATAGGGTGAGTAGATGCATATCTCCACTGGTTCTGGAGAGGGGCTTTGTGCCCAGTGATGCAACACTTGGGGTGTGGCAGTTCACAGTCCCTCACCTGGGTGTCTGAGGCACGAGATTTGCAGGGCCAGGTTGCATGATAGTCCATGGAGGCAGGGCTAGAATCCATCCGGCAATGGCTATGGCTGCAAACTAGTGGTAGTGCCAGGGCTGGTGGGGGTGCTGCCAGTGGTGGAGGGAGGCTCCAGCCCTTCTCCTTCAGCCTCTAACGGCTGCCCACTTGGGCTGCTGCTGCTGGTAGTGGTGCTACTCTCAGCAGTGCAGATGGCAGTGCTTGCGGCGGGGCCTGCGGCGGTGCAGGTGCTGGCCGTGGTGCAGGTGCCGGTGCTGCCAGTGGTGGAGGGAGGCTCCAGCCCTTCTCCTGCAGCCTTGGATGGCTGCCCACTGGTGATGGTGCTGCTGCTGATGGCGGGGGAAGCTCCAGCCCATCCTTGCAGTTTCCGATGGCTGCACAACCATGGTTGGTGGTGGGGGCTCCATTTGCATATGGCTGAGTCCAAACTAGGGTGGCATGGTGAGCAAAATAATTGATGGATTAAACCAATATCTGAGACTCAGATCACTCAGCCTACAGGGTCTTCCACTTTTTCCTCCTCCCAATATGGAGAAGACTGAGGTGGGATAAGTGGGAGAATGCAACAATGTTCAACTGGGACATCCGCTGGTACTACAAGGAGATTGAGAAGTTTGTGGTGGAATTTGGGCTGAACTGTATCACACCAAGCCTATGGAAGCCCAGGACAATCCACAGACTAATCAGGTCCAGGGACACCACAGAACCAGTGAGTGACCTGCCACCCGCTACAGCAACACAGGTGTGGGAAAATGTATCCTCGCCATCCCTGACCAACAGACACAAAGACATTGCATGGATGGCCTTGAAACGGGGACTTTCAGTTTGGTCATTCATGCACATCAGGGGCCTGTGCTCACAGAGAGAATGTCCAAGGGGATGCCCCACAGAGGAAACTGCATACCATCTGTTCTGGGCCTTCCCCTTTGCCCAGAGACTGCGGGCAGCCTTGAGACAAGAAATGGAACCCCACAACCCATACCCAAACATCACTCACCATTCTGTGCTGTATTGGCTGTTTCCAAAGACCCTCACCCACAACACCATACACACAAACACATGCATCAACATTACATTTACACCCCGTAACCCCCTGGAAGAACGCAAGGACAAAAGGAATAGAGTCAAATCAGTGATATTTTAGAAATAGTCAGATATACGTACGATTTTTAAAAACAGTATTTTAAAAAATATACAATATGTACTTAAGGCAGTACATTATCCACACAAAATGTCCAATGGGCCACTGGGCCAAAACCCATAGGCCAAGCCCACACTTGACCCCTGCCTCAAGACGGAGAGAACACTGCAGGGGCATCAGGTCGAAAACACCAGCCTGAAGATGGTAAAACAGCACTTCTCCTGGAGGGGGCTCCATGCCCACAGTGATGTCATGGGGAGTGCAAGGCCACAATCTCTCAAGTGGGTGGGTTGCTCACAGCGATGTCCTGTGGAGTGCAAAGCCACAGTCTCTCAAGTGGGTTGGTTGTTCACTGCTTGGTCCTGGGGAGTGCAAAGACACAATCTCTCAAGTGGGTGGGTTGCCCACTGCTTGGTCCTGGGGAGTGCAAGGCCACAGTCTCTTGAGTGCATGCCTTCAAGGATAGGGTGAGTGGATGCATATCTCCACTGGTTCTGGAGGGGGCTTTGTGCCCAGTGTGCTTCATCCTGCCAAAGATCGGGTGAGTGGATGCATTCTTCCACTGGTTTGGGAGGGGGCTTTCTGCCCAGTGTGCTTCATCCTGCCAAGGATACGGTGAGTGGTTGCCTTCTTCCACTGGTTCTGGAGGGGGCTTTGTGCCCAGTGTGCTTCATTCTGCCAAGGATAGGGTGAGTGGATGCATATCTCCACTGGTTCTGGAGGGGACTTTCTGCCCAGTTTACTTCATCCTGCCAAGGATAGAGTGAGTGGATGCCTTCTTCGACTGGTTCTAGAGGGGGCTTTGTACCCAGTGTGCTTCATCCTGCCAAGGATAGGGTGAGTGGATGCATATCTCCACTGGTTCTGGAGAGGGGCTTTGTGCCCAGTGATGCAACACTTGGGGTGTGGCAGTTCACAGTCACTCACCTAGGTGTCTAAGGCACGAGATTTGCAGGGACCAGGTAGCATGATAGTCCATGAAGGCAGGGCTAGACTCCATCCGGCGACGGCTACGGCTGCAAACTGGTGGTAGTGCCAGGGCTGGTGGGGGTGTTGCCAGTGGTGGAGGGAGGCTCCAGCCCTTCTCCTTCCGACTCGGACGGCTGCCCACTGGGGCTGCTGCTGCTGGTAGTGGTGCTACTCTCAGAGGTGCAGGTGGCAGTCCTTGCGGTGGGCCAGCGGTGGTTGTAGGTGCTGGCCGTGGTGCTGTTGCCGGTGCTGCCAGTGGTGGAGGGAGGCTCCAGCCCTTCTCCTGCAGCCTTGGATGGCTGCCCACTGGGGCTGCTGCTGCTGACAGTAGTGGTGCTGGCCACGGTGCAGGTGGCAGTGCTGGTGGTTGTGCTGGTATCCACCAAGCCTTCACCTGCAGCATCGGCCGGCTGAAGTGCCTTGCCTGGTGTTTTCTGCCCCTTCCTCACCTTGGCAGATGGTGGTATGTCATTGGGTCTGGCAGCTGGAGTCTTTGAGGTGGCCTTGCTGGGTGGTTGTGGCTCGTTCCCCTTGCTGGATCCTGTCCCCCTCTTCACCTTGCCAGGTGGCGGGATGGTTTTGGACTTGGCAGGGGTTGGAGGCACACTGGCTGGGTTGACGGGTACCTCCTTTGAGGCTTTGATAGCTGCAGAAATCACATTGAACGACGATTTGGTGGCTGAGGTGCTGGGCTGGGTTCTGGCCACTCTGCCCCGAGGGGAAGGATGGGGGATGAGGGGTAGGGAAGAGGTCAAAGTTGGCCAGGAAAAGCTTCTTAGGGACACTGGGGTGGGAAGAGGGAGATGGTTTGGGAGTGGAAGAAGAGGGAGTGGTTGTAGGAAGTGTCTGTCTGCTGAGTTTGGGTGCAGGTGCATGGGCTGGATGCTGTTGTGAGGTGGATGGCTGCTGGTTGGGTGGGTGCTTGGGTTTGTGTACTTTGGGACGAGGGGTCACAGACACACTGGGAGAGGACACAGGGGAAGTGTGCATGGATGTGGGTGTGGTGAGTGCCAGAGAGGGGTGTGTTGTGATGGGCGTGCTGGTGATGGAGGTAGTGGATGAGGATGTAGTGCATGCAGGTGTGAGTAGAGACGCTACAGGAAGGGAGATGGATGAGAAGGAGGAGGGGGACACAGTGGAGGCAGTGGATGTTGGTGTGTCTGCTTGGGGATGGTGCTTGTGTGAGTGCCTGTGAGGTGAAGTGTGGTGCTTGTGTTTGCCTGAGCCACTTTTGTGTGGTTATTTGGGTGAATGCTGGTCTGAAGGTGTGCTGGGGATAGGTTGAGGTTGAGGGAATTGGGACTGGGTATGGGAAGTTGGAGGAGGGAGGCTAGAGCCAGGGACAATGGCTGCCATCAGTGCTGAGGTCAGAGCCTGAAATGCTCTCTGTTGGGCTACCATTTCAGAGTGAATGTCCTCCATGTATGCATTTGTTTGTTGCAAATGCCTCTCGACACCCAGGATGGCATTCAGAATGGTTGACTGCCCAACAGTGAGGGATCTCAGGAGGTCAATAGCCTCCTCACTGAGGACAGCAGGGCTGACTGGGGCAGAGCCTGAGTTGCCTGGGGCGAAGGAGATGCCCACCCTCCTGGGTGAGCGGGCACGGGAAACACGACGGGCTGCTGGGAGGGCGGTGCTGGTAGGGGTGTGGCAGCTGTACCTGTTGTTGTGGGGGGGGCACAGAGTGTCCGCCACTGCCAGGGAGCTTCCATCGGAGGATGAGTCACTGTCTGTGGTGTCCACTCCTCTCCCCTCGCCCTCCATCCCACTGGTGCCCTCACCGTCGGTGGATTCTGTCTCCAGGTCCATGTGGGATGTAGCTCCCTCCATCATCGGTGCCTCTGCTCCTCCGCCAGATTATGCTGATGCACACAAGGACAGGGTGACAAAACAAAAAAGGGGGGAGAGACAGAGGATATACTTGGTCAATGCCAGCAACAACACTACCGTTGGCCTAGACAACTCACAGGGAGCAGCCCTATGTACTAGGCCATGCACTACCAGTTACTAAGATAGTCACCAGCCCATGGGGTACAGTGGCTAATGCCATTAGCTGCACAGCTGAAACCCACAGGACCCTGCCCAGAAGTAGATGCTCACTAACACTATGGGGGGTGGAGTGCTTCAGAGCCTGCTCAACAAGGGACCTATCCTGCCATGTTTGCCCTGGCCTAGGGGCACCCACAGCCAACATCCCCCACCCAGGTAAACCTTAATGCGCGCACAGTCATGAATCTGAATCTGTACTCACCACCTTGTGGCTGCTGTGATGCATTCAAGCGCCCATCCAACTCCGGATAGGCCACTGCCAGGATGCGGAACATCAGGGGGGTCAGGGTACGACGGGCACCCCTTCCTAGATGGGAGGCCAGCCCCAGTTGGGCCTCTGCCATCTTCCTTGCCCAGTGGCGCCGGTCCTCCCACCATTTGCAGCAGTGGGTGATCCCCCTGTGAAAGACCCCCAGGGTCCACACCTCCTTGGCGATGGCATGCCAGATACCCTTTTTCTGATGGGTGCTGACCTGCATGGAAAAGACAGCAGAAAAGGGAATTAGTTAACCGTCCAAACGTCACACTCATGGCCCACCAGATCTCTCCCATCCCCTGACGCACATACATGCAGCACCCTGGCCAGGATGCCTCAGCCCCCCCTACTTGTGGCTTACACGTACAGCAATCCATACATTCATGGCCCACGCATCATGCTCACAGTGTACTCACCTGTTTGTCTTGGGAGACCGTAGAGTAACTTGTACTGGGGTAGGACCCCATCTACCAGTTTCTCCAACTCCTCCACATTGAAGGCAGGGGCCCTTTCCCCAGACACATGAGCCATTGTCGCTTCCAGACACAGGTCACAGCAGCACTTGCAGTGTAGGTCCTCTCCTGTTGAAGGTCAGGTAGCAAGTGAGTGTACAGATAGAAAATGGCGGTCACGTCCACAGCGGTGAGTACCGTCACTGCCGGGATACATCGCCCATGGCTCCTGGAACCCATAGGGCCCAATGATAACCAATGCAAAGATGCGCTGCGGTCGGCGACTGCCTACTGCAACGGCGCACAACACCGGTAGACTTACTTCATTTCCACTTGTCCTTCCTCACAGGTCAGGAAGCTGCCATTTTGTGGGGGCACAGGCCATGGCACCTAACTGCGTCACTGAAGTCATTGGCACAGCAACTGCCTCTCATATTCACATACAGGTTCTGTAATGAAAAGATGCATCATTATTTCAATTGATGTGTGAATATGACCCTCTGCTCACCGTTTTCCCCCATTGGCTTCAGCCACTGAGGACGAATATGAGATGGCGACATCCTCCGGTGTACAGACCCCTGGTGGACCTTGCAACTATGGAGGACAGACACATTATCGTAACCTACAGACTTGATCAGGCCCCAATCCAAGAACTGTATGCCCAATTGGAGCCAGAGCTGATGTCAGCTATGCGCCAGCCCACAGGTATCCCCCCTCTGTGCAGGTCCTGTCAGTGCTCCATTTCCTGGCAAGTGGTTCCTTCCAAATAACAATGGCCATGGCATCAGGGATGACTCAGCCAACGTTCTCCAATGTGTTGACCAGAGTGTTGTCAGCCCTGCTGAAACACATGCGCAGCTACATCGTAATCCCCCAGGTGGAGGATTTGGCCACAGTGACAGCTGACTTTTATGTCCTGAGAGATATCCCCAACATCATTGGTGCCATTGATGTCACGAATCGTAAGAGTTTCCACTCATTGAATGTACAGATGGTGTGCTTGGCGGACCAGTACATCTCCCATGTCAATGCTAAGTATCCTGGGTCGGTGCATGATGCCTTTGTCCTGAGGAATAGCAGCATCCCAAATGTGATGGGACAACTACAGAGGCACAGGATGTGGCTAATAGGTGAGCCCTGGTCCCCATCCAGTATATGTTGGTGTATTGGTATGGAGTGGATCATATGGGGTAGTGTGTGGCTAAATGTTGTCCCTCATTATTTGCAGGTGACTCGGGTTACCCCAACCTATCATGGCTCCTGACCCCTGTGAGGAATGCCAGGACAAGGGCAGAAGAATGTTACAATGAGGCACATGGGTGAACCAGAAGGATCATAGAAAGAACCTTTGGCCTCCTGAAGGCCAGGTTCAGGTGCCTCCATTTAACAGGGGGATCCCTGTACTACTCACCAAAGAATGTCTGCCAGATAATAGTGACATGGTACATGTTGCACAACCTTGCCCTGAGACGTCATGTACCTTTTCTGCAGGAGCAGGAGGCTGGAAAGGGCTGTGTAGCAGCAGTGGGACCTGTGGACAGTGAGGATGAGGAGGCAGAGTATGAGGACAATAGAACAGCAGTGATCAGACAATATTTGCAATGACACACAGGTCAGAAAGTGTGACTTCACATTTCATTGTCATTATTTTGTAATTCTTTAGCACTGGCATGCTGTTTTCCCCCTTTTACCTCCACTTACTGTACCCTTTGGCAATTAATTTTTCAGATGCTGGTGCCTCACAATAACTCCTGGTGTGATCACTGCAGCCAACTACAGGTATTTCATATGTGTTCATTTTATGTACAGTTGAATTGCAATGCTTGCACATGGTTAAATGCATACATACTTTATAAAAGTGGCATACTCCATACTTCTATTTTTTCAAAGGGTGTTTATTGAAGTTGTAAGGTATTAAGGGACAAATGAAATGGGATGGGGTGATGATGGAGGAAACTCCAGGGTATAGTTCCAGTCTGTAGCACAGGTGCATTGTCTAGGGGGCATAGGAAGGAGAGCAATTGCAGTTCAAGGTGGGAAGGGTGACAGAGTGAGACACAAGGGTGACAATCAGGAGAGTCTCATTTCCTCGCAGGGTCTTGGCAATAGTCTCTGGCTTCTGCCTGGATTGCAGGGAACGTTTGCGGGGTGGTTCTCCTTCTGCAGGGGGAGGGGTACTGGTGGCCTGTGAGTCCTGTGTCAGGGTGTCCTGTCCACTAGCGGCAGCGGAGATAGAAGGCAGTTCAGATGTCTGGCTAGTGGCAGGGGCCCGCTGCTGTAAGACTGCCTCCCTCATACTATTGGCCATGTCTGCCAGAACCCCTGCTATGGAGACCAGGGTGGTGTCAATGGCCTGCAAGTCCTCCCTGATCCCATGGTACTGTACCTCCTGCAGCTGCCTGTTCTCCTGCACATTGTCCAGAATCTGGCCTATTGTGTCCTGGGACTGTTGATATGCTCCCAGGATCTCTTCAAGTGCCTCCTGGAGAGTCGGTTCCCTGGGCCTGTCCTCCCCCTGGAGCACATCAGTCTTCCCAGTTTCCCTGTTGTCCTGTGCCTCTCTCACCTGAACTGTGTGCCCACTGCCACTGACCCTGGGTCACTGATTGTCATGGGTATGAGGTGTGCCCTGGGGTCCCTGGAGAGGTGGACACACTGCTGATTGAGGTGTCCTGGGGACAGAGGTGTGGGTACGCTGGATGGCTTCTGTAGTGGTGTTTCCAGATGGGGAGGCTCTGTGCTTGTCTGTGACTGGGCTTGGGTAACCGACTGTCCAGACGTCCCTGATGGACCAGGTTGGTCATCCAGATCTGGGCGACCAATGTTGCTGTCATCACTGTGGGCCTCTTCAGTTGGGAGACTGGATATTGCCAGCACCTCCTCTCCGCTGACATTGGCTGGGATTCCTGTGAGGATGTAAATGCTGTGTTATTGTTTTTGTGTCTGACATATTGCACATCGATGGCTTGCCCTCTTAGGTTGTATTTGCCCTGGCAGCTTCTACTTGTGTAAGTTGGTATGTGTTGGGCTAGCTTATTCTCTCTAGTGTGCATGCTTTAGTGATTGGTGTCCATGCAGGGCTGTGAGTAGCGTCCATGCATTGGTATGGCATGCAGGGGTTGGCATTGGGATGAGTGAGATGTGATGGTGGGGGGTGTGGGACGTTTTGGAGTGATGGGAGTGAGAGTGAGGGTGAGGGTGCGGGTGGGTGTATGTGAAGTCATGCAGGTAGGGTGGTGCTAGTAGTAAAGAGTTGACTTACCAAAGTTCAGTCCTCCCCCTATTCCGGCGAGGCCCTCAGGATGCATGATTGCCAAGACTTTCTCCTCGAATGCTGTTAGTTGTGGGGGAGGAGGTGGGGGTCCACCGCCAGTCCTCTGTACAGCGAATTGGTGACTTGCTGCATTGGAACATACCTTCCCCCGTAGGTCGTTCCACCTCTTCCTGATGTGATCCTTAGTTTTTTGGTGCTTTCCCACATCGTTGACCCTGTCCATGATCCGCCGCCATAGCTCCATCTTCCTAGCTATCGATATCTGCTTCACCTGTGCTTCAATTAGCTGAGGCTCTACCCTGATGATTTCCTCCACCATGACCCTCAGCTCCTCCACTGAGAATCGGGGATGTCTTTGTGGTGCCATGTGTGTTATGTGAGGTGTGTAGATGAGGGTGTGTAGGGTAATGTGTTGGGGTTGTGATGTGAGGTACGTTAGTGGCATATAGGTGTGAGTGGTGTGTGGCTCTGGTTGTGTCAGTGGTCTTGCTGTCTCTCTCTGGTGGCAATTGTTTGCAGTCAATGTTATGGGTAATGTGGGTGTGTGTTTTATAATGGTGTGAGTGTGTGGGTGTGGTATGTGTGTGTGTGTTGTTTGAATTGTCCAATATGGTGTTGTTTTGTTTGTGTGTGTGTATTTTAAGTGCAGCGCTATGTACCGCCAATGCTTTTCCACCATTGAATGTCCGCTGTGGTGATTCGTGGGTCATAATGTGGTGGGCGTTGTTCTGTTGGCGTAACGGTGTGGGTTTTGATACCGCCAGTTTATCACTGACCTCTGGTGTGGCGGAATTGTGTAGGTGGCTGAATAGTGACAGATCGGTGTGTATGTGTCATAATATGGTGAACGGATGGCGGTATGTTGGCGGCAGTCAGCGTGGCGGTAAGTGGGATTTACCGCGAATGTCATAATGAGGGCCATAGTGATAGAAAAGTTAGAGTAAAGTTAAAGAAAAGACCTACTTCATCTAACTTTTAGAATATTAGAATGCAAGGAGCTATTAGGTATACTTTTGTATAGCCTCAAGTACAGAGTATTCTTTACTGTGGAAAGCACCAGTGACAGAGAGATAAGGCAATTGCAAGTACTTATCCCACCACTGCACCACCAATATAGAAGGCTGGCTTGGTTTGTAGAGGGTACCAAATGTACTTACACCTTATACCAGGTCCAGTTATCCCTTTTTAGTGAAATGTAGTAAGTGTCTAGAAACCAGGCTGTCTAGAGGTAGCTGTAGACAGAGTAGCCAATGCTGAACTTGGAGACATGCAAAGCTCTTGCAATACCACTGTAGTAACACAGTACTCACACACATGAAAGATAATACTCAGAGTTACAAAAATAAAGGTAATTTAGGAGGTAATTAAATTACACAATATATACACTAGTAACAGGAAACAGTAAGAAAACAGTGCAAATAGTGAAAATCACAATAGGTTGCAATGGGCCTAGGGGGAACAAAAACCATATACTAAAATAGTGTAATGAGAAATTTGGTTTCCCACCTAGGCAAGTGTATTGTGTAGAGGGGCACTGGGAGTGTAGGAAAACACCAAAGGTAAGAAAAATACCCCACCTCTGAGCCCAGGAAAGGAGGAGTAAAACACAGAAAGTTTCCAAAAAAACACTTGAAGTCATGATAGAAGATAATGCAAGAACCATAAGAGACTGCAAGACACCAATGATGGATTCCTGGACCTGAAGACCTGTGGAAGAAGGGGACCAAGTCCAAGAAGCACTGAAGAGTTCATGGAGAACAGGAACCCCTGCTTACCCAGACGAAGGTGCAAAAGAAGAACCACCGGTGAGAAGACAAAGTCAGTATTGCACCAAAGAAGACAGATTTGGCTTCCTGGTTGGTGCAGAAGATGTCCCTCGCTGGATGGATGAATGCAGTCTGGTTTGTGTCGCTGGATTCTGTCAATAAGCCCTGGCACATGCAAAGTTCACGGTTAGCGGTAAATGGCACTGCCCTGGACCAGGAGGGACCTGGTGGCCATTACCCAGCAGGAGGAGACAGAAGGGTCTCTCAGCAGCTCAGAGAGCCCTCCGAAGAGCAGGCAGCATGCAGAGGAGTCCCACAGCACAGGGACAAATAAGGTGCAAATGGAGGTGCAAATGGAGGCCCCCCACAGCATGACACAAAGGATTCCCACACCGCAGGAGAACCACTCAGGAAGCTGTGCGTCGCAGGATGGAGTGCTGGCGTTCCTAAGCTGTGCTGTACATGAAGAACGTCTTGGAAAGTCGCATACAAGCGTTTGTCAACCGCAGGTCACACAGTGCATGGGGGTACTGTCCCTGACCCTAAGGTTCTCCTTTCCTGTCCATGAACAAATGGCACAAATGGGGCAAATAGAGTTGAGTTTAAAGAGACTACACTGGTCATCTGCTACAATAGGAGCCTTAGCTTTAACTGCAAAATTGCAGATGTTGGAGAGCCTTAAAACCCACAAACACATAATGGATGCGTGGGAGGACTTCCGAGTGAAAATATTGGACCACACTCTCATCACAACCCATCATGGCCAATTCATCAAGTCCCCTTGGCCCGCCTTTCAAAACAAGCCCAACCTTTGAAAAAAGCTCAAAGGAAGCTTGCAAGGCTTCTGAAAACCCGTCCAAGCAATCTGATACTCTGGGAATAACTGAAGAGTTCAAAGAAAGAGTACAAAAGACAAATACGTAAAGAGAAGGCCGGAGAACCAAGCTCCTTTTGGCCAAAAATAATACATGCCACAAAAGGAAAAACACCCAGGCAATTCTGTGGTATTATCAATGATCTAAATATGCAAGGGAACCCAATCAACAACTCAAACATTCTGGAAAAGACCTGGGTGAGTCACCTCAAGACAATCTTCACAGCAATGTTCAACCCCCGTGGAAAGACCCCGCAACAGCCAGCATGGACGCCCATCACGAGATACATCTCGCTGGACGACGGGGAAGCGACCAAACTCACCCAGTCCACTGATAGGACATAGCGAGCACTCCTAAAGGCCCGCCAGGAAGGGGCACCCGGGCCAAATAGCTTTCCACAAACCATTTTTATGGAAGAAGCAGACTTCTAGTCAGAAGTGGTAACCTCCGCATACCAGGAAGCAAGCTTAGGAGGAGGCATCCCTGAGAGCTGGCAAGGCTCTATAATCACTCCAATTTTCAAGGGTGGCAATAGAGACAATCCGGGCAACTATATGTTAATTGCCCTTGTTGATGCTGAGGTAAAGAACTACACCTCCCTGCTCCTTGCTGAAGTAACAACATGGTCTGCAAAACATAAAATTGTCCCAATCAACAAAACAGGCTTCAGAAAAGGAGTTGGTACTATGACGAATATCTTAATAACTTCTCTCCTGGTAGAGCAGAGTAAATGGCGGCAACTACATCTTTGGCTTCATCGATTTCAAGGCTGCCTTTGCCGAGTGAATAGACACCCTCTCTGGAGTAAGCTGAAGCAATGGAGCCTCCCAGTTCCCCTCCTCAACTCAATAATTGCTTTATACTCAGACACATGGATACGCAGAAAGATCGAAGATGGCACAAGGCTCTCAAGGAAAATCTCCACAACCCTCAGTCTGAAACAAGGCTGCGTACTTGCCTCACATCTGTTCAACCTATTCATGGCAGACCTGACTCCAGCCTTGGATGCCGGAAACGTTCACTCCCCCTGCCTGGGAGGGATCTCACTGACACATCTACTTTATGCGGACAACCTGGTATTGTTCAGCTGCACTACAGTTGGGCTACAAAGATCCTTAAACATTCTTGCAGACTACATTCAATCCAACCAGCAGGAAATCAATGTGTCAAAATCAAAAATAATGTGTGTAGGGAGCAAGCACACCCTCAAATCTAGGCTGGTTTGAAGCAATGTCTCATTAGAGATGGTGCCATATTACAAATATCTCAGAGTAATTTTAGACGTCCAGGGCTCCTTCTGTCAACAGGAGAACTACATCATGCAGAGTTCCAGGACTAATTTATGCTTTCCCCCTACTGGCAAAATGGCTACACAGACCATCACTTCATCCTCTGCTAAAAGTAATTTCATCCAAACTGCTTCCCACCCTAACCCATGCAAGAGCGGCTATGCACGGTGAAGACGAGCCCCTGATGGACAATGCACAGCAAAAAGTATTCAGACTAGTCCTCAAATTACCAAACTCCACCTCTCGGACGAAGCTCGGCCTTGAATTTGGACTTGATCGGCAAGACTTGGCTGCAAGAGCAGAGGCGGTTAAAACCTGGTATAAAATCAGTCACTCTGCAGACAAATTGAACTAGGCTCTTTGGCAGGCCTTAGAACATGACCATCACTCAGCCTACCATACGTTCCCTCAATCATCAATTGTTGAGTTACAACTTAAGGATCAGTGGTAGGCAGCCCCGACATACAATTATTTTTCTAGAAGGGCTACCAAGGGCCCTAAAATCCTTTTGTTCATAGAAGATAAAGCCAAATTCAGTGCCTGGGCACACACATGGATGACCACAAAACAGTGTGCCAAACTTAAAGTGGCTGCCTATCTCTCCCAATGTTTGCACCACACATAAAACATAATCTTATGACAATGTGACTAGGTAACCTGCCAACCCTGGCCAATGCTCCGTCCTGGATGAACATTAGCTCGCAGCAGTGCAGGCACTGTGCCTGCCAAAAAGAAGACCTAATACACAATATCTGCATCTCTCCACTGCTTGTTAAATCTCCGAAAGAGATTTCTTAAGAGGTTGTTCATCAACAGAGCTATTAGAACCTGCAGGGGAGCCCTAGTAGCCAGCATCAACCCACACGAACCCCAGCTAAACTGTAAGATTGTCAAGTTTTTGAAGCATATCATGCATACTGTCCCCCCCAGTGAAACTGTAAGTTAATCAGGTTCCTGAAATAGGCTATGTAAAAAGCGATGTTTAGGTTTCTAGCTCCAGTGGGTCAAGCAGTCGCACACCATGGAAGTCTCATAAACATTAATGACACTTCTCAAGTCCGGAACAGTAATAAACTTATCTCTCCCATCTAATGACATCTTGAATCCCCGGCCTGCACATCTTTTACCCCCTACTATAACCAAGTAATTTTTTTAATGATTTATTTATTTTACCTCTTAAACTCCTCAATTTTCATTAAATTTCTCTGTATTACAATCTTAATTTCTTCAGAATGTTTTTACCATGTAATTTGGCAAAATTGTCATGGTCTTAATCAACTGAAACAATAACTCTTTAATCTACATTTAATCTCTTTGCATTACAATCTTAATTGTCCTTCTTTTCTTCAGAATGTTTTTTACCATGTAATTTGGCAAAATTGTTATGGTTTTAATCACCTGAAACAATAAACATTTACATATACATATTGCCATTGCCACCATGGAGAACATACCAGAGACTGCACTACCCCTGCGGATGAAGGTCCAAGTGTGGACAACATCCCTGGATGTGTGGACACTGAGGCCAAAGCTGGCCCATCAGGTACACTGGTCAGTCAGCAACTGTCAGCCTCACAATGCCCTCAGTGACTTCTACCAACCCTGTAGCATCAACATTACAGACAACCATTTGCCCCCAAACCTGTGTCCCAAGAACTGTTTCATCCAGTGCGTCCCCCCGTACAAGTACCTGAGTCTCACCATGTCACCCCTGGCAATGAGAGTCCTGCCACTTCTAGGAGTGGGCACACTGTCCCAGGGGCACGGGCACATGGGGGTAAGGTACACGGGAGGGATGGTGTTGGCCAGAGGATGGGGGCTCCAAGGGACAATTCTGACCAGGAAAACATCTCCCAAGTCTTTGGAGCCTACCAAATTTCCCAAGGCCTGATGGATCAGGTAGTCACCATGATGGGGGAAATCCAACAGCTGCAGAGGGACAGCCACCAGGAAGTCATGCAGCAGGGGCAAGCACAAAATGCCATCCATCCTGGCTTCCATTCCTGGAGTCCTGATGGACATTAATACTATCCTGAGCCTGAGTAGGTCTGCCATACAACATCAGGCCTCCTCCACTAGTAATGACTCTTCAGGTCCTTCAACATCTGCGGCTGCTAGTGGAAAGGAGGCCCTGCCAGGGGAAGGACATGATTCAGACACTCCACCCTCTGTAGGAGAGCCCCCCCCAACAAACGGGGACATCAACCCAGATATCCAGGAGGAGCAGATGCCAAGAGTATACCCACTACCAGGAAGTAAACCTCTCCAGACTGGTTTCCCTTGTGCGCTACAGATATATCCTGTTGAGTGTTCTGAGACCTAACTCCATTTTCCTGTCTTGCAAGGACACTGGACTTGTCTTACCTAATGATGTAGCAGCTACTCTGATGATTTAAGCCACCATGACACAACCCTTTCCTGTTAAGTTTGTGTTTCTTTGGTTACTATTTACAGGTATTGTTTTCCACTCCCAAATAAATAACACTTTATCACAGGTCCTGTGTCATTCAGCAACCTTTTACAACTGTCATCTCTGCCAACCATGGTATCAATATGTGTCTCTGTATTGTACAACCTTTGATATGGACATCACACATGTACTTTGTCACTCATTACACTGGTATTATAACATAGACAGAAGTAAATATAGCTGTATCCTACATCTCCACCAATGTATTCCTAGATTTGTAAACAACAGATAGAAAAGTACTGTTAGTGACTTATGATTGTCTGCTTAGGATTCATACACCACTAACCCACAGGATAGAGAAGTTAGGGACATGTCATTCTTCCTACAAGCCAGGATGCACAGAGATTGGTCCTTTGTAACACCATTTAAAGCCTTATCACATACCCATGCCTTAGCTTCCAAATATTCATACCCCATTATACAGACAGAGATCAGTACTGATGTCCCCAGTCCAGGGACCTTTCACTTACAGTGCTCACGTGCCTGTAGGCTTAACACTCACCTATGTCGGTCCACAGAGACATGCACATTGTTCTGCACAGTAGGAACACAATGACAGCAATGTTACAGGTAGGTCACATACAATAGAAACGATTATGATGATAAAGCCTCTGGGTCAACATTTTCACGTGACACATATGGTCACACACATGACACCATTTGACCACCTCCAGTACCAAACAGGTCTTGTTGGTGGGAAAACACACTCCCATCACGGTTCAGACAGGTCGGCCATATTAGATAGACATCACATACTCATGCCAATCAGTACCTGGTTTCATCCTTATCCACTTCTCATGTCTGCCTGCAATTCCCATCTGCCTCTTACACTGTCTGTGACTTGCCAAGGATGAAGAGCCTAACAAAAAATCAGCAAATCTGTGATTGACAGAGATGGGGGATAGAACATAGTTGTAAACTTACATCAATTCTGACAAGTAATTTTCAGTCTCCAGTTTCATCTTCATCGGGCTCATCATTATTTGTCAAATCTGCAATTCCACCCACAGGTTCTGCTGCCTCCCCCTTATCTGGTATAAATGTATCTGACATCTCAAAGCGAGGTTGTGGAACATGTAACAAGCAACAATTATTTGGCATACATTCTTGGCTGAGTAGACAAGGGCTCCTCCAGATATATCCAGGCAGGAAAATCTTGCATTCAGGAGCCCTGGATACTTAGCACAGACTTGTGATATGTACTTATCTGCCAAACACACCACTTGGACTTTGATGGAGTGGTAATGTTTCTAGTTCCTGTATGCAAGTTCATTGGCACTGAGGGGAACCAAGGCAACATGTGTGCCATCTATGGCTCCAACCACATGTGGAATTTGTTCCATTGCATCAAACTCTGCCTTCACATAGGCCAAATCAGCATGTAGAGGAAACCTGATATAGCTGTCCAGGTGTTTCAACAATGCACATAGTACATCCTTCAAAACCAGACTGAACACGGGCTGAGACATTGGTCCACTGTATTCTGAAAGGATCCAGTGGTCAGGAAGTGTAGCACTGATATGACTTGAACAATGGGAGGTATGCTATTGGGATTGCGAATGGAAGGCATCAGAAATGGCTCCAGCTGATCACAAACGTCCATGATTGTCTGCCTATTCGGGTGCTAAATCTGTACAATATGTTTTTTTCTCCATGGTATGCAGGTCTACTAGTGGGTGGTACACTGGAGGTATCTTCCTCTCCTAATTCCAGGGTAAATATGTGGAAAAAGAAAATTTGTTGTAGGTGACTCTTACAATAGACACAAGGGGGGTCATTACAACTTTACAATGCGGCCGCACTCCTGCGGTGCCCATTTGGACATCCCTGCTGGGCCGGCGGGCGGAAACCAAGTTTCTGCCCACCAGCCCAGTGGGGATGGGGGCCGCAACATGGGAGCCGGCTCCAAATGGAGCCGGCGGTGTTGCGGCCGTGCGAGGGTGCAGTTGCACCCGTTACGCTTGTCACTGTCTGCATGGCAGACAGTGAAAAGCCGCATGGGGCCCTGTCAGGGGGCCCCTGCACTGCCCATGCCAGTGGCATGGGCAGTGCAGGGGCCCCCAGGGGCCCCATGACTCCCCATACCGCCAGCCTTTTCCTGGCGGTTCATACTGCCAGAAAAAGGCTGGCAGTCGGGGACTCATAATCCCCTGGGCAGCACTGCAAGAAGCGCTGCCCAGGTGGATTATCACCGCTGGGGCTAAAGTGGCGGTATACCGCCGGCCCCAGCGGTGCGACCGCGGCGCTTCCGCCACTGTCGTAATAGGGCAGGCAGCACCGCCAGCCTGTTGGCGGTGCTTCCGTCATTTTAGCCCTGGCGGTCTCGGACCGCCAGGGTCAAAATGACCCCCATAATGAATATGTTTATATACAAGTCAGATAGAGCTGCTGTCGATGTTAGAGACAACATATGACATCTGAAGTACAGCATCTTACTGTGCATCCTATGACACTCCCCTTGCTTTAGATTTCCTGAATCATCTAATGTACTATACATACATACTTATCTGTGACTGTAAGTGTTTGATAATGCAACTTAGTGTACATGTGAAACATACTTGTTGCACCTCTGCTACATTACCGATGCTCAGAGGATGTAGAGAATAGTTGTACATTTCCATTTCCACCATTCCCTCTGTCACACAACTTTTACAACTCGCATGCACAGTTAGACTACTAAACATGAAGGAAGCAATGTGAGAAAGTAGTCTCTTTCTAGCATGGTTACCCCTATTTTTGGAATATGTGACAGAACAACTAGGTCCTAAACAACTATAGCCTAAACCACTACTGCTAAACAACTAAAAAGTCTCTACAACTAAGTACTGAACAACTACTGTCTGAACAACTACTGTGTCTGAATAACAATTGCCTGAACAACTAATATATATATATATATTCTAAACAACTAATAAACCATAAAAACCAAAAGGAAAACCTTACCTTAAAATTAGTTGTTCAGGCAATTGTTATTCAGACACAGTAGTTGTTCAGACAGTAGTTGTTCAGTACTTAGTTGTAGAGACTTTTTAGTTGTTTAGCAGTAGTGGTTCAGGCAAGTAGTGGTTTAGACCTAGTTGTTCAGGATGTTTCCCCTATTTTTGGCCTGTTTTTCAGTGTTTGTCAGTGTGTTTTTACTGTGTCACTTGGATCCTGCTAGTCAGGACCCCAGTGCTCATAGTTTGTGGCCTATGTGTGTTGTCAGTATGCTTGACTGTGTCATTGAAGTACTGCTAACCAGAACTCCAGTGCTTATGCTTCCTCTTCTTACCAAATTTGTCACTACAGTTTAATGACTCCATATTTCAATTCTGATTGGCACATTGAACCTCCCTTATAAGTCCCTAGTATATGGTACCGAGGTACCCAGGGCATTGGGGTTCTAGGAGATCCTTATGGTCTGCAGCATTTCTTTTGCCACCCAGAAGGAGCTCAGACAAACCTTTAATCAGGACTGCCAGTGCAGCCTGAGTGAAATAGTGCACACACTATTTCACAGCAATTTTTCACTGCATTAAGTAACTTATAAGTTACCTATATGTCTAACCTTCATTTACTGAAGGTTAGGTGCAAAGTTACTGTGTGTGAGGGCACCCTTGCACTGAAGTACTGGGTTTTTCAGAACCCAGCGGTGCCAGGGAACACACCCTAAGACTTCGAGTCCTTCCTGTTTCAGACTACAGAAACACAGAGGGCCTGATTCTAACTTTGGAGGACGGTGTTAAACCGTCCCAAAAGTGGCGGATATACCACCTACCGTATTACGAGTCCATTATATCCTATGGAACTCGTAATACGGTAGGTGGTATATCCGCCACTTTTGGGACGGTTTAACACCGTCCTCCAAAGTTAGAATCAGGCCCAGAGTCTTCTTGGTGAAGTCAAAGATCTTGTTTATTGGCTGCAACCAGTAACAGGTATCCTAGAAGTACAACACGGTGTATATTCTCAGGAGACTGCTCCCTTTGCAAAGCTAACCTTCTCTTTTATACAAAATATTATGCTTTAGGCAAACATTCCTTATTTTAAAGTTGACCATTCACATATTTTCACTACAAAGAAATAGCAGGTTTATGATGACAAGCCCATATTTCAGTTTGTCCAGCCCTCACTCAATTACCCGGCAAGGCTTAGTACTTTCATCAGATATCGACGGACCCCCAATATAAATGGGCACCTCCTCCTTGTAAAGCAAGTCATAAAGAAAGAAACAGGGACAGGTGTGTGTAAGATTAGGCATGGTTTGTGTGTGATGAAAGGTTTATGATGTGTTGTGCCTTGATACTAATCTCATTCGGCCACTGGGAAAGAAACTGGCCGAACAGGTTTGGCTTCAGGCAGTGGAGTCAGCTTGCCCAGGTCACAGAGGAGTCAGCAAAGGTGTACGTGTCCTTCAGACTCGTTTTCAGCATTAGACATTGGCCTATGTGAGGGCAATCATAAAATGGCTTTCGTTTAAATGGAACATGAGGGTTCAGGACGGAAACTCTGATATTCGGGTGATTTTGTTACCCGAATATGAATACAATGCTTGTGCATACTATTCTAATCATTCCTGGTCTGCTGATACCAAAATCGTTGTGATACGATGACGTTTATAACACGGGTCCAGAATTTTCAGTACCACAGCACTAGCAACGGTGCCCCACATTGTCCAGGGCCAAATCCCCGGACTGTCAATGCATATATGTAGCTGCACAATGGTGACTCCGAATGTGGCGATGTGAGGTGTCTAAGATCATGGAATTGACCCCCAATCCAAATGTGGTATTTGGGGGCCAATCCTATGTGGTCATTGCATCACTACACTGGAGGGTCCCACGTTGCCAGAGAAAACCTCAGAGAGCTGTGCATCTCAGGATGGAGTGCTGGGGACCTGGGCTACGCTGTGCACAAAGAACTTTTGGAAGAAGTGCACAGTAGCGGGAAACATCCTGAACAACTAGGTCTAAACCACTACTTGCCTGAACCACTACTGCTAAACAACTAAAAAGTCTCTACAACTAAGTACTGAACAAGTACTGTCTGAACAACTACTGTGTCTGAATAACAATTGCCTGAACAACTAATTTTAAGGTAAGGTTTTCCTTTTGGTTTTTATGGTTTATTAGTTGTTTAGAATATATATATATATTAGTTGTTCAGGCAATTGTTATTCAGACATAGTAGTTGTTCAGACAGTAGTTGTTCAGTACTTAGTTGTAGAGACTTTTTAGTTGTTTAGCAGTAGTGGTTTAGGCTATAGTTGTTTAGGACCTAGTTGTTCTGTCACATTTCCACAGTAGCCCAAGGAGCTGCAGAAGTCGTGGTGCACTGGGGTACTGTCGCAGCACGGGGAGGCATGCTCTTACCTCCACCAAATTTAGACAGCAAGACCTTTGGAGAGTGAGGGTCACTTCAGTCAACTACCTGTGTTCCAGGGAGCATGCTTCGTCAGGGGAGGAGTCCCAGGGTACTGGTTGTCGTCACAGAAGAGTGCCTGCTAAAGCAGGGCAGGTACTCTGTCACTCCATGGAAAATTCCTTTGGTTCTTCTGGTGCAGGGTCAAGGCAGGGAGTCCTCAGAGCATGCACAACATGGAAACTGCTGCAGTTGCTGGCTGGAGCTGAAGTTGCAGTGTCAAAGTGGCCCTTTTAGATACTTTGTTGCAGTTACAGTGATTCCTGGAGCAGTCTGGGATTGATCCGAGGTCAGAGGATGAAGGAGTAGTTGCAGAGGATTCCTGATGGAAACTTGCAAGCAGAATCTGAAGACAAACCCACAGGAGAGAACCTAAATAGCCCTGAGAGGGGGATTGGCTACCTAACCAGGTATTCACATATCAGGAGGGGTCTCAGACGTCACCTGCTGGCACTGGCCACTTAGAGGCCTTCAGAGTGTCCCCATGCCTTGGAAAACAAGATGACTGAAGTTTGGGACACACTGGCGGAGCTCTGGGCACCACCCTTGGGGTGGTGATGGACAGGGGAATGGTCACTCCCCTTTCCTTTGTCCAGTTTCACGCCAGAGCAGGAACTGCGGGTCCCTGAACCAGTGTAGACTGGTTTATGCAAGAAGGGCACCATCTGTGCCCTTCAAAGCATATCAAGAGGCTCTGGGAGGATATACCTCCCAAGCCTGTAACACCTATTTCCAAAGGGAGAGGGTATAACACCCTCCTCCCGAAGGAAATGCTTTGTTCTGCCTTCCTGGGACTGAGCTGCTCAGACCCAAGAAGGGCATAACCCTGTCTGCGAGGTGGAAGCAGCTGTAGCTGCAGTGCAAGCCTCAGAGAGCAGGTTTCGCAGTACTGGGGGTCTAAGTTGGAGCCCCCAGGATGCATGGAATTGGCTCCCCAGTACCAAATTTGGAATGTGGGGAAGATTAGACACCTTACATGGCCATATTCAGGGTTACCATTGTGAAGCTACATTTAGGTATGAAACTATATGTAGTGCACACGTGTAATGGCATCCCCACACTCACAACGTCTGGGCAATTGGACCTGGACTGCGTGGGTGCACATTTGCTAGTGCAAGGGTGACCTCACACTTAGTAACTTTGTACCTAGCCTTCAGTAAATGAAGGTTAGACATATAGGTGACTTATAAGTTACTTAAGTGCAGTGGAAAAGGCTGTGAAATAGTGTGTGCACTATTTCATGGAGGCTGCAGTGGCATTCCTGTGAAAGGGTTTGTCTGAGCTCCTTATGGGTGGCAAAAAAATGCTGCAGCCCATAAGGATCTCCTAGAACCCCAATGCCCTGGGTACCTAGGTACCATTAAGAAGGGACTTGTAAGGTGGGTCCAGTGCGCCAACTGGAATTGGTAACTGAAGTCACTAGCCTATAGTGACAAATTTATAAGCAGAGAGAGCATAAGCAATGAGTTTCTGGTTAGCAGAGCCTTAGCGATACAGTTAAGCACTAATGACAACACACACATTAGGCCACAAACTATGAGCACTGGGGTCCTGGCTAGCAGGATCCCAGTGAGACAGGCAAAACACACCGACAAATAGGGTTTTCACTATGAGTACTGGAGTCCTGGCCAGCAGGATCCCAGTGACACTGTAAACACACACTGAAACACACTCACAAACAGACCAAAAGTAGAGGCTACTTTCTCACAGCTCCCCCCCAAACGAAGGACACATTTGAGAGTTTATTGTCTAAGTGGTGGTAAGTTGAGAGTAGATCTGCAATACCATGGTTATTCCCTTTATCATCCACTGTATGATCACTTCATGTGGGGATGTAAACCACCCTTTTGGAGGTTTTTGCCTAACCAATAGTGTGAGTGTAAATTCTCAGAGTTCCTGTTAGCATGTGTTAAAGTTAGGCAGTGGTATTGGTCCACGCAGCCTATGTAAAATGAAGAAAATGCTAGACAGGGATGCTTTTTTAACAAAGCAGTAGCTGGGCAAAAACTTTGTCCATTTGGTTGTAAGAGAGGACAGGAATGCAGTTTCTCTTGATTTGGAGCAGGGCAGGGTTGCTGTCCTATAAGCTCCACACTAGGACAAGGCTGCTGTTCTTAGTGGTTAGAGGTAGCGCAGGGCTGCTGCACTAAAGTTTCTGTGGAAGGGCTGGAGGGATGCTCCCTATTTACCAAAATGGTGCAATTTTGCACATCTGCTTTAGTGGTTCCACAGAGAGGTACTTTTTCATCTGGGAGTCCTGCTGTGGCAGCTGAGGGCTCCCTTGGTACAGGTTCCACCCCAGGAGAGGTTTCTCCCACCACAGGAAAGGTATCCTCAGTGGTAGGGTGGGGAAGGGATACTTTGATACCGTTCTTACCTGTTGGTGGAGAGGGGTCCTGGGATTTCAGGCCTTTTTCTCTCCTTTGTTTTTTTGTTTCACCAGAAATGAGAGGAAGCAATTCCTCAGGGATACCCAGCATAGATGTATGGGTCCTAACCTCTACCTCAGCACAACCTGAGGCCTCTAGGTCATTCCCTATGAGACAATCTACTGGTAAGCAAGGTGATACCACCACCTGCTTAGGTCCAGTAACTCCACCCCAACTAAGTTGAACTACTGCTAAGGAGAGAGACTGAGTGAAGTTATTGACACTAGTAACTTGGTACTTCTGTCCGAGGAGGTGTTGTGCAGGTGACACGAAGTTTTCAGTCACCAAAGTGATACTGGCACCTGTGTCCCTGCAGGCCTGGGCCTCAACACCATTTATTAAAATGCCTGTACTTATCCATGTTAAGGGGACAAGCAGCCAAAGTGGCAAGGCCAATGCCACCAGGTGTGACAAAAACTGTCTTGGGATTGTCTACCCCAGTTTCTTTTATGGACTCAAAAGTGAACCCAGCTACACCTTTTGTTTTACTATTGCTAGTAGTCCCACCACTATTACCACTACTGCTAGGGGCACTAGAGTTTGATGTATTAGTAGGGGTAGGCTCAGCTGCTTTACCTGGGCAGGACTTCTCCCCTGGCCAATGGCCTTTACCTCTGCAGACGTAGAACCGAGGCTTTTTCTGATTGTGTGAAGAGTGAGAAGAAGATGAGGAAGTTTTATCCCTACCCCCAGAGGAGTGTTTTGGACCCGAAGAAGGATCTTTGTGCTTACTTTTATCCCCATGCTTGTCCTGAGATTTTTCACCATCTTTCTTTTTGCTGTCTTTGTCACCCCCTGTTTGAGCTTTTCTGCTCACCCTTGTTCTGACCCATTTGTCTGCCTTCTTTCCCAATTCTTGGGGAGAAGTCAGATCTGAGTTTACAAGATACTGATGCAACAAATTAGACACGCAATTGTTCAATATATAATCTCTCAGAATTAAGTTATACAGGCTTTCATAGTCAGCCACCTTACTGCCATTTAACCAACCTTCTAGGGCCTTCACTGAACAGTCTACAAAATCTGCCCAATCCTGTGATAACTCCTTTCTGGTCTCTCTGAACTTTATCCTGTATTGTTCAGTGGTTAAGCCCAGACCATCTAAGAGTGCACTTTTGAGCATGTAGTAGTTGTCTGCATCATTCTCCCTGACAACAAGGAGTATGTCTCTCCCCTTGCCAGTGAAAGATAGCCACAGGACAGCATCCCTCTGAACGTGAGGGAACCTCTTAACTTTACAGGCCCTCTCAAGGGTGTCAACCCACTTACAGATGTCATCCCCATCCTTGTAAAGGGGAACAACTTTGTGCAGATTTCTGTAATCAAATGTAGGTTTGCTAACACTGGAGTTCCTGAAACTGCTGCTGACACCATGGAGAACTAACCCCAACCCCTTCCCTTCCCTTTCCACCGCCAGGGATTCCCTGTCTAAGGCCAACTGTTGCTGCTGTAGCGTCAGTCTGGCCTCCTCTAACCTCAGCTTTCTGAGTTCCCTATCTAGGGACTAGCCCTCAGGGTTAAAAGTGTGGGATGCTTCTGAAACAGAAGTGACATTGGAATTGGCAGAGGCTAATCATTCCCTAATTTGAGCCACCCTAGTGACCTGGCCTCTAGGTGTGAAGGGAACCCTACTAGTGTGTGATCCCTTCCCACACCCAGCTACACTAGGGGGTTTGTTGAAAGAAAGATCGATGGAAGGACCCTCCCCAGGATTATCAGAATGCTTCCATGAGCCTGCCTTGTTGGACTCTTCCTCTACCTCCCCCTCTGCCTGTTCCTGACCAGTGCTAAGTCTTTGGTCCTCCTTCAGGAGAAGATTTAAGAGCAATTCCTTATTGGAGTTCTTCCCAATCCCTAAACTCCTTTCAATGCAGAGACCCCTCAAACTTTTAAAGTTTAGATTCTCATATGTTGTCTTCACAAATCTAGGGGTAGCTTCTACACTAGACATGTTGAAAGAAAGAGTTTAGGAAAGAGAGTAAAAAGTTAGTACACTAGCAGGCCTAACTTTTTAGAAAAAAGAAGAAACGTTTCAAAAACTTTGAAAAACTTAGGCAAAGTTTTAAAGAACTTTTTAGAAAGTTAGAAATGACTTCTAGGTTCAATTATGTATAGGTCTAAGTATTGGAGTAAGCTTTTTATTGTGAAAAGCACTAGTAACAAAGTTGTAAAGTAATTGCAAGTACTTATCCCACCGCTTCACCACCAATGTAGGAGGCTGGCCTTATTTGTAGTGGAAACCTTGGTACTTACTCATTACACCAGGTCCAGTTATCCTTTATTAGTGAAATGCAGTAGTGTTCTAGCAGCTTAGGCTGATAGAGGTAGCTTCAGCAGAGCATGTTAGGCTGATAAAGGTTGCTGTATCAGAGCAGCTTAGACTGAACTAGGAGTCATGCAAAGCTCCTGCAATACCACTATAGTTACACAGTACTTATACACAGTAAAAGACAATACTCAGTGTTACCAAAAATAAAGGTGCTTTATTTTAGTGACAGAAGACCAAAACTATATTAGAGGCAATACTCCTTCTGGTGGTAAGTATTACACACAATATATACACTAGACTCCAAAATCAGGTAAGCAAATAGTCATAGGTTAGTGCAAACAATAGAAAATGCTGTAGAATGCAATAGAAGAAAATAGGTCTGGGGGCTACACAAACCATATACTAAGAAAGTGGAATGCGAATCATGAATTCCCCCCTAGACAAGTGTAGCATGTAGAAAATCGCTTGGAGAGTAGGAAAACCATAAAGGTGAATAGAATACCCCACCCCAGAACCCAGGAAAGTAGGAGTAAAGTACTGCAAGTTTCCTTAGGACACACTACAAGTCATGATTAGAGTTATTGCAAGAACCAAGTAAGACTGCAAACAACAAATGGTGGATTCCTGGACCTGAAAATCTGCAAAAAGAGGAGACCAAGTCCAGAAGTCTCAGAAGATTCCAGGAAGGACAGGAGCCCCTGCCAACCCAGAAGATGGTGCGAAAGAGGAGTCTCCAGTTGGACGAAGAATGCAGAAGAGCACCAAGGAAGATGGCTGCGGGTTCCTGCATGATGCAAAGGATGTCCCTCATGGAGATGTTGGATGCAGGCAATTTGCAGCACTGGAATCATCCAACAAGCCTTGGTTCAAGCACTGGCGCGGATTGCGCCAAAATTACGCTGCCTGGACCCAGGAGGGACCTGGGGGCTTCAACTCAGACTGAGGAGGCAGAGGGGGCTCCCAACACTGGAGGGAACCCACAGATGACCCGGCAGCACCCACGGAGGTCCCAGGACATCAGGACAAAGAAGGTGAACATTGCGGTTACTGCAGCACTACAAAAGAAGGTCCCACGCCGCCGAAGAACAACTCAGTGAGTTGATCGTCGCAGGATAGAGTGCTGGGGACCTGGACCAGGCTGTGCACAAAGGATTGTTGCAAATAGTGCACAAAAGCCTCAGGAGGTAAAGATGATGCGGTGCACAGGGGTACTGTTGCAAAGGGGGAAAGCAAGCTCTTCCCTCCTCCAAATTTGGACAGCCGGACCTTAGGACAGTCTGTGTCGAAGAGGTCCACCATCTGTGTTCCAAGCAGCACACTTGTCACTAGGAGAGGAGTCCAAGAGAACCAGTTGTGGCCTTAGGAGGACCTGCTGCAGCAGGGAAGTGACTCCATCACTCCACAGGAGATTTCTTCGGTCCTTCTGGTGCAGGGTGAAGACAGCGAGTCCCCATAGTGTGCACACCATGTAAACTGTTGCAGTTGCTGACTTGAGCTGAAGTTGGAAAGTCGAAGTAGCCCTACTGGATACTTTGTTGCAGTTACAGCAGTTCCTGGAGCAGTCTGGGGTTGATCCGAGGTCAGAGGATGAAGTGGTAGCTGCAGAGGATTCCTGATGGAAACTTGCAAGCAGAATCTGAAGAGAAACCCACAGGAGAGAGCCTAAATAGCCCTGAGAGGGCACCGATCAGGAGGGGTCTCTGACATCACCTGCTGGCACTGGCCACTCAGAGGCCTACAGAGTGTCCCCACACTTCGGAAAACAAGATGGCTGAAGTTTGGGACACACTGGAGGAGCTCTGGCAACCACCCCTTGGGCGGTGATGGACAGGGGAGTGGTCACTCCCCTTTCCTTAGTCCAGTTTCATGCCAGAGCAGGGAATAGGGGTCCCCGAAGTGGTGTAGAGTGGTTTATGCAAGGAGGGCACCATCTGTGCCCTTCAAAACATTTCCAGAGGCTCTGGGAGGCTACCCTTCCCATTCCTGTAACACCTATTTCCAAAGGGAGAGGGTGTAACACCCTCCTCCCCAAGGAAATGGTTTGTTCTGCGTTCCTGGGACTGAGCTGCTCAGACTCTAGGAGGGCAGAACCCTGTTTCTGAGGTGGCAACAGCTGTAGCTGCAGTGCAAGCCTCAGAGAGCTGGTTTGGCAGTACTGGGGGTCCATGGTGGAGCCCCCAGGATGCATGGAATTGGCTCCCCAATACCAGATTTGGAATGGGGGGACGATTCCATGATCTTAGACACCTTACATTGCCATATTCAGGGTTACCATTGTGAAGCTACATATAGGTATTAACCTATATGTAGTCCATGCGTGCAATGGCATCCCCGCACTCACACTCTGGGGAATTGCCTGTGGACTGCGTGGGGGCACCTTTGCTAGTGCAAGGGTGCCTTCACACTTAGTAACGTTGCACCTAGCCTTCAGTAAATGAAGGTTAGACATATAGGTGGCTTGTAAGTTACTTAATTGCAGTGAAATGGCTATGAAATACTGTGTGCACTATTTCATGCAGGCTGCAGTGGCAGTCCTGTGAAAGGGTTTGTCTGAGCTCCTTATGTGTGGCAAAAGAAATACTGCAGCCCATAAGGATCTCCTGGAACCCAAATGCCCATGGTACCTAATTACCATATACTAGGGACTTATAAGGGGGGGGCCAGTGTGCCAATTGGAATTGGTAACTGAAGTCACTAGCCTATAGTGAAAAATTTAGTAGCAGAGAGATCATAAGCACTGAGGTTCTGGTTAGCAGAGCCGCAGTGATACAGTTAAGCACTACTGACAACACACACATTAGGCCACAAACTATGAGCACTGGGGTCCTGGCTAGCAGGATCCCAGTGAGACAGGCAAAACACACTGACAAATAGGGTTTTCACTATGAGTACTGGGGTCCTGGCCAGCAGGATCCCAGTGACACTGTAAAAACACACCGACCCACACTCACAAATAGGCCAAAAGTGGAGGTAACCATGCTAGAAAGAGGCCACTTTCTCACACGTATGTGTACCTCTACATTGCCACACATATGTGTAACCTGCAGTGTCATCCTTCCCACCTACTGATCCATACTCCAGATATCCTTTTGGTAAGTTGTCCAGCTATTTGGTATCAGTCCATTCCTATTCACACTGAATCTAGCTCTAGGTACAACATAGGGTCTGATAGTTCAGAAACAAGCCATGTATTCCTGAGTTGTAAAACAGATGCCAACTTCATGTGAGGGTATTATCTCATTCAGATAGTTCACATGACATACTTTCTACACTTACTGAAATGTGTGTGGATGTGTCCCCGGCATTAAGTGTGGACTGTACTTTAGCAAATGGGATGTTTAATCAGGGTTGACATCTCACATGATGAAAAGCATGGTGATAATCATAAATTCCTAGTTTAAGACATATAGGTCCTCATTTTAACATTGGCGGTAAATGCCGCCTACCACCGCGGTGACAGCTGGCAAAAGACCGTCTCTGCAGCTAACATCCGTCCACCAGATTATGACCACAGCAGGATTTCTGCCAGAAGAAGGGCAGAAATTCAGCTGTGGCCTTACTGACGGATGGTGTTAAGGTGGCGCTGCTACCACCAGGAGCGCCACAATAGTATACCACCACCAGCCGTATTATGACAAATAATACGGGCTGGCGGTACTCTGCTGGAGGTAGCAGTGCCCCTCCTATTCCCTGTGTGAAGACCCCCTGGATGCAGGTAAGTGGGGCTTCTGCCAGGGAGAAGGGTGGAGGGTGTAGTGTATGTGTGTGTGGGGTTGTGTGCATGAATGTGTGAGTGTGTGCGTGAATGCGACTATGAGTGTAGTGTTGTTTGCGTGGGTGTATGCATGTGTGAGAATGCATGTAAGAATGGAGATGTGAATGCGTGTCTGCATGTCAATGTGAATGGGTGTACGGATGTCTGCGAGAATGAATGGATGCATGCGTGAATGAATGCATGTATGCCATTGTGAGTGAGTGTGTGTTTACATGGTGCATGTCTGGGAGTGTGCATGAATGGGGGAATTCGAAGGGGCGAGCATGGATGTAGGGAGGGTAGGGTGTGTCTGGGGAGTGTTTGGTGGGGGTGGCTGAGCGTCCTACCAGTGACAGGGAAGGAATTTCCAGTAACTAGTACGGCCTACCGCAATGGTGTTCGTGGCGTTACGAACACCATGAAAACTATGGCGGTAGGCAGTGTCAAAATGCCGCTGGCGGTACAATAGCGGCCGCCAGGCTGGAGATTGTTATCTCCGGCCCGGCGGCCGCTACCGCCATGGCGGTCGGAGTGGCCAACCTGCCAATGTCATAATGTGGCGCTATGTACTGGCAGCCTGTTGGCAGTACTACCGCCACATTATCACCTACCGCCGGGGTCATAATGACCCCCATAGACATGTGAGTTGAGACTAACTGTACCAAGTACGTGGCATTGAGAAGGTAAGTGGCTAACCTGCTATTCACTTAGCCAATTTACTTTTCCCATCCTACATAGGGCAGGACTTCTCCTGTATAGGTACAGTATTCACTGATTTTTGGCAAATTCTTGTGCACATTAGTACTTCGTGACATTTGTAAGATTTAAGATTTAGGTTTGGCATACTTACGTTTGTTATTCTGAACAGTATTGATGAGCTCTTTTAACCATGACTACATAGTGTTGCTGGTATTGGAGTTGACAGTTACTTATTGGTGGAATGGTACTTGCTGTCAGGCAAATTGCTGGACTCTAGGTGTATGTGTCAATCACGGTTACTGTAGATGTGGTTTATGTCAGTGTAACTGCACTCCAAATATCTAAGGTGACTCATGTCTGAAGTGTTGATGGTGATTTTGGTCATTTGATCAGGTCATCTTGTGGTTGCTACTCAGCATGATTAATGGATTTGTATGTGGCCTTCATGCACATAACAAGTGTCAATCATATTGAAGGTGTTGGCATGCTTCCTGTGACACTCTGTGGGTATATACTGTGTGCTAAGTAGACCGGTAGTGCTGTACATGACTGATTTCTATGTGAGAATTTGCAAGATTCCTCCCGGACTCCTCTGTATCCTCTGCTTCAGCTTCTGATTGTCAAATCAACCGCAGACTGCTCCAGGAACTGCTGTAACTGCAACACAGTATCCAGGATGACTCCTGTGACCTGCAACTTCAGCTCCAGCCAGCATTTGCAACAGTTTCCAAGCTGTCCACGCTCTGAGGACTGCCTGTCTTCACCCTGCACCAGAAGAAATGAAGGAATTTCCCGTGGAGTGACAGAGGCCCTCATTCTGACCCTGGCGGTCAAAGACCGCCAGGGCGGAGGACCGCGGGAGCACCGCCGACAGGCCGGCGGTGCTCCAATGGGGATTCCGACCGCGGCGG
Source organism: Pleurodeles waltl (assembly GCF_031143425.1). Taxonomy (NCBI): domain Eukaryota; kingdom Metazoa; phylum Chordata; class Amphibia; order Caudata; family Salamandridae; genus Pleurodeles; species Pleurodeles waltl. The sequence continues at coordinate 595,967,763 of NC_090448.1, forward strand.
TAAAGCCGCGGTCGGACCGGCACCACTGGCGGGCTCCCGCCAGTGTACCGCCGCCCCATTGAATCCTCCACGGCGGCGCAGCTTGCTGCACCGCCGCGGGGATTCCGACCCCCCCTACCGCCATCCAGACCCCGGCGGTCCGACCGCCGGGATCCGGATGGCGGTAGGGGGGGTCGCGGGGCCCCTGGGGGCCCCTGCAGTGCCCATGCCACTGGCATGGGCATTGCAGGGGCCCCCGTAAGAGGGCCCCTACATGTATTTCACTGTCTGCTGCGCAGACAGTGAAATACGCGACGGGTGCAACTGCACCCGTCGCACAGCTTCCACTCTGCCGGCTCGATTCCGAGCCGGCTTCATCGTGGAAGCCTCTTTCCCGCTGGGCTGGCGGGCGGTCTGAAGGCGACCGCCCGCCAGCCCAGCGGGAAAGTCAGAATTACCGCCGCGGTCTTTTGACCGCGGAACGGTAACCTGACGGCGGGACTTTGGCGGGCGGCCTCCGCCGCCCGCCAAGGTCAGAATGAGGGCCAGAGTCTCTTCCCTGCTTCATCTGCGACGACAACCGGTACTCTGGGACTCCCCCCGATGATGAGCCTGCTCCATGGAACACAGGTGGTGGACCGAAGTGACCCAGACTGTCCAAAGGTCCAACTTTTTGAGTTTGGTGCAGGTAAGAGCATGCCTTCCCGTGCTGCCACAGTACCCCTGTGTAACACGTCTTCTGCAGCTCAATGGGCTTCTGTGCACTTGCTCCAAAGGTTTTTTGTGCACAGCGCAGCCCAGGTCCCCAGCACTCCATCCTGCAATGCAGAGCTCTCTGAGTTGTTCTCTGGTGGCGTCGGACCTTCCAGTGTAGCGCTGCGACGACAGCACTTTTCATCCTCTTAGTCCCCATGTTCCGGGACTCTCGTGGGTTCTGCCTGGTCTTCTGAGGGCTCTTTGAAGTGCTGAGAGCCCCCTCTCTTTCCTCAGTCTGAGTTGAGATCCCCAGGTCCCTCCTGGGCCCAGGCAGCTCCTCTTTGATGCATACCACATATTTACTTGAACCAAAGCTTGTTGGCGGAATCTATTGACGCAAACAGCCTACATCCAGCAACGCGACGTGGGTCATCTCTTGCACCAAGCAGCAACCCACAGCTATCTTCTTTGGTGCATTTCTGTACTTTTCTTCTAACCTGAGAATCTACTTTTGCACCTTTTTCCAAGTTGGCAGGGGCTCCTGTTCTTCCTGGACTCTTGTTCGACTTCTGGGCTTGGTCTCCTCTCTCCACAGGTCTTCTGGTCCAGGAACTTGCATAATTCTTCATCAGGACTTGCAGTGTGCTCTGAGGAAACTTGCTGTACTTTACTCTTGCTTTCCTGAGCTCTGGGCTGGGGTACTTTTCTTACCTTTTTATGTTTTCCTACACTCCCAGCACCCATCTACACACTACACTTGCCTAGGGGGGAATTCAACATTGGCATTCCACTATTTTAGTATATGGTTTATGTGGCCCCCAGGCCCTTTGCAATCTATTGTATTTCCTACTGTTTGCACTATTCTATGACTGTTCACTTACCTGATTTTGGTTACTAGTGCGTACGTTGTGTATAATATTTACCTCCAGAAGGAGCATTGCCTCTGAGATATTTTTGGCCTTGTGTTACTAAAATAAAGTACCTTTAGTTTTAGTAACACTGAGTATTGTCTTTTATTGTGTATAAATACTGTGTAACTATAGTGGTATTGCAGGAGCTTTGCATGTCTCCTAGTTCAGTCTTGGCTGCTCTGATACAGGTACCCCTATACCGCCTAAGCTGCTAGAACACTGCCTACATTTTACTAATAAGGGATTACTGGACCTGGCATAAGGTGTAAGTACCTTAGGTACCCACTACAAACCAGGCCAGCCTCCTGCATTGGTGGTGCAGTGGTGGGATAAGTACTTGCAATTGCTTTACAACTTTGTTACTGGTGCTTTTCACAAAAAAAGTGTGCTCCAATACTTAGAGCTATATACAATCATACATAGCAGTCATTTATTCACTGTCTAAAAGTTTTACAAAGTTCTTAAAAGTTTTTCTTTTCCTCTAAAAAGTTAGGTGGAATAGTTTACTAACTTCTTACTCTTCTCTCTAACTTTTCTATCACTGTGACCAGGGTTGTACAGACCACTTATGAAAACCTTAATTTCAAACATCTGAGCGGTCTCTGTTTAGAAATAAGACTATGGATTGGGAAGAACCCGAACAAGGATTTCCTCTTGAATCTCCTCTTACAAAATGACCAGGAGCATCCTGACGGTCATGTACAACCAGAAGAGGAGATAGAGGGGGATTCTGACTATATAGATTCAGGAGAGGGTCATGAAGATCCAGGGGAGGGTCCTCCCACAGATCTTTCCCTTAACAAACCACGTAGTGTAGCTGGTAGTGGGAAGGGATCTCATACAAGTAGGGCATTCTTCACACCTAGAAGCCAGGTCACTAGGGTTACACCAGTTAGGGAGAAATCTACCTCTGCTCATTCTCACATCACCTCAGTCTCTGAAGGGTCTCACATATCCACTCCTGAGGATAACTTCCTAGATAGGGAACTCAGAAAGCTGAGATTGGAGGAGGCCAGACTGAGGCTGAAACAGAAACAGCTGGCCCTAGATAGGGAAGCCTTAGCTGTAGAAAGAGAAAGGCAGGGGTTGGGGTTTGTTCCCCATGGGGGCAGCAGCATTGACAGTTTCGGGACCCATGAGGTCAGGGAGGACAACATTAGCTCCAGAAACTTACACAAAATTGTTCCCCCATACAAGGTGAGGGATGATATTCAAAAGTGGTTTGTTGCACTTGAGAGGGCCTGTAAAGTTCAAAGGGTCACTCAAAAGAAGTGTGATTCTATACTTTGGTCGTCCTTCTCCGACAAAGGGAGGGACAGACTCCTCACTGTTAGGGAGAAGGATGCATACAACAACATTTTAAAGAATGCACTCATTGATGGTTTTGGCCTAACCACAGAACAATACAGAATCAAGTTTAGGGAAACCAAGAAAGAATCTTCACAAGATTGGGTTGACTTTGTGGACTGTTCTGTGAAAGCTTTAGAGGTTTGGTTACATTGCAGTAAAGTGTCTGATTGCCAGGGCCTGTAGAATCTGATTTTGAGAGAGCATATATTGAATAGTTGTGTGTCTGACTTGTTACACCAGTATCTTGTGGACTCAGATTTGACCTCTCTCCAAGAATTGGGAAAGAAGGCAGACAAATGGGTCAGAACAAGGGTGAGCAGAAAATCTCATACAGGGGGTGACAAAGAAAAGAAGAAAGAAAGATGGTGTAAAAACTCAGGATGAGCATGGAGATAAAAGCAAGCACAAAGATCATTCTTCAGGTCCACAACTCTCCTCTGGGGATGGGGATAAATTATCTTCCTCTTCTTCTCACTCTACACAAAATAAAAAGCTCTGGTGCTAAGTGTACAGAAGCAAAGGCCATAGACCAGGGGATAAGTCCTGCCCAGGTAAAGCCCCTGAGCCTACCACTACTAATACATCAAGCTCTAGTGCCCCTAGCAGTAGTGGTAATAGTGGTGGGACTACTGGCAATAGTCAAACAAAGGGTGTAGTTGGCTTCACTTTTGGGTTCATCATAGAAACTGGGATAGACACTCCCAAGACAGATTGGGGGTCATTCTGACCCTGGCGGCCGGTGGCCGCCAGGGCCACCGACCACGGGAGCACCGCCAACAGGCTGGCGGTGCTCCCACGAGCATTCTGACCGCGGCGGTTCAGCCGCGGTCAGAAGCGGCAAGTCGGCGGGCTCCTGCCGACTTACCGCTGCTCGGGGGAATCCTTCATGGCGGCGGAGCGCGCTCCGCCGCCATGAGGATTCTGACCCCCCCTACCGCCATCCTGTTCATGGCGGGAAAGCCGCCATGAACAGGATGGCGGTAGGGGGGGTCGCGGGGCCCCTGGGGGCCCCTGCCGTGCCCATGCCAATGGCATGGGCACGGCAGGGGCCCCCGTAAGAGGGCCCCGCAAAGTATTTCAGTGTCTGCCTTGCAGACACTGAAATACGTGACGGGTGCCACTGCACCCGTCGCACCTTCCCACTCCGCCGGCTCGATTACGAGCCGGCATCCTCGTGGGAAGGGAGTTTTTCCCTGGGCTGGCGGGCGGTCTTTTGGAGACCGCCCGCCAGCCCAGGGAAAAACTCATAATACCCTCTGCGGTCTTCTGACCGCGGAGCGGTATAATGGGGGCGGAATTCTGGCGGGCGGCCTCCGCCGCCCGCCAGAATCAGAATCACCCCCATTGTGTCACACCTGGTGTCATTGGCCTCGCCACCTTGGTTGCTTGTCCACTTAACATGGACAAGTACAAACAGTCAATTTTAATAAATGGTGTTGAGGCCCAGGCCTGGGGGACACAGGTGCTGTATAACTTTGGTGACTGAAAGCTTTGCATCACCTGCACAACACCTCCTTGGACAGAAGTACCAAGTTACTGATGTCAACAGCTCCACTCAGTCTCTCCCCTTAGCTGTAGTGCAACTTAGTTTGGATGGAGTTACTGGCACAAAACAGGTGGTAGTATCACCTAGCTTACCTGTAGACTGTCTCTTAGGTAATGACCTAGAAGCCTCAGGTTGGGCTGAGGGAGAGTTTAGGACCCATGCATCAATGCTGGGTATCCCTGAGGAATTGCTTCCTCTCATTTCAAGTAAAATGAAAAAGCAAAGGAGAGAAAAAGGCCTGAAATCTCAGGATCCCTCTCAACCAACAGGTAAAAAGGATATCAAAGTATCCTTTCCCCACCCTACCACTAAGGATACCATTCCTGTGGTGGGAGAAACCTCTACTACGGTGGAACCTGTGCCAAGAAGCCCACAGCTACCACAGCTTGACTCCCAGCGGTAAAAGTACCTCTATGTGGAACCACTAAACCAGATGTGCAAAACTACTCTGTTTTAGTAAATTTGGAGCAACCCTCCAGCCCTCCCAGAGAAACTTTAGTGCAGCAGCCCTGCACTACCTCTGAACACATAGGACAGCAGCCCTGCCCTAGAGTGGAGCTGATAGGACAGCAGCCCTGTCTTAACATAGCCTCAGTGGAAAAATCCCACTGCCCAACTTTAAATCTTACAAATAGAGACTCTGAGAATACTTGCACTGTTTTCTAGGTAAAAATCTCCAAACAGGGTGGGTTACATCCCCACAGGGAAGAGTAACCATGCGTAGATGATAACGGGAATAACACCCTATTGCAGATCTACTCTCGAATTATCACCACTTAGACAATAAAGTCTCAACTGGCCAAGGGTAGCCTTATTGCCCTTCATTTGGGGGGGTGGGGGGTTTGTGAGAAAGTAGCCTCTTTCTAACATGGTTTCCCCATTTTTGGCCTGTTTATGAGTGTTTGTCAGTGTGTTTTTATTCGCTTACTGGGATCCTGCTAGCCAGGACCCCAGTGCTCATAGTTTAAAGCCCTATTTTCAGTGTATTTTGCCTGTCTCATTGGGATCCTGCTAGCCAGGACCTCAGCGCTCATAGTTTATGGCCTATGTATGTTGTCAGTATACTTGACTGTGTCACTGAAGTTCTGTTAACCAGAACTCCAGTACTTATGCTCTCTCTACTTACCAAATTTGTCACCTCAGTTTAGTGACTCCATATTCCAATTCTGATTGGCACACTGGACCCCCCTTATAAGTCCCTAGTATATAGTACCTAGCTACCCAGGGCGTTGGGGTTCCAGGAGATCCTTATGGGCTGCAGCATTTCTTTTGCCACCCATAAAGAGCTCATACAAACCTTTCATCAGGACTGCCACCGCAGTGCACACACAATTTCACAGTCATTTGTCACTGCACCAGGTAACTTATAAGTCACCTATGTGTCTAACCTTCATTTACTGAAGGCTAGGTGCAACGCTACTGTATGTGAGGGCACCCTTGCACTAGCAATGGTGCCCCCACATTGTCCAGGGCCAAATCCCCAGAATTCGTGAGTTGGGGGGCACCATTATAAGGATGCACTACATATATGTCAATGCATGTCAATGCATGTATATAGCTGCACAATGGTAACTCCGAATGTGGCCATGTGAGGCGCCTAAGATCATGCAATTGACCCCCCCAATCCAAATATGGTATTCACCCTGGGGGCTCCACCATGGACCAGCTCAATCCCAGGAAGGCAGAACAATCAATTTCCTTTAGGAGCGGGTGTTACACTCTCTCTCCATTGGAAAAAGGTGTTACAGGCATGGGAGGAGTATCCTCTTAGAGCCTCTGGAAATGCTTTGAAGGGCATAACATTGCCCTCTTTGCATAATCCAGTCTACACCAGGTCAGGGACCCCCAGTCCCTGCTCTGGCACAAAACTGGACAAAGGAAAGGGGAGTGACCACTCTCCTGTCCAACACCACCCCAATGTGCCCAGAGCTTCTCCAGAGTGTCCCTGGCATTAGCCATCTTGGATTCCAAGGTGTGTGGACCCTCTGGAGACCTCTGAGTGGCCAGTGCCAGCAGGTGATGTCAGAGACCCCTCCTTATAGGTGCTTACCTTACTAGGTGGCCAATCTTCCTCTAAGGGCTATTTAGGGTCTCTCCTGTTGGCTTCTTTTCAGATAACGAATGCAAGAGCTCACCAGAGTTCCTCCGCATCTCCCTCTTTGACTTCTGCCAAGGATCGACCGCTGACTGCTCCAGGAGTCCTGCAAAACTGCAACAAAGTAGCAAGAAGACTACCAGTGACATTGTAGCGCCTAATCCTGCTGGCTTTCTCAACTGTTTCCTGGTGGTGGATGCTCTGGGGGCTGTCAGCCTTCACCCTGACCTGGTTGTGGCCAGGAGTCCACTTGGCTCCACCAGCCTGCCCCGTGCCCCTGATCTGTCTGACTGCCGCCTGGACAGCAGTTCAAGGCCCTGCTCCACCCTCAGGAACCTGCCTGCGCCTCATCCCGGGTGCCTAGTGGTAGGCAGTTCCGGTTTACCAGTTAAGTAATCCTTTTGTGTTTTTCTATTTCTGTTCTCTATATATACCCTGTACGTATTTTTTGTATTCTATTTATGCCGTTTTTTTCATAGCCTCCTACTCCTCTTGTGATCCTCTGCTCTGCGCCTTTGTGCCCCCCGTTCTTAGCACTCGCTCCGCTCCCACTCTCTTGCGCTTTTTTCCCTGCCTCTGCCTCCCCTGCAGCCCCGCCCCCGTGCACACCCATTGGCCCTCCCTCCCTCCTCCCAGCTGCTCCACCCTCCCACCCCACCCTCCTAATGACGGCCGCTGCGCAAAGCCCTGTGTGACTCCCTGACCTGGTTGTGGCCAGGAGTCCACTTGGCTCCACCAGCCTGCCTCCGTGCCCCTGATCCGTCTGACTGCCACCTGGACAGCAGTTTGAGGCCCTCCTCCACCCGCAGGCACCTGCCTGTGCCTCATCCCCGGTGCCTAGTGGTAGGCAGCTCCGGTTTACCAGGTAAGTAATCCTTTTGTGTTTTTCTATTTCTGTACTCTGTATATGCCGTGTACGTATTTTTTGTATTCTGTTTATGCTGTTTTTTTCATAGCCTCCTACTCCTCTTGTGATCCTCTGCACTGCGCCTTTCTGCCCCCCTGCCCACCCCCCCTGTTCTTAGCACTCGCTCCGCTCCCTCTCTCCCACCTGTTTTTCCTCTTCACTGGCTCCGGCTGGTCTCCGTTTCCCCTGCCACTGCCTCCCCTGTGGCACCGCCCCCGCACACACTCATTGGCCCTCCCTCCTCCCAGCCGCTCCACCCTCCCACCCCACCCTCTTAATGGTGGCCGCTGCACAGAGCCCCGTGTGACCCCCTGACCTGGTTGTGGCCAGGAGTCCATTTGGCTCCACCAGCCTGCCCCCGTTCCCCTGATCCGTCCGACTGTCTCCTGGACAGCAGTTCGAGGCCCTCCTCCACCCGCAGGTACCTGCCTGCCCTCATCCCTGGTGCCTAGTGGTAGGCAGCTCTGGTTTACTGGGTAAGTAATCCTTTTGTGTTTTTCTATTTCTGTACTCTGTATATGCCGTGTATGTATTTTTTGTATTCTGTTTATGCCGTTTATTTCATAGCCCACTTTTCCTCTTGTGATCCTCTGCACTGCGCCTTTCTTCCCCCCCTGTTCTTAGCGCTCGCTCCGCTCCCGCCCGTTTTTCCTCTTCACTGGCTCCGGATGGTCTACGTTTCCCCTGCCGCTGCCTCCCCTGCAGCCCCACTCCCCGTGCACACCCATTGGCCCTCCATCCCTCCTCCCAGCTGCTCCACCCTCCCACCCCACCCTCTTAATGGCGGCCTGCTGCACGGAGCCCCGTGTGACTCCCTGACCTGGTTGTGGCCAGGAGTCCACTTGGCTCCACCAGTCTGCCCCGTGCTCCTGATCCGTCCGCCTGCCGCCTGGACAGCAGTTTGAAGCCCTCCTCCACCCGCAGGCACCCGCCTACGCCTCATCCCTGGTGCCTAGTGGTGGCAGCATTTGTGTTTTTCTATTTCTGTACTCTGTATATGCTGTGTACATATTTTTTTTGTATTCTCTTTATGCAATTTTTTTCATAGCCTCCTATTCCTCTTTTGATCCTCTGCACTGCGCCTTTCTGCCGTCCTGTCCCCCCGTTCTTAGTGCTCGCTGCGCTCCCTCTCTCCCACCCGTTTTTCGTCTTCACCGGCTCCAGATGGTCTCCGTTTCCCCTGCTGTTGCCTCCCCTGCGCCCCCAGCCCCATGAACATTCATTGGCCCTCTCTCCCTTCTCCCAGCTGCTCCACCCTCCCACCCCGCCCTCTTAATGGCAGCTGCGCCGCAGGCGCACCAGAGGCAAGCCCGTCTGCGCCTGTCCACACGTGGAGCATACCCAGTGCCAGTCCCCGGGTCCCCCCAGCCAAGACCCCCCAGACAACACTACTCCACAAACACACTCCACTCCCTCAACCCAAGACCACGCCCGCCAGCACCCAAACCAACCCCCAACACACACAGGGACCCTTCACCTGCTACGCCTGCCGATTTTCCTGCTCCACCTCTCACACCTCTAACACTCACACGCCCCACACCAACACCTAGCATCCCCCACACCAAACACCACAACCTCAACACAACAGACTCCTGCATAAACCCCACACACCCCAACAGGCCCCAACACAAAAAAAAAACGCAAACTGAACACACTCCACGACAACACCTCCACAACCCACAGCAACACCACAAGCACCCACACCAACATCATCGCACAACACAACAACAACACCCCCCACAACCATCTCAACTGCCTACTCCTAAACACCCGATCCCTACACAAACACGCCATAGAACTCTGGGACCTCATCACATCACACTCACCTGACATCGTCTTCCTCACGGAAACCTGGACAAACCACTTATCTGAGCCCGACACAGCCACAGACACCCCTAACGGGTACAAACTCCAAAGCAAAGACCGCCTAAACAAACCAGGAGGTGGCACCGCCATCCTGCACAAAGACACCATTAAGGTCCCCACCAACACACACAACACCCTCGACAGCGCATAACAAATGCACTTCCTAATCCACATAAACAACAATACCACCCCCAGAGGTACACTCATATACAGACCCCCAGGGCCACGCCCCCACTTCTGCAACACCATCACCGACACCATCAGCCCTCACGCACTCATCTCCACAGACTACATCCTCCTCTGTGATTTCAACTTTCACCTGGAGAACCCTCAAGACCACAACTCCTCCTCCCTCCTAGACAGCCTCACCAACCCCAGACTTAAACAACTCGTCACAGCACCCACACACTCAGCAGAACACACACTAGACGCAATCATCACTTCGAGCCAACACATAACCTACACCCACACCACCAAACTCCACTGGACTGACCACCACTGCGTCCACTTCTCCTTCGCCAAACCCCCCCACAAACCACCACCAACACACCAAGCCCTAATGCTTGTGGGACAAGATCCCCACAGAACACCTGAACTCCCAACTGGTACAGAACCCCCCGCCCACACCAACGACCCCAACACTGCTGACCACAGCCTTGCAAAATGGATCACCACCTGCGCAGACTCACTCGCCCCCCTCAGCAAAAACATCAGCACCCACAACATCTAGAACGCCCCATGGTTCACCACTGAACTCCAAGACTGCAAACGCAAATGCTGCAATGCAGAGAAAGCCTGGCGACAAGAACACTCAACCACCATCTTCTCCACCCTCAAAACCTCCATTCACAATCAGCACCACCTCATATGCACCACCAAAAGTGCATACTACAAGAAACGCATAAATAGTAACTCCCACAACAGCAAGGAACTCTTTACCATCATCAAAGAGCTCTCTACCCAAAGCCAGCAACGTAGACCCCATGCGCACACAACTCCACTGCGACTTACTCTCAAACCCCTTGAACTGCAAAATCCTGGACATACACAATAGATTCACACCACACACACCCACCACACACACCCTCCACATACCCCCCTACCTGTTCAACACAGACCCCCCTCACACACCCCCCAACCTACTAACCACCTGGGCCCCAACCACCGACAAAGAAACTGAAACAACAATGAATTCCATCTACTCTGGATCCCCCTCTGACCCCTGCCCCCATCAACAACAAAGCCAGCCCAACCATCGCCCCCAATCTTTGCGACATAATCAACACCTCATTAGACACTGCCACCTTCCCAGACCCCTGGAAGCACGCAGAAATCACTGCACTCCTAAAAAAAGCCCAAAGCTGACCCGGACGACCTCTCCAATTACCACCCCATCTCTCACCTCCCTTTCCCCGCCAAGGTCGCTGAAAAACTAGTAAACACCCGCCTATCCCACTTCCTTGAGGAAAACAACACACTCGCCCCTCCCAGTCCGGGTTCTGCAAGAACCACAGCACGGAAACCACCCTCATCGCATGTACTGACGACATCAGAACCAGAGTCGACAAGGGTGAGACCGTCACACTCATCCTCCTGGACCTCTCCGCAGCATTTGACATGGTCTGCCATCATACACTCTGCACACGCCTCCACAACACAGGGATCCGACACAAAGCCGACACTGGCTCACCTCCTTCCTCACCGATAGAAACCAAAAATTCCACCTCCCCCTTTCCATTCCACTGCCACCAAGGATCCTCCCTCAGCCATACCCTCTTCAACATTACATCACCCCGCTCGCTAGCATCCTCCGACTACACAGAATCACCATATTCTCCTACATAGATGACACCCAACTCATCATCTCCCTCACCTGCACCCTTACTACCGCCAAAACCAACCACCATACTGCACTCCTTGACACCGCCACTTGGATGACAGCCAACCACCTCAAGCTCAACTCCAACAAAACTGAAATAATCCAAATCCAAAAACAATCTTTATTCGGATTTTACTCCATAAAAGATAAACAATCTATTTAAAATAAGAAGGTTATACAATAAAATACTTCAAGATACATTACTAGTGAATAAATAGATAAGAACCTTTGCTGCAACAAATTAGGCGGTTATTCATTCTCAAATCTGAGTTTTTCTAGATAAGACAACTTTTTCCTCTGTTCTATTGCATGTAGAACAAATTTGATCACTGCTTCACATTTCTCATTGGAATCCAATTTAGATAAATAGTTAAAAGCTTCTCTACAATAAAAGAACTTGTTAGTAATAAATAGAGTTTTTAAAAATAGTTTCCTAATATCATGATAAAATACAAGATGTAATAAAGTGCATTGTAGATTGTGCAAAACGTACCACACAGGGGCACTTCGGTAGGCTTTTACTCCAGATCCTCACCTTTGGGAAGGCTACCAAAAAGTGCAACTTTCTGAAACGTAATCGAGTCAGATAAAATCTATGCTGAGTGTTAACAACTGTCAATAAGTAATTAGGTATTACCTCGTTGTTTTCGATCATTTAGAGTGCTACTGTTGATTTCATGCATTCTCTATTTTCTCTATCACTAACCCTCCATGCCATTAATTGGTTTTTCAATTCTTTCTTACTAAATTGGAGGACTTTGCCCGGGTTGTCCAAATTTGGTTCTAGATTTATACCTTTCAACAGATCTTTTAAATGCATGAACCATGGGATTCTATTCCAATATTCTAATGTAAGACAATCTTTAATAATCTTTTGGGTAAAATGCGTCCCTTATTTTGACCAAATACCATGCCAAGCCGACAACGCATTAATATATATTAGATCCTCCACGTAAGGGCTGCCCAGTTCCTTATGTACCATTTATGTGGAGGTGGTATTTGGGACTGCAAGTAATCTGTTAAAAAATTTGTTCTCTAGCACTTGTAATGAATGGATCTCGGGCATCAGGCCCCAAATGGCAGAACCATATGTGATGCTGCTGATTGATTTGCTTTTGTAAATTTGCAGCATTTCCCTTAGGGGTTTATTACCAATTTTTGGGGAAAATCTAAAGACAGCCTCAGTTGTCCTAATATACTTCATCTTAATAATTTCTAGGTGTTGTTTCCAATGACCCATATTAGAAAATTGAATACCCAAGTATGCAAATCCATTCACCTCTTCACATTTATGGCCCTTAATAAAGTAAGTTTTCTTCCTGGCCTTTCCCTGTCCACAAGTCATTACCACTGTTTTACTCATATTCAACATCATATCTCTTTCCTCCATAAATTCCACAAATCCCTCAATTAACCGCTGCAACCCATTTGCAGTTCGTGACAGCAGTACTGCATCATCTGCATATAAAAGAATTGGGATAGAACATTCTCCTATTTTAGGGCTATCATTTTCGATATATTTTAGGTGGGCATCTACTCCATTTATGTAAAGGGAGAATAGGAGAGGCGCCAGAGCACAACCTTAGCGTACTCCTCTCCCTATCCTAAAACCTGGGGTGCACTCACCATTTCTTCCATATCTCACCCGTGCTGTTAGATGATTGTATAGTTGCGCCAGGAAGCTTATTATATCTGAGGGCGCACCTATATCTGTTAAAACTTTCCACAACTTAGTATGATTCACCAAATCAAAAGCACTGCTAAGATCTGCAAAACAAAGGAACACATGACCCTTCTTTGCTATTGTATATTTACTTATTATTAGGTTAAGGTTTATACATTGTTCCAGGGTACCAAGCCCAGGCCTAAATCCCAATTGGGCCTCTGTGAGTATATGATTGTAAGTTGCCGATGATTCTAATCTTTCTAAGAGTACTCTTCCCAGCAGTTTAACAGAGGTATCTAAAAGTGAAATTGGCCGATAGTATTTGGGGTGGCCTCTATCTCCCTTTTTAAAAATAGGGACAGTTATACTTTCACTCCATGTTGTAAAATATATCCCTTTGTCACACTCAAAAAAACTTGGGTAAAAATAGGGCACCATAAATCAACATGTCTCAAATAAGCATCTACTGGTACCCCGTCAGGGCCCGGCGCCTTCCCTTTCGGGCATCTTCCCATAGCAGATTTCACTTCCCCTAGACTAACTGGTTTCAAGAAGGGTGGCTTGATCTCAATTATCCCAATATTTGATGGGTGAATAGTCAAATTGTCTGGGTTAAAAATTGAGCCGAAATGAGAAAGCCATTCCAATGAAGGAACGTGTACTGTTATTTCTGGTACATCACTATTTTTTAGGAATGGTTGGTTAATTGTTTTCCAGAATAGAGTACTATCTCTTAATGTCGTTGCTTGCTCAAGATTAGCCCATGCCCTAGCTCTCAACTGTGCCTTCCTGGTCTTTAATGCATGTTTATAGTTAGAGCGCTTAATAATTACTTCTTCTCTATTTCTTGGTCGGGCATGCAGAGCTTGTTTTAGTTCCTGGCTAGCTGATGAGCAATTGTGATCAAACCACCCCACTTTTTCACTCTTTTTTTTCCCTGATGTTCTCACTAAGCTTCCTGCAATGGCGTTTCTGAGCTGGTTGAAGGATCCTAAGATCGTATATGGATTTTGGTTATACTCTGTGCATGTGAAAATTTCTTGACGGTGTTGTGTGACAACTTTATTCATCACATCTATTTCATTTACCCCAGTCCATTTAATTGCAAATCCGTTTTCCCTTCTTATTCCTATATCCATTGCTAATCATTCACCTATATTAAAGGGTTTGGCTAATCTTATAGTCAGTAACAAGGAGTAATGATCACTATAGATGGTAGGCTCAATCTTCAATGAATCAACCATATCCACATAACTCTTGGACATTAGTATATGGTCGATTAGCGAGAAGTGTCCTCTTCCTACAAATGACGGAAGCTTCACTCCTTTATGCCCATCTTGTTCCATCAGCTCTAAGTCAAGTCTAAATAAAATTTAATTCAATGCGGTTCCATAGTTATTGTGCAAAAAGTGCAGTTGAGCACTTCCCCCATCGTCGATAAATCCACATGTCTTTCCTATAGTATTCTTGCATGTCCCGGTATTAAAATCTCCAACCCATATTATTATATAGCTTGAGGTTATGTCCTTTACAAAGGCCTGTAGATCATCTTGAAGAGTGGATGCCACTACTCTATTGGTACCATCAAAGTTATTATTGTAATAGTTTATTAATAGAATTCCTGAAATCCCATCTATCCGAAGATATAAAAACTGGTAGTGAGGGGAATCAAGGGAGGATTTCACCAGTGTATACGGTACCAATGTTGAAATCAAAATTGCTAGTCCTCCCTTTGCCCTTCCCCTGGCTGAGGCCGAGGCTGGTGTAGAGAAAGTGGCATAGCCTTCCATAAAAAAGGATCCCGTGTGCCATGTCTCTTGTAGGCAGATTATATGTGATGAACCTATTATAGTCTGCCTTTCCTTCTCAACCATTTTCGTTTTTACTCCAGCTATATTCCACAACATGAGTATAATTAGGTCTCCTACTAAGGGTCTCCCATCTATCTCAGTGTCGCCATTACTACTTAAAGATTTTGAGTTGGGCACTATAGTGAAAGGTTTTGTTTTATTTGATAACAAAATCACTTTCCTACTCACGTTCTCCTGTAGTCAATCTAGATCCTCCATATTACTCAGGGGGGCAAAACGGTTGGAGTACTCTACTTTATTATGCCTATCCAAGGTACTGTATGTATTCCCTGTAGCCCCTGTATCTCTTGTGCCTGAGGTATTCATCATTCTGTAAAAGTATCCTAGGGGAACAGCCATAATCTCCCTCCTCAAATTTTTACAATTTCGATGTCTTATATCCAAGTCTGCTAGTAGTTGGCACAAAAAACAAGGATTACAAAAGTTGACCACAATACAATCTTCCTCTTCTTCCTCCAGATTTCCCACCCAGTCAACTCTCCTTGCATATAAGATTTCACAAAATAGTATCTGGTGTACACATATTCCCTAACATCCAGTGTACTACTTTATTGAGTAAATCTGGCCAGGTCTCAATGATGTTTGATCCCAGTTTGGGAACATTTTTGAGAATTATTGTATATGGAGTAGCATCTGGCGGTAGTTGTAATACCTCTTTTACAGGTCTATCTCTAGTCAGGGACTGGCATCTATGATTTCTATCCAAATGCTCCATTTGATTAATCATAGGTGCCTTAGACTGAGGGATTTCTTCCTATATGGGGTGCCAACATTTCATACTCCTTTTGTTAGGATCTGCTGTCCCTGTCGATGCACTATTCCTTGAGACTGCAGCCTCTTGATTCTCATTTGATATAAGATCACTGCCAAGAGGCAGAGTTTCCATTTTAGTCATTGAATTAACACTTACTTCTATCTTGGTTATGCGTTCTTTTATCTCCTTAAATTCTAACAGTACTTTTGACTCTATATGGTCTAACTTGCCATGCAGTTTCTTAAAAAGGGTTTCCATACGTTTTTGTAAATAACCATCGTTATCTGATGATAGTACTACTGCATGACCCCCATGCTTTTCGGTGATTTTTTTGTTACTCTTGGGAAGCTCTGGGTATACTAGCATAGACTTGGATTTAGTAATCTGACTGCTTCTTTTTTTCTTGGGTGGTGAAGAGATTTGGTCATCTGTACTGTTCGGTGAATCAATTTCCTCTATTATATCTGTAGGGAGTAGAGAGCCTAGGGAAAATCTAGAGTCCGGCCCAATACATTTTCCTTTTGGGGGTTTTAGTTCAGAAGTTAAGCCTACAGCCTCAAAGCTCACTTCGGTGATAGCCTCATGTAGGACATTTTTTGTTGCCACTAAACATGCTTCAGCATTAATGATTTCTTCGTTTATTTTTCCCATTGCATCTGTAAGGTAATTGGTAATCGTATTAGTACTTCTCTGGGTATTTGTGATAATACCGTTCCCTATTTGGTTTTGCTTTCTTTTCCCCATTATATATAAGGGGTTAACTATGTTAGGGACTCTTAGCTAGTCACAGGCAGGGTATATGCGATTTCTAAATCAGATATCAACAGGGTGTGCCCAGCCCAGCCTCCTCCTGGCTCTGGCGGGCACAAGGCGGGGGTACAAAAGAGTTATTTAGGGCTCCTGCCCCTGTCCACAGAGCCGACACAGCTGCAAGTCTGAGTCTTTAAACGTCTCCTTACAGCCCTGTATCACGCTGAGTCATGGAATCCACAGGGGAGTCAGCCTGAAAAAAACACATCCCAACCCTATGTGTAGGTACCGATATCAGTAGGTGCTGAAAGAAGGATGTCAGGTGGGTGGCCCAGCCCAGCCTCTGTCAGGCGCAGGACGGGCGCAGGACGGGCCCACCCTTGGCGCGCGTCCCATGTAGCCAGAGCGCGAACACAAATTTAAAGGGCTCCTGCCCTCAATCAGGACGCGGCCTCCTCCTCCTGTTGCCAAACCCGCTTCCCGCGGTAGCGCGAACACAAATTTAAAGGGCTTCTGCCCTCAATCAGGACGCCACCTCCTCCTCCTGCTGCCAAACGCGCTTCCCGTGGTAGCGGGAGCGAGAACACAAATTTAAAGGTCTCCTGCCCTCAATCAGGACGCCGCCTCCTCCTTCTGCTGCCAAACGCGCTTCCCGAGGAAACCGAAATAATCATGTTTGGCCCCAACAAAACCATATGGGATGACTCCTGGTGGCCCACCACCCTAGGCCCCGCACCTACCCCCGCGACCCACGCACGCAACCTTGGCATCATCCTGGAACCTTCCCTCTCAATGACCCAACAAATCAACGCCGTCACCTCCTCCTGTTTCAACACACTTTGAACGCTGAAAAAAACCTTCAAATGGATTCCCATTGAGACCCGAAAGACCGTCTCCCATGCACTCATCAGCAGCAGGCTAGACTACGGAAACACCCTCTACGCCGGCATCACACTCAAACGCAAACTCCAGAGAATCCAGAACACAGCTGCATGCCTCATCCTGGACCTCCCTCGCCATGAACACATCTCATCACACCTCAAATCCCTTCACTGGCTCCCCATCGACAAAAGGATCACCTTCAAAATCCTCATCCACGGGCTCAAGTCCCTCCACAACACCGGCCCAAGCTATATCAACGAAACAGTGAACTTCCACACTCCCAACCGCCACCTCCGATCTGCCGACCTTACACTCGCCACAGTCCCCCGCATCAAATGCATCACCACAGGAGGCAGATACTTCTACCTCGCCCCCAAGGCCTGGAACTCCCTCCACACCGACCTCAGCAAGACCCAAGACCTGCTTTTTAGAAAGAAACTCAAGACATGACTGTTCAAACAGTGACCCTCCTTCCCACCCCCCCCAAGTGCCTTGAGACCCTCACGGGTGAGTAACGCGCTCTATACATTTCTATGATTTATTGTTTGATTGAAGCCAAGAAGAAATCTCCCGTGGGTCCACAGAATCTTCCCCCTGCTAACACAGGCACCAAACCTCTACTTCACTGGTCCTCTAGGTCCCCTCTCATCATGACGAGCGTGGTCCCTGGAACACTTGAGCTGGATTTCAAGTGACCCTGACAGTCCAGTGGTCCATCTGTCCAAATTTGGTGGAGGTAAGTCCTTGCCTCCCCACACCCAACAGTAATCCTGTGTACTGCATCAACTGCAGCTGCTAGGGCTTCTGTGCACTTTTGTAAGAAATCCTTTGTGCACAGCACAGCACAGCCCTGGCCCTCACTGAGTTGACCACCGGCTTTGTGGGACCCTCATTTATAGTGTTTAGACAACCGCCATGCTCAGTCTCCTTGAACCTGTGTTCAAGTACTTCTGTGGGTTCTGCCTGCTTCTGTGTGGGCTCTCTGTGTTGGTGGGCACCGACTCTGTCTCCACATCCAAGTGGCGATCTCCTGGTCCTTCCTGGGCCCAGGCAGCACCCTTTTGCTTCAAACACGACCTTTGCAGCTAGCAAGGCTTTTTTGTGGTCTTTCTGCATGAAAACAACTCTGCATCCTCCAGCACGCCGTAGGACACTTTCTATGCAAAGGAGAAGTTCCTGGCATCTTCCGTTGTTGCAGAATCTTCAGCTTCTTCCACCCAGAGGCAGCAATTTTGAACCTTCTTCCGGGGTTTAGTGGGCTCCTGCCCCCCCTGGACACTTTTGTGACTCTCTGACTTGGTCCCCTTCCTTTGCAGGTCCACAGGTCCAGGAATCCATCTTCAGTGCTTTGCAGTCAGTTGTGGTCTTTGCAGAATCTCCTATCACGGCTTTAGTGTGTTTCTGGGGAACTAGGGCAACTTTACTCCTACTTTTCAGGGTCTTGGGGTGGGGTATCTTGGACACCCTTCATTTTGTCTTACACTACCAGCGACCCTCTACACACTACACTAGGCCTGGGGTCCCTAAGTGGTTCGCATTCCACTTTCTTAGTATATGGTTTGTGTTGCCCCTAGGCCTATTGCATCCTATTGTATTCTACAGTGTTTGCACTACTTTTCTAACTGTTTACTTACCTGATTTTGGTTTGTGTGTATATTGTGTGTATTTTACTTACCTCCTAAAGGAGTATATCCTCTGAGATATGTTTGGCACATTGTTACTAAAATAAAGTACCTTTCTGTTTAGTAATTCTGAGTATTGTGATTCTTATGATATAGTGCTATATGATATAAGTGGTATAGCAGGAGCTTTGCATGTCTCCTAGTTCAGCCTAAGCTGCTCTGCTATAGCTACCTCTATCAGCATTAGCTGCTAGAAAATTACCAATCTACTAATAAGGGATAACTGGGCCTGGCACAAGGCGTAAGTGCCATCAGGTACCCACTATAAGCCAGGGCAGCCCCCTACACTTCCTTCTTGCATAATTCTTCATTACGACTGGTAGTGTGTCCTGAGGAAACTTGCTGTACTTTACTCCTGCTTTCCTGCGCTTTGAGGCGGGGTACTTTACTTACCTTTGGTGTTTTCCTACACTCCCAGCACCCCTTTACACACTACACTTGCCTAGGGTGGAATTCGACATTCGCATTCCACTTTCTTAGTATATGGTTTGTGTTGCCCCCAGGCCCATTGCAATCTGTTGTATTTACTACTGTTTACACTATTCTATGACTGTTTACTTACCTGATTTTGGTTACTTGTGTATAATACTTACCTCCAGAAGGAGTATTGCCTCTGAGATATTTTTGGCCTTGTGTCACTAAAATAAAGTACCTTTATTTTTGGTAACCCTGAGTATTGTCTTTTATTGTGTATAAATACTGTGTAACTATAGTGGTATTGCAGGATCTTTGCATGTCTCCTAGTTTATCCTTGGCTGCTCTGCTTCTGCTACCCCTAGACTGCCTAAGCTGCTACAACACTGCCTACATTTCACTAATAAAGGATAACTGGACCTGGTATAAGGTGTAAGTACCTTAGGTACCCACTACAAACCAGGCCAGCCTCCTACAAGCACTGACTGATATTTTGCACAATATAGGGAATACCCATACTTTCCCATACATATAATTGCATCAAAATGGCACCTGTCTGACCTACTGTACTGGACATGAGGGAGTGACCTCACTCTGCCGGCGGATGTCACGGTGGTAGGCAGTTACAACTGCAGTAGACATTGCCGTTGAAACACATTGCTGCCTTTAGCAAACTTAGCCCAATGGCGATGTACACCAGTGGTGATGGTCCTGTACCTTGGGGTATGGAAATGTGTACTTATGCATAGGCAGACATTCAGTAGTGTCACATGGTAGATTGTGTGTAATGAAACTTCGTTCGTACACAGCACAGATTGCAGCATGGCCAACAATAATGTAGTGAGAAATGTTTCTGTAGACACTCCATGTTATGGACAATTATGAGTGCTGGTCATATATGTGTAGTCAATTCCAGGTAGTGATCATGCAAGTGCTGACCCTAGGGGTACATAGGCGGCGGAGCACCCACTGTAGGAAGTGGTGGGAGTACCCGAGATGCTGGGCCTAGAAGACCGCGGGGGATGTCCTCCCAACGAGGGAGGGGTGCCCATTGGACCTTGACCCCCCTAATGGTCTGCATTTTGGCGGTGGCCTACCTTGAGGTGGATGGGCATTTGAGGGCAGCACAGCAGCTGCAAGCGGTAAGTACTGACTACAGACATTTAAATACCTCTGCCACTTCAGTGTCTGATGTGTAAGTATCTTAACTCTAAAAATGTGGTAAGTTCTTAAGGTAAAGGATCTTCCAGGAACACAGTAGTACAGTTGGTACCATTGATACACAGGTGTGGACATGGTATTGGGTATATGGAAGAATCACTCACCTATGTTAAGCCTATTGTATGACACACAAAAAAGGGGACACACTGCCTCACACTGCAGCATAAAATAGCCCCAATACATCATGGTAAATGCAGTCATTTGATTTAAAGATAGAGACATTTTTCAAAAAGTCTTTCACCTTAAATAGGTGCAGCAAGTGCAGTATCTCTGGACACGTGTTTCTGGCTTTCGGCCGTCATCAGCAGAGAGAAAATACATCTGAAGAGGTTGCTTGAAATGCCACCGATCGTCTTCACAGGTTTTTATACCACTCAGTAGGCAAACAGGTGCCTCACCAGAGCTCATCCGCTCGCAGACTCACGGGAGCTGTCAATTAGACACAAAAAAAGGGAACACACTGCCTCATACTCCAGCATAAAACAGCCTTATCTCTATCTTTGAATCAAATGTGTAACCTGCTGTGTCATCCTTCCCACCTACTGATCCATACTCCAGATATCCTTTTAGTAAATTGTCAAGCCATTTGGTCTCATTCCATTCCTATCCCACTAAATCTAGCTCTATGTACAACATAGGGTCTTATAGGTGAGAAACAGGCCATGTATTTCTGAGTTGTAAAACAGATGCCAACTTAATGTGAGGGTGTTATCTCATTTAGATAGTTCACATGGCATACTTGCTACACTTACTGAAATGTGTGAGGAGGTGTCCCCAGCATTAAGTGAGGACTGTACTTTGGCAAATGTGATGTTTAATCAGGGTGATTGTCCCACATGATGAAAAGCATGGCGATAATCATACATTCCTGGTTCAAGACATATAGGCCCTCATTTTAACATTGGCGGTAAATGCCGCCTACCGCCAAAGTGACGGCTGGCAAAAGACAGTCGCCGCTGCTAACATCTGTCCGCCAGATTATGACCACAGATGGATTCACACCACAAGAAGAGCAGAAATCCAGTGGTGGGCATACTGGCGGATGGTGTTAAGGTGGCACTGCTACCACCAGCAGCGCCACACCAGTAGCTTTCCGGCAGCCGTATTGTGACAAATAATACAGCCTGCCGGTAATCTGCTGGCTGTAGCAGTGCCCTTCCCGTTCCCTGCTGGAAGCCCCTGGGATGCATGTAAGTTGGGCTTCCGACAGGGGAGGGGGCGGGGGTGTAGTGTGTGGGTTTTTGTGCATGAATGTGTGAGTGTATGCGTGAATGCAACTGTGTGTGTAGTGTTGTTTGTGTGGGTGTATGCATGTGTGAGAAGGTGTGTAAGAATGGAAATGTGAATGCATGTCTGTGTGTCTGTGTGAATGTGTGTACTGATGTGTGTGAGAATGAATGGATGCTTGCATGAATGAATGCATGTATGTCAGCGTGAGTGAGTGTGTGTGTGCATGGTGCATATCTGCAAGTGTGCGTGAATGGGGGTGGGGTATTGAAAAGGGGAAGCGTGAATGGAGTGGGTGGGTGGTGTCTGGGGAGTGTTGGGGGGTGGGTGAGCCTCCTACCGGTGATAGGGATGGAATTCCCTGTCACAGTAGGGCCTACCACCATGGTTTTCATGGTGTTACGAATACCACAAAAAACATGGAGGCAGGCAGGGTCAAAATGCCACCAGCAGTACAATAGCAGCCACCGGGCTGGAGATTGTTATCTCCAGCCCGGGGGTTGCTACCACCATGGCAGTCGGAGTGGTAAATTGGCAGGGTTGCTGTAGCCAACCAACCAATGTCATAATGTGGCAGTGTATACCGCCAGCCTGTTGGCGGTACTACTGCCAGATTATCACCTACCGCCGGGGTCATAATGGCCTCCATATACATGTGAGTTCAGACTAGCTGTACTATGTACATATTGAGAAGGTATTGGGAAGGTAAGTGGCTAGCCTACTATTCACTTAGCCAATTTATTTTGCCCATCCTACATAGGGAAGAACCTCTCCTATATAGGTACAATATCCACTGATTTTTGGCAGATTCTTGTGCACATTGGTACTTCCTGCCATTTGTAAGATTCAAGATATAGGTTTGCCACACTTACGTTTGCTATTCTGAATATGTTTTGAAGTATTTTAGTATTCATAAGCTCTTTTTACCATGACTACATAGTGTTGCTGGTATTGTAGTTGACAGTTACTTGTTGGTGGAATGGTATTTGTTAGTCAAATTGCTGGACTCTAGGTGTATGTGTCAATCATGGTTACTGTAGATGTGGTTTATGTCAGTGTAACTGCATTCCAAATATGTAAGGTGACTCATGTTGAAGTGTTGATAGTGATGTTGGTCATTTGATCAGGTCATCTTGAGGTTTCTTCTCTGCATGATTAATTGAATTGTATGTGGCCTTCATGCATATAACAGGTGTCAATCATATTGAAGGGGTTGTCATGCTCCCTGTGACACTCTGTGGGTGTATCCTGTGTGTTGAGTAGACCTCTAGTGCCGAACATTACTTTGTTTTCTATGTGAGAATGACAGAGATGAGTAGGTCTTGATTGTCTGTATAATCCTTCACAAAAAACTAAGTTGATACATGTGTTGGAAAAATGGTTTGGGATTCTATCATACTTCAAACTTGGATATGGCGAATGTTGTAGATGCATCTGAGTCACTTGTCATTGTGAATGTTTTAGACATAATTACATTTTAGAGATGTCATAGCTAAGGAACGTGGTGTGTGGAAATTGGATTGTGATGAGGTGACGTTCTTTGAACATAATATCTGACAATGGACTGAGCAAGTGTAGATTTGGAGTAGGTATGAATTTGATATCAAAATGAACACTGATTTCCATGTTGTTTCACAGTGATGCTCTGTTTAGGGAAACACTTATTATGTTGACAAATCATCTTGTGCAGGGATACTGTATGTCTTAGCTGTACTTATGGGATGGTGATGTAGGGGTCAGATAGTAGGCTCTTGTTGGGTGTGACATTGTTGTTGTAGGGAACTGGCCTCTTGTTTGCAGTACCCCCCACTTTTTGCCTGATATCTGATGCCAACTTGAATAAGTGTGCGCTGGGATCCTGCTAACTTGTACCATTGTTTTTTAATTGGCCCACCCCCTGGCCCACAGCTAAGTCCTTTATAAAAGGTGCCAGAGGTAACAAGTGCTCAGTGACCAGGGAGGGTCCCTAAAGGCTGAAGCACATATTGTGCCACTCTAAGGGACCCCTCACCAAGCACATGCACACTGCCAATGCAGCTTGTGTGTGCCTGTGTGGAGAAAAAGGTAAGGTCGACATGACATCCCCCTCAAGGTGCTATGCCCACAAACCACTGTGTGAGCCATAGGTAAGTTACCTCTCTAGCAGACCTTAGAGCCCTAAGGCAGTATGCACTATCCCACAGGTGAGGGCCTAGTTGCATGAGCAATGTGCCCTACAGTGTTTAAAGTCAATTCTTAGACATTGTAAGTGCAGTGTGGCCATACTGAGCATATGGGCTGGGAGTTTGTCATTACGAACTCCACAGCTCTGTAATGGCTTCACTGAAGTCTGGAAAGTTTAGTCTCAATCTTCTCAGCACAATAAACCCACACTGATGCCAGTGTTGGATTTATTGAAAAATGCACCCAGAGGGCATCTTAGGGATACCTCCCGTATTTTACCCAATCCTTTAGGGTAGGACTGACTGGTTCATTAAGAGACAAGTTTCTGACCTTCTGGGGTGAGGACCAGCAAACTCTTAAAAGCCTCAAGACGACTGCCTGAACCCCAGAAAACTAAGAACTCCCGGGGACAGTGGCCCTGTCCTACCTACTCTGAACCCAAAGCCCACAGCCCGTATCCAGGTGCCTACCCTAGGTTGACCCCTCCTGTCCAACATGACGACTCCTGCAGCCTGAATCCAGAGAACCACCCTGACTGTGACAGAACTGGATGAAGATTCCCAACACCAAAATGTACCCCTGCACCCACAGCCTTGGGGAATCTGACCTTCGGGGCAGCAACATCCAGTAGGCGGCCCTCCTCCTTGTCCAGCCTGGACTTTCCCTGCAGCATCTTTGTGACCCCTGAGGTCCTCCTATAGTAAAGCTC
Organism: Pleurodeles waltl; assembly: GCF_031143425.1. Lineage (NCBI taxonomy): Eukaryota > Metazoa > Chordata > Amphibia > Caudata > Salamandridae > Pleurodeles > Pleurodeles waltl. The sequence goes on from NC_090448.1 coordinate 595,992,331, forward strand.
TGTGAGCCCTACGCTGTGCTTGCACTTTGCACCCGGTCCCCCCTGCGCAGCTGAGATTGTGTGTTTGGTGCTGACCTGTGGCCCCCCATTGCTCCTTTAAGCTCCTCAGGTCTGTGAAGACGGGGGTACTTACTTGCAAGCAGGCCTAACTCTGAGTGCCTCCAGTCTCCATAGGAGCCCATGTTAAATTGACCTCAACATTGACCTCTGTAGCTGATCAGGCCCTGTGTTGCTGATGGTGGGTGTTTGGGGTTAACTTGAACCCCAACCTGTGGACTTCCTAACCCCCAGAGACTGGAGCTGTAAGTCTTTTTACTTACCTCAAAACTGTGCTAACTTCTCTTCCCCTTTAGAACTGCTCCTGAAAATTGCAGTGTCAACTTTGAAAACATATAATTGCTAGTTATTCAAAAAACGTATAACTTGCCAATTTGAAACTAAGTGGTATTGATGCATATGTTGGATACTTAGTGACAAGTGGACCTACCTGCAACTTGAATCTTGTGGTTCTAGAAATAAAGTAACAAAATATATTTTTGCTATATAAAAATCCATTGGCCTGTAGTTAGTCATTGAGTGTGCCTTAATTATTTGCTGTGTGTGTTTAACAAATGACTTCTGATAAGCCTAACTGCTCGACCACACTACCACAAAAGAGAGCATTAGTATTATCTACTTTAGCCTCTGTTAAGCCTCTGGGGAACCGCTTGACTCTGTGTACACAATGGGAGTCATTTTGACCCTGGTGGTCAGTGGTAATGTGGCGGTGGCGGTGGCAGCACATTCACCATACCTGCAGTCACCCACCCACGACAGCATCCCCCAGCACCTTCAACCCTATCATCTCAAGACACATAAACACCCACACCCACACCCACCCACCCAACAGTTTGCTCCTTGCCCCACTCCTCTCCCACCCTGTGATACCCTTAAACGTCCAGTGTTCCTCCCCAAGGCTGGCCCTTCCACCTCTAAGACCTCCCCAGCTGCCCTGCAAGTACCTATGCCCCTCCCCCTGCCAAGAAGTCTACCCCTCCTAAGAAAACCCAACCCTCCCCTAAACCTAAGATGAAGCCAAGACCACCCCAAGCAATATCCCAAAGGCCCCTGTCCAACACTTAAACCCAAATCCCCCACCATCCCACCCCCATACCCCTGAGGTACCTGCCTGCCTCCCTGATGCCCATAACTGTGTAGGTTACATGACAGTTAGCTCGGGGCACAGATATGTGCACTGTATGCATTGGCACTCTTCTTTATGTCTGGCCTATGTCCTTTGTTGTTCCTAGTAATTTTGTTTAGTAATAATTTGACCCAAACTGTTGATGGTTTCCTGCTTCAATCTTTGTCATTCATCTCTTTCCGTAGTATGGAGGTATTCATGGGTGACATTAGTTATGTGTTTGTGTGTGTGTGTGTGTGCTGCTTGGATCACCTGTGTTGTTAAGTCAGTATGTGCGGTTACATCCTTTCGGCAGTCTAAAAATATGCCAGTTTCTCACAAATAAAATAAACCCCAGGAATCATTGCATCTTCTCTGTTAATTTACAAGTTGAAATTTCCATGAACTTCAAAAGTGTGCTCACATTCACTCTTTCCCACAAACACATTTTCAGTGGTAGACTTTTCCATCCAGATGCACAATCTCCCTTTCCGTTCCCAATATAGAACTAATACAGCTAGATTTCCGGCTAACTGGTGCTCTATTTATTCTTTTTCCATCGATTTTGATTTTGGAAAGTTCATCTGGTTGTGTTCTAGCTTCCAACTCTCCCCTCCTGTCTTCAACTAAATTCAATAACTTTATTTCTACATCTAATAAAAGACAAGTTAAGTTGTGTCTATGTGCATATATGGTATCTAAGATGGAAACAGGTTTGAATTATTTTTATTTCCAAAAGGGCTGGACGTCTATTCAAATTATCAACTATTGGAATTTCTCAAAGAACCAAGTCACAATTGGAAAAATAATACTGATAATGTCCTGTCCCATAAAGTAACCTCAATAACAGGCTACATGAAATCCCATAAGTCACAGGGATTTGTTGATAAGTAATACCTTCTGAAACAGAAGCAGGAAATTGAGTACATATATAGCAATCCCTTACCTTCATGGTCTCTACATGTTCATATAAGAGATGGAAATATACATTTGCAGAATAATCTCCTCTAAATGTATTTAACTGTAAGGGTTTCTCGTTTCACCTATTACTGTTCCTAGAACTAATACTTCAGAAAGGAATTTCAGAAGACGACCCTCCCTCAAAAGGATTAGTGGGGGAAAACACTCCTATCATCAATCTTATTAACCCCCTCGGTGCCTTGGACAAGGTGATCTCATCCCAGCACACGGTTCCCATGTGCGTGGGACGAGATCACCTCGTCCTGCACCCGGCCCAAGGGGGGAGTACTAGCGCTCCCCCTGTGGACCCCCCACCCACACCCACTGGTCGGGGATGGAAGGGGAATCCCTTCCCATTCCACCCCTGACCCCCCTCGGCAATCTGATGACGTCAGTGCGCTCACAGCGCGCCAAAGTCATCAATTGTTGCAGAGGATGTGCTGGAAGCCATTTGCTTCCAGCATGTCGAGGGAAAGGACCACAACGAGGTGAGTCCTTCCATTTTTTAGGGGTTTGGGGGGGAAAACAGACACGGGGGAAAGGAAAGTGTTTTTCCTTTCCCCCTGTGCCTGTTTTCAGTGGATTCCTGCTCCACGATCGGGGGTGGGGGCCGCGATCGTGGAGCAGGAATCCCCACTTGGCATTAGGGATTTATTTGTAGCTTTATTATTGGGGGTTATTTTTTATCCTATTTCGGCCCCCAGGGGTGGTCCAAAAACTACTAGACACCAGGGAATTTATTTTCGCTATGTTTTTGGGGAGCGACCCCGTGGGCAAGAGTCGCTCCCCTTGGGGGGCATAAATAATCCTATTTGGGCCCCCCCGGGGGCATATCGGCCATTTATTCGGCCGAACTGCCCCCAGGGAGGGTCGAAAACCACTAGACCACCAAGGATTTCATTTTCCTTATGTTTTTGTGCGAAGCGACCCCTTGGGCAAGGGTCACTCCCCTAGGGGGCCATAAAATAATCCTATTTCGCCCCTGTGGCAGATCGGACTTTTTTCCGGCCGATCTGCCCCCGGAGGGGAGGGGGTCAAAAACTACTAGACCACCAGGGATTTTATTTTCCTTATGTTTTTGGGCAACGACCCCTTAGGCAAGGATCGCTGCCCCGGGGGCAATAATTTTTTATATGTTTCAGCTCCCACTGGTGCAAGATCGACCATGTTTTTGGCCGATCTGGCCCCCGGGGGGTCGAAACCCACTAGGCGCCAGGGATTGTGTGGTGTGTGTTTGTATGTTTTGTGTGTTTGGGGGCACCCCTTAAGCCAGGGTCACCCCCCAAAAGGGGGGAATTTTCGTATTGGCCATTTCTGCCCCCCTTGGGGGCAGATGGGCCTATTTTCGTAGGCCCATCTGCCCCCAAGGAGGGCAGAAACCACCAATATGCCAGGGATTCTTTTTTTGCACTTTTTTTGTTTTGTGCTGGGGGTGCCCCCTTTTGCCCCCTTTGGCAAGGGTCGGTCACCCCCGAAAGAGCCACATTACTGATGGCCATTTCTGCCCACCTTGTAGGCAGATCTGCCTATTTTTTTTTTAGGCCCATCTAAGGCACCAAGATGTCAGAGATTTTATTTTGTTTGTTTCTTTTGTTTTTTTTTTGTGCTGGGGACACCCCCATTTACCCCCTTTGGCAAGGGTCAACCCCCCCAAACAGGGTACAGAGCTGTTGGCCATTTCTGCCCCCCTTGGGGGCAGATTGGCCTATTTGTTTTTTAGGCCCATCTGCCCCCTAGGGGGTCAGAAGCCACTTAGGCAACAGGGCCAATTTCTAAGTTCTTGGTGGCGGGGTGTTTGTCAACTGGTGAAGTATTTGTATTTGTGATTATAACAGTTTATTTCTTCTTTTTGTTCTAGTTCAAAGCTATTGTTTCCTTTACTGTGGACCCTTGCAGTTTTGGCAGTAGTTGTCCTGCGGTTTGCATAGTTGCACGTTTTAGGTAAGTGAAAGAAATTTACTCCAAAAGAGTATTGTTGACATGCATGAATGACATGTTTGTAGGTGGTGCACTAAATGTAGTTTTGTGTGTGAAATTGTCCTTAGATTTGAGCACAATGATGTTTGTGTTGTCATATGTCTAATTTTCTTTTTTCTTTTTTCTTTTTAGTGGGATATCATTGGTGATTGCTGTGTCTGTGCAGAGTAGTTGCTGGTCAGTAGCTTTTTTCAGGCAAGTGAGTGGTATAGTTTTTTAGTACATAACTCATTGTGATAAAGCTACACTTTGTGTATTACTTATTTTAGTGCTGGTGGTTGTTGGAAATCCATTTGTTGTTAGTGAAGATCAGTGACCGCAGAGTGACCGCTCAGCAGTTTGTTGGCATGCTTTTTGAGTCGTCTTCAGACCATGATTACGAGACTGACTCTGCATCTGAGGCAGAGGAGGAAGTGAGAGATTCTGGCAGTGAGTTTTCTGTCCTAGAGGATTCTTCTGATGAGGAAGCCACTCTTAGTGCAGATGAAGGGCCTGTTTTAGAGGAGGACATTGATGTTCCAAGAGTGCAGCAGCCTAGGGCTGAAGAGTTTCCCATTAGAGGACCTAACACCTGGATTGCCCCAAACATGGAACAGCCACAGTTACCTGCATTTACTGGTCTCCCAGGGTGTAGAGTCGATACGGAAAACTTTTTGCCTGTCAATTTCTTTCACTAGTTTATGGACAATGTATTTTTGGAAGAGATTGTGGAGCAGACTAATGTGTATGCGGAGCAATATTTGAGAGACAACACTGCCAGACTTAGGCCTCAGTCCAGAGCTACTCAGTGGGTTCCCACATATCTGGAAGAGATGAAAAAGTTTTTAGGTTTGACTTTTTTGATGGGGTTGATAAGGAAGCCGTCACTGTCTTCTTATTGGTCTACTAGTCCCTTGATGACAGCGGCTATATTTCCTGCAACTATGACTCGTAATCGCTATTTGCTTCTTCTTCGTATGCTGCATTTTGTAGACAATGCTTTAGCCTTGCCACGAGAACACCCTGATTGTGACCGTCTTTTTAAGATTAGGCCTGTCCTTGATCATTTTGTAGATCGTTTTTCAGAGGTCTATGTTCCAGGCAAAGAGATAATTGTGGACGAGTCTTTGGTCCTTTTCAAGGGGCATTTAGTTTTTAAGCAGTACATTCCTAGTAAGAGGGCACAGTATGGGATTAAATTGTATGTGCTGTCAGAAAGCAGTAAAGGATACGTGTATAATTTCCGGGTCTACACTGGTAGGGATTCCAGTATTGACCCTCCTGGTTGTCCAGCCACTTTTGGAGTTAGCAAAAAATTGTGTGGGAACTTGGTAGACGACTGTTTAACAAAGGTCACCATTTGTATGTAGATAATTTCTACACTGGAGTGCAGTTGTTCAAGCAGTTGTTTAGAGTGGACACTGTTGCGTATGGCACAACCCGTTCTAACCGGAAAGGCTATCCAAGGGATCTTGTCTGTAAAAAACTTGAGAGGGGACAGTGCAGTGCCTTGCGGAATAATGAGCTGCTAGCTCTGAAATTTTCAGACAGGAGGGATGTGTACATGCTATCTACCATCCATGATGAGAGTACTTCCCCTGTGACTGTTTGGGGCCAGGTTGCCGAAGCACGCAAACCTGTGTGCATTTTGGACTAAAATAGGCACCTGGGTGGTGTTGATAGAGTAGATCAGAGGTTGGAACCTTACACTGCTCTGCGTAAGTCTTACGTGTGGTATAAAAAGTTGGCCCTATATTTATTTCATCTGGCAACTTGTAATGCCTTTCTTGTGTTCAAGGATTGTTCACCTGAGTCAAGGATGACATTTGTTAAATTTCAGGAGTCAGTGATAGAGAACCTTATTGTGGTGGAACAGGCAAGAGTTCCTAGAGTAGCAGTGGTGGAGGAAGTGACTAGATTGAAAGATCACCACTTTCCAGATCACATTCCTCCCACACCCAAGAAAGACTTCCCCACTAAGAAATGTAGAGTATGTGCCCGAAGAGGTATCCGGAGGGAGAGCAAGATGAACTGCCCCGATTGCCCTTCAAAGCCTGGGCTGTGTGTGCCCGACTGTTTCAGAAATTCCCACACAAAGAAATATTTTGAGGAAATACCGTGAGCGTAAACTGTCTATTTTATATTTTCATATGTTCAGTTTCGTGGTTGGCATTACTTTCATGTATTTAGTTAGAGCTTTTGTGTTTGTAGTTTTGTACTTATTTTATAATTAGTTAGTGGTTTCTTTGTTGTTTCTAAACGGAAAAAAACGTGATGGCGGTGTGCGTGGGGTGGCTCTTGGCTGGCGGTGTGTGTGGGGTTGCACTTGGCTGGTGGTGTGCTTGGCTGGCAGTGTGCTCGGGGTGGCGCTTGGCTGGCGGTGTGCTTGAGGTGGTGCATTGCTGGCGGTGTGTGTGGGGTGGCACTTGGCTGGCGGTGTACTTGAGGTGGCGCTTGGCTGACAGTGTGCACGGAGTGGCGCTTGGTTGGCAGTGTGCTTGGGGTGGCGCTTGGTTGGCGGTGTGCATGGGGTGGCGCTTGGCTGGAGGTGTGCATGGGGTGGTGCTTGGCTGGCGGTGTGCGTGGGGTGGTGGTTGGCTGGCAGTGTGCGTGGGGTGGTGCTTGGCTGGCAGTGTGCATGGGGTGGTGCTTGGCTGGTGGTGCCAGCCAAACGTCAGTCCACACTCTCCCATCAGCTAGTGTGACTGCTGTATCAAGTATCTGGGCGTATGTAAGTGATGGGCCCTTGAGTGGCACTGTCTGTCGATGCGAGTGTAGTAATGTGCTGGGCCCGTGGCTGGTGGCGTGAATGTTCTTATGCATGTCATGTATGAAAGGTGTGTGAGTGGACTGTAAAACGGTTGGTGCCTTGAAACGGCTTTACAGCTCACGAGCTGTGAGCCATTGGTTCAGTTTTTTGGCCTTTCACTTATTAACAGAACATTTCATTTTTGTGAAATATCTTGGTAATAAAATTTGACCTACTGAACCATCACTCACCCTCGTGCCAAATCCAACCAGTATGTGTGGTACAAATGACAAAACCTGATCAGCTGTAATCAGGCGCTGCACCACACTTGTGACACGCTAGGTGTCTCAGGTGGGACCCGATGATGAAACATGCGACCAAATTGGTTGGTGGGTGAGGGGTCTTTTTCACATAAACTAAGTGAGTTTTGTTTCACAATTTTTGTGTTTGGCACATCACGGACGTACGTGGACACATCAAAATGATATATTGCAAAACTACCTGTGTTTGAGGGGGTGGGGCACCTATGTTTTTGGTCGTGGGTGTGGCCTTCATCTAGGGAAACCTACCAAACCCAGACATTTTTTTAAAGTAGACACCCCAAGGAGTTCAGGGAGGTGTGGCTTGTGTGGATCCCCCAACATTTTCTTACCCAGAATCCTCTGCAAACCTCAAACCTTGCTTAAAAAAGCATATTCTCCTGACTTTTCTTAGTAGGATCACCGCTCCAGCACAATATTCCTACTCCCCAGCGTTCCCCTCAGTCTCCCAAGTAAAATGACACCTCACTTGTGTGGGTCCCCAAAGCACAGTCAGCCTAAAGATGTATAAAAGAAGAATATGTCCTTATCAACTCGCTGTGCTATCCCCTCTATCTCTACAAGTTCTTGGCCTTATTCTGTTGCAGGCACCTGGCCCACCCACACAAGTGAGGTGTCATTTTTATCGGGAGACTTGGGGGAATGCTGGGTGGAAGGAACTTTGTGGCTCCTCTCAGATTCCAGAACTTTCTGTCACCGAAATGTGAGGAAAAAGTGTTTTTTTAGCCAAATTTTGAGGTTTGCAAAAGATTCTGGGTAACAGACCCTGGTGAGAGCCCCACAAGTCACCCTGTCTTGGATTCCCCTAGGTCTCTAGTTTTTTAAAATGCACAGGTTTGGTAGGTTTCCCTAGGTGCCGGCTGAACTAGAGGCCAAAATCCATAGGTAGGCACTTTGCAAAAAACACCTTTGTTTTCTTTGAGAGAATGTGACGTGTCCACTTTGTGTTTTGGGGCATTTCCTGTTGCGGGCACTAGGCCTACCCACACAAGTGAGGCACCATTTTTATCCGGATACTTCGGGGAACGCTGGGTGGAAGGAAATTTGTGGCTCCTCTCAGATTCCAGAACGCTCTGTCACCGAAATATGAGGGAAAAGTGTTTCTTTAGCCAAATTTTCAGGTTTGCGAAGGATTCTGGGTAACAGAACCTGGTGACACGCCCACAAATCACCCTGTCTTAGATTCCCCTAGTTCTCTAGTTTTCAAAAATGCCCAGGTTTGGTAGGTTTCCCTAGGTGCTGAGCTAGAGGCCAAAATCCACAGGTACGCACTTTGCAAAAAAAACCTCTGTTTTCTGTAGAAAAATGTGAGGTGTCCACGTTGTGTTTCAGAGCATTTCCTGTCGCGGGCACTATGCCTACCCACACAAGTGAGGTACCATTTTTATCGGGAGACTTGGGGGAGCGCTGGGTGGAAGGAAATTTGTTGCTCCTCTCAGATTCCAGAACTCTGTCACCGAAATGTGAGGAAAAGGTGTCTTTTAGCCAAATTTTGAGGTTTGCAAAGGATTCTGGGTAACAGAACCTGGTGAGAGCCCCACAAGTCACCCTGTCTTGGATGCCCCAAGGTCTCTAGTTTTCAAAAATGCCCAGGTTTGGTAGGTTTCCTTAGGTGCCGGCTGAGCTAGAGGCCAAAATCCACAGGTAGGCACCTTGCAAAAAACAACTCTGTTTTCTTTGAGAAAATGTGATGTGTCCACTTTGTGTTTTGGGGCATTTCCTGTCAAGGGCACTAGGCCTACCCACACAAGTGAGGTACAATTTTTATCGGGACACTTGGGGGGAATGCTGGATAGAAGGAAATTTGGAGCACCTCTCAGATTCCCGAACGTTCTGTCATCAAAATGTGAGGTAAAAGTGTTTTTGGCCACATTTTGAGGTTTGCAAAGGATTCTGGGTAACAGAACCTGGTGAGAGCCCCACAAGTCACCCCATCTTGGGTTCCCCTAGGTCTCTAGTTTTCAGAAATGCACAGGTTTGGTAGGTTTCCCTAGGTCCTGGCTGAGCTAGAGGCCAAGTAGGCACTTTGCAAAAAACACCCCTGTTTTCTGTGGGAAAATGTGATGTGTCCACTTTGTGTTTTGGGGCATTTCCTGTCGCGGGCACTAGGCCTACTCACACAAGTGAGGTACCATTTTTATCGGGATAATGGGGGGAACATAGAATAGTAAAACAAGTGTTATTGCCCCTTGTCTTTATATACATTTTTTCCTTCCAAATATAAGACAGTGTGTAAAAAAGACGTCTATTTGACAAATGCACTGTAATTCACATGCTTGTATGGGCACCCCAGAATTCAGAGATGTGCAAATAACCACTGCTCCTCAACACCTTATCTTGTGCCCATTTGGGTGCAGCTCATTTATTGGCTCTGGGTACCTAGGGTTCTTGATGAACCTACAAGCCCTATATATCCCAGCAACCAGAAGAGTCCAGCAGACGTAACGGTATATTGCTTTAAAAAATCTGACATCGCAAGAAAAAGTTACAGAGTAAAACATAGAGCAAAATTTTGTTTTTTGTCACCTCAATTTCAATATTTTTTTATTTCAGTTGTGATTTTCTGTGGAAAACCCTTGTAGGTTCTACACAAATTACCCATTGCTGAATTCAGAATTGTGTATACTTTTCAGAAATGTTTAGGTTTTTGGGATACAGCATTGGTTTCACACCCATTTCTGTCACTGACTGGAAGGAGACTGAAAGCACAAACAATTGGAAAAATGGGGTATGTCTCAGTAAAATGCCAGAATTGTGTTAAAAAAATTGGGTTTTCTGATTCCAGTCTGCCTGTTCCTGAAGGCTGGGAAGCTGGTGATTTTAGCACCACAAACCCTTCATTGATGCCATTTTCAGGGAAAAAACCACAAGCCTTCTTCTGCAGCCCTTTTTTCCCATTTGTTTGAAAAAAACAAAAATGTTACTGTATTGTGGCTAATTTCTTGGCCTCCTTCAAGGGTCTGGGTACCTCTAGAATCCCAAGGATGTTGGAAAAAAAGGATGCAAATTTTGCATGGGTAGCTTATGTGGACAAAAAGTTATGAGGGCCTAAGCGCGAACCGCCCAAAATAGCCAAAAAAAGGCTTGGCACCTGAGTGGGAAAAGGCCTGGCAGTGAAGGGGTTAATATGATGAATAAAACACGCAATAAAACACCTTTTATGTACCTACGTCTATTTCTTTGATTTGGCCCCATTATGTCAATAGAATCAGATCTATTATCAAGCAAAGTATAGCAGCAGTAATTATTTATTTGTTAATTATACCAATGCAATCAAGAAATAAATCTCAAATGTACATAGTTCATTCAGCAATAATGCACATAAATGTTTGTGACACTTCCTTACCCTACTCCGTGTTCTTTCAAATGACAACCCTCTCTTCTACTGGGGCCTAGGTGTTCTTCTAAATTCATGATCTCAACCAATATAAATGTCTCTAATATGTGCACAAACTACATTTCCAGATGACAATGAAAGTTCCAATTACAGCCCAATCACAATGTCTAGTTCATGGAGGCTCAATTGATCAAGTATGCTGATGCCAAAATTCCTAGAATTCTTGGTCCGCGTCATTTGTAAAGTAGGTACATTTGGGTGAAGAATACCTATGACTTGGTACTCTTGTTCTTTTCCACTTTCTCTGTTTTACATCTCCGTCTCCACTCAGATCAGAATTCTCTGTTTCCATAGCATTCGTTGATGGCACAAGTTCTTTAGGCAGGTTCACTCGTTCATGCTCCTGTCATCAAGACAAATGGTCTCCAGGCTCTGCTCAGTTTCCGCTAGCACTTGTCCTTTCTCCGGGTTCTGATTCTGAGTCTGACTCCCGCACCTCGGTACACACTTCAATTGTTTCTGTTTTAGAGCCAGGCGTGATTTGCTCAAGACACTCTTCTTCTTGATCGAGTACTGTTTCAAGATCAGTTTGGTCACCAACAGTTTGGCTGACTTGTTCTGGTTGTCTTTCATGCACTACTGGCTCTTCCTGGACAGGCACTGTCTTATTGAGGGGACACTTCACCCTGCAAGTGTGGGAAGTATAGATCCAGCTGGTAAGACCTCTACACTTGACAGTGGGCATTGTCCTGAGGAGCACCTGATAAGTCTCACGCCAACGAGGTTCCAGACATATCTTCCGGACGTATTTCTTCACCAAGACCCAAGTGCTGTGTCTGAGGTTATAGCACTGTTCTTGTTGTGGGAAGGCTGTGACCTTTCCAACCTGATAAGACAAAGAAACCACCACATAAGTTAATCCCTTGCAATAGTCTAGAACCATGTCATCAGTTATATTCACAAATGCATTCACAGGAATTGCTAGCAGTCTCATCACCCTCCCCATCAAGATTTAATGGGGGGAAAGTACAGTCTTTTGATCAGGTACACTCCAAAGACTCATCAACACAGGAGGCAAAGATCAGGCCATTTCAGAGATGTTAAAGCACACACCTTCGCCAATCTCAATTTCTGCGTGCTAGTCACTTGTTCAACAAGACCCAAACCCTCAGGTCTATAACTACAATGCAATCTCTGATCCATCTGTAATGCTGCGCATAATAACTTTAGAACCTCATTGTTGAAAATAAGTTCCTCGATCTAATTCCAAGGAGGTTGGAAAGCCAAACCTAGGGATATGTTCTCTCAATAACAGTTTGGCGGCATTGAGGCTACTATTTTGCCTAGTTGGATAAACCTCGACCTAACGGGAAAAGATGCACATGATGACTAAAACATACCTTAATTTATTACACACAGGCATCTCAATGAAATTCATCAGTATTCTAATGAAAAGTCCTCCTGATCTCCCTATGTGGCTCAATCTAACTGCATTTCTTTCCCAACGTTGTTCTGTTGACACATAACACACCATTGGCACAACACTTCAGCCATCACTCTTAATTTAAGATTAAACCAAGTTTGTCTGAACAACCCTACCATAGCATCTCTACCAATGAAAATGTTGAGCCATAGCTTTTAACAAGCTGTTTGGCAACACTGGTCTTCCATCCATTGAAACCCAAATGTCATCATCTCTTTTTGACACAACCTTCTCTTACCCACCCTTGTTGTTCCTCCTTAGACACCTATTCTTGGAATCGTTCCACCTCATCCCAGGGGTCAGCTGTTGTCATCAAGAGGTTAAATTTAGTCTCATCCATTCAATTGCTTGTGAATTCCCTATTAAATGTACAGCCATTGTGTGCTCAGTACTTTGCAATCTAATCGGCGTATCTGTTGCTCAAAGTCACATGGTCATCTCCAGAGCGGTTTGTAGGACACATGACCACTGCAGCCTGCTCAGGCAATTGTCGTGCGTTGAGGGGATTCTTCATTTGTTCGACATTCCGGATTGGAGATCCAGAAGAAGTCATAAATCCTCATTGAGGCCAGAGTTGCCCAAAGTAATGAACAACGACAAAGTAGTACTGACTATCAGTAAAGATCGTCACTTTTAATTGATCAGAGACATAACATGATCTTGTAAGAGCAATAAATTCAGCTAATTAGGCAGAAAATATTCTGTAAAGCCAAGAAGCATCATCAATTCCAGACAGAGCACAAACAGCATAGGCTGCTCACAGACATCCTCTACTGTCTCTCAAACACAAACCATCAGAAGAACCATATGAAGAACATAATCAGAGTCAGGCAATAGTTTATCCTGTATGTCTCTTCTAGGTTTAGTACATAGATCAGTGACATAAAGACAATCATGGTCTCCCTCAAAATCTTCAATTGATCCTTGACCCACTATTTGCAGTAGGGTAGCAGGTTTCAAAATTCAACATTGTATGACTGTTACATTCTTTGTAGCCATGATCACCCCCTTGTACTTTGTGAGTCTACTGCTAGTAAAACAGTGAATGTGTGCTTTTGTCAATAAAAGCTTGACCGAATGGGGCCTGTACACAAGTATTGGATGACACATCACAATATTTTGCACCTCTCAATTGCAGTACTAACTGCAGCTACCAAATTAAGGCAGCCAGGAAAGCAGACGTAACAGGATCCAACATAGCAGAAACATATGCCACTGGTCTCACAGCTCAAGGAATGCAACAGGGCACTCATTGACCCATCGTACCTGATCAGGCACATCTTTGTGTGTCAGCCTCTGTAAAGGCTTAACCTGTAGGAAAGGGTGGGATAGCCACTGTCTACAGTAGTCCACCATTGCTACAAACATACTGACTTCTCTCCATGTAGCTGGCGGACCCATTTTCAGTATAGCTGAATCCTCACTTGCAACACTTTTCTCAGTACTTTCTCAATTTGATGTCCAAGGTGCTGAACTTGTCTTTGACAATAATGCAATTTTCCAGGAGATACTTTATGTCCAGTGTCAGCCAGGTGGATCAACAATGCAATGGTATCCCGTTGGCATGCTTCTTGAGTATTTGATGCCACCATGAGGTTGTGGATGTACTGAATCAAAACTGAGTTTCAAGGTATAATCAGAGATTCCAGATTTTTCTTTAGAATCTGCTTAAAGATCAATGGAGACTCAGGCCCTCATTCCGACATTGGCCGGCGGCGGTCACCGCCGGCCTGTCGGGGGCCGCCAGAATACCGTTCCGCGGTCGAAAGACCGCGGCGGTGATTCTGACTTTCCCGCTGGGCTGGCGGGCGGCCGCCTTCAGGCCACCCGCCAGCCCAGCGGGAAAGAGGCTTCCACGATGAAGGAATCGAGCCGGCGGAGTGGAAGCTGTGCGACGGGTGCAGTTGCACCCGTCGCGTATTTCACTGTCTGCGAAGCAGACAGTGAAATACATTTAGGGGCCCTCTTACGGGGGCCCCTGCAGTGCCCATGCCAGTGGCATGGGCACTGCAGGGGCCCCCAGGGGCCCCGCGACCCCCCCCTACCGCCATCCGGTTCCCGGCGGGAGAACCGCCGGGAACTGGATGGCGGTAGGGGGGGTCGGAATCCCCTCGGCGGCGCAGCTAGCTGCGCCGCCTTGGAGGATTCCTATGGGCGGCGGTACACTGGCGGGAGACCGCCAGTGTTGCCGGTCCGACTGCGGCTTTACCGCCGCGGTCGGAATGCCCATTGGAGCACCGCCGGCCTGTCGGCGGTGCTCCCGCGGTCCTCCACCCTGGCGGTTTGAAACCGCCAGGGTCGGAATGAGGGCCTCAGTGTACCCTTGTGGGACAAAACATCATGTTAATGCCCTGTTTCTGAGCAAAAAGGAACTGATTGTCCTCATGCAACTGTATCGAAAAGAAGGCCTGACACAGGCCAATGGCAGTGAACCACTCCGCCTCACATGAAATTTGAACCAATATCACAGTTGGGTTTGGTACCACGGGGTAAACAGGGAACAACAATATTGTTCATATTTATTAGGCCCTGTGCAATCCTTTACTTTCCATTCGCTTTCTGAAGACCCATGAACTTCCCATTTTTTTCTTCAGAATTCCCTCCTGAATCATTGACTTGATTCCAGGAGTTATTCCAGCAATCGTCTCAAGGATCCAATTATACTGTGATGTCTTTGAGAACGCAACATGTGTTTAACAGTGACTTGAACAGGTGCTACACCTTTTATTAGTCTAGTATGTTTTCCAGAAACATTCTGCACTTGATGCTTAACAGTTTCCCTCAAATCCAAGGGCAAATCATCAGCTGTTAACAGAGTCAGTAACGTGCAATATGCTTGACGTTTCATCAATTTAAAGGCAACATCTTGCGGGGGTACAAAAAATGACAATTTAGTTTCACCAACAAATTCCATCCCAAGAGATTTACTTGACTGCTGTCACATAATATAAAATTGTGCTTGTTCAAGTGATCCTATTTTCACCAAAATTGAGGCAGTTTCCTGCACTGTCATTTGTTTATTCTCCATACCAACAACTTGGACTGTTTTTCCAGAGAGGGGTGGGTTTGGGCCTTCTAATGTTCTCAGAGTAGAATCGGTAGCACCAGTGTCAACCAAAAATGACACGGGGTGGCCATCCATTTAACTTTCTATGAATGGTCCACTCTGGTCTACAACTAAGGCTGCGCCAAGCATGCAGTCTTCCGCCCCTCTCAGGCACTGTCAGGCGAATCTTTGGAGCCACTTCCTTCATCTATATCAAACAAAGAGTATTGTTGGAACCAATTTCCATTCTGTGTTCCATTTGCATTTATTTTTAGACTTTGATTTGGATGTTGGAGCATGCCAGTAGCATTTTGCTGTCACATCGGGACTGAGGGATTTACATTGTTGGAGCTTGGGGAACATTGCAATTTTGACTCCTGGGACTTTGGACTCCCTGTATCTGGTTAACATTATTATTCTCAGAGGGTAAAGCTCATTTTGAACTTGATTAGCAGGATTTAAATGACATTCCCATTCCATTTTCCCTGTTTTTTGCAGACATGACAAGGAGTTGACCTTTTTAAAACTATTTACATTGATTCCTCTACTAGGATCTATTAGGACACCTTTACCTTGTGTTGAATTCTGTGACTGTTGATATATACCTCGCATTGCACCTGCATTACTTACAGCTACGGGCATCTGACTAGTTCTCTTAGCTGTTTTCATTTGAGCAAGTATCAATATTTCCTTCAGCTTGCTCTGTTTCATTTCTATTTCTTTGTAGTAGTATTTTGTATAATGCAAAATCTTGTCAAAAAACATGTTCTGCCAACAGATCAAATGCTGCTGAATCGTCAAACTACTCTCTGGCCTCAAACCTATCACAAACCTCAACACAAAATGTCCTAAAGCTTTTTGACTCCAAAGCCTCCATACAACTCTACTGTTTGAATGCCAGCAGTAACCTCTCATAATGGGCATGTATTTACTCCTTTGATTCTTGAGTCATCCTGTCGATTTTGACACATTCAAAACATCCTGAGGAGGCACTTTCCCTTTCAGAAATGTAATGACCTGATATTTCTTCATAAACAACGATGAAGGACTCTTTGTGTTGTATTTACAGATGGCTCCTTTTCAGGCCAGTGAACAGCTATCTTATATTCCGCCCATAAATCACTCTGAACAACAATGTCAAAGAATGTGTTCAAATCAACCCACAACATCTGCAAGTTTTCTACAAACCTTTCAAACCGTTCAACTGGCTTCTCTCACTTTTTTGAATTTTTTGGTAAATGATGCAATATCACTCCTGCTCCATGGCACAGGAACAAAACCTCCACCAGGCACTTTTCTCAAAGGGTAAGCTTTGACACTTCCCTTTGCTCCAACTGGAGGTGGTTCCCCTGAAGGTTTCTTCACCTCCTTCTTTTTCACCCATTTGGTTTCCAACTTATCAAATTCATTCAATTTTCTAATGTTATGAATCAAGTCCTTAATCTGGATTTTTAATCCTGGTGTTCTCATTTCAGAAATATCTTTGTCACTAAAAAACACTTGAGAGCTTCGCTAAGAGTGTTTTGTTTTGTGTAGGTCTACCTCATATCTTTATCCCAATTCTGCCAACTTATGATGAACTTCGCCCGCTCATTTAGAAATGTCCTTACAAATGAAAGTGAGCTCAACTTCTTGATATGTGTCTAGCCTTTCCAAACCAAGATTTCCAACAATCATCTTGTCCAATTCTGCCATTAACTTTGTCACATCTAAAGCCCTCTCCCATGGGGGTGATGGAAGTGTTCCCTCACTCACCTCTGCATTCGTACTCTCCTTAGATGGGGTATTTTAATTAAATAATTGTACCCATTCATCTATCTCCTTGGCACTAATAGATCATATCACCACAGGAATTTTTTGGGTGGAATAATCTCCTTGGGCACTATTTATCGGATTCAGAGGTGGTTCCCATACAGGAGTAATGTGGGTAGGCATCTTTTGATCAAAACCTATTGAGAAACATCCTGCCATGTTCATCGTCTTATCTGCACTTGCCCCACATGGAGTACTAGATTGAGTTATAATTAAAGGAATGAAGTCCCCGACATTCGAAACATTTGGAACTCTGCTCTCAATCAATCAATCAATCAATCAAAAAATGTATAGAGTGCGCTACTCACCCGTAAGGATCTCAAGGCGCTGAGGGGGTGAGGAGGGGAGAGGGGAGGCCAATTACTGTTCAAAAAGCCATGTCTTGAGGTGTTTTCTGAAGAGCAGGAGGTTCTGAGTCTTGTGGAGGTTGGTGGGGAGGGAATTCCAGGTTTTGGTGGCGAGGTGGGAGAAGGATCTACCTCCAGAGGTAGCGCGTTGGATGCGGGGGACTGTGGCGAGAGCGAAATCGGCGGAGCGGAGGTGGCGAGTGGGAGTGTGGAAGTTCACTCTTTCGTTGAGGTAGGTTGGTCCAGTGTTGTGGAGGGATTTGTGTGCATGGATAAGGATTTTGAAGGTGATCCTCTTGTCGATCGGAAGCTAGTGAAGGGATCTGAAGTGTGAGGAGATGTGTTCATGGCGTGGGAGGTCCAGGATGAGGCGGGCGGCTGCGTCTTGGATCCTCTGGAGTTTTCGCTAGATCTTGAGTGTGATGCCGGCGTAGAGGGCATTTCCGTAGTCTAGCCTGCTGCTGATGAGTGCATGGGTGATGGTTTTTCTGGTCTCCATGCGAATCCATTTGAAGGCTTTTCGCAGCATGCGGAGAGTGTTGAAACAGGAGGAGGTGATGGCGTTGATTTGATGGGTCAGGGAGAGGGAAGGGTCCAGGATGATGCCGAGGTTGCGTGCATGGTTTGCGGGCGTTGGTGGGGATCCTAGGGCGGTGGGCCACTAGGAGTCGTCCCATATAGTTTTGTTGGGGCCGAAGATGTTGATTTCGGTTTTGTTGGAGTTTAGCTTTGAGGTGGTTTGCTGTCATCCATTTAGCGGTGTCAAGGAGTCCAGCGAGGAGGTTGGTTTTGGCGGTGGTAGGGTTTCGGGTGGGGGAGATGACGAGCTGGGTGTCATTTGCGTAGGATATGATGGTGATTCCATGTGGTCGGAGGATGTTGGCGAGCGGTCCCATGTAAATGTTGAAAAGGGTGGGGCTGAGGGGGGACCCTTGGGGGAATCTGCAGATGATCTTGGTGGCTGTGGAGTGGATGGGAGGGAGGCGGACTTTCTGGGTTTTTTCGGTAAGGAATTAGGCAAACCAGTCTAGTGCCTTGTGTCGAATACCTGCGTTGTGGAGGCGTGTGCGGAGTATTTGGTGGCAGACAGTATCGAAGGTGGCAAAGAGGTCCAGGAGGATGAGTGCAACGGTCTTGCCCTTGTCGACTCTGGTTCTGATGTCGTCAGTACATGCGATGAAGGCGGTCTCAGTGCTGTGGTTCTTGCAGAATCCAAACTGGGATGTGTCGAGTGTGTTGCTTTCCTCCAGGAAGTGAGACAGGTGTGTGTTCACTAGTTTTTCAGCAACCTTGGCGGGGAGGGGGAAAAGCGAAATTGGGCAGTAGTTGGTGAGGTCATCAGGGTCTGCTTTGGGCTTTTGCAGGAGTGCAGTGACTTCTGCGTGCTTCCAGGAGTCTGGGAAGGTGGCGGCGTCAAAAGAGCTGTTGATTACGGCACGAAGCTTCGGAGCGATGGATGGGCTGGCTTTGTTGAAAATGCGGTGGAGCACGGGTCCGAGGGGGAGCCTGAGTGGATGGAATTCATCATTTTCCTGGTTTCTTCATCATTGGTAGGGGCCCAAGTGAGTAGTAGGTTGGGGGTGAGTCTTGCTGATCGTGTCGGTGGTGGGGGTGGTGAGTGCCTGTTGTGTGAAGCTGTTGTGTATGTCTAAGATTTTGAGGTGGATGTGGTTGGAGAGGGAGTCACAGAGGTTTTGTGTGTGAGTGGGGTCGATGTTGCTGGCTTTGGGTTTGGCGAGCTCCTTGATGATGGTGAAGAATTCCTTGCTGTTGTGTGAGTTACTGTCTATGCATTCCTTGTAGTATTCCCTTTTGGTGGTGCATATGAGTTGGTGATGTTTGCGTATGGTGGTTTTGAGGGTGGAGAAGTTGGTGGTTCCTGTCACCAAGCTTTGTCTGTTTTGCGGCATTCACGCTTGGAGGCTTGGAGTTCAGTGGTGAACCAGGGGGTGTTCTTGATGTTGCGGGTGGTGATGTTTCTTCTAAGATGGGCAAGTGAGTCTGCGCAGGCTGTGATCCATTGTGTGAGGTTATGGGCAGCAATGTTGGGGTCATTGGTGTTTGGGGGGGTTCTGAGCAAGTTGGGTGTTCAGGTGTTCTGGGGGGATCTTGTCCCACATCCGGTAGGGTGTGGTGTGTTGGTGGTCAGTCCAGTGGAGTTCGGTGGTGTGAGTGTAGGTTATGTGGTTGCTCGAGGTGAAGATTTCATCTATTGTGTGTCCTGCTGAGTGGTTGGGTGATGTGACCAGTTGTTTGAGTCTGAGGTTCGTGAGGTTGTCTAGAAGGGATGTGGAGTTGTGGTCGTGAGGGTTCTCCAGGTGAAAGTTAAAGTCACCATGGAGGATGTAGTCTGTGTAAGTGAGGGCGTGAGGGCTGATGGTTGGGGAAGTCGCAATAGCAACTGAGCCACTCTCACCAACATTCTGATTTCAACTTCCATCTATATTTTCATTATATAGGGTGGACGTTCGGAAAGTAACATGCCCAGAAGACTATCATCAGAATCCCCATCAATATCCAGACTCATGTCATCAGGCTCACTTGGTTTGCTTTCCTTCAGTTTTCATGTTGTTTTCCTTTCCCCTTCTTCCTCGGTCACATCAGTAGTCAGAGCTGAATACAGCTTGACTCCCTCTTTCATGTCTGTTCTCCACCTTTTCTGCTCGACGTCCTATCTAGCATTTGCATAACTCCATACAGCCTTCTTTACCCTATCCTGATACCTCTCTCTTTCTTTTGCATGAGCAACACGTTCCCAAGCATTAAGGGCCTGATTCTGACCCCGGCGGTCACGGACCGCCGGGGCCAGGGTCGGCGGGAGCACCGCCAACAGGCTGGCGGTGCTCCTCAGGACATTCTGACCGCGGCGGTTCAGCCGCGGTCAGAGCAGGAAAACCGGCGGTCTCCCGCCGGTTTTCCGCTGTCCTGCAGAATCCTCCAAGGCGGCGCAGCTTGCTGCGCCGCCATGGGGATTCTGACACCCCATACCGCCATCCTGTTCCTGGTGGGTCGCCCGCCAGGAACAGGATGGCGGTATGGGGTGTCGTGGGGCCCCTGGGGGCCCCTGCAGTGCCCCCCATAAGAGGGCCCCACGAAGAATTTCAGTGTCTGCTGAGCAGACACTGAAATTCGCGACGGGTGCAACTGCACCCGTCGCACATCCTCCACTCCGCCGGCTCCATTCGGAGCCGGCATCCTCATGGAGGGGTGTTTCCCACTGGGCTGGTGGGCGGCCTTTTGGCGGTCGCCCGCCAGCCCAGTGGGAAACCCAGAATCACCGCAGCGGTCTTATGACCGCGGAGCGGTGTTCTGGAGGGGGGAACTCTGGCGGGCGGCCTCCGCCGCCCGTCAGAGTTAGAATGACCCCCTAAGTGTTTACATTGTGCTGGTCTAGGAGGTGGCTTAATTTCATATAGCACTGCCTCAAATTCTTAATGAATCATGAATTAAATGTGCCATATTGCAGGAATCTCAATGGGTCATCCTTTTCTGTGATCTTGTACCATTTAACAAGCCAAACACATGTATGGAGCCCTACATTAGTCGCTATATAATGACCTGGAGTGCCTTCCGGACTCGCAACTTCTCCCTCCCTACTAGGTATATAACTATGGTGGTCATTACAACCCTGGCGGACGGTGTAAAAGGTGCGGTAATACCGCAAACAGGCCGACGGACAAAAAAAGGGAATCATGACCCTGGCGGAAAACGCCAACAAAGACAGCCACTTTAACACACCGCCCGCCATGGCGGTACAGACAAGCAGCGCGGCGGTTACCGCCAACAGACAGGCGGAAGACAATGTACCGCCCACACCATTACAACCCGCCAATCCGCCACCTTTTCCGGGGCGGATTCACCGTGGATAAAAACACGGCGGAAACAGCTTTTGCTATGGGAAAACACTCACCTGAACACATCCCACGAGGAACGAGGACTCCATGGAGCCGGAACTCCAAATACTCCCTGCCCTTGTCTTTCTGCTCATTTACGACCAACAGCAACGTAGGCGCAGAAGATACCAGTGAGTACTGCATCTACGACACGGGGGAGGGGGGAGCCAAAAGTTAGGGGGACACCCACCAAACACCCCCACCCCCACCCTCGCATATTACAACATACACACCAATGCAGTCAAAAATATCACATTAACAACCCACAATACCCCCGGAAGAATGCAAAAACAAAGCAAATTTCAGTCAAACATTGTAATGTGCCAATATACATGTCATACAAAAATATATATCTCTAAATCACTCATAATTATATATACAATACAAGAAGTAGTGCAGATATGTACACAACAATGTCCGTGCACCAAGAGTCCAAAAATGCATGGGCGAGGCCCACAATAGATACCTGACCAAAATCGGAGAGAACACTGCCAGGGCATCAGATAGAAACACTACAGGCACCTCAGGGGGAAGGGAAGGGGGGCACCTCAGCCACATGAATGCGGAGCCAGATCCACGACGGGGCTCCATGCCCATTGATGTATCCTGGGGAGTGCAAAGCCACAGTCTCACAAGTCTTTACAGTGGGTGGTTTGCCCACTGTACCATCCTGGGGAGTGCAAAGCCACAGTCTCTCAAGTCTTTACAGTGGGTGGTTTGCCCACTGTGCCATCCTGGGGAGTGCAAAGCCACAGTCTCTCAAGTCTTTACAGTGGGTGGTTTGCCCACTGTGCCATCCTGGGGAGTGCAAAGCCACAGTCTCTCAAGTCTCTACAGTGGGTGGTTTGCCCACTGTTACATCCTGGGGAGTGCAAAGCCACAGTTTCTCAAGTAGATGCAGGTCTCCACTGGTTCTGGAGGGGGACTGGTGCCCAGACTGGATGAGTCTCCCCGTGAAAGTTCCTGTTCTGTCACTGTCCCAGCTGCACATGGGATAAGGATGCCTGATGTGGCGGTCCATTCATTCCTACACGGTGCATGCCCTGTTCAGCGGTGCTTTGCCATGGCGGTCTTTGCCCTGTTCAGCGGTGCTTTGCCCTGTTCAGCGGTGCTTTGCCATGGCGGTACTAGACTGTTCAGCGGTGCTTTGCCATGGTGGTCTTTGCCCTGTTCAGCGGTGCTTTGACATGGCGGTCTTTGCCCTGTTCAGCGGTGCTTTGCCATGGCGGTTCAGGACTGTTCAGCGGTGCTTTGCCATGGCGGTACTGGACTGTTCAGCGGTGCTTTGCCATGACGGCCTTTGCCCTGTTCAGCGGTGCTTTGACATGGTGGTCTTTGCCCTGTTCAGCGGTGCTTTGCCATGGCGGTTCTGATACTGACATTGGTGTGTGGCATGACGATCTCCACACTGGACATTGGTGTGTGGCATGACGATCTCCAAACTGGACATTGGTGTGTGGCATGACGATCTACACACTGGACATTGGTGTGTGGCATGACGATCTCCACACTGTACATTGGTGTGTGGCATGACGATCTCCACACTGGACATTGGTGTGGCGCATGACGTTCCATCATTGGCCAGCGGGGCTGTGGCACCCTGTCCCCTCCTGGGCTGTGACTCTGGAGGTAGTCTCTGGACCAGTGACGATACTTGGGCCCTCCTGGGCTGTGACTCCGGCGGTGGTCTCCTGACCAGTAACGAGACTTGGGCCCTCCTGGGCTGTGACTCTGGCGGTGGTCTCTGGACCAGTGACGATACTTGGGCCCTCCTGGGCGGTGACTCCGGCGGTGGTCTCCTGACCAGTAACGAGACTTGGGTCAACCTGGGCTGTGACTCCGGCGGTGGTCTCCTGACCAGTGACGAGACTTGGGCCCTCCTAGGCTGTGACTCCGGCAGTGGTCTCCTGACCAGTAACAAGACTTGGGCCCTCCTGGGCTGTGACTCTGGCGGTGGTCTCCTGACCAGTAACGAGACTTGGGCCCTCATGGGCTGTGACTCCGGCGGTGGCCTCCTGACCAGTAACGAGACTTGGGCCCTCTTGGGCTGTGACTCCGGCGGTGGTCTCCTGACCAGTAACAAGACTTGGGCCCTCCTGGGCTGTGACTCTGGCGGTGGTCTCCTGACCAGTAACGAGACTTGGGCCCTCCTGGGCTGTGACTCTGGCGGTGGTCTCTGGACCAGTGACGACGGTGCTGGCGGTTGTGTCTGCACTGCCGGAAATGATGGCGCACTTCTCCGCCGTGACACTCACAACAGGCTGGGGAGACTTCATCTGGACCTTCCCCACCTTTTTTGGAGTTACAGCTGACTCACCAATCGCCTTCGATCCCATTTCACTTGTTGTCCCACCAGGAGTCTTGACACGGTCCCGTCGTCCACTCTCCAATTTCAGAGCCTTTACAGGGGGTGGGCTACCAGTGCCTTGGCTCCGGGTCCTACTGCCTGCCCTGGTGGACGGTGCACTCCAAAAACCTGGAACACGCACCACTGGTACTGGAGGCTTTTTGGCTGAGGCGCTACGACGGGACTGATGAATTGGAGGGGGGGGCAAAAAGGTCAATTTGACATAGGGACAGTTTCTGACGGACACTGGACTGGGTAGCTGGAGGGGGTCTGGGAGTGGAGGAAGAGGAGGTGGTTGTAGGAGGTGTCACTTTAGCTGTTTTGGGTGCAGGTGCAGGTACTAGAGGCTGTCGTGAGGTGGATGGATGTTGGGTGAGTGATTGCCGGTGTTTGGGTACTTTGGGAGGGGGCGTCACAGACACACTGGGAGAGGACACAGGGGATGTGTAAATGGCAGTGGAGGTGGTGAGTGCAGGTGAGCGGCTTGTGGTGCTGGGTGTCCTGGTGCGAGTCCTAGTGCCTGTAGATGTGGTGCATGCAGGTGTGTGTGTAGACGAGACTGGGAGGGAGGAGGGAGAAGAGGAGGAGGCGGACACATTGGAGACAGTAGATGTTGCTGTGTCTGTATGGGTGTGATGCTTGTGTGAGTGCCTGTGGTGTGTGTGGTGCCTATGTTTGCTTGAGCTACTTTTGGGTGTTGACTTGTCTGCATGCTGGTCTGTAGGTGTGCTTGGGATGGGGTACAGGGGATTGGGTCTGGGTGGAGGAAGTTGGAGGGAGGAGGCTAGACACAGGGACAATGTCTGCCATCAGTGCTGACGCCAGAGATTACACGGTTCGCTGAAGGGCAGCCTGAGCAGAATGAATGCCCTCCAGGAATGAATTACTGTGTTGCAACTCTCGTTCTACACCCTGGATGGCATTCACAATGGTAGACTGCCCAACAGTGAGTGACCTGAGGAGGTCAATGGCCTCCTCACTGAGGGCAGCTGGGGTGACTGGGGCAGGGGCTGAGGTGCCTGGGGCGAAGGTGATGCCCACCCTCCTGGGTGAGGGGGCACGGGCGTATGCTGAGGGGCTGCTGGGAGGGCAGTGCTGGTAGGGGAGGTGGCGGCTGTACCTGTAGAAGTGGGGCGCACAGATGGTGCCGCCACCACAGGGGAGCTCCCATCGGTGGACGAATCCGTGTCGGTGGTGGGTGATCCGGTAGCCGACGTGAAGCTCCCCTTGCCCTCTGTCCCACTGGTGCATTCAGAGTCTGTGGTGTGGCCCTCCATGGCCAAGTGGGATGCAGCTCCCTCGTGCTCCAGTGCCACTGTACCTCCGCCTGATGATGCTGATGTACAAAAGGACAGGGAGAGCAGGAAAAGGGGGGGGGAGGCAGAAGAAAGAGAGTTTTAGTGCATGGCATACCGCTACCGTTGGTGGACAAGACAGAAGCAGCAGCCCCATGCATAACGCCGTGCCTCTGGCCTCTGCACATGCAATATCTGGGATATGGCATACACAGCAATGGTGGAAATCTGCGCACATAAATGCCACAGGGGCAACTATACCTCAACTTGCCACTCTTCTAAGGTGGGGTAGAGTGCCACATGGCCTACATTACGGAGGGGCCTTACCTACAGAACTCGCCCTGGCCTAGGGACACCCACGGCCCACATCCCCCACCCAGACACCTCCACTGCACGCACAGTCCCCAGAATGAGGTTGTACTCACCCCCTTGTGTCTGCTGTGATATCCTTAAGCGCCCATCCAACTCCGGGTAGGCCAACGCCAGGATCTGGAACATCAGGGGGGTCATGGTGCGACGGGCACCCCTCCCACATTGGGAGGCCATCCCCAGCTGAGCCTCCGCCGTCTTCTTGCTGCAGCGGCGAATGTCCTCCCATCTCTTCCGGCAGTGGGTGCCCCGTCTCTGGTGGGCCCCCAGGGTCTGGACGTCCTTTGCGATGGCACGCCAAATGTCCCTCTTCTGGTGGGCGCTGACCTACATGACATGCACAAGGGAAGAGGGACAGTCATTACCAACTGCACCATCAATGTGAATGGCCCCCTCCCTACTCTGACCATGTGGCCCATTTATTCCCATGCTTTACTGTAGTATGAACTCTGGCCCCTTCCCTCTTCCACCCAGCCCTCTCCACCCAGGCCTAGCCGATACAACTTGCTCCCTGTGTACTAACCTGTTGGTCTGGAGGACCGTAGAGTAGCATGTACTGGGGGAGGACCCCATCCACAAGTTTCTCCAACTCCTGTGCATTGAAGGCAGGGGCCCTTTCCCCAGACGCAGCAGCCATCGTCGCTTCCAGACCGAGGTCACAGCAGCACTAGCAGTGTAGGTCCTCTCCTGTCGAAGGTCAGGTATCTAGTGATTGAAGAGATAGAAAATGGCGGTGACGTTTGCGGCGGTGACGTCCGCGGCGGGGCGCATCATCACCGCCGGCGCACCTGTTCATTGGCTCCTGGGACCCATAGGGTCCAATGTTAACCAATGAAGCCTTGCGCCGCTGTCTACGACCGCCTACTGCGATGGTGTGCAACGCCAGCGCAGTTACCCCACAATCCCATTGTCTCAGTTTAGAGCCGCCATTTCAGGGCCCCACATGACTTCAGTTACTACTGCTTCACACATAGCTAGGCCTATACTCAACACACATACAGGAAGGGTTTTGTGTTTGGTGCCGTGTTCTGTGTGACTGTGGGGACATACCTGGAGGAATAGTGACTGTTTCTTCGCTGTTGTCCTTCTTAGGCACCATCAGCTGGGACATATGAGAAGATGGCGGAATCCTCCGGTGTACCGACCGCTGGTGGACCTGTTGACAATGGAAGAGAGACATTTAATCGTGACCTACAGGTTTGACCGTGCCACAATCCAGGAACTATGTACCCAGTTGGAGCCAGACCTGATGTCACCAATCCGCCATCCGACTGGAATCCCCCCTGACGTTCAGGTGCTGTCAGTGCTCCATTTCCTTGCAAGTGGGTCATTTCAGACAACAGTGGCCATGGCATCAGGAATGTCCCAGCCTATGTTTTCCAACGTCTTGTCCAGAGTGTTGGCTGCCCTGCTGAAACACGTAAGGAGATACATCATTTTCCCTGAGGTGGAGGATTTGCCTACAGTGAAAGGTGACTTCTATGCCCTTGGACATAACCCGATCGTCATAGGTGCCATTGATGGGACCCATGTAGCTCTGGTCCCCCCCGCAGGAGTGAACAGGTGTACAGGAACAGGAAGAGTTATCATTCGATGAATGTCCAGATGGTCTGTTTGGCAGACCAGTGCATCTCGCAGGTAAATGCTATGTTCCCTGGCTCAGTGCATGACGCCTACATCCTGTGGAATAGCAGCATCCCTGATATGATGGGTCAACTCCAGAGGCACCGTGTATGGCTATTGGGGGACTCTGGTGACCCCAACCTGTCCTGGCTATTGACCCCAGTGAGGAATCCCAGGTCCAGGGCAGAGGAACGCTACAATGAGGCCCATGGGCGGACTAGGAGGGTGATCGAACGCACCTTCGGTCTCCTGAAGGCCAGGTTCAGGTGCCTCCATATGACAGGTGGATCCCAATTCTAATCACCGAAGAAGGTGTGCGACATCATCATCGCCTGCTCCATGCTCCATAATTTGGCATTGCGACGCCAGGTGCCTTTTCTGCAGGAGGATGATCCAGATGACGGTGTTGTAGCAGCGGTGGAGCCTGTGGAGCCTGTGGACAGTGATGAGGATGAAGCTGATGAAGAAGAAAACGACAACAGGGAGTCAGTCATACAGCAATATTTCCAGTGAGACACAGGTGAGTACATTTTTATGTTTAACATAACATTAACTTTCACACGTCTACCTGTATCCTGTACCTACATTTCACTCACTATTTGTTAACTGAGTTGTCCCCTTCCATTTCAGTTTCACAAATGTGGTAACCTACGTGTCAACAGCTTGCACCCTTGAAAGGCTTGTGATGTGTGACATTGGTATGTTGCCTTCCAATGGGTAACCATTTTTGACACTGTAATTGACAATACAAAGTTCAAAATCATTGACTGACTCCAGTTTTATTAGTGTTTCAAGGGTGTTTATTTAAGTGCATAACAATGAAGGGGGTTATGAAATGGGGATGGGTTATGGTGGAAGAATGTCCATGGCAGAGTCCAGTCTATTAGTCTCACAGGTACATTGCACATCTGGGCATTGGAAGTGGAGCTGGGCAGTTCCGATTTGGAAAGGGTAAACAAGTGGTACAGTGGGGGGACAATCAGGGTGGTGTTATTTCCTGGCAGGGGTCTTGCCATCTTGCTCTGTCCTGTTCCTGGATCTCAGGGACTGCTTCCGTGGTGGTTGTCCGTCTGCAGGGGGTGGGGTGCTGGTGTGTTGGTCCTGTGGCGGGGCGTCCTGTCCACTAGCGCCGGCGGAGGTGGTGGGCATTTCATTGTCCTGGCTAGTGTCAGTGGCCGCTTGGAGTGCCACGGTGTCCCTCAAAGTCTTTTGAATGTCCGTCGGCACCCCTACAATGGTGCCCAGGGCAGAGCCGATGGTCCTGAGCTCCTCCCTGAACCCCAAATACTGCTCCTCCTGCAGACCCAGGGTCTCCTGCAACTTGTCCAGGACCATTGCCATCGTCTCCTGGGAGTGGTGGTATGCTCCCATGATGGAGGAGAGGGCCTCGTTGAGAGTAGGTTCCTTTGGCCTGTCCTCCCTCTGTCGCACAGCAGCCCTCCCAGTTCCCCGGTGTTCCTGTGCCTCCGTCCCCTGGACCGTGTGCCCACTACCACTGCCCCCAGGTCCCTGTTGTTGTTGGGGTGTTGGGTTAGCCTGGGTGCCCTGTAGTGGTGGACACACCGCTGATTGACCTGTCCTGGGTAGGGAGGTATGGGCCCGCTGGGTGGGTGCTGTGCTGGTGTTACCAGAGGGAGGAAGTTCGGTGTTGGGCTGTGGCTGGGCAAGGGGAACCGACTGTCCTGAGGCCCACGATGGTCCGGGCTGGTCATCAAGATCCAGTAGGGCAGAGCTGCTGTCGTCACTGTGGGCCTCTTCTGGGGGTGGAGTGGTGTTGTCTGGACCCTCTGGTGTGTTTACGTTCCTTCGGGTTCCTGCAGGGGTATAAGAACATGATTATTGCATTTGTGTGTTTCATGGTGTGCAATGGTTGGGTGTGAGTGTACACCAGTGCAGGCATTCCTGTTTGGGGGCTTGTGTGCTGATGGTTGGGGAGTGTTCTGGGTATGTGCAGTGGGCATGCTTTAGTGATGGGTATCCATGCTTAGTTGTGTCATGCAGGTCTTGGTGATGGGATGGGTGGTTGGTGTTATGGGTACATTAGTGAGGAGTTAGGGTGATAGGGGAGGGTGTGAGGGTGGGGATGTGTGATAGCATGCAGGTAAGGTGGGGATATGATAGTTAAGATTTGACTTACCAGTGTCTGTTCCTCCAACGACTCCTGCGAGGCCCTCAGGATGCAAGATGGACAAGACTTGCTCCTCCCACGTTGTTAGTTGTGGGGGAGGAGGTGGGGGTCCGCCGCCAGTCCGCTGAACCGCGATGTGGTGCCTGGATACCGTGGAACGCACCTTCCCCGTAGGTCGTTCCACCTCTTCCTGATGTCCTCCCTATTTCTTGGATGCTGTCCCATAGCGTTGACCCTGTCGACTATTCTTTGCCATAGCTCCATCTTCCTGGCTATGGATGTGTGCTGTACCTGTGAGCCAAATAGCTGTGGCTCTACCCGGATGATTTCCTCCACCATGACTCTGAGCTCCTCTTCGGAAAAGCGGGGGTGTCTTTGGCGTGCCATGGGGTGGTGTGTGTGATGTGTGAGGTGGTGTATGTGGTGATGAGTGTGGTGAGTGTAGTGGTATGTGGTGTTTTGTGCGTGGATGTTGTGTGGGTGATGGTGTAGTGTGCCTCTGTGTGATGGGGTTCTCTATTCTGTGCTGTCTCTCTCTGGCCTTCTCTCTAATTTTGGGTCGTAGGGGTTTGTGTGTGATGTGGGTGTGTGTTTTATATTGAGTTGGGTGTGTGGGAGTGTTGTTTGTATGTGTATCAGGTGTGTGTATTTGGAATTGTCCAATGTGGCGGTGTTTTGGAGCTGTGCGTGTATTTTGAGCGCGGCGGTGTGTACCACCAATGGAATACCGCGGTTGAAAGACCGCCGCGTGGATTCGTGGGTCGTAATAGCATGGGCGTGTTTCTGTCGGCGTGGAGGTGAAGGATTTGTTTCCGCATGTTTATCGCTGACCTTTGGTGTGGCGGTATTGTGTGGGTGTCTAAATTTCGGCGGATTCCGTGATGTGTGTCATAATAGCTGTGGCGGGCTCCCGCCGCGGTGTGTTGGCGGTCTTCTGCACAGCGGTAAGCGGCTTATACTGCCAATGTTGTAATGACCCCCATTGGCCCTCATTACAACCCTGGCGGACGGTGTTAAAGCGGCGGTAAAAAATTTGCAATTACGACCGTGGTGGAAACCGCCAACAAAGACAGCCACTTTATCACTCAGACCGCCAAGGCGGGTCAAACAAACAGTGCGGCGGTCACCACCAACAGACAGGCGGGAGACAATGTACCGCCCACACTATTATGACAGGCCAATCCACCACCTTTTCCAGGGCGGATTCACTGCGGATAAAAACATGGCGGAAACAGTAATCCCGAAGGGAAAACGCTCACCTCTACATACCCCACGAGGAACGAGGACACCATGGAACCAGAACTCCAAATTCTACCTGTGATAGTCTTCCTGCTCCTCTACCAAGAGCACGAATGCCGGCGGCGAAGACCATGGTGAGTACTGCACCTACGACACAGGGGAGGGAAAAACAGGGACACACACACGCAATACGCAACACCCCCACCCCCACCCTTACCCACTACAACACACACACTAATACATGTTGACACATTACAGTTACACCCCCGAAGCCCCCCGGAAGAATGCAAAGACAAAAGGAAATGATAGTAACGATTGTAATGTATTAAAATCCAGTACTCCAAAATATATATACACCATAAACAAATATATACACCAATAATACAAGTCCAGGTATTGCACCATTTATAATCCGTGGACCACTGGGCCCAAAATGCATGGGCGAGGCCCACACTCGATACCCAATCAAAACAGAGAGAACACTGCAGGGGCATCAGATAGAAATACAACAGGCACCTCAGGGGGAAGTGAAGGTGGGCACCTCAGCCGGATGAGTGTACATATGCCAGATCCACGAGGGGGCTCAATGCCCACTGTTCAATCCTGGGGAGTGCAAAGCCACAATCTCTCAAGTCTCTACAGTGGGTGGGTTGCCCACTGTTCAATCCCGGGGAGTGCAAAGCTGCAGTCTCTCAAGTCTATACAGTGGGTGGGTTGCCCACTGTTCAATCCTGGGGAGTGCAAAGCCACAGTCTCTCAAGTGGGTGGTTTGCCCACTGTTCAATCCTGGGGGGGTGCAAAGCCACAGTCTCTCAAGTCTCTACAGTGGGTGGGTTGCCCACTGTTAAATCCTGGGGAGTGCAAAGCCACAGTCTCTCAAGTCTTTACAGTGGGTGGGTTGGCCACTGTTCAATCCTGGGGAGTACAAAGCCACAGTCTCTCAAGTGGATAACAGTCTCCACTGGTTCTGGAGGGGGACTGGTGCCCAGAGTGCTTCATCCTGTGAAAGACAGAGGTAGTGGATGGATGTCTCCACTGGTTCGGGAGGAGGACTGGTGCCCAGAGTGCATCACTCACTCCGTGACGGACCCAGTTGCGTCAGTGCCCCTGCCGCTCATGGGCCAGCGGTGCTTGAGTTGGAGTTCCTTCATGGCCCAGCAGTGCATGTGCTGGTGGTCCTTCATGGCCCAGGGGGGCTTGAGTTGGCGGTCCTTCATGGCCCAGCGGGCGGTGCCCTGTTCAGCGGTGCTTTTGCTGGCGGTGCCCTGTTTAGTGGTGCTTGTGCTGGCGGTCCTTCATGGCCTAGCAGTGCTTGAGTTGGCGGTCCTTCATGGCCCAGCGGGGCTTGTGCTGGCAGTGCCCTGTTCAGCGGTGCTTGTGCTGGCGGTGCCCTGTTCAGCAGTGCTTGTGCTGGCGGTCCTTCACAGATCGGCTGGGCTGGGGCTGGCGGTCCTTCATCTGTGAATAGACATGTGAAAGGGTACAGTAAGTGGCCATAGTAGTGGGAACAGCAGCCTGCCAGAGAAAATTCGCTACACAAAACAGCAATGGAAGGTGAAGTTGCAGTGTCTTACCTGTGTCACTGGAAGTACTATTGCATGATAGTTGTTCTGTTGTCCACATCCTCATCCTCTGCCTCCTCTTCTTCACTATCCACAGGCTCCACCTCTGGCGTCTCAAGGCAAGGTTGTGCAACATGCAACATGCCACAATGATCTGGCACACCTTCGTTGGTGAGTAGCACAGGGATTCACCTGTCAGATGGAGGCACCTGAACCTGGCCTTCAGGAGGCCAAATATGCACTCAATACTTTTTCTTGTTCGCCCATGTGCCTCATTGTAACGTTCCTTTGCCCTTGTCCTAGCATTGCTCACCATGGTCAGTAGCCATGAGAGGTTGGAGTACCCAGAGTCACCGGCAAATATTGAGGCATACCTGTTAGCCACACACTCACCCTTAGGCCAACCCACACCCATATACCAACAGACGCTGGGTGGGGACCATGGGCTCGCCTATTAGCCACACTTGATGCTTCTGGAGTTGAACCATCACATATGGGATGCTGCTATTTCTCAGGATAAAGGCATCAAGCACAGACCCAGGATACTTTGCATTCACATGGGAGATGTACTGGTCCGCCAGGCACACTATCTGCACATTCATAGTGTGAAAGCTCTTTCGATTTCTGAACACCTGTTAATTTTTCCTAGGGGAACAAAGGCAATATGTGTACCATCAATTGCTCCAGTGATGTTGGGGATATGTCCCATTGCATAGAAGTCAGCCTTCACTGTGGCCAAACCCTGCACCTGGGGGAAAACGATGTGGCTGCGCATATGTTTAATCAGGGCAGACAACACTCTGGTCAGCACTATTGAGAACATTGGCTGTGACATCCCTGCTGCCATGGCCACTGTCACTTGGAAGGAGGTACTTGCCAAGAAATGTAGCACTGATAGGACTTGCACAAGAGGGGGGATCCCTATGGGCTGACGGATAGCTGAGATCAGGTCTTGCTCCAATTGGGCACACAGCTCTTGGATTGTGGCTCTATCATGTCGGTAGGTGAGGATGATGTGCCTGTCTTCCATTGCTGCCAAGTTCACCATGAGCCTGTACATGGGGGGATATCGCCATCTCCTAATCATCCTTAGCGGTTGTAATCAAGGGCGCAAAATGGTGAGCAGCTAGTCATTTTCAAACATATCCTCAGAGTAAAATGCATTGCATGTTGTGACAGAAACAGTATGTTTACGTGTAGTCCCTAAATGTGCTTATGTCTGCTGTAACGTAGTTATGTGCCCTGGCTTGCCACCCCTGAAATGGCGGACGCCTGTCCTGTGTGGATTGAGAGGTGGAAATGAAGTAATTCCGCTGACTTCGTGCGCCGTTGTGGGACGCAGTCAAGGACCGCCGTGCAACTCCTCATTGGTTATCATTGCGCCCTATGGGGTACAGTAGCCAATAGTGATGTGCGCCGGCGGTGACGGTAGGCACCGCCACGGACGTGCCTGCCATTTTCTATCTGTTCACTCACTTGCTACCTGACCTTCAACAGGAGAGGGCCTACACTGCAAGTTTTGCTGTGGCCTGTGTCTGGAAGCTACCATGGCTCAAGTCTCTGGGAAAAAGCCCCAGCCTTGACTGCGGAGGAGTTGGAGAACTGGTGGATGGGGTCCTACCCCAGTACCGATTGCTTTGTGGGCCTCCAGACCAACAGGTGAGTACACTGTGTGCATGATGCATGGGGCATGAATCAATGGAGTGCTGTGAGTGAAGACCTTGTGCAATGGTGGGCCTGTGGGTGCCCCTAGGCCAGGTTGAGCATTGCAGGATAGGTTCCATGTTGGGCAGGGTCTGTTGCACTCCACCCCCAAACATGGTAGTTGTCATCTACTACTGGGCAGGGTTATGTGGGTCTCAGGTATGCTGCTATTAGCGTTAGGGATTATTCCCCATGGCCTGGTGACTAGCATTGTGACTGGTAGTGCGACGCCTAGTGCATAGGGCTGTTCCCTGTGTTTTGTGTACACCAACAGTGTTGTCGTTGCTGGCACTGACCAAGTGTATCCTCTGTTTCTACCCCCACTTTTTGTTTTGTCACCTTGTCCTTATGTGCAGTAGCATCATCTGGCGAGGAGCAGAGGCACCGGCGATGGAGGGAGCTGCATCCCACATGGCCCATGAGGCCGAATATACCGAGGGCACCAGTGGGACGGAGGGAGAGGGGAGGACCACAGCGGAGACTGGAGGGGACAGTTCTAACGGTGATACCTCCTCCAATGGAAGATCCCTAGTGGTGGCGGACACTTCAGTGGCCACCCCAACTACAGGGACAGCCACCACCCCGTACCAGCACTGCCCTCTCAGCAGCCCCTCAGCGTGTTTCCCGTGCCCACTCACTCAGGAGGGTGGGCATCTCCTTCGCCGCAGGCACCTCAGGCCCTGCCCCAGTCAGCCATACTGCCCTCAGTGAGGAGGCTATTGACCCCCTGAGATCCCTCACTGTTGGGCAGTCAACCATTCTGAATGCCATCCAGGGTGTTGAGAGTCATTTGCAACAAACAAATGTATTCCCGGAGGGCGTTGACTCAGGCGTGGCGGCCCAACAGAGATCATTCCAGGCTCTGGCCTGCTCCCTGATGGTCACCATTCTCCCTGTTTCTAGCTTCCCCCCTCAAACTTCCTCCACCCAGTTCCATTCCCCTCACCCCAGCCTATCCCAAGCACACCATCAGACCAGCATGCACCCAAGACAACACACAGGAGTGGCTCAGGCAAACACAAGCACCACACATCAGCACACAGGCACTCACACAAACACCATCCAGAATCAGACATGCCAACATCCACTGCCTTGATTGTGTCCCCCATCCACCTTCCGCCCAGTAGTGTTTCACTAACTCCTGCATACACTACATCCTCATCCACTACCTCCATCACCATCACACCTATCACTACACGCCCCTCACTGGCAGTCACCACTCTCATATCCATGCACATGTCCCCTGTGTCCTCTCCCACTGTGTCTGTGCCCCCTCCTCCCAAAGTATACAAAGTACACAAACGCAAGCACTCAGATACCCAACAGCCATCCACCCCACAACAGCATCCAACCCATGGACCTGTACCTAAACACAGCAGACAGACACCTCCAACCACCACTCCCTCTTCCTCCACTCCCAAACCTTCACCCTCTTCCCTCCCCTGTGTCCCTAAAAACTTTTCCTCTCCACCCTTGACCTCTCCCATGACCCTCCCCCGTCCTTCACTTCGGGCCAAGGTGGGCAGAACCCAGGCCAGCACCTCAACCACCCAGTTCACGGCTACTGTAGTTTCGGCAGCTACTGCATGTGTGAGAGGCTCCAACGAGATACCCGTCAGCACTGCCAGTGTGCCTGCACTAGCTGCCAAGGGCAAGAAGGGACCACCAGCTACCATGAGCAACGAGGCACAACCAGCTACCAAGGGCAAGGAGGCACTACCAGCTACCAAGGGCAAGGAGGCACCACCAACTGGCAAGGGCAAGAAAGGACCACCAACTACCAAGGGCAAGGAGGCACAACCAGTTGCCAAGGGCAAGAAGGGACCACCAGCTTCCAAGGGCAAGAAGAGACCACCAGCTGCCAAGGGCAATGACAAAGAGCCGGCCACTGCAGGCAGGATGGATAGGAGGCCTGGTGCTGGAGCTGAATCTGAGCACACAATACCAACCATGGCATTTCAGCAGTCCAAGCTTGCAGGGGAAGGGCTGAAGCCTCCCCCCTCCACCGCCACCTGCACCACCATCTGCACCACTGTCAACACTACTGCCAGCAGCAGCAACCCCAGAGGGCAGCCGTCCGAGGCTGCAGGGGAAGGGCTGGAGCCTCCCCCTACCACTGCCAGCACTGCCATCTGTATTGCCTCCTGCACCACTGGCAGCACCACTGCCAGCAGCAGCCCCAGTGGGCAGCCATCCGAGGCTGCAGGGGAAGGACTGGAGAGTCCTCCACCACTGCCAGCACCACCACCAGCACCAACACTACCAACACTGTGCAGTCGTTGCCACCGGTGGATGGACTGTAGTCCTACCTCCATGGAGTGTCATGCATCTTGCCTACTGCAAATCTCGTGGGTCTGACCCCCCAGGTGAGGGACTGTGACCTTGTACTCCCCAAGTGCTGCATCACTGGGCACAAAGCCCCCTCCAGAACCAAGAACCAGTGGAAGAAGGCATCCACTCATCCCCTCCGTGCCAGGATGAAGCACACTGGGCACAAAGCCCCCTCCAGAACCAGTGGAAGAAGCCATCCACTCACCCCCTCCTTGCCAAGATGAAGCACACTGGGCACAATGTCCCCTCCAGAACCAGTGGAAGAAGCCATCCACTCACCTCCTCCTTGCCAAGATAAAGCACACTGGGTACAAAGCCCCCTTCAGAATCAGTGGAAGAAGCCATCCACTCACCCCTTCTTGCCAGGATGAAGCACACTGGGCACTAACCCCCCTCCAGAACCAGTGTAGAAGCCACCGACTTGATAGACTGTGGCTTTGTACTCCCCAGGACCAAGCAGTGGGCAAACCACCCACCTGAAAAACTGTTGCTTTGCACTCCCCAGGACCAAGCAGTGGGCAAACCACCCATTAGAGAGACTGTGGCTTTGCACTCCCCAGAACAGAGTAATGGGCATGTTGCCCCCTCCAGGAGCAGCGGTGTAGTACCATCTTCCGGCTGAGGTGCCCCCCTTCCCCTTCCCCCTGAGGTGCCTGTGTATTTACGAGCTATGCCCCAACAGTGTTCTCTCCGTATTGAGGCAGGAGTCAAGTGGGGCCTTGGCCTATATAATATGGCCCTGTGGCCCACGGATATTATGGACTGGGCAGTGTCCCTCCATTTGTATTTCTTTATATACTGTGTTGATTTTTGAGGATATATTACTGTTATTTTATCTTATTACAATCACTTCAATCACTTTCTTTTGTCCTTGCATTATTCCTGAGGGGTACGGGGTGGATATATGTAATGCTACTGCATCTGTTTGTGTGTATGGTGTTGAGGGTGTTGCATGTTGTGTGTGTGTGTCACTCTCTTTTTACTCTCCCCTCCCCTGTGTGCTAGGGGCTGTATTCACCGTGGTCGTCTTCTCCGGTGTTGGTATTCCTGATATAGGAGGAGGTAGACCAGCATGGGGACCTGTAGTTCAGGCTCCATGACGTTGTGGTTGTTCCCTGAGTGTCTAGAGGTGAGCCATTTCCCTTCTGTGTACTGTTTCTGCCGTGCTTTTGATGGCATTGGTACCGCCCCAGAAAAGGTGGAGGATTGATGTCTCATAATACAGTGGGAGGAACCTTGTCTTCAGCCTGGCTGTTGGCAGTTACCGCCGTGGTGCTTATTGCTACCACCGTGCTGGTCAGTGTGTTAAAGTGGCTGTCTGTGTTGGCGGTTTCCGCCCTGGTCATAATTCCATTTTTTTTACCAGCCAGCCTGTTGGTGGTATTACCGCCGCTTTATCACCAACCGCCAGGGTTGTAATGAGGGCCTAAGTCAGGATTGTAACCTGTAACATTCTCATTCTATCAAGATCTCTGCAGTGGGTGCAATAACCAACTCTAGAGCTTAACACTATGAGATGGCACGTGCTCTTGATGATCTCTGGAGAGTCACTAACCAAGCACATAGGCTAGTTCTAGACAAGAAAATGGTGAAAGGTGTTGTCTCCATTTGTGACTGTTGTGGGCTCCCAGGATTACTTCCGGAAGTCTCAGAGAATTCCAAAATCAGAATCAAAAATCTTCCCCTTAATGTAGGAGTAAACTGAAGACTGTAGGTTTTCTTAGTAAATATGGCCCCTTGCATTTAAAAAAAAACACACACACACGTAGAACATAACTGGAGGAGCAATGACTCCGGCCCGGGTGGCAGCCCAATGCCCCCACCTTGCTGTGAATATTTATTTTGCTGTTTCACTTCTGTAACTCTAAATTGCCATTAAAATGAAGCATGTGATTTGTGGTCAGACATTCTTTGCTTGCTTCTGTACACAGAAGTTTGGACTAATTTGTTAATTGCATATCTTTGTGTTCTGAAAACGTCACCTGCAGTTCGGTCTGCAAAGCCATGGCTGTTTTCTGGCTAGGTAACTTTTCACTTCATAGTTTGGATGGGCCTAAAGTACTTTCTTTTCAAATATTTTGAACACTGGATTTTTCTACTTAATGGAAATGCTTGCTTTGAGCCTCTGTTGTCATTATCCTTGCTCAGAGAGGAGAGACGTTGATAAGTTCATGAGCTACTAGAGTAAGTGGCCAATTTATAAAATTCGAGGCAACACAGGAAGCAGTGCACAGCACAGAAACTTTTTCATTTCATTTTTATGTTGCGGTTCATATGTGCAATATACATATTATAGGTATCTGTTGGGGTTAAAAGAACACTTTATTGCATGTCATTATAAAACATTCATGTCTATTGAAGGATTGGGAAGGCAGGATCAATGCCAGGCTTACAGAGTAACTACTGTGCAAATACGTAATTTATCTTATGTGGGTATCAAGAAACTCTGATATGGTTCTAGACCTACTTTGGATTCCCAAGAAAAACATACATTTGAATCATTTTCATAGCCTGAAAAAATGCAAGTGAACCAACCCTGTAGGAGCATTAATGGGCACCACAGGTCTAGACAAAAACACACTTTATCACCAAAACCCAGGTTTCCCCCTCTACTCTGACTGGACCAAATAGCAGAGCAAAGACTTAAAACTTTGAGTAACCACCCCAACAGAGGTAATCCACACTTCGAAACCATCAGCTAGTGCACAAATCTATGCACCAAAATGGCACTGCCATGACCCAGGAGATTCAGGTACATGCATCTGCTCCACAGAGTCCAGTTCTGAGCTGAGGGCTGTCATGAGACTATTAATCCACGGCAGTGCTTTCATTATTACAGACTACCAGTCCTTCTGTATTTCCATTTAAAATGCTGACCCAAGGTCACAGATGTCGCACTTCTGGAACCTATCCTGTCAGCACATCCACCTCTGAAGCTCTGTTTCACCAATCTGCACACATTTGAAGCCTCTCGTTCAGTTAAGCTGCCTCTTCTGTTATTCTCTTTGTATGCAGTCGACGTTTTTAAAGGTTAGGCTTGTATTGCCAATGTAGAGGAATAATTCCTTTAAAAGTTTAACATAGAGAAATATATGGCTAACCCTTTTTCTTTGCTCCTAACTCTTTTGCCCCCTCATTCTCCAGGATAGATGCCACAAATGTGCCTCTTAGTGTCTTGTTTGGTAGTATAAAAGTTTAGGTAAGCACACTAGAAAGGGTTGCTTCTCTTGGGTATCACAGACAGTTTGTAGGAATGGGGCAAAAACACTCCCAAGATGGTGGCCTTGTTGTGTCCTCTCTACTACAGCGACAGGCCTGGGAAGGTTGCTTTTGCACCTGGCATACGTCCACTGCGCTCCAAACCAAAACGCATAGGTAAAAGACATTGGGGGTTATTACAACTTTGGAGGAGGTGTTAATCCGTCCTAAAAGTGACGGTAAAGTGACGGATATACCACCAGCCATATTACGAGTCCATTATATCCTATGGAACTCGTAATACAGCTGGTGGGACGGATTAACACCTCCTCCAAAGTTGTAATAACCCCCATTGTAATTTAGAATGCTAATAGCTCTTTCAGAAATGCAAGACCTATTGCATTGCAAATACTTGTATAATGTTTTTTCTGACTTTTTTTTAATAGCATTTATCAAAACAAACATTGGCAGAGCATTAGATCAATGTTTATTTACCTGTCTTCTCACCAGCAGCTAGTAGAGAATGCAGAATAAACCAATTTGCTGCTGCTGGCTGTGTGGACACTGTTAGTAACAAAATCACCCACTTTAAGCTGTAAGACATAACTGTTTAATCTTTACAGACATGTTCATAGGGCAGAACACACTTGAAAAATATGTGGGTAGATCGGTAACTGAATAATTAGGATGTTTTCCAGTGAGGGTGTGTGTGACATGAAACAGACAATGAAAGAAAGGTAGTCCTGCTTATGATATCACTCAGTGCCCCTGGACCGGGTTACTCTTGTGTTATGGGATCATCCCCAAACACCTTCTCTTCATTACTCTCCATTCTCCTTAAAAAGCATATCTGCTAGCCTGCCAGCCTGCCACATTGCAATGCTTTATCACCAAATATTAAACAAACGTTGACAAAGTCATTAGGACTGTAGGTCTAGGTTAGTTGGTAGTCCTTTGGCTTTGGCAGGTCTTGTTTTGTTTTGTGAGGATGTTTGCAAATTTTAGTGATGGGGAATCTTCCAGGGCCTCCTCAATCTAACAAATAAAACAGTGGCTGATGGAAAAATATTTATAGGTTTCAAAAAAGCACACATAACCATAGTAGTCCCTGCCACAGAAGGGAATTACTTTGAGTGCAGATGTGCTCCTAGATAAAGGGCAGCCTGCTTTACCTCTCAGTGAAGACAGACAGGGGCTGAAGTGGGGTGATCATTGCCCCATGATTCATGCTGGAGTAGGTGGGAGAGAACGTGAATGCCACAACAACAACCACAGACTAATGGATGATGCCTGGCTGAAAATCCCTACAACTTCTATGTTATACATATACTTTTCATAAAATGAAAAGGTCTAGGTAAACATTCCATCTAAAATAGCCAGTACGTCTGGTGTTGGCTGCCAGGTTCTTACGTATACTAATGCTTTTTTGTATGTACCATTTTTGTAAATCTTTATTACAAACAGGATAATACACAAAAGACAAGGCGTAATAATCCACAATCTAGACAAAGGCCATAAGATCGTAATTTGGCCAATCAGTATGTACAATAAAGAAGCTTATCGGCAACTAAGTGACGCTAAATGGTATGTTAAGAGTCAGTAGTCTTGAGCCATACTAAACGCAAATATCATGCTGAAATGGTGGAATGGTGGAAAGGGCGACCCCTAAGTCAGGATGAGTACCTTTTTTCATAGAATGATTACTCCAGGACACCAGTACTACACTTAACACCTAAAATACACACAATTCCTAGTGAGCCACCAGGGAGGCCAATCACTTTGACAATTAATAGTCCACTGTCCAATTAATCAAAATATGTGGACTATTAGTTACAGGAATATGTACAAAACTTTCTTTCCTTCGTCAAGGACACTGGTGTTTATCTCAAAAGGGTATATGACATCCATAGAAGGATGACTGCATTCTGATAACACTAGATGTGATGTCATTGTACACAAGCACTAGGTATGAACATGGTTTGAGAGCTGTTGAACACTTCTTGAGATGCAGTCCTCTACACTGTTTAAGCATACACAAATGCTGATGAGGATAATTGGTTTGTGGTGGAACAGTAATTGTTTTCTGTTTAATAAGGAATCATACAAACTGGTGTGCAAGACGGTGATGGGCATCTGCTTCGCCCCCAGTTATGGATGTCTTCACATGGGCTAGTGGGAGGAACGCGTGCTCATTGAGGATCATCACACACTGTTTGGTGAAAATATAATATGCTGGCTAAGATACATTGATGATCTCTTTGTTATTTTGAACAGGAGTGTTGATTCTGGCCGACAATGTATTAAGACCATTAACTATAATATTGTGAATTTGCAGTTTGTTGAAAAAATTAATAAGAAACATGAGGAAATCTTAGACTTGCAAATTTATGTTAGTGAAGGAAATTTGGAAACAAGGTTATTCAGGAAGCTTACAGCTGGAAATACTATTCTATATGCCACAATTTTTCATCCAAAGTGTACAATCTATAATCTTCCTTATGGTGAATTTTTAAGGGTGAAAAGACACAGCAGTACAAAGCAAGACTGGGGGATAAGTAAGGAGCTTACAAAGGAGAGTAATGCAAAGGGGATATTCTGTTCAGAATATCCATTCCGGAATAGCAAAGGGCAACAGGATCAATCAAGATGCATTAGTATTTCACAAACCGAAGCAAAAGGGAAATAATTCAATGCTGAAATTCATCACTAAGTATAGCACCCAACAACAAACTATAAGAACAATTTTCAGCAAACACTGGCATTTAATTGTAGAAGGCTGGCCAGGTTTGTAGTGGGTACCACAGGTACTTACACCTTATACCAGGTCCAGTTATCCCTTATTAGTGAAATGTAGTCAGTGTCTAGAAGCCAGGCTGTCTAGAGGTAGCTGTAGGCAGAACAACCAAGGTTGAACTTGGAGACATGCAAAGCTCTTGCAGTACCACTGTAGTCACACAGTACTCACACACAAGAAAGACAATACTCAGTGTTACACAAGGCCAAAAATACTTTGGAGACTATACTCCCTTAGGAGGGAAGTAAATTACACAATATATACACTAGTAGCCAAAAACAGGTAAGCAAAGAGTCAGAAAATAGTGCAAATAGTGAAAATCACCATAGGTTTTCAATGACAAGTGTAGTGTGTAGAGGGGTGCTGGGAGTGTAAGAAAACACCAAAGGTAAGTAAATTACCCCACCCCAGAGCCCAGAAAAGCAGGAGTAAAACACAGCAAGTTTCTTGAAACACACTGGAAGTTGTGGTAGAAGACAGTGAAAGAACCAGAAGAGACTACAAGACACCAATGATGGGTTCCTGGACCTGAAGACCTGTGGAAGAAGGGGACCAAGTCTAAGAAGCACTGAAGAGTCCAGGGAGAACAGGAGGCCCTGCTAACCCAGATGAAGATGCAAAAGAAGAACCACCGATGAGAAGACAAAGCCAGTATTACACCAAAGAGATAGATGCGGGTTCCTGGTTGGTGCTGAAAATGTCCCATGCCAGATAGATGTATGCAGTCTGGTTTGCGTCACTGGATTCCGCCAACAAGTCGTTGTAAATGCAAAAATTGCATTTGGCAAAAAATGGCCCAGAAAGGACCAGGTCTACTCTACAGAGGAGAGGTAGACAGATGGGCTCTCAACAACTCAGAGAGCCCTCAGAAGACCAGGCAGCATGCACAGGAGTCCCACAGCACAGGGACAAAGGAGTTGCAGATGGCAGTCATTGCAGCACTGCAAAAAGGAATCCCACGCTGCCGGAGAACAACTCAGGGAACTGAGCATCACAGGATAGAGTGATGGGGACCTGGGCTAGGCAGTGTACAGTGGAATTCTTGGAGAAGTGCACAGATGCCTTAGGATTTACAAAAAATGCAGTGCACAGGGGATGCAAATTTGGACAGCTGGACCTTTGGACAGTCATGATCACTTTAGTCTACTACCTGTGTTCCAGGATCCACGCTCGTTGTCAGGAGAGTGGACCCGTATACCAGTCATTGCTGCAGAGAGTTTCCTGCTGAAGCAGGGAAGTGACTCCGTCACTCCACGGAAGATTCCTTGGTTTCTTCCTGTGCAAGATGAAGACAGGCAGTCCTCAGAGCGCGCAGAACCTGGAAACTGTTGCAGTTCCTGGCAGGAGCTGAAGTTACAAGGACGCATAAATGTTCTGCTTACATGCCCAGGAGTGATGCAATTAATTTGTTTGTATTGACTCAAATGTCACTAACAATGCATTTCAAATGCATAGAATAGTTTTGTAAATTAATG
This sequence comes from Pleurodeles waltl, assembly GCF_031143425.1. NCBI lineage: Eukaryota > Metazoa > Chordata > Amphibia > Caudata > Salamandridae > Pleurodeles > Pleurodeles waltl. The sequence continues at coordinate 596,035,461 of NC_090448.1, forward strand.
CAGTGCCATATTAAGTAATACAGATCCTTAAACTGAGGTTTTTCAATTGGGGATTTGTTTTAGCATGGAGACTGCTTTTTATGATGTTCATCAAGTGGGGTTTTGAATGAAGTTGAAAGGTGCTGCGTGTCCTGTGATTAAGGCCAAACTGTGGCCACCATATATTACCTAGTGGCAGGTGCCACTAGGTAGTTATAAGTAGGACCTAGTTTCTACAGAAAAAAATGTTGTTTTGCTAATAACTTTAGTGCCATTTGATGAATCTTCAAAACAATTTCCAAGAATATACGATGCTCACTTCAGTTACTGTCTGCAAAGTTTCAGGGTGATCTGTTGGGTGGGGACTGAGAAAAAGGGCGTCCCACAATACATTTTCCCAATTCATTTTTTCTTAGGGATTTTGGTGGTCATTACAACATTGGCGGTAAAAGCCGCTTACCGCTGTGCAGAACACCGCCAACATACCAACGCAGCTGCGGAATTCCGCCACAGCTATTATGACCCACATCTCGAAATCCGACAAAATTCAGACACCCACACAAGTCCGCCATACCAAAGGTCAGTGATAAACTGGCGAAAACAAAACCTCCACTGTCACACCAACAGAAATACGTCCACACTATCACGACACACGAATCCACGTGACGGTCTTTCAACCGCGGTATTCCATTGGCGGTACACACCACTGCGCTCAAAATACACACACATATCCAAAACATAGCCACAGTGGACAATTCGAAATACACACACCTGATACACAGACACACACCACTCCCACACACCCATTACAATATAAAACACACACCCACATCACTCACAAACCCCTACGACCAAAAATTCCGAAAGAAGGCCAGAGAGAGACACCGCCATCCACAAACTAGCATCAACAGGTACTCAACACCATCACCCACACAACTTCCACGCACAAAACACCACACACCACTACATATCACCACACTTATCACCACACACACCACCCCACACATCACCTACACCACCCCATGGCACGGCAAAGACACCCCAGGTTCTCGGAGGAGGAGCTCGGGGTCATGGTGGAGGAAATCGTCTGAGTCACAGCTATTTGGAGCACAGGTGCAGCACACCTCAATTGCAAGGAAGATGGAGCTATGGAGAAGAATAGTCGACAGGGTCAACGCAGTGGGACAACACCCAAGAAATCGGGATGACATCAGGAAGAAGTGGAACGACCTACGGGGGAAGGTGCGTTCCGTGGTCTCAAGACACCACCTGGCGGTTCAGCGGACTGGCGGCGGACCCCCACCTCCTCCCCCACAACTAACAACATGGGAGGAGCAGGTCTTGGCGATTCTGCATCCTGAGGGCCTCGCAGGAGTCGGTGGAGGAATGGACTCTGGTAAGTCAAATCTTTACTACTATCTCTCCCACCCTTCCTGCCTGTCATCACAAACTCCTCCCCGTACCCTCACCCTCATCACTCCACCAACTCACACATACCCCACTATCACAAACCACCCATCCCAACACCAAGCCCTGCATGCAACCCCAACGCATGGACACCCATCACTAAAGCATGCCCACTGCACATACCCATACAACCCCCAAACTATCATCACACAAGCCCCCACATAGGAATACAAGCACTGGGGTACACCGGTCACCCACCCATTGCCCACCATGACACACACAGATGCAATAATTAAGCTTTTACACCCCTGAGGACCACTACCCAACGTCACCAGGCAGGAGGGTCCAGACATCTCCACCCCACCCACAGAAGAGGCCCACAGTGATGAAAGCAGCTCTGTCCAACTGGATCCAGATGACCAGCCCGGACCATCGTGGGCCTCGGGACAGTCGGTTCCCCTCGCACAGGCACAGGCCACCACAGACCTTCCACCCGCTGGTAACACCAGCACAGCACCCACCCAGAGGGCCCATACCTCCGTACCCAGGACACGTCGATCAGCTGTGTGTTCACCACTACAGGGAACCCAGGATAACCCACCACCCCAACAACAACAGGGACCTGGGGGTAGTGGCAGTGGGCACACGGTCCAGGGGACGGAACACAGGGGAACTGGGAGGGCTGCTGTGCGACAGGGGGCGGACAGGCCAAGGGAACCCACTCTCCATGAGGCCCTCTCCTCCATCATGGGAGCATACCACCTCTCCCAGGAGACGATGGCAACGGTCCTGGCCAAGTTTCAGGATACCCAGCGCATGCAGGAGGAACAGTATCTGGGGTTCAGGGAGGAACTCAGAACCATCAGCTCCGCCCTGGGCACCATCATAGGGGTGCTGAAGGAAATACTAAACACCAGGAGGGACACTGTGGCACTCCAAGGGGCCCCTGACACTAGCATGGACGATGAACTGCCCACCACCTCCACCGGCACTAGTGGACAGGAGGCACCGCCACAGGACCACCACACCAGCACCCTACCCCCTGCAGATGGAGAACCACCCCGCAAGCGGTCCCTGAGATCCAGGAACAAGACAGAGCACGATGCCAAGACCCCGCCAAGAAATGAGACCACCCTGATTGTCAACCCACCGTCCCACGTTGTCACCCTGTCCATATTGGAACTGCCCCAGCTCCACTGCCTATGCCCATATGGGCAATGCACCTATGAGAAAAATAGACTCTGCCATGGACACTCCTCCGTCATCACCCCTCACCATTTAACTTCCCCCTCCAATATTTTGCATTTAAATAAACACACCTAAAGCACCAAAAGATCTGGAGTCTGTCTGTGATTTTGAAATAGTGTATTTGCAATTACAGTGACAAAATTTCCTTGAAATAGAAATGTCAACATACCTATGTCACACAGCTATAGTCCATGACGAATCTAAACAGATGACACACGTTGGGACCCACACCTGTGAAACCGTAAGGGAAAGTGACAACTCAGTGACCATACACTGGGTGAAATCGACAGACAGGATAGAGGTAGAAGTGTAAAAGTACTTGTAGTAGGCAGGAATGTATTCTCACCTGTGTTTCACTGGAAATATTGCTGGATGACTGAGTCCCTGTTGTCAATGTCTTCTTCCTCTGCTTGCCCCTCATCAATGTCCACAGGCTCCACAGCTGCCACAACACCGCCATCTGGACCATCCTCCTGCAGAAAAGGCACCTGTCGTCGCAAAGCCAAATTATGAAGCATACAGCAGGCCACGATGATCTGACCCACCTTCTTTGGTGAGTAGAATAGGGATCCACCTGTCATATGGAGGCACCTAAACCTGGCGTTCAGGAGGCCGAAGGTGCGTTCGATCACCCTCCTAGTCCACCCGTGGGCCTCATTGTAGCGTTCCTCTGCCCTGGTCCTGGGATTCCTCACTGGGGTCAGTAGCCATGACAGGTTGGGGTAACCAGAGTCCCCTAATAGCCACACCTGGTGCATCTGTAGTTGACCCATCACATAAGGGATGCTGCTATTCCGCATGATGTAGGCGTCATGCACTGAGCCAGGGAACATGGCATTCACATGGGAGATGTACTGGTCTGCCAAACATACCATCTGTACATTCATGGAATGATAACTCTTCCGGTTCCTGTACACCTGTTCACTCCTGTGGGGGGGGACCAAAGCCACATGGGTCCCATTAATGGCACCTATGATTTTGGGGATATGTCCAAGGGCATAGAAGTCACCTTTCACTGTAGGCAAGTCTTCCACCTGAGGGAAAACGATGTAGCTCCGCATGTGTTTCAGCAGGGCAGACAACACTCTGGACAACATGTTAGAAAACATCGGCTGGGACATCCCTGATGCCATGGCCACAGTTGTTTGAAAAGACCCACTTGCAAGGAAATGGAGCACTGATAGCACCTGCACTTGAGGGGGGATTCCTGTGGGATGGCGGATAGCTGACATAAGGTCTGGCTCCAACTGGCTACACAGTTCCTGGATTGTCAAACCTGTAGGTGATTATCAAATGTCTTTCCTCCATTGTCGACAGGTCCACCAGCAGTCGGAACACCGGAGGATTCCGCCATCTCCTCACATGTCCCAGCGGACGGTGCCTATGAAGGACAACAGCGAGCACAGAGTCAAACAACTCAGAGGTATGTACCCACAGTATACACAGAACACCAATCATACACAAAATGTGGCCTGTATGTGTGTTGAGAAGAGGCCTAGGTATGTGTGACGCAGTTGGTAATTAGGCCATGTCGGCCCCTGAAATGGCGGATGCCTGACCTCTAAAGCAGGACAATGGAATGTGAGGTAACTGCGCTGGCGTTGTACACCGTCGCGGTAGGCACTCGAAGACCGCGGCGCAATGCTGCATTGGTTAACATTGGACCCTATGGGTCCCAGGAGCCAATGACGATGTACATCGGCGGTGATGGTACGCACCGCCGCGGACGTGACCGCCGCGGACGTGACCGCCATTTTCTATCTGTTGAATCACTCGATACCTGATCTTCAACAGGAGAGGACCTACACTGCAAGTGCTGCTGTGACCTCCGTCTGGAAGAGACAATAGCTTGTGCGTCTGGGGAAAGGGCCCCTGCCTTCACATCGGAGGAGTTGGAGAAGCTCGTTGATGGGGTACTCCCCCAGTACACGCTACTCTACGGTCCTCCAGACAAACAGGGAAGTACAGAGGGAGCATGTTGTATGGGCTATGCCTGTGTGGAGAAAGCTGGATGTAAGAAGGAAGGGGGCAGAGCTCTGCGTGCATGAAAGACGGTGGGTGCATGTGCCACATGGCAAGGGTAGGGATGGGGGCCACTCACTTTGACGGTGCAGTTTGTAATGACTTCTCTTCTTCCCCTGTACATTTCATGTATGGCAGCACCCACCAGAAGAAGGATATTTGGCGTGCCATCGCCAAGGAGGTCCGGACCCTGGGGGTTCACCACAGACGGAGCACCCACTGCCGGAACAGATGGGAGGACATTCGCCGCTGGAGCAAGAAGATGAAGGAGGCTCAGCTGGGGATGGCCTCCCAACGTGGGAGGGGTGCCCGTAGAACCATGACCCCCTGATGTTCCAGATCCTGCCAGTGGCCTACCCTGAGTTGGATGGGCGCTTGAGGGCATCACAGCAGACACAAGGGGGTGAGTACACTCTCATTCAGCTGACTTTGCGCGCAGTGAAGGGGTTTGGGTGGGGGAGGAGGGCTGTTGGTTCCCCTAGGCCAGGGGCGAGTTCCGTAGGCTAGGCCCATTCATAAGGCATGGCCCTGTGCCCCCCACCCCACCTCTGTAGAGTTCCAAGTACAGCTCTTCGTGCCCCAGGGTCATCTATGTGTGCAGATGTCGTCCATAGCCTTGTAAGCCATTTGCCAGGAATTGCACTGTAGAGCCCAACAGCGCGACGTAGTGCAGGGGGCTGCTGTGTCTGTATTGTCTGCCAACGGCAGCGGTAAGCCATGCACTCAACCTGTCTTTCTTCTGTTCCCCCCCCCTTTTTTTGCGGTCTCCCTGTTCTTGTGTGCATTAGCATCATCAGGCGGAGGTACAGTGGCACTGGAGCATGAGGGAGCTGCATCCCACATGGGCATGGATGCCCACACTACGGACTCAGAATACACCAGTGGGACGGAGGGCGAGGGGAGCACCACAGCGGTCATAGGATCTGCAACCAGCGACACGGACTCGTCCTCCGATGGGAGCTCCCTTGTGGTGGCGGCAACATCTGTGCCCCCCACTTCAACAGGTACAGCCGCCACCCCCCCTACCAGCACCGCCCTCCCAGCAGCCCCTCAGCGTGTGCCCTGTGCCCACTCACCCAGGAGGGTGGGCATCACCTTCGCCCCAGGCACCTCAGCCCCTGCCCCTGTCACCTCTGCTGCCCTCAGTGAGGAGGCCATTGACCTCCTCAGGTCACTCACTGTTGGGCAGTCTACCATTTTGAATGCCATCCAGGGTGTAGAAAGGGAGTTGCAACACACAAATGCATTCCTGGAGGGCATTCATTCTGGTCAGGCTGCCCTTCATCGAACCCTTCAAACTCTGGCCTCAGCACTGATGGCAGCCATTGTCCCTGAGTTTAGCCTCCCTTCTCCAACTTCCTCCACCCAGACCCAATCCCCTGTACCTCAGCCTATCCCAAGCACACCATCAGACCAGCCTGCACACACCTCGCCACACAAGGGAAGCTCAGGCAAACATAATCACCACACATCCCACAGGCACTCACGCAAGCATCACACAAATGCAGACACACCAACATCCACTGCCTCCACTGTGTCCCCCTCGTCGTCATCCCCCCCCTTCCCTCCCAGTCTCGTCTACACTCACACCTGCATGCACTACCTCTACAGCCACTACGTCCCTCTCCAGCACACCCACCACCACACCCCGCTCACGTGCAGTCACCACCCCCACTACAGTTCACATGTCCCCTGTGTCCTCTCCAGGTGTGTCTTTGATGCCCCCTCCCAAGATACACCAACAGCCATCCACCTCACGACAGCCTCCAGCGCATGCACCTGCTCCCAAATCCACAAAAGTTACACCTCATACAACCACCACCTCTTCCTCCACTCCCAACCCCCCTCCAGCTACCCATCCCAGTGTGTCCAAACAACTTTTCCTGTCCCCCCTTAACCTATTTCCCACCACCCCCCCCAACTCATAGGTCCCGTACTAGCACCTCAGCCACAAAATCTCCGGGTCCAGTGGTGCCTGTTGTTACAGGTATGTGGAGTGCACCGGCCACCAGGCCAGCCAGTCTGTCACGGAGCCACAGCACAGCCAGTCCCCCCCCCCCTGTGAAGCCCCAGAAGTTGGACAGTGCCCGGCGGGAGAGGGGGAAGACTCCAGCCCGCCAAGCCGCTCACAGGTGTCCCGGGGGGAGTCTGGACTCGGCCGTGACTCCTACTGAGGTGGGGAAGGGGCAGAAGAAACCTGCAAAGTCAGTGAGAAGCAGCATGGCGGAGAAGACCGCCATCATCCCCGCTGGCCAGGAGGCCACCGCCAGCCCCATCATCGCTGCCCAGGAGGCCACCACCAGCCCCATCGTCGCTGCCTTGGAGGGCCCCGCAAGCCACAGCCCAGCTGCCCAGGAGGGCCCCACAAGCCACAGCCCAGCTGCCCAGGATGGCCCCACAAGCCAAAGCCCAGCTTCCCAAGAGGGCCCCACAAGCCACAGCCCAGATGCCCAGGAGGGACCTGCAAGCCCAGCTGACCCATGAAGGACTGCCAGCCACAGCCCAGCTGGGCAATGACGGACCGCCAGGGCAAGGATCGCGGAACAGGGCAAAGACCGCCATGGCAAGCACTGCTGAACAGGGCAAGCACCGCTGAACAGGGCAGAGACTGCCAACTCAAGCACCGCTGAACAGGGCAAAGACCGCCATGGCAAGCACCGCTGAACAGGTCAAGCACTGCTGAACAGGGCAGAGACTGCCAACTCAAGCACCGCTGAACAGGGCAAGCACCGCTGAACAGGGCAAGGACCGCCATGGCAAGCACTGCTAGCCCATTAGCGGCAGGGGCAGTGACGCAACTGGGACCGTCACGGGGTGAGTGCTGCACTCTGGGCATCAGTCCCCCTCCAGAACCAGTGGAGACATGCATCCACTCCGTCTGTCCTGCACAGCATGAAGCACTCTGGGCACCAGTCCCCCTCCAGAACCAGTGGAGACATGCATCCACTACCTCTGTCCTGCACAGGATGAAGCACTCTGGGCACCAGTCACCCTCCAGAACCAGTGGAGACATGCATCCACTACATCTGTCCTGCACAGGATAAAGCACTATGGGCACCAGTCCTCCTCCAGAACCAGTAGAGACATGCATCCACTACCTCTGTCCTGCACAGGATGAAGCACTCTGGGCATCAGTCCCCCTCCAGAACCAGTGGAGACATGCATCCACTCAGTCTGTCCTGCACAGGATGAAGCACTCTGAGCACCAGTCCTCCTTCAGAACCAGTGGAGACTGTTATCCACTTGAGAGACTCTGGCCTTGCACTCCCCAGGATGGTACAGTGGGCAAACCACCCACTGTAGAGACTTGAGAGACTGTGGCTTTGCCCTCCCCAGGATGGTACAGTGGGCAACCCACCCACTGTAGAGACTTGAGAGACTGTGGCTTTGCACTCCCCAGGATGGTACAGTGGGCAAGCCACCCACTGTAGAGACTTGAGAGACTGTGGCTTTGCACTCCCCAGTATGGTACAGTGGGCAAACCACCCACTGTAGAGACTTGAGAGACTGTGGCTTTGCACTCCCCAGGATGGTACAGTGGGCAAACCACCCACTCTAGAGATTTGAGAGACTGTGGCTTTGCACTCCCCAGGATTGATCAATGGGCATGGAGGCCCCTCATGGATCTGGCGTCGTGCACTCATCCGGCTGAGGTGTCACCCCTTCCCTTCCCCCTGTGGTGCCTGTTGTATTTCTATCTGATACCCCGGCAGTGTTCTCTCCGTCATGTTCGGGTATCTTGTGTGAGCCTCGCCCATGCATTTTGGGCCCAGTGGTCCACGGACTATGAATGATGCAAAACCTGGACTACTAATCGTGGTTTATATTTTGATTATAGTGTGTGTATATATATATATATATATATATATATATATATATATATATATATATATATATATGTATATTTTTGCTTACTGATTTTTGATATATTACAATAGTTACACTCATTTCCTTTTGTCTTTGCTTTCTTCCGGGGGGGTTGGGGGGTGTTACTGTAATGTATAGATATGCATTGGTGTGTGTGTTGTAGTGATGACCTGCAAAGGAAGGGGACCAAGTCAAGAAGTCAAAACCTAGAAGAGGATGCAAAAGAAGAGTCCCCAGTTAGTCGAAGACTGCAGGAATGCACCCTAGGAAGATGCCAGCAGGTTTCTGCATAATGCAAAAGATGTCCCACGGTGGGAAGATCGCTGCAGATGAGATTTCATGTCAGAAGTCCCCAACAAGCCTTGGCTATGACAAAAGTGCATTTTTCATCAAAATGGTTCTGAATGGACCGAGGAGGGACCTGGGGCCTCAACTCTGTGTCAGCACTTTAGAGAGCCCTCCGGATGCCAGCCAGCACCCCCAGGAGTTGCAGGATCCAGGTTCAAAGGAGTTGCAAAACAAGGTTGATGCAGCACAACAAAAGAAGGTCCCACACCACCGAAGAACAACTCAGCAAGTTGTGCGTTAAAGGATGGAGTGCTGGGGACCTGGGCCAGGCTGTGCATGAAGGAATTTTTCAAAGAGTGCACAGAGGCCTCAGGAGATGAAGAAGACACAGCACACAGGGGTACTGTCGTTCTCAGGGAAGGCAAGGTCTTTCCTCCTCCAAATTGTGTAAGCAGGACCTCAGGACAGTCTACAATGATGATGGACACCATCTGTGACCTTAGGAGCACGCTCGTCATTGTGAAAGGAGTCCCAGGGTACCAGTCGTTGTCTTGGAAGGTGCCTGCTTGGAGCAGGGGAGTGACTCCATGACTCCATGGGAGATGTCTTCGGTTCTTCTGGTACAGGATGAAGACAGGGAGTCCACAGAGCATGCACACCATGGAAACTGTTACAGTTGCTGACTTGGAGCTGAGGTCGCTGAAGAAAAGTGTCTCTCGTAGACACTTTGTTGCAGTTACAGCATTTCTTGGAGCAAGCTGCGGTTGATCGGAGGTCATAGGAGTCTGAAGTTGTTCCAGAGGATTCCTGAAGGAAACTTGCAAGCAGAATCTTAAGAGAACCTACAGGAGAGACCCTAAATAGCCCTGAGAGAGGGATTGGCTACCTTATCAGTATTGACCTATCAGGAGGGGTCTCTGACATCACCTGCTGGCACTGGCCACAAAGAGCCCTCCAGAGTGCCCCCACACCTTACAAAGCAAGTTGGCTGAAGTCTGGAACACACTGGAGGAGCTGTGGGCACCACCCCTGGGGTGGTGATGGACAGGGGAGTGGTCACTCCCTTTTCCTTTGTCCAGTTTCCCACCAGAGCAGGGCGAAGGGGTCCCTGAACTGGTGTAGACGGGTTTATGCAGGGAGGGCACCATCTGTGCCCTTCAAAGTATTTCCAGAGGCAGGGGGAGGCTATCCCTCCCCAGCCTGGAACACCTATTTCCAAAGGGACAGGGTGTAATACCCTGCTCTCCCAGGCAATGCTTTGTTCTGCCTTCCTGGAACTGGACTGCCCATATCCCAGCAGGGCAGAACCATGTTGTTGAGGTGGCAGCAGCTGTAGCTGAAGTGCAAGCCTCAGAGAGCTGGTTTGGTAGTACTGGGGGTCCATGGTGGAGCCCCCAGGATGCATGGAACTGGCTCCCCAATACCACATTTGGAATGGGGGGACAATTCCATGATCTTAGACATGTTATATGGCCAAATTCGGAGTTACCATTGTGAAGCTTCATATAGGTATTGACCTATATGTAGTGCACATGTATAATGGTGTCCCCGCACTCACAAATTCCGGGGAAAGGGTCCTGAACTATGCGGGGCACCTTTGCTAGTGCAAGGGTGCTCTCACACTTAGTAACTTTGCACCTAACCTTTAGCAAGTGAAGGTTAGACATATAGGTGACTTACAAGTTACTTAAGTGCAGGGAAAATGGCTGTGCAATAACATGTGCGTTATTTAATGCAGGCTGCAATGACATTCCTGTGAAAGGGTTTTTCTGAGTTCCCTATGGATGGCAATAGACAACACTGCCAAGAACAGTGATATGGTAGGAGGAACCTGGTAGCACTCGGGATGGCTGGCTTCTCATGCAACTCAACAGCACCAGCATCTCCTTTTATATGAACTGTTGGCATGAGCACAGGTGCTAAATCACTAAGCTTGAGAATATGCTGTTGAACAGATTCTGCACCGAAACCTATTGGTCTGATAAGCTCTGGGGGAGATGTCACCTCACAATATGACTTTGATATAATTCTTCCCCACCACATCATGTTTATCATGTTTATTCATATATACAGAATCAGTCCCTCACAAAGGCAGGACTGAGGGAAAGGTGAGTGTCAAGACTCATTCTATCACTCACCAGCGTGTGGGTCACATTGCTGTCCACACAGAAATTTTGCTCTTGCACTGAAACCTGGGGTGCAGAAGCTAACTGAGATTGGCATAGACCATAATGAAATAACTGCTGGAATGTCATCTTATCTGTTGTACCTCCTATGCAAGGAGAAACTGTACTGTTGCCCACTTTCACAACATCAAGGCCTTATCCCGGGTGCTTTGTGACTCTGTGGAAGTGCTTGCAGTGACCATCTTTGCTGGGGCTACAATCTCCAAAAGTAAATCCCAGCAGAGTTGAGGACATATATTACTAAAAAGAGATACAATACCTAAACAGGAAGTGTCATCATGAATAATAATACAACTACTGAAGTAGAAGTGGCAATGACAGAACATGCAATTACCTAATTATCAAGGCCAGTACTCACACAAAATGCATTGCTACTTTTAATCGAGGTAGCCATCCTAATTCGAAGCAAGTTCTCTCCACTTAGTCCTGGGAAGCTTATTCTTCCTGTATATATATGTTGGACAACCTCAAAGACATGTTCTGCTCAAATTTTAAATAAATGGAGTTGGAATATATGCTGTTGGATACCTCCTGGATAGCTATATGGCTTTGTATCTCACTAATAATGAGGCCTAGTGCAGCCATTATTTCATTTCTTGTAATTAATGTGGGAATTTTCGGACATAGCTTTATCCACACTTGAAGGCAAAGAAGAAATATGCACTTTCAGATTTGCGGATTGAACGTTGATCCTCAGATCTTTTGATCCCACTAGCAGACATTCCACTAACCAAATCACAAGTGAATGTTCATGTTGAGGTCAAAATTGTACAGACAACTGTAAAGACAATAAAAGGAAGGCTTTGGCTCACCCTTAGGAGAGACTGTCAGCAAATACTCAACTCCCTGATGGCTGATCTTAAGACTATTAAAACTTCTATAGGTCAAATTGTCCAAAGAATTGAAATCTCTATGCTCTGAATTTACTCTGCTCCAGTTATGTCTGGATTCAACTGATTGAATGCTCAGTGTAATGGAACAACCCAGCTGTATTCCAGGCTTGATGTCAGGGTCGTAGCTTGGTCAATATAATTGGGGGGGTGAGCTTTAGATTTCCCAACAATCAAGCTGAGATATCTTGTTCAAACACAATATATGAGAAGCAGGACATGAGGGTGGCTTAAGGGGCAGTGGAAAGAGTGAGGAGGACAGATTGCTACAAGCACTTAAAACAGGAAACACCATTTACAATGAAGCTTAAACCACAAAATGTATCTATCACAAATTAATTACCACTCATACGGCTCTACCACGCATATTCCTTTATCACAAATGTAATTACCACACATGCCATTATCAAGCATTATATTTGTAAGTATATAGGTAAGTACATTGGGAAGTATATGGTATGTTAAAATTCATAAAAAATTGTAATAGGGGTATTACGTGGGCGTATTTTGTTAATAATAAAGTATAAATTATAATACTGGAATATTAATGTTTTAATAAATGTATTAATTAATAGTCATTATTAGAAACATTTTGTATTGTTTGCAACACTAACTATCAGGCACGGGTTGCCAGAGATAAAGGGGTTTTGGGTGGGGAAATGTAGTAATACTCCTATATTAATGTATACATAAAATATTAAATTATTATTAATTATTAAAATTATATTAAGTTAATTGTAACACAAACTTTTAGGCATGAGATGGAAGGGCTATAGTGTCACTGGCCCTATAAGAGTATTAATACTCAGGTAGAAATACCCGAGTAGTAATATTTATAAATTTTAATACGTAATATAATTTTTACAAAATGTTTAATTAATTGTCACACTAACTTTCAGGAATGAGATGCAAGGGATACAGGAGTATTGGTTTTGGGGAGTGTAATAATACTCTGGTTTTAATATTAACACCTGCATATTAATGTTTAAATGTAATATTAAATGACTTAAATTTTTAAAAAATATTTTCAATTAATTGTAACACTAACTTTCAGTCATGTGATGCAAGGGATATAGGGATTTTGGGTGGGGAAGTATATTAATAGTCAGGCAATAAGTTAGATACACGAGCATTAATATGTACACATTTTAATACATTGTTATTAATTTGTAAAATTGTTTCATTGATTGTAATAACACTACTCATTTAATAGCTAAATTATTTATTAAATGGGTAGTTTTGACTCTTTAAGAGTTGATATTTTTTATTTTTTACAACATTAACATAACATTAAAACAATAGTTAAAAAATAATACATTTCTAATAATTTTATTTTGTTTGATAAATAACCACACCATTTTTTAAAAATAAAATATGTAATAAAGCTATGTTTTAATTAAAAAACTTCTTTAAAAAATAGAATAATTCTATAAAATATCATCTAATTTACAAAAATAAATACATTTGTATATACACCACAACATATTTTTTATACTTTTAAAATTTTTTCCTCATGCTATGCCATTGACTTCAATGGGGGGAACAGTCCTTTCTTCCCTTCTACTTACAGCCATGACGTTTATGGTTGTGCATCTCGTTCTACAGTCAGTGGAGCGTTGTGGTCAAGGTCGGAAGAAAAAAAGAGCCACGGTCAGGTAGGAACAGATTTTTTTACATTTTTAAGTAGATAGGTGGATATCTTTATTGTAAGGAGGATAGTTAGATGTTAGTCACTACAGTATTGCACGTTTTTGCTGTTTTTACCACTTTTACATTCTCAAGCAGGTAGCATTCATATGCCCACATCGGAGTGGTTGGTACTTTTTTCAACATAGGATTAACAAAGTAACAAAACAATGGTCTATACTTTTTAAACCTATTTGAATTAAAATCAACAATTAAAACATTTTGTGACACGCCTTTTAACTTCTTCGTAAATTGAATTGGGAGAGATATCACATCTTTGGGGGACACACATAGGATTTGTGGATGGCTTACTTCTGGGGTATTTTTTCAGGGATTTTCATTCTTGAAAATGGAATATTTTATGTTCTAGGAATTTGTAGTACAATTTGTTTAATTTCATCTTTTTGTTTTTGGGGACCTATGGTTTCGAGGATGGAGAAAACTTGTTTTTTTCAAAGAGATTTTATAACAAGAGTTAGTCTTTCACTTTTTTAGAGTTTAGATTTTGTTTGGCAAAATATGTGATTTTGTTAGGGACTACAAGTCCCAGGAAGCACAAAGGCAAGAGTCGGACCCTGCAACAATCCTGACACCAGCTCCTGATCTCTGCAGGTGCTATAAGGCATGTGGCCATCTCCTGTGGTGCAGGATGCATGCGGGTTGTGCATGGGCAAAGCCCTGGCCAAGGGTGGGCCCATCCTGAGCCTGTCATTGACAGGAAGAGGGAGGGCCACACCCCTTGGCTTTGGTTATTTGAGATCATCAATACTGTCGGATCGCTTTGTCTACCGAGAAGTTACTGTAAGAGGCAGTTGGCAGCTTTCCTTATAGAGGAACATTTAATATTCAGTCTCCGGCATGGGTAAGCACAAAGTATCTGAGCCACTCCTTGGGAAACAGAAGAAAAGTTCAAAGGTCGCCCCCTGTGTGGTTGACTCTAAGCCTGCAAGATATTGACACCCTTTTTTAAGAGTGGTAAAGACTCTTTTGGAAGGAGACTGAGGGTGGTGAGGATGCAAAGCAAAGCAAGGTAAATGGAAAGCTAGTGGCAATCTTTGCACCCAGGTGGAAAGTTTCTGATCAGCCTACATCCATAGACCCAGAAGGTTTTAACACCCCATAGTTAAGTTTGTCAGAGGGAGCAAATGTAGGCATGTCCCCCATTATAATTCATCTAATCATGGGAGTGTACTTTTAGAGTCAGTAATTGTTCTAATATATTTTAAGCACTTACAGATCTCCAGCAGAGCTCTGTAATTGAAGGGGTGGCCAATGGTTTCGGAGGAATGTTTGTGCAGTAGAAGATGATTGTGGGGATGGTGACTTACGCCAATGTAGGCTTAAGCAATGGTGTCATCTCTCTGATAAAGTGGCTCCAACGTTAACTAATGGCGACTGTGGTGGAAGAGGTTGAGAAGCTAAAATGCTCTATAGTGGCTCCAAGTACACAGCTGGCTACTGCTTTGCCGACCTGTGTTTATAACACATTGATAGTAGAACAAAAGAAAAGGACGAATCAGTTAGTTGCAACTGATTGTCAAGAGTGCTTTCTCAGGACGCCATCCTGATTCCAAACTGCACCCTTTATGCCTCCCCCCCAGATATCCCTCTTAGTTGTAAACAGGATGCATCCATCCCCTGAGAGAAGCACGCATGAATGTAAGAACAAAAGGGAATGGCCTAGAAGGGGTTGTGTTACCACTCATGAGTAACAAAGAAGCCTGATTACCGGGGGCTCGGATAAGGGTGATAAAAGTACAAATCGTGTCTTTCTTATCAATGTTCCAAAGCTTGCAGGCGAGACAAAAGAGGATGAGGGGTTCCTAATTAACAAGTGTATCCATTATATAAAGCATACTAGGAAATGTTACACTGTAATAAGTTTTGATATTACGTATGATGAAAGATTCCAGAATCCATCACCTTTGGGGGCCTAACAGATTGTATTGAGCTCAGCACCCCCTTTGATTTATCTTCATTACATAATACTAGTGCTCTACAATCTAAAAGTGGTTTAGGGTTGTCACAGGTAGATTGACTTAAGAATAGTAATTACTCCCAAACAAAAAGTGATGAGAATCTCCCACTAGATATTGACTTTGCATGTTCTCCATCCCTTTGTGACACATTTCATATTCTACTTCTAAACACATTAGGAGGAGAGGATAGATTGTCAAATAACTCCCAGGACTAGATTTATTCAATTTAAACATCTCGTCTTGGATTGTTGCGGGACTGGATTCTAAGCTGCTTGATGAACATTGGGAACCTTTTGTGGACCAAGCTGTCTGCTTCAAGTGACATAGAGCAGGGATCTCATCCATGATCTTGGCTATGTTAACTTCTTTGTGCCAGCGACTTCCATTGGGAACGGGTGCCCTTATGTCTTTAAATGCAGTTTTGAGTTCCATATAACTCCCAACCTTGGGATTGCAGTGAGTTAAAATTACTGGGGTGAGTAAACATGAGGTCTAACTGTACAACATCTATAACCGGGGGGTTAGAGGTAGTACAGGGACTCCTACTTCAAAGCAGCTTTGCGTAGGGAGAAATTTCTTCCAGACAACAATGTGATCATTGCAGGGGATTGTAATACGACTTTTGAACCCATGGGAAGCAATGGTCACTTGTTTACTGAGGATGAAGATGAGGAATAGGGGGTCCCTTCCCTTGATGTCCCACGGGTGAAAAGATAGTCAGGGGCTGCTTACCAACTGTTCTCTTTTACATTATCCTTTGGGCTGAGTATCTGTAATGGTCACACAAAGTCTGACCCACTTGGATCTTATACATATAACAAAATTAATTGCACTAGCAGGTTTGATTACATACTGCTTGCCTCAGAAATTTGTTGCAGACAGCACTGTTATAAAGAGGAGCGATAGTGATCATAATTCTGTCATATGCAAAATGATAAATTTGATTGGGAATCAGGCACAAGTCATATTGTTGCATTCTGCTAATTTTAATCCTACAAATGACAGGCATGGACTTTGATGAGATAACATTGCATCAGGGAAAAAGATTGTTATGGCAATGGATAAGGCCGTACATAAGGCTTTAGTAGCTTTGAAAAATCTTTCACCCGGGCATGCTCAAACCCAGGAGGTTGTTAAGATCCATGAGAATCTGTTTCAATTTTTGGGTAAGTGCTTTGTGCAGAGTCGCCCCTGAATTGTACAATGGGTGACTGCTACGGCTAACTGGTTTACTAAGGCTTGTAGGATAGCCAAGTGGAATCTAGGCCTAGCCTTGAAGGATGGAGAACCAGCACGTAGTAGGTTGCAGAGGGACGCATGTAAGTACACCCAGGCAAAGGCCTGGGCTAGTTGGGAAAGCTAGATATGGGAGGACCTCTTTGAGGCTGGGGCCCCTAGGGATAGCAATCGATTTTGGCGTTTGGTGGCCAACATGGGCAATTGTGCCAAACGGTCCCTGTCAAATTTAATCCTACCTGAAACTTGGCACAAAAACTTTGCAGAATTTTTGGAGCTTCCTTCAGGTTTACCTATAGTGGGCTGTGCACCTGAGGACTTGGGTCTTTAGGCATATTCTTTGCCACTAAAATGTGAGAGAGGAGAAACACTATCTTCTATTAGTTGTGTCACAATAGGGAAAGATTCATGGCTGGATGGGGTCCCTTTTCGGCAAGACCCCAAAAATTAGGCTACATACATAAATACACTGTGGACTGCAATGCTAAAGGAAGCTGAGATCCCGGCCAGCTGGAAGGCAGCTGAAATAGTACCAGTGTACAAGGAAGGCTCAAGAGACTCACTCCTAAATTACAGAAACATTAGTCTGATTGGTGTTATTTAGAAAGTTTTCTACAGGCGGACCCTATATAGACTTAAGGGCTGGACGGATAAATCAGAAGCCTTATTTAATTTGCAAGCTGGCTTTTTCACCAACATCAGTGCTATTGATCAGGTCTTTGGATTATTGACCATTTACTGAAAGATTGTAATTTTGCGAAAATCCCATCGATATCTGGTCTTTGTGGATCTGAAGTCCACGTTTGATCTAATTCCGCGGTCCTAACTTTGGGCGGTGTTAAATAATAAGGGGGTCCCCAAAACTATAGTAAGTATCCTGATAAGATTACATCAGGATCCTTATGCACAGAGATGTTGGGGTCCTTTGGGGAAAGAAGAAAATTCATAGCGACACTGAAAGGGGTCCGGCAGAGCTGTGTCCTTGCCCCTACCTTGTTCTCCCTCTTCATGAATGATGTGGTGACACCTGCAAAATTGTAATAGTGATGCCCAAAAAATTGCAGTGCAAAGAGTCCCTCTTCTGCTGTTTGTGGACAGCACTGTTTTGGTGTCTAAAACCTCTATGGGTTTGCAAAAATTGAATGACCGATTTGAGGGTTTTTGTGCTGAGATGGGATTGACAATAAATCATGTTAAAACCAAGTGCATGACCCTCAATCTGCATAAGTCATTTAGAGGAACTAAAAAACCTGGGGGAAAGGACCTAGAAGAGTGACCAAATCTGATTACCTTGGTATTTGGCTAACAGGTAATATGCAGTGGTCACCCCAGGTAAAGAAGTGTAGCCTGAACCTATCCCATCATGGATCAGGGATTCAGAGCATGTACCATTCTTCAAAAATCAGGCAGATATCCCCTGCACTCAGAGTTTATGGCATCAAGGTTGAAGTAGTGTCCAATGTAGAATAGAACTGTGGGGTTTTGCAGAACAATTGTTCTTCAGAAAAGCCAAAAATCAATTTTTAAGAACTTTGCTGGCCTCCCCAAGAGCACACCACTGTTACCTCTGTGATGGGATTTGGGTGTTAAGCAAATCACTCTCAAAGCCCAATTAAGGCCATTAATGATCTGGAGGAGGCTGGCATCAACAGTAGAGATAGGGGGAAGTACCCTTGGCTCTGTCACTACAGCCTTCTTTGACCTAAAACTACACAGCACATGCAAACCTTTCTTTGATTACATCACAGACCTAGCAGTAAGGTTACTACTTGTCTAGTTCAAACATAGCACCCTTCTTTGAAGTCAAACTGGAAATCTGGAACAGACCAGTATATGGCTTGTCCAGTATGCCAGTATTCAGATGAGAACCTGCTACACTTTTTCCATTTTTTCCCAGGGCATAACAAGCCTAGGTTGAGGTGGATCTTGCCTATTTGTAAACAGCTGGGGATCAGGCAGTGTGTGGTGGCCCTAAGGATATTGAGAGATGAAACTAAGGAGCTTATTGTCAGTGCAGTTGCAGTATCTCCATTGGAGCTGGAGTGTCAGATCCAGCATTCTGAGACAATTGCTGGTAGCCCTTAAATATCAACGGGAGGGTTAGCCTTGGTTTCTATTAAGCCAATCCGTACTTTAAAATCATGGCCCTAATCTTTATGATCTAGTCCTTTGGCCCCACAAACCCTAGGATTAATTAAATATGTGCACCAGTAACGCCCATGACGGGATAGGGGGTGTATCGATGGAGCTCTAAGGTATACAAATGTGCTTTAGAAGCCCTTAGAATTTTTTTTCTTTTATGAGGATTACATTTTTAGTTGCATTTTATCTGCTTCTTGGTGCTGATGTTTTAACTGTATTTGAGCATGCATTATTGACTGCATATAATATGGACAAATTTGATGTTTTATTGATGGTTTATATAATAAGTGTTTTAATATCTAAATCAAAAACCAAGTGCAGTAAGCCCAAAGGAAAAACACATCAATCCCTAGTAGTTTTTAAATATTTAAATTGTACATAAATGGCATATAATACAGTAAAATGTAGTGTGCACTACCAGCAAAGTTCCTACTGCACAAAGGAACCAAAGGGGTGAAGGAAAAACACCCCAAATGTTAAAGAGCAATAAAGTGGGTTGTGCACCACCAACAATTGTAAAGACATATAAATAATATTCCAAGAAAGTCGTAGATTTTCATAGATTTCTTCCAGAAGGTTTATTTGATGCCACAGTAGATTAATGAAGAGCAACAAAACAGCAGCCAACGCGTTTTGCCCTATATACTTGGGCTTCTTCAGGGCTGCAAAAGTTAACAGATAGCCATAAGGCAAAAGTAAACTAACAGAATTATTTCTAACATTACAAGACCAAAACATATAAAGCGAAAATAACAATTACAGAGTATAATGTACAAAAACACCAATTACATCCAGTAAGAAGTTTTGTTTCAAAAGAAGGAAAAGAATTTCTTCAAAACTATTATACTAATTATGAGTCAGTCTTAAGTTGTAATTAGTAAGTGGAACCGACAAGGGAGAAAAATAAAAGAAGGAGTAATCAGAAAAATCCAAGATGTGAATTCAGAGAATTGCATAAATAACGGAACAGTGCACAATAGCAACATGCCATAGCAGTTATTCTGAGTAAAATAGTAACGCTGATCCGTAAACCAAGGTGCTGCCAACATTACCATAACACCAGATCAAGTGATCCATCACCAAAAAGTGTGGTTGACTGACGCTCAAAAATGACAACTCGAGAAGAGGAATAAACGAGTAAAATTGAACTAAAAATATGCAAAAAATGGGAAAGAGTAAGTGCAGGAGGATAAATAAAGAAAAATTAGTTCACTATGAACAGGCACATACCGAGTAGTAAGTTCCAATATTGGGTCAAAAGTAGTTTATGAAGTGAGTATAGGATGCCAATGAGGGTTCAAGGAACTGAAAATAAAATAAAACTACTATGAATAGATTAATATCGCTCCAATTGTAAATAAAGTGCCATTATCCAGCCTTACCGTCTGATACTTTTGCAGACTATCGTATTGCCGGCCGGATTTTCCAAATTCAAGAAACGAGTGTAACAGGACGGGCCCGGTCGCGTTGCCGCCCGTCTTGTGGGTAAAGTACGCGGCGCGTTCGAATGTTGACAAAATACCGGCAGAGAACGCCGAGAATTTGTAAACACCGCCGTACGTTGAATACGGCAGAGTGGTGTGAAAATAGTGAAGGGACAAAGCCCAGAAAGTGCCGTAGCGCGAGTAATTAGAACGGCGGCCATTTTGAAATGGTCTATGGAAGTTCCTAAAAAAGTAAATGGAATCGGATACCATAATTACAAGGATGTTATCATATGTAGTAGTGGAATATGTCGCAGTAATGGGATTGAATTTCCTAAAATGTGTGTAAGAAATAAAGAAAAGAAGTAAAAGTAAAATTAGAATAAAAAAGAGAGAGAACAAGTGAAGGAAACAATCACCAGTGCAAAGTTAAAACAGTGAGAGACTATCAGGATCCCAATAGAAAGATGGTGTCATAGTAAATAAATATAATAATAGTGTGCAGTAAAATATATAACAGAGAGGGGGGGGGCCTGTGGTTTCTATTGTAATCAGATCTCAATATAACAGGAAATTAAGTCTATTGATATACAATAAGCATACATGTATACAAATAGATGTTATTAACACTGATAGCAATTGATGTGTTGAAACCTAGTACAATCTCAAATAATAGATGAGAGATATTAGTATTTTACATGTGTATACATCGTCTATAAACTCCTATTATGTACAACGTTTTTGAGAAATAGCTATCAATATTCAATACTCCCCTATGGCACTAGTAATGCCTTATAAATAATAGTGGAGTTCATGGTCAGTATTGTGCCCCAACTCAACCGTACGTAAGCGACAAATCCATGCTGCTTCTCTTTTACGTAACTGTAGTTCTCTGTCACCCCCCCTAGGGTTCGGTGGAATATGGTCAATCCAATGGAATAAAATTACATCGTCATGTTGGTGTGTCGACATCATATGTATCGATAAAGGATATCTATTATCATTATTCCTAATGGCACATATGTGCTCCTGTATTCGATGTTTCAATTGTCTTATAGTACTTCCCACGTATATTTTATTGCATGTACATTTAAGAATATAGATTACAAATTTGGTGTTGCAATTAATAAAACTCTTGATAGAAAAGACCCCTGTGTTGTTGTAACAGAAAGTCCTAGTTTTATCCAAGCCGAAGGAGCACACATTGCATTCACGACATGTATAAAAGCCCAGAGGCTTAGCTGGAAGCCAAGAAGGTACATTGGGTACGGACACATAGCTTGGACAAAGAAAGTCTCTTAATGTTTTACCTCTTCGGTAGGTAATTCGAGGTGTTGCGGGAAGGGACCCCCTAAGTCCGTGTAAATCAGTGAGTAAATACCAATGACGTTTGAGTATTTTGTATATACCCTGACAAAGCACGGTATATCTAGTTACAAAGGACAAATGTTCATTGTGTGACTTCTTTTTTCTTTTTGATTTCAATAACAACGTGTCCTTTCTGGATGTTTTCATGATACGTTGTTCTGCATTACATAGAGTCTGGTAATTGTAACCTCTATTAATAAATCTCTGTTTAACAAGTCAAATTTGCTCGTGAAAAAGGTCTTCAGTGCTACAATTTCTGCGCATGCGTATCATCTCACCAAAAGGAATATTATTAATGGTGGAGGGGGGATGTGCACTTGTTGCATGTAAAAGACTGTTACAAGACGTAGATTTCCTGTACAAAACACTCTGTATAGTGTTATTCTGAATAAAAAATCTGATGTCCAAAAATTCAATGCTGTCCCTACTATAATGGAGACTAAGGGGGTCATTCTGACCCTGGCGGTAATTACCGCCTTGGCGGAGGTCGGCGGTAGCACCGCCAACAGGCTGGCGGTGCACCGCTGGGCATTCTGACCACGGCGGTTCAGCCGCGGCAAGAAACGGAAAGTCGGCGGTGTACCGCCGACTTCCCGCTGCCCTTGAGAATCCTCCCAGATATAATCGGTCTACCAGGAGGAAATATACCTTCCTTGTGAATTTTTGGAAGAATATAAATGCAGGGATAGCTAGGATATTTAACAACTAAGTATTTATACTCATGAACTGATAATAAGCCTTGTTCGTGCCATCCCCATAGTTTATTGTTAAACTGACTGAATATATTAACAAAGGTATATTTCCTCCTGGTAGACCGATTATATCTGGGATTGATTCCCCTACTGAGAGATTATCGGAATTCGTGGACATTTTTTTACAGAAATTTGTTTGTAATCTTCCGTCTTTTATACAGGACAGCAAGGATATTTTGAACAAATTTGAAGATTTTCCCTGGTCCAATGACCTTCTATTTGTTACAATGGATGTAAATAGCCTTTACACCTGTATTCAAAAACCTTTCGGTTTACTAGCAGTTACTTCCTTTCTTAATACCCGTTCTGCTGACCATTACGATCATAATCAAATGCTTTTGGACATGATTGATATCATCTTATCAAAAAATTATTTTATACATAACACTAGATGGTATCAACAAACACAAGGGACAGCGATGGGTTCCAAATTTGCCCCTTCATATGCCTGTCTTTCTATGGGCTGGTTCGAAAAAATACATGCTTGGGGTAGACATGCCTCCCCCTGGACTGAATTTATTGTATTTTGGGGGAGGTACATTGATGATATCATTTTGATCTGGAATGGATCAATAGAGCAATTAATTCTATACCATGCATTTCTTAATGATAATCCTTATAATGTAAGACTTAGTCTCCATTATAGTAGGGACAGCATTGAATTTTTGGACATCAGATTTTTTATTCAGAATAACACTATACAGAGTGTTTTGTACAGGAAATCTACGTCTTGTAACAGTCTTTTACATGCAACAAGTGCACATCCCCCCTCCACCATTAATAATATTCCTTTTGGTGAGATGATACGCATGCGCAGAAATTGTAGCACTGAAGACCTTTTTCACGAGTAAATTAGACTTGTTAAACAGAGATTTATTAATAGAGGTTACAATTACCAGACTCTATGTAATGCAGAACAACGTATCATGAAAACATCCAGAAAGGACACGTTGTTATTGAAATCAAAAAGAAAAAAGAAGTCACACAATGAACGTTTGTCCTTTGTAACTAGATATACGGTGCTTTGTCAGGGTATATACAAAATACTCAAACGTCATTGGTATTTACTCACTGATTTACACGGACTTAGGGGTCCCTTCCCGCAACACCTCGAATTACCTACCGAAGAGGTAAAACATTAAGAGACTTTCTTTGTCCAAGCTATGTGTCCGTACCCAATGTACCTTCTTGGCTTCCAGCTAGGCCTCTGGGCTTTTATACATGTCGTGAATGTAATGTGTGCTCCTTCGGCTTGGATAAAACTAGGACTTTCTGTTACAACAACACAGGGGTCTTTTCTATCAAGAGTTTTATTAATTGCAACACCACATTTGTAATCTATATTCTTAAATGTACATGCAATAAAATATACGTGGGAAGTACTATAAGACAATTGAAACATCGAATACAGGAGCACATACGTGCCATTAGGAATAATGATAATAGATATCCTTTATCGATACATATGATGTCGACACACCAACATGACGATGTAATTTTATTCCATGGGATTGACCATATTCCACCGAACCCTAGGGGGGGTGACAGAGAACTACAGTTACGTAAAAGAGAAGCAGCATGGATTTGTCGCTTACGTACGGTTGAGTTGGGGCACAATACTGACCAGGAACTCCACTATTATTTATAAGGCATTACTAGTGCCATAGGGGAGTATTGAATATTGATAGCTATTTCTCAAAAACGTTGTACATAATAGGAGTTTATAGACGATGTATACACATGTAAAATACTAATATCTCTCATCTATTATTTGAGATTGTACTAGGTTTCAACACATGAATTGCTTTCAGTGTTAATAACATCTATTTGTATACATGTATGCTTATTGTATATCAATAGACTTAATTTCCTGTTATATTGAGATCTGATTACAATAGAAACCACAGGGCCCCCCCTCTCTGTTATATATTTTACTGCACACTATTATTATATTTATTTACTATGACACCATCTTCCTATTGGGATCCTGATAGTCTCTCACTGTTTTAACTTTGCACTGGTGATTGTTTCCTTCACTTGTTCTCTCTCTTTTTTATTCTAATTTTACTTTTACTTCTTTTCTTTATTTCTTACACACATTTTAGGAAATACAATCCCATTACTACGACATATTCCACTACTACATATGATAACATCCTTGTAATTATGGTATCCGATTCCATTTACTTTTTTAGGAACTTCCATAGACCATTTCAAAATGGCCGCCGTTCTAATTACTTGCGCTACGGCACTTTCTGGGCTTTGTCCCTTCGCTATTTTCACACCACTCTGCCGTATTCAACGTACGGCGGTGTTTACAAATTCTCGGCGTTCTCTGCCGGTATTTTGTCAACATTCGAACGCGCCGCGTACTTTACCCACAAGACGGGCGGCAACGCGACCGGGCCCGTCCTGTTACACTCGTTTCTTGAATTTGGAAAATCCGGCCGGCAATACGATAGTCTGCAAAAGTATCAGACGGTAAGGCTGGATAATGGCACTTTATTTACAATTGGAGCGATATTAATCTATTCATAGTAGTTTTATTTTATTTTCAGTTCCTTGAACCCTCATTGGCATCCTATACTCACTTCATAAACTACTTTTGACCCAATATTGGAACTTACTACTCGGTATGTGCCTGTTCATAGTGAACTAATTTTTCTTTATTTATCCTCCTGCACTTACTCTTTCCCATTTTTTGCATATTTTTAGTTCAATTTTACTCGTTTATTCCTCTTCTCGAGTTGTCATTTTTGAGCCTCAGTCAACCACACTTTTTAGTGATGGATCACTTGATCTGATGTTATGGTAATGTTGGCAGCACCTTGGTTTACGGATCAGCGTTACTATTTTACTCAGTATAACTGCTATGGCATGTTGCTATTGTGCACTGTTCCGTTATTTATGCAATTCTCTGAATTCACATCTTGGATTTTTCTGATTACTCCTTCTTTTATTTTTCTCCCTTGTCGGTTCCACTTACTAATTACAACTTAAGACTGACTCATAATTAGTATGATAGTTTTGAAGAAATTCTTTTCCTTCTTTTGAAACAAAACTTCTTACTGGATGTAATTGGTGTTTTTGTACATTATACTCTGTAATTGTTATTTTCGCTTTATATGTTTTGGTCTTGTAATGTTAGAAATAATTCTGTTAGTTTACTTTTGCCTTATGGCTATCTGTTAACTTTTGCAGCCCTGAAGAAGCCCAAGTATATAGGGCGAAACGCGTTTGCTGCTGTTTTGTTGCTCTTCATTAATCTACTGTGGCATCAAATAAACCTTCTGGAAGAAATCTATGAAAATCTCCGACTTTCTTGAAATATTATTTATATGTCTTTACAATTGTTGGTGGTGCACAACCCACTTTATTGCTCAATAAGTGTTTTAATATTTTCCTATTGTGTGCTGTGCTTTTATGGCTGACTAAAGTATTTAAGCTGATTTTTCTAAATAGACATTTTTCAGGGTTTGCGCTTTTCCTTAGTTTTTGGATACCCTTTTGGATTATTAGAGTACAGAAGACTCTTGGTGACAGGTGGTTTAAAAAAACACCAAGAGTTGAAGAAACAAGACATCTATAGGTAGGAACCCTAAAAATCCTTTATTTTGTAAAATAAATATTGTAATAATTCCAATTGGATTTGAATGTTGTAATTTGAGTGATGCTAAAATCGGCAGTTAAAGTTAGAGGCTGTTAGAGTGTATTAGAAGTGTAGGATGTAGGCACAATTTTAGCCAATAGTCTTTCAGACATGTCTTTACTTTTTCGGAAACCCAGGGTTTCAGACTACCTGTCAATGATTGTACTATTATCATTTGTTGAAAACTTTGTTCCACCTTCAAAATTTCCCAAAAAAGATAAAGGGTGGGTAACGTCTGCCAATAGATTGATTGAAGGACTTACGCCATCCCTCAATGGCATTGTTAGTCTTTTCACCTCCCTTTAAGCTCATTGCACAACAGTTCCACCAGGCAATAGGGAACCTTGGCTTTCTCCTGTGACCAGACCTGCTTAAATGGCCAATCCATCTGTCCTCAAAATAATTTAGTAGTGGGGCCAATATGTCCTCATTTTGGGTAAAGTAGTCTGAATCAGTAATTTAAAGTGTAGAACTCATCCACACAAACATGAAGTATAAAGAATAAAGCTGCTAGTTTTCTTAATTCAAATTGAAATTGACTGTTTGACAACTAAGGATGTTTTCTTTAATTTTATGCCAATATGTCTGTGAGAAGTGAAAAAACATCCTAGAATTCGGGTGGTAGAGTGCATTTTGCAAATTATGTTAATCATTGTCGATTACCCCTTTTCTAGGGCTTTTATTCAATGTTTTGGTTTTAATCAATGTTAAAACTTGAATGTATAGTGATTGATGGTTGTCAGGGAGTAAGCTGTGCACTAATGGAAGTGTTGTATTATTTATGTTAGTATAAAGAATGTATATTTAGGCAAATGGATGGGGTTTAAGTTAAAAGTCCCATCAATCATTCAAATATCACTATTTTCAAGGGTTACCAGGCTGTGGGCTGTGCTAAATATTAATATTCTTTTCTGAGGGTTTTCGTTGTCATGGAAAAGGAAAGGTTTGTTATAGAAAGTAATGGTGGAGCTCAAGGACGCTGAGCTTGAGGACGGATCACTGAGCAGGAAGCTGACGCTCAGGACCGCTTCTGGGGCAGCGGTGCAGCAGAGCTGTGGGTGGCGTGCAGCAAGCGGCAGAACAAGCTGGCGTCAGGGCGGCTAGGCGACAGGACAGTAAGGTAGTAAAGATAGTAGAAAGTGGTTGGGGTGCAGGCAAGCAGTGGAGCTTCCTGCGATTTTTGTGACCTTTGGAGCCTCCAAACCAGCCCGGCCCCGCATAGACTAACCTGGAATTTGACACCGAGATGCCCTTGCTCCCTTCACCTCCCTCCACTCCTCATTCCCTGGTAGTGGTAGGCTGGCAGGGTAGAGGGGCAGGGTGTAGGGTGGAGGAAGTCATTGCCGCTTATCCACTGAATTTTGAATTTCTATGCAGCTCACCATCATTATCACTCCACATTCCTAGCTCCACCCTCGAGGCCCCCCCAAATTCTGCCTTAACTACAGCCCCCGCTTCTGCTGTGCCCCTGTTATGTACGACTCTGCATTAGCCCTGAAATTCCTGCATGTCTAGCTTTGGCAACCTGTGGATTCAGTGCAGAAGGGGCAAAAAGAGAAGTGGTCAAATCAAATCAATTAACTATTGCCGACTCACGGTCGGCAATACGAGATGGGCATTGTGTGTGTGGCTATGGCATTAGAGCCAGGGCCCCAGAGAAGTGCAGAAGCGGCCAGGCAAGGTCCTGGTATGGCTTACATCTCGCTGCGTGCTCTCCTGCCACCTTGATCTGAGCGATTTGTGTGGATGCTGCAGTAATTCCTGCAAATCTCAGCACAGCTGCTGACATGGCGTTACAATTAAAGAAAACCAAAATAATTGGTCACCAATGGGGATTTGACTACTGTGTATGATGCTGCAGAAAATGACACTAAAAAGCAGAAAAAGTAAAAATTCAGTGCAGACAGTCCTGAGGCGCTCAGTGAGAGTGTTTAATAGATTAAAAATGACACATCCCAAGGCAAAAGGAATTGAGTGGAAGGATTCCAGGCCTTGACAGTGGTTGTTGATGTCCTCAATGGTCTTGAGTCTACACCGCCTGATTTCTCCTCCCCTGTAACTTCATCGGGTGATAATAACCATAGTGATGCTGAGGTCATAGTAAATATGGCCATTCCTAGACCTCCCATGAGGCTAATAACTAGCTTCTACCAGAAGGTGGATAAGGTGCCCGGCTTGCAGCAGATTGCTGAGCAAATAGGACTAGAGGAGTGAGTAGTAATGCAGGGTCATGCCCCGGAGGAGGGGGATGGGGTAGATGCCTGTGGCAAAGAACCCTGTGATAGTAGCACAGAGGGAGCCAGCCGGATGAGAACTGTTGAGGACGCTGAAACTGTTCTGTCTGGACATTCAATGCCAGTACCCACATGTGCGCAAACCTGCAAGAAGATATGTGCCACACTAAAGAACAAACAAAGTGCAATGGACAACTCAGTGGGGGAGAGTGAGCCTATGGCTCTGTTCCAGAGAAGGAAGGAGCACAAAGGCCTGCTCTACAGTTGCTCCAATAGAGACATAGTAGTGCCAAAAGACCATCTGGGAGATGGTAAGCGAAAGGGGAAAAGTGACTACCTCTAAAAAGTACTCTTATGTTTCTCTGTTACATACTCCCCAATGTACCTTGTAGCCCAGTAGTTACCAGAAACAAGGAAAGTGCAAGAAAGTTAGTATCATGTGAACTGCCTGATGCTTTATCAACATCACATGTTGGCTCTGAGGCCTGGATGGAAGCTACGCTTGGTTCCAATTCTGTTAATATCAGAACTTCCTCCAGTGGGGGGCTCTTCTTGGATGACTCTATATTTCAGAGTATTCCTGCTAGCCAGTACTTGAAGGCTAACCCTATACATGCAGAGTCCCTACAAGATTTTATCATTTCTGAGGCTATGCCTGCACTAACATTTTAGCATCGATCCTTGCATTACTGGGGAAATTCCTAGTGGGAACCAACCACATTGAGACATTATTAACTATGAAACTATAGTCCCTAGTTCCTGGTGGAAGGATGGATGAAATGAATTGAGATATACCCTCCTATCACCCCATCGAGATGAAATAATTAAAAGGAACACTGTACAAACGCAAACTCCAGATTCCAACCCTGCACATACTGAGAGCCTAATACAATTTGACGCGATTACGGTCAAACCCTTCGATGATGGTGACTATGGTTGTGGAGTGGGTGATTGGGCTAGCACAGTAGTGAGGGACACTGGTTCACAGAGGAGCACCAGGATAGTCACCCTGAAAATGCCACAGTTATTACTATATATAAGGAGCCACTGGTCGATACTTTGGAGCCTGAAGTAACAACCCGGGGTCCGCAGGGTAAAGCCCCAAGGGAAAGGCTACAAAAGAGGGGAAGGGAGCTGCACTGTTTCCAGTCTATTCCCTAAATGGCTGTTCTCCAAATCCAAGAACCGTGCAGACAGTGGGGTATTCCCAACAACTAGCTATGAGGATTTGTCAAATGTGGGGAATACAGATGTTAGCAATCCAGCCATCCCACTGCTGGATAACGTTGCATGGCAGGATGGAAGAAGCAGGGTCAAAGTAGGAGCTTCTGGAATCACTCAAGTCCCTATCGTGAGGACAGACGAAGAAGGGGAGGTGCAATGGAAGAAGCAGTCTACCTAGGACATCCCTTAAGGGCAAGGATGCCCAGGAAACAAGGAAATTGAGGCTCTAGGAAGAGAATGGCTGCAAGGAAGGGCACATGAATTGCAGCTAAGGCTTGTAGCCCTATGACCCTGGGGTTGAGTGGTTGAAAAGTTTCAGCACTCCATCCATCATCCTTTTGTGTTGCTAAATTTGCCCTAAGTGGGAAGGGTATGACCAGACGTGGGTCCCTTGCTCACTGTGCCACTGGTTTCACCCTGGCCTGGCTGATGACAGGTGATAACCTGAAACCAGTCCCTGGATGCTTTTTTCCAGTCCAGGGAGGATATGGCCTGGCAGTTCGTGCTGGACTGTTCCCATGGGGAACAGGGTCAAGATTGATTTGGATATGGCTGGGTCCAAATGGGCATGGTGAGCAAAAGAATGATGCAACTGGGGGTGAGTGGTTGACAAGTGTCAGCACTCCGTCCATCATCTTTTTGTGTTGCTAGACATGCTACTGACTACATGCATGAGAATGTTTTGGGACCCTTCCCCTAAAACTGAGCCACAAGGCTCATTGGGGATAGATACTAGTAATTTGATCTGTTGTATATTTTCTGTGACTTAATTCTCCATTGCAGAGGCAGAGTGGTTATGTTATGAGGTACTTTCAACAGAGACACCCAGAGTAACCACTCTGCCTGTGCAATGGGATAAGAAATATCGCACACACCTCCAGTGACTCCTGGTCTCAGTTAACCTATACTTACAATAAAGGTAGCCACCATTTAAGAGCCTATTGCCTCTTCTGGACTTCAAAAACCATGCTTGATGAGTGGATGCCATTATTGTTAGTTATGTTACGAAAGGAAATAGAAACAAGCATAAGACTGTGTGTTTACTGTACTGTTTTAATTTTTGTCCCTTGTTATCTTGTCTGCTTAGAAAAAAAAAAAATGTATTGTTACTTTTAGCTTCCTCTGGAGAACGTAAACAGTTAAGATGTCCTGTTGTCATAAGAGGTTTAATTTTTGTTACCTGTTCCACTTAAAAAAATAATTCATTTAATTAAGTTAGGAGTAATGTAACGTCAAGTTTCTTCACCAAACGTTTTGTGTGTTGTGGCTATTTGAGGGAAGGATCTGTGAGTTAGACCTTTGGCCTTGAAAGTGGTTTTTCTGGATGTTGTAAAATTCTGTTATGTTTTTATCTGTTTATGGAGAAAAAATAAAAATGTTATTACTTTTTTACATTTTGAAATTGTTGTAATTAACTTGTGGTTGCTATTTTTCTACTTTATTTACTTAATAAATAGTGATTTTTTGAACAATTTCCTGTGTTTTCAGTGCTTGATGTTTCTCTTAACTGTGTAAAAAACAGGTAGATAATGTTTTAGACTTTAGTATTTTATTCACCCTCCCTATCACTGCCTAGCACCAACCTTGTGCTAGGCCCCCATGGAGTTAGAATAATAAATATGCTCCCAATCACTGCCCGGCACCTGCCCTGAGCTATGCCTCTGGTGGAGTTAGAATATAAAATATGCCCCCAGTCACTGTCAGGCACCTACCCAGTCACTGTCCTGCACATGCCCTGAGGTATGCCCCCAGCAGAGTAAGAATAATAATTTTGCCCTGTTACTATCCAAAACCTGCCATGAGCTATGCCCTGGCAGAGCTAGTTTACTTTATATTATAGTAACCACTGTGTAGCATCTGTCATGAGGAAAGTCATAGTTTAAAAAGCATGTCTTAAATAGTTTTTTGATTTAAAAAAAATATATATATTAAAAAGGTTCTGTTAAAATCTGTATTATGATACTGTTCAATTGTTTTATCTCCTGCCTTTTATTTATAGCATGGAAACTCAAATTACATCCCGGGGCCGCATGCCGCCTCCCTGACCTTTACATGTGGCACCCTAGTCAACAAGAGCACTGGGTTGCTGTTTACTTGACTCGGCAAGAAAAATAAAAATAAATTATATAGGTAATCATTTATCTCAAGGTTAGTTGGTGTTAAAGAAGTAACTAGGGAGTCCAGCGTTCAACTTTAGAAGTAATAAACATGCAGAACGTTTTTACATTAGTTCACTTGATTATGGAAGTGCATTGAGAAGTATTAGTTTAAAAGTATTCAGTTTCAAATATGAATTTAGAAACATTAATTCTTTTCCCCGCCCTGACAGCAACGCCTATAGCAGGGATACTCAAAGTACGGCCCGCGGGCCTCATGCGGCTCCTCTGACCTTTACATGCGGCCCCTTGGGCAACACGGGCACTGGGCAGCTGTGTGCTCGACTCTGCACTAACAAAAATATTAAAGACACACACAATCATTTATTTCAAACTTAATTGGTGTTAAAGAAAGGAAGTAACTAGGGACTCCTGCACTTTAGAAACGCCTTCATTTTTAAAGACATCTTGCAGCATAAGTGTAAAACTAAGACAAACTCTTCAAAATTAATTAAGTGTATTTGGTTAACATGTAGAACCTTTTTGTCTTAGTACAATTTATTTTATCAGTGCATTGAGATGTATTCATTTTAAAGTAATAGTTTTCAAACATAAATTTGGAAACATAAATTATTTCCCTTACCCTGAGAACACCACCAATAGTAAATTAAAGATGCAAGTCACTTGGTATGTGCACTTTATGGGTGTCCTGGGTTCCTATCATACATAAACAACATTATGGTTAATTAAATCAAACATAGAAGCAGGTTTTGTGCAGCGCACAACATGAATCATGTATTTCGAGGTCATCTTAAATGTGATAATGCAGAAAAAGGAGTGAAAGTGACACTAAACAATTGCCTAGGATCACACAATTAGAAAAGTGGGTAAGCCGGCATTAATTCCAGGTTTTCTGGTTTCCCATTGTTTATTTCAGCCACTCGATGTATATCTTTCCCTACACCTACCTTGCCACCAACCCCCCTAGTCACCCCACCCAACCACCACCGCCCCGGCATCAATGCGACCCCCAGGCAAATCACAGACCAAACTTTTTGGCCCCTGGGAAAATGTTTGCGAGTACCCATGGCCTATAGTGAGCTAAAGAGGCAAGTCAGTTGATAAGTGCTCTTTTTGGGTGGCCTGTGTTGCTATTACACATGAATAACATTATAGTTTCAAATCAAACACTGCAGTAGGTTTTGTACAGCGCACACCCTGAAATCATGTATTTCGAGGTCCTGTTATATGTGATGATGAAGAAACAGGAGGGAAAGTGAAATTAAACAATTGCCTAGGATCACATAATTGGGAAAGTGGGGAAGCCGGGATTAATCCCAGGTTATCTAGTTTCAAATTGTTCAATTTAGCCACCAGAGGTATATCTTTTGCTTAGCCTACACCTACCTTACCGCCAATCGCTCCAACCCCCTTCAACCACCCACCAGCCTGCTGGAATCAATTGGGCCATCGGCCCCATTACAAACCAAACTTTTTGGCCCCTGGGAAAACATTTGCAAGTACCCATGATTTATAGGATTCCAGTAAATATATCTGGGAGATGCTCTGGGGAAAATCTGGAATAATTTCTGTGAATTTGCAAAACATCACTAATATATATTTATGGGAATTAATGGTTTATAACGTAGGCATTTTTTTAACGATGTACTTGCTTGTAGTGGTAGATGGTAGTCTCTCTTAGGCAAACTGTTGTTGGTTTGAAGCTCTGCGTGTGGTCACAAGAAATGTGAGTGAGCCATTGTTCACAAAATGGTGGAAGGCAGAATTTATACATTTTCTATAGTGGTATTTTCATAATTTAAACAAATATATGTTTTTGGGCTGTATTTTTTAACGTGATTTAGATTCTGACAGAATGTATATTTAATTTGTACAGTGTTTTGTGATGTTTATTTGTCTTTGACACATACATCAACAGCCATTTCAACTAGGGAGAAGCACAACAGGTATGGATAAAAAAAGAAAGTTCTGTTGAGAAAACGTGATACTTGCTATTCTATTTATTTATGTAGGAATTAGGTGATTTTGAGCCATGATTTTTAAAAAATGTTTACAAGTGAAGAATGTTTTGAGTATTATTACTGGATGCCTTATTTACCTTTTTTTGTAGTTCTATTTTTTTCAATGTCAGTTTTCACAATAAAATCTTTATTTTGACAAGAATCAGTATATGTGTTGGAACAGTACATTCAATGTATTCCTAAGTGTTAGACCTGACAGCCTTATGGTGGTTATCCCCCAACTTTTTGCCTGCCTTCCTCTACTTTTCTGACACTGGTGTTGCTGATTTTAGGACTCTGCACACTTTACCACTGCTAACCAGTGCTAAAGTGCATATGCTTTCTCCCTCAAACATGGTAATATTGGTTCATTCCCAAGTGGCATATTTGATTTACTTATAAGTCCCTAGAAAAGTATATTACATGTGCCCAGGGCCTGTAAATTGAATGCTACTAGTGGGCCTGCAGCACTGATTGTGCCACCCACGGGAGTAGCCCCTTAACCATGTCTCAGGGCGGCTATTGCAAAGTTTGTGTGTGTAGTTTCACTGCCACTACGGCTTGGCATTTAAAAGTACTTGCCAAGACCTAAACTCCCCTTTTTCTACATATACGTCACCCCTAAGGTAGGCCCTAGGTAACCCATAGGGCAGGGTGCCATGTAGGTAAGGGGCAGGACATGTGCATGTGTTTTATATGTCCTGACAGTGGAAAACTCCTAAATTCGTTTTCTACTACTGTGGTGCCTGCTCCTTTCATAGTATAGCATTAGGACTGTCCTCATATACTGTTTGAGTGGTAGATTTCGATCAGAAAAGGATAAACAGGTCATATTTAATATGGCCAGGACGGTAATAGAAAATCCTGCTTATTGGTGAGGTTTGATTTTATAGTACTATTTTAGAAATGGCACTTTTAGAAAATGAGCATTTCTCTGCACTTAATATCCATCTCTGCCTTACAGCCGGTCTCCAATTAATGTTTGGGCTGGGCTGGTTGACAGCTTCCTTGTGCACTTCACCCAGACAACCAGAAACTCAGGACACTCAGTCACACCTGTACTCTTCTGCATACTGAGTGGGTCTTCCTGGGCTGGAAGGCTGGAGGGCCTGACACTTACACTTCAATGGCTGGTGCCCTGCCCTCACACAATGGACGGCCAAACCCCCTACTTTGACCCTGACAGACAGGCTTGTACTGAAAGGGGAACCTGTGCACTTCAAAACCACTTTTTGAAGTCTCCCCCACTTCAAAGGCAATTGTGGGTATATAAACTGGGTCTCTGACCCCACCAGCTGAGACTCTTCTGGACCTGAACCTGAAACCTGTGAGTAGGAACTGCCTGGCTGCCCAAAGGACTCATCTAGATTGCTTTGCTGAGAAGGACTGCTGCCCTGCGGCCCTCTTTGCTGAGAAGTGCTCTCCAAGGGATTGGATTGAGCTTGTCTCCTGTTTTCTGAAGTCTCCGGGCCAAAAAGACTTCGGCCCACATTACAACCCTGGTGGTCAGTGATAAAGCGGTGGTAATACCGCCAACAGGCTGGTGGTAATTACTGCCAAATTATGACCATGGCGGTGAGAACTCAGATAGACAGCCACTTTACCGCACCGACTGCCAGGGTGGAAACAACAGACACCACGGCGGTTGCCGCCTACAGCCAGGCAGAAGACAATGGTCCACCCAACACATTAAGACAACCCAATCCGCCACCTTTTCCGGGGCGGTACCAATGACATCAAAAGCCTGGCGGAAATACTGCACAGAAGGGAAAGGACTCACCATTTGAGATACAGGGAAGAACCACATTGCCATGGAGCCCGAGCTGCAGATCTTTCCAATGATCTTCTACGTCCTACTCTACCACGATCACCAACGACGGCGAAGACAACCACGGTGAGGTCAACCGCCTAGCACACAGGCGAGGGGAGAGGAAAAAGAGAGTGACACACACATGCAACACACACACACACCGACCCCCAACACCATACACACAATCAGATGCAGTAAGAAAACATATTTACCCCATACGCATCAGGAATAATGCAAGGACAAAAGGAATTGATGAAAGTGAGTGTCATAAGATAAATATAGGAGAAATACGAAAATACAATCTAATGGTATATACATATGTACAGTTCAAGCGACACAGCCCAGTCCTCAATGCCTGTGGGCCACAGGGCCACATGACAAAGTCCAAGGCCCCACTTGTCTCCTGCAGCAACACGGAGAGAACACTGCAGTGTCATCAGTTGGAGAATAGGCAGGCACCTCAGGGGGATGGGGAACGGGGGGCACCTCAGCCAGCACATGGAACAACACCACTGGTCCTGGAGGGGGAAACATGCCCTGTGCTTGGTCCTGGGGAGTGCAAGGCCACAGTCTCTCAAGTGGGTGATTTATTCACTGGTTCTGGAGGGGGCATCATGCCCTGTGCTTTAGATCCTGGTGAGGATGGGGTGAGTGGGTGACATACCCACTGGTTCTGGAGGGGGCAGGAGGGCATCTTGCCCTGTGCTTCTGATCCTGGTGAGGATGGGGTGAGTGAGTGCATTACACACTGGTTCTGGAGGGGGCATTTTGCCCTGTGCTTTATATCCTGGGGAGAGCAAGGTCACAGTCTCTCAGCTGGGTGTCATTCCCACAGGATTTGCAGGGGGAGGTCTCACAACAACCCATGGAGGCAGGACTAGAGACCGTTCATCGGCGGTGACGGCTGATCAGTGGTGGTGCTGCTGATGCTGCTGGTAGTGGTGAGGGGAGGCTCCAGCCCATCCCCTGCAGTCTCGGACAGCTGCCACTGCTGGTGGTGGTGCTGCCGCTGCTACTGGTAGTGGTCAGGGGAGGCTCCAGCCCATCCCCTACAGCCTCAGATGGCTGCCCGTAACTGGTGGTGGTGGTGCTGCTGCTGGAAGCGGTGGGGGCAGGCTCCAGCCTGTCCCCTGCAGCCTCGGACAGCTGCCCACTGCTGGTGGTGCTGCTGCTGCAGGTAGTGGTTGGGGGAGGTTCCAGCCCATCCTCTGCAGCCTCGGACAGCTGCACAACCATGGTTGGTGGTGTGGGCTCCAACTGAGTCTCTGCACCAGGCCCTTTGTCCTTCCTTCCTGCTGGTGCAGGTCCCTTCCCGGCAGCACTTGGGGCAGGCTTCTTGCCATTCCTGGCAGCACTTGGGGCACGCTCCTCGCCCTTCCGGGCAGCACTTGGAGCAGGCTCCTTGCCCTTCCGGGCAGCACTTGGGGCAGGCACAATTTCTTTTAGGCTAGCTGGTTCCCTGGATCCTTTCCTACCACAAGTGGGTGTGGAGACTACTGGGCCCATTGACTGGGTGGTTTAGGTGCTTGCCTGGGTTAATGCCACCCTGGTTAGACATTAAGAACGGGGGAGGGGGAGGGAAGAGGTCAATGGTGGATAGGAAAAGCTTCTTAGGGACATTGAGGCGGGAAGAGGGAGAAGGTTAGGGGGTGGAGGAATAGGGAGTGGTTGTAGGTGGTGTATGTCTGCTGTGTTTGGGTGCAGGTGCATGGGCTGGATGCTGTTGTGAGGTGGATGGCTGTTGGGTGTCTGAGTGCTTGCGTTTGTGTACCTTGGGAGGGGGGGCAGACACAGTGGGATAGGACACAGGGGACGTGTGCATCACTGTTGTAGAGGTGTCTGCCACTGAGGTGTGTGCTCTCCTTGCTGTGGTGGTGATGCTGGTAGTTGATGAGGCTGTAGTGCATGCAGGTGGGAGTGTAGATGCAACTGGGAGGGAGGTGGCGGAGGAGGAGGGGGGACACGGTGGAGGCAGTGAATGTTGGTATGTCTGCATCTGGATGGTGTTTGTGTGGTGCTTGTGTTTGCCTGTGCCACTCTTTTGTGTTGTCCTGTGTGCATGCACATGTGCCTGTGTGCTTGGGATAGGTTGGGATTGAGGAGAATGAGGCTGGGAAGAGGAAGTTAGAGGGGGGAGGGTGGAAACAGGGACAATGGCCTGCATCAGAGAGGAGGCCAGAGCCTGGATTGATCTCTGTTGGGCCGCCAAGCCAGTGTGACTGCCCTCCAGAAATGCATTTGTCTGTTGCATTTGGGCTGCCAGCCCCTGGATAGCATTCACAATGGTTGACTGCCCTACAGAGATGGCTCACAAGAGGTCAATAGCCTCCTCACTCAGGAGTTAGCAGGGCTAACTGGGGCAGCTCCTGAGGTGACTGGAGCGAAGGAGATGCCCACCCTCCTGGGTGAGTGGGCACGGGCAACTCGATGAGAGGCTGCTGGGAGGGCAGTGCTGGTTTAGGGGGAGGCAGCTGTACCTGTAGCTGGGATGGTCACAGAAGTGTCTGCCACCACAAGGGAGCTCCCATCTGAGGAGGTATCTGTGTCTAAACTGTCCCCTCAAGTCACTGCCGTGGTGCTCCCCTCACTCTCTGTCCCACTGGTGCCCTCAGCTTCAGTGGACACCCCCTCCTGGGTCTTGTGAGATGC
Organism: Pleurodeles waltl; assembly: GCF_031143425.1. Classification (NCBI taxonomy): domain Eukaryota; kingdom Metazoa; phylum Chordata; class Amphibia; order Caudata; family Salamandridae; genus Pleurodeles; species Pleurodeles waltl. The sequence continues at coordinate 596,073,618 of NC_090448.1, forward strand.
AGCTCCCCCCATCGCCGGTGCCTCTGCTCCTCCGCCAGATGATGCTAATGCACATAAGGACAGGATGACAAAACAAAAACAAGGGGGAAGAGACAAAGGATACACTTGGTCAATGGCTGCACCAACACCACTGTTGGCACACACAGCACATTCACACACATGGTACAGGCCTACGCACTATGCAATGCTCTACCAGTAATAATGCTAGCCACCAGGGCATGGACATGTACACATACCGCCAACTGCAGCACACCTGGGACCTACACAGCCCTGACCAATAGTGGCTGACTACTAGCTAGGTTGGACCTACTCTGCAATGTCAGGCCTGGCCTAAGGGCACCCACTGACACACATCCCCCACTGGGGTATCCCCCTACCATACATAAGTTGTAATGATGGGAACTGTACTCACCCCCTGAGTGGCTGCTGTGATGCCCTCAAGCGCCCATCCTGCTCCGGATAGGCCACCACCAATATGCGGGCCATCAGGGGGGTCAGGGTTTGACGGGCACCCCTTCCTCATTGGGAGGCCATCCCCAGATGGGCCTCCGCCATCTTCCGTGCCCAGTGTCTCAGGCTCTCCCACAGTTTGCGACAGTGGGTGCTCCACCTGCGTAGATCCCCTGGGGCCGCACATCCTTTGTGATGGCACGCCATATACCCTGCTTTTGATGGGCTCTGACCTGCAGAGAAATACACACAGGGAAAGGTATTAGTCAGACCGTTATGCCTGTTACACTAATGGCCCACTATACCCCTTCACATCACCATTTGCACACACAGGGCCCAGCACACAAGCTGTCCACCGCCCAGGGTCCATCCACCACCCCCCCACCCGAGGCCTTCACACACACCACTCCATGCATTCATGCACAATGCATCGTGCTCACAGTGTACTCACCTGTTGGCTGGAGGCCCATGCATCAGTCGGTACTGGTGTAGAACCCCATTCACCAGCCGCACCAACTCCGCCGAGGTGAAGGCAGAGACCTTTCCCCAGTCACACAAGCCATGGTAGGTTCCAGACACAGGTCACAGCAGCACATGCAGTGTAGTTCCTCTCCTGTTGAAGGTCAGGTAGGAAGTGAGTGATCGGATAGAAAATGGCGGTCACATTCACGGCGGTGCATACCGTCACCGCCGGCGTACATCACCATTGGCCACTGTACCCCATAGGGGCCAATATTATCCAATGAGGAGTTGCACGGCGGTTCCTGACCACCTCCTGCAACGGCACACAACGTCAGCGGAATTACCTCACTTCCACCTGTCCCTCCACACAGGACAGGCAGATGCCATTTCAGGTGGGGGGGGCAGGCCCTGGATTAATACTGCGTCACAGTACACATTTGGACATACAGGACAAATGCCATATATACATTAAAATGGACATCATGTATTGTACTGTTGTGGCTACGATGTACAGTTTGTGACCGGCTCCTTACTTTTTTGCCCCATAGATTGCTACTGCTGCGGGTGAATAGGAGATGGAGACATACCCCCATATACAGACCCCTAGTGGACTTGGCAACAATTGAGGACAGGCACATCATCCTCACCTATAGACTTGAGAGGGCCACAATCACAGAGCTGTGTGCCCAATTGAAGCCTGACCTGATATCTGCTATCCGTCACCCCACTGGGTTCCCCCTTTTGTGCAAGTGTGATCAGTGCTCCATTTTCTGACAACTGATTCTTTTCAAGTGACAGTGGGCTTGACAGCAGGCATTTCACAGCCAATGTTCTCAATAGTGCTGACAAGAGTGTTGTCTGCCCTGATAAAACACATGTGCAGCTACATCGTTTTCCCCCAGGTGGAGGATCTGGCCACTGTGAAGGCTGACTTCTATGCAATGGGACATATCCCCAACATCATTGGGGCAATTGATGGAACACATATTGCATTTGTACCCCCCGGAAAAATGAACAGGTGTTCAGAAATCAAAAGATTTTTCACTCCATGAATGTGCAGATGGTGTGCCTGGTGGACCAGTACATCTCCCCTGTCAATTGTAAGTATCCTGGGTCAGTGCATGATGCCTTTATTCTGAGGAATAGCAGCATACCAAATGTGATGGACCAACTACAGAGGCACCGGGTGTGGCTAATAGGTGAGCCCTGGTTCCCACCCAGTATATGTTTGTGTATGGATATGGTGTGGGCCATATGGGATAGTATGTGGCTAAATGTTGTCCCTCGATATTTGTAGGTGACTTTGGTTACCCCAACCTATCATGGCTACTAACCCCGGTGAGGAATCCCAGGACATGAGCAGAAGAATGTTACAATGAGGCACATGGGTGAACAAGAAGGATAGTACCTTTGAACTCCTGAAGGCCAGGTTTCGGTGTCTCCATCTAACAGGTGGATCCCTGTGCTACTCACCCAAGAAGGTCTGCAGATAATCGTGGCATGCTGCATGTTGCACAACCTTGCCTTGAGACGCCATGTGCCTTTTCTGCAGGAGGAGGAGAATGGAGGTGCCGTGTGGCAGCAGTGGACCCTATGGACAGTGAGGATGAGGAGGCAGAGAATGAGGATAAGGGCAACAGAACTGCAGTGATTCAACAATACTTCCAATGACACACAGGTAAGACTGTTGCTTCAGATTTTGGTGACACTTTTTTGTTTCACTTTGTCACTGGCAGGCTGTTATTTCCCACTGCCCACTAAGTGTACCCTTTGGCAACTCTTTTTGCCGATGTTGGTACCCCACTATCGCTTGTGGGTTGAACACTGTAGCCAACTACAGATATATCCTTTGAGAACATTACTGTACAGTTGAATTGCAATTTTAGAATCTGGTTAAACGAATACATACTTAAATCATTTGACATACTCCATACTTATATTTGCTCAAAGGGTATTTATTGAATTGATAAGGAGGAGTGGGGCAAGTGCATTGGAATGGAGTGATGATGGAGGAAAGTCCAGGGTAGAGTTCCAGTTTATTTGTAGCACAGATGCATTGTCCATGGGGACATAGGAAGGGGAGCAATGGCAGTTCAAGGTGGACAGGGTGACAGAGTGGGACACAAGGGTGACAATCAGGACAGCCTAATTTCCTGGCCAGGGTCTTGGCAATAGTCTCTGACTTCTGCCTGGATCACAGGGAAAGTTTGTGGGGTAGTTCTCCTTCAGCAGGGGGAGGGGTGCTGGTGGCCTCTTGGTCCTGTGGTGGGGCTTACTGTAGTGGTGGACATACTGCTGATTGATATGTCCTGGGGACAGAGGTATGGGTACACTGGGTGGGTGCTGTGGTGGTGTTTCCTGAGTGGGGAGGCTCTGTGGTGGTGTGTGGCTGTGCCTGGTAACTGACTGTCCTGAGGTCCCTGATAGGCCAGGTTGGTCATCTAGATCCAGGAGACTATAGTCGCTGTCATCACTGTGGGCCTCTTCTATTGGGGGACTGGATAGTGCTAGCACCTCTTCTCGGCTGACATTGGCTGGGATACCTGTGGGGATGTAAATGCAGTGTTATTGTTTCTGTGTGTGACATATTGTGCATCAGTGGGCTGCCCTCCTTGGTTGTAATCGCCCTGGCAGCTTTCACTTGTGTAACTTGGTATGTGGCGGGCTAGCTGATTCTCTCTAGTGTACATGCTTTAGTGATAGATGTCCATGCAGGGTTGTGAGTGATGTCCATGCATTGGTGGTGAATGCAGGGCTTGGCATCGGGATGGGTGATTTGTGATGGTGGGGTGTGTGGGAGGTGGTAGAGTGATGGGAATAAGGGTGGGGTGGGGGTATGTGATGGCATGCAGGTAAGGGGGTAAGAATAGTATGGAGTTGACTTACCAGAGTCCAGTCCCCCAGCTACTCCTGCCAGGCCCTCACGATGCATGATTGCCAAGACTTCCTCCTCCCATGTTGTTAGTTGTGGAGGAGGAGGTGGTGGGGGTCCACTGCCGGTCCTCTGTACAGTGAGTTCGTGTCTTACTGCAATGGAACATACCTTCCCCCGTAGGTCGTTCCACCTCTTCCTGATATCATCCCTTGTTCTGGGGTGATGTGCCACGGCGTTGACCCTGTCTACGATTCTCCACCATAACGCCTTCTTCCTAGCAATGGATATGTGCTGCCCCTGTGCTCCAAATAGCTGCAGCTCTACCCTGATGATGTCCTCCACCATGACCCTTAACTCCTCCTCTGAGAATTGGGGGTGTCTTTGTGGTGCCATGGGTGTTGTGTGAGAAGTGTGGGTAAGGGTGTGTAGGGTGATGTGTTGGGTTGTTTATTGTAAGGTGCGTGAGTGGTTATAGGTGATGGTGGTGTGTGGCTCTGGTCTTGTCTGTGGTCATGTTGTCTGTCTTGTGCCAATGGTTTGTATTCGTAAAGGGTTGTGGGTAATATCAGTGTGTGTTTTATAGTGGTGTGGGTATGTGGGTGTGGTGTGTGTATGAGTGTCAGGTGTGTGTTATTTAAATTGATCAATGTAATGTTGTTTTGTATGTGTGTGTGTATTTTGAGCACAGCGGTATGTACCGCCAATGGTTTACCACTATTGAATGCCCGGCATGGTGATTCGTGGGTCATAATGTGATGGGCGTAGTTCTGTTGCCGTAACAGTGTGGGTTTTGATACTGCCAGTTTATCACTGACCTTTGGTGTGGCTAATTTGTGTGTGTGGCTGAATAGTGACGGATTGGTGCATGTGTGTCATAATATGGTGAACGGATATCCGTGGCAGCGGCGGTATGTTGGTGGCAGTCACTGTGGCGGTAAGTCGGATTTATCGCCAATGTCATAATGAGGACTTTCATCTCTTCAGAACTCCTTGTGTGGCAAAAATCGGCACACAGCCTGCCGGAAACACCGCACAGCCTTTTTTCGACTGATAAATCGCAGCTCAGCTGAACCGGAACAACGCAGCCCAACTTCCCGAGTAAAGATTTGATGCAGCACCTGCCTTGTGACAGAGAATTTGACGCACATCCCCATCGGACCGAAGCACAGCTGAACCGGAATGAAGCTGCCAATTCCTCAAATGGAAAATCGATTCAGTGCCTGCCGAGCGACCGAAAATTTTATACATTGCCCTACTGGATTGACGCAATGCCTGTGACTTCTTCCAGTGTGCCCAGGATTTCCCTGTATCGTCCCTGGACATCAAAAATATCCCCGCAATGCACCCCCTGAGGAGCAAGAAAGCTTGTCTTTACCTGGTTATAACATGTATTATATTAATTTAATGCTATGTTTATGATATGAATTACTTGTGATGTAATCAGATAATTATATTTCGGACATTTACATTTTCTCACACATTGCAGTTCCTATTAGCTGTGCATATTTGACCGTAGAAATTTACATTAAAGCTCTATTTTGCTATTTACACATTTGGCTTTAGTATTAGACGTATACCTAAACTATGATATATACGCACTTATGATATAGGATACTTATCTCAACTCAATTACATACCCGGGTTCAGAGCATAAAGCAAAGAATAGTAAAAGTCCACTTTTATCAGTTAGGGTGGAGTGTCAGCAATAATGGACATGGAGGACTCAATAACTGATGACACACACAGCCGAATGAATGAGAAACCCTTCTTGCTTTCAAATTATTAAGTTGTAAAGATTCTGGCCCTCATTACAACCCTGGAGGATGGGGGAGAAGTGGAGGTAATACCGCCAACAGGCCGGCGGAAAAAGAAATGGAATTATGACCATGGCGGTTACCGCAATGGTCATCCGCCACTTCTCTAATCCGACCACCAGGGCGGTGATGACCGCTGGGCTGGAGACTTCAGTCTCTATCCCGGCGGCCGTCACCAGACTGCCGGCGGTATCAGGACCCTGCATACCGACATGGATTTTGGGTTGTTTGGAACCACCACGAAATTGATGGCGGTAGGCGCTATCAGTGCCAGGGAATTCCTTCCCTGGCACTGATAGGGGTCTCTCCCACCCCCCTCCCCAGAGTCCTCCCCCAAAACCCACGACCCCCCTAATACCTCCAAAAGTTGTAGGACCCCCTCCCCACACCCCCGACATTGACACACACTCATACCCCCTATACACACGCTCACACAACAGCTACACATACACGCACACATTTTCCATACACACAACACACCCACTGCATGCATACACGCACTCACACACCCCCTCTCCACACTCACATGCACACCCCCATGCATGCACACAACACCCCCCCACCCCCTCCCCTAACGGACGATCACCTTACCTGGTCCGGTGATCCTCCGGGAGGGGACGGGATCCATGGGGGCCGCTCCGCCGCCAGCACCCCGTCACCAGAACACCGCCACACCGAATCATGGGATGTGATTCTGTAGGCTGTGTTCTGATGACAGGGCAGTGGAGGTGGAGCAACCTCCACTTCCCTGACGACCGTCAGTATGGCTGCTGGCGGCACTCCGTCCAAAAAAGGACGGAGGGCTGTCAGCAGTCATAATATGCCGCGCGGAAAACCGCCTGCACTGGCGGTCTTCAGCACGGCAGTTCCTCGGCGGTCTTGAAAAAAGACCGCAGAGGTCGAAATGAGGGCCTCTGTATGGAAATCCACACCTAGATATTCATGACAGGAGAATCAAAATAGCAACCAGAGGTTTGAGAGAAATATATTGATTAAAAAACAAAACAGATTCCTACCTGATATGAATCTTACTGATTGATTAAAACTTATTGTGTCAATATTTATAAAGTCAAAACCTTTTGGTCATCTAACTTGAGATACTGTAATAATAACTACCATGCAAAGCATGTAACTGGCAGCGTGAAAAAACTGTGAATGACAATCTGTCTATTTTGAAGGGCAGTAAAGCAGGTATCATGTACCTCCATCTGCCTTGACTGTGCTTGTGCACAACCCTGGCAGTGGAACTAACAAAAGCATGCTTTTAAACTTTTTCCAAACTCTTCCTGTACTAATTGCATGTAAATATGGAAATGTCCTAGCACATCCTCTGCTTCTTCAAGGATTACCTCTATCATATTGCTTTACCACCTCTGCCTTCTTCCACCTCCTTCCTCAGACGTATCCTTTCACCTGTCAATCTCTAGTGCCTACTTTTATTTACGAATATACATTTTTCATCCTTACACAAGTGGCATCATCTCACTAACCCATGCTTGAAAGAATTGTGTCACTACCTTGATAGCTGTACATTGACATTTTACTTTTATAATGCCACTACATCGATAACAACTGCTTCTACAAGCTAAGTTTTAATTGCATTTTACCACTGCCAAGCCGTACAACTGAATATTTTTATTTACCTGTTGCAAATCAACATTTGTGAATTATGTTCCTGTTGGAAGTGGATTACCTTGGGAGCAACCTGCTTAACACTTATTACACAAAATGATGAATGCAACATTTTTGTATCACCTGTCCAAATCAAGTTGTTGAATACAGTTTTGGCAACTCCACTCATACTTACTATGTGGCATGGAAGAATACAATGTTCATCCCATGCTGTTCAAATTACGTATAATTCCAATCCCAAATTCTGATCTCTCCTTATAAAGCGACTCCATAACACAGCTGTGAAAAAAGGACAGCAAGGATGAGCCACGCAAAGTATAATCCTTCCTAAAAATAACTGTCCTCAAACACTATTCCCAAACTCTTCCTCCACTAACTGTATAGAAATGTCCACCTCTGCTTCCTCAAGGATTCCCTCAATCACATTGTTTTACCACCTTTCACCTCCTTCGACCTTCTTCCTCAGATGTATCTTTTTGCGTGTCATGTGTTGGATCTGGCCCTTTTTGCAGGGTCATCCCCAAACCTTTTGCCTCCTTCCTCCTACTTTTTGCTGACCAGTTTTTGTTGGCTTTAGGACTCTGGACACTTTACCACTGCTAACCAGTGCTAAGGTGCATATGGTCTATGTCTCTCTGCGGGATGTGCATAGCGGTTTTTAGGCACCAGCGGCAGCAGGACTCCATTTCCCAGCAACCCTGTCAGCAGGCTAGGGACACTTAAGAAGACTGTGTGCATACCGTGGCACGGGGTGTCTGCGCCCGTCCACTGCCGAAAGAGGATGGGCTGAGCCACACCTCAAATATCTAGCAAAGCAGGGTGAGTGATACCTCCAGCTATCGTTACTGTAAAAAATTGGCAGGGTGGGTGTTTTTCTCCTAAAGCCCTAATTATTTAGAGCAGAAGACGACTTTCTGGTGCTCCGCAAGGCAGTGCTAGGAGGTCAGAGAGATGGGCAGAAACAGGACACTTCAAAACGGAGACCAAGCAGTAGGTTGTAGGGAGCCAATAAATACAACACTGGACTCTTTTTTGGCCTGTGCAGTTGGAGTAGTATTGAAGGAAATAGTATTGCCGGAAAGATGACTTCTGATGGGATTGAGTGATTGCCCGTGAGCTCTAGCACATGCAAAAGTTTCTGTGGTTTCTGTCAATGAAGACTGCCCTCCAGTGGTGCATCAGCTACACTTATCAAAGCCTCCCCCCCTGCAAAAGTTGGAAATAGTGGTGCGGAGCTTCCTCTATTAAAAAAGAAAGTGGTTTCTTTCTGATCCCCCTCCTTGCGATAGTAGCCCTCCAAAGAAAACGAAAAAGCTTCTGAAAAAAACTGGGAAAAAAGTAAAGTGGCAACCCCAGACCAATTCATCTGCTCTGGTACCCTGGAGGGTTCCTGTACAGGACAGACTCGAGGCTTAGGGTTGGAAAATCTACTGGAGAAATTTAAGGAGCTGATTGAACCATGTTTGTTGCACTCAAAGGGGGGGTCCTGTTTAGCCCAAGTGTGTGGGTCTTTGGAGCTTGAGTGCCATGGTCCCACCACAGTAAAGGCAGTCATGTTGGAGCTCACCTCAGTGTCTCTGGAGGGTGCTATCCAGCAGCCTCCTTATCATTCCTATTTTAACACAGGAAACCTTCCTGATAACCATGTGATGGTTGCCCCTGAAAATCCAATCAGCATGGCAGGGGAAACTAGTAGAAATGGCTTTGGGAGGACAGCTACAAGCAGGACTGAAGGGGAACCAGTGCCGGTACAAGAGCGAAGGAGGGACCGAAATCTGCATGTATTAAATGGTCCCCCCAAGCCTCCTCCTGACTGTCCCCTATTTGGTAAACCTTACAAATGTGCAACTGATATCTTCAGACTCCCGTAAATCCACTGAGCACTTGAATAACAAGACAGGAAATTAGTTGGGCAAAAATTGTGATTTTAGCTGTAACTATTTAGCTGACATTTTGTTTCTTAGACGGATTGTGTGAGTCAGCCCCCTGGAAAAAGAAGGGAAAGGGAATTGCATAATAATAAACTGTAGATACCCAGGGTTGGCCTGCCATTTGCTCCTGTCATTCTACGTTGACCCCAGGCTCGTGAGACGTTTTGCCAGGTTCCCTCAGCCTTCTTTCGTAGGCACACTCTGCCTTATGTAGGAGTTTTTCTAGTTCGCAGGAAGGTTTTCCGTCATTTAGTTTGAAAAATAGATTTGTGGCACTCTCTGATTTGGGAGTAAATGATTGACTGGTAGTAGGGGTGAGCTTCTACAGACAGGAGGAACCTGACAAGGTGGTTCTCTCAGGGTCCTCAGCTATAACCACAGGTCTGGGAGTGTTGAGAGAGGCGTCCACCCTGTCTCTGCTAATTTATTGGAATGTGGGGGGTATGATGCAAAGCTGCAAGACACACAATGGGTAGGGTTTATCTCAGGCTTGGATTTTATCGTACTAGAAGAGACTTGGGGGGTGATTTTAAGTCTGGCGGGCGGCGAAGGCTGCCCGCCAGACTTCCCCCACCAAAATACCGCTCCACGGTCGAAAGACCGCTGAGGGTATTTTGGGATTTGCCCTGGGCTGGCGGGCGACCGCCAAAAGGCCGCCCACCAGCCCAGGGCAAATCAACCTTCCCACGATGACGCCGGCTCAGAATTGAGCCGGCGTAGTGGGAAGGTGCGACGGGTGCAGTGGCACCCGTTGCGTATTTCAGAGTCTGCAAAGCAGACACTGAAATACAAAGTGGGGGCCTCTTACGGGGGCCCCTGCAGTGCCCATGCCATTGGCACCGCGGCACCCCCTACCGCGGGAGACCCGCCAGGAACAGGATGGCGGTAGGGGGTGTCAGAATCCCCATGGCGGCGGATCGCGCTCCGCCGCCATGGAGGATTCACAGGGGCAGCGGAAAACCGGCGGGAGACCGCCGGTTTTCCTTGTCTGACCGCGGCCGAACCGCCGCGGTCAGAATGCCCTTCGGGGCACCGCCGGTCTGTCGGCGGTGCTCCCGCCGACCCTGGCCCCGGCGGTCTCTGACCGCCGGGGTCAGAATGACCCCCTTGGTGAGAAGGAGATTTAGAATGGGATGGAATTAAAAGGTTTGCTGTGCTGGCTGAACGGGTGTCCCTACACCTCTATGGGGGGGATTGGGATTCCTTGGTCCATATGTCCAAGATTTATACTGTAGAGGATGTCAAAATAATTTTAGCCATCGGGGAATCCTCATTATCTGGGTTACATTTCAAAATAAGTATAATGTACTCTTCATAAATTTCTATAATGCAGTGTGGGACTCCGGATGGCAAATTATGGCCCTGTTTTCTGCTTTGCAGACACTGACGGGGAGGTTGAAGGTCTGATGTATGGAATTTCATGTGATTTTAGCTAAAGATTTTAATGCAAAGATAGGGGGTTATCACACCACCGAAAATCCCTTTGAGCAGGACCACAGATTGTTTGTAGGTGAGATTTTCCAAGATGCGAGGGGCACAACCCTTATTGAGGGTCTGCACAGTCTGGGATTGTTAACCATTTTTGACCTGGAAAATGTTTCAGACAAAGAGTCCTCCACATTTGTGAGTAGAGGTGTCGTGTCCACAATTGATTATATTTTTGTCTCCACCCCAGTGAGCAACTTGGTCTGCCAAGGGGTGATCCAAAAGCAGAACTTCAGTGATCACAACACCCTTACGAAGTCCCTGAACTTCCCATGCAAAGGGTCTATAGGGTGTGAGTTGGGCCGGTTCACTTGAGTGCAAAAGATCAGGACCAAAGGATATGCTGGTGGTTGCCAAACATCTTACAGGAAGTGGAGAGTGTGGTGAGATAAAATCTCAACCTGATAGTAGCGATTCTTTTGGCTGAGTCCCCGTTAACGGGGAAGGTGATTGATGCCACGGATAAAATAAATAGTTCTATCAGAGCTATCTTGACTAAAAATGTAGAGTCCACTCCTAAGCATTGGGGTGGATGTTTTAATAAACCCTGTCATACAGCAAGGAAAACCCTGAAGAGGGCACTGAAGATTCAGCCTAGAGATATGACTTATATGAGCAGTGTCAGGGCACAGTATAAGCTTGCCCTAAAGGAGGGAAAACGGCAGCTCAAAGAGCAGGCTTGGGAGGGTTTGGAGCTGCATTTCATACAAAGAACTCAAGCCTGTTCTGGAAGATAGTAAATAGGTGTACCATTGACACTAGTACATGTGAGGGGCTGGGCTGTAATATTCCCCCTGTTGAGTGGGTGAGTCACTTTTCTAGTGTTTTTTTGGGAGTGATCCGGGGTGATGAAGTGGATGATTTGATGGATGTTACCCCGAATCTGCCCATTAGATTTACATTGGAAGAGGTGATGGTGGCCCTGCAGGAAATCCTGAGTCACAAAGCTTTTTGACCTGTACAAGGGCAATTCGCATCTGTGGGCACCTATTATTGTTAATGTTTTAAATGCAGCAATGAGTGTAAGAATCACCCCTTCTTAGAAATATGCCTGCATTGTTCCTGTGTTTAAAAATGGAAACCACAGTGACCCCGAATCCTATCACTCTATTTCACTTCTAGACTCATTGATGAAAATGTTGGGTAGCATAGTTCTACGGTGTATTGAGGAGTGGGTAAGAGGTTATGATTTGATGAGTAAGGTGCAGTATGGTTTTAGGGAGGGTCTGGGACTCATGAGCAATGTTTGAATTTACTTCTGTTGATTGGCAAATATACTCAGCTGAAGGGGGTACTCTTTATCTTGCCTTTATGGACCTTAGCAGTGCTCTTGACAAAGTAAATCGTAGTAAGCTATGGGGACTCCTAAGCACAATGGGTATGGACACCTAAATTGTGGAGCTGCTGTGATATCTATATTCTGGAACCAATGCTTCAGTGAGATATGAGACCCAGGGGGAATGTTCAGAACCTTTTAATTATAATAGAGGTGCGAGACAGGGTTATATTCTTGCCCCCATCCTGTTCCTTTTGTATACAAATGGCTTGCACAACTTTCTTGTTGATAGATGCAAGGATATCCCTAAATTAAATGGAGTGTGCGTACCATCCTTGATTTATGCAGATGACGCAGTGCTATAGGCCCACACTATGAATGGTCTCCGTGTGGCGGTCAAGGCATATGTTGACTTCATGAATAGGGTTGTGCCTGTCCTCACACAAAGCAGTCTTCAACCCCCTGGAGTGTGTCTGAGGCCAGGGCAGGAAAGGCAGTATCTTGCACACTACAAATACTTCTCTTTGAAGTTTGCCTAATTCAAAGACAGAAATGGGTATAAGTACTGGACCTCTGACACCATATAGTTAGAACACTTCTGGTCTGAGGACATTCTGGCAGGAAGAAGAGCTGGATGCTGTGGGAGAGACTGCCACTCTGCCTGTTGCTTTGTTGTACTGGCCTGCTGCTTGCTCCTTCTGTCCTGGGAGTGAAAGGACTGGACTTTGCGTTCGACATCCTGCTTTCCAAAGTTCTCCAGGGACTTGATCTAAGCTTAAAAAGTCTCAGGGCCTTCAAGTTCTTCACCTGTCAGCATCTGGCTCTCTTGCTGAGAGTCCTCATGTGCCAAGTGTCCTGGGCCCTTGGAAGTGACCTCTGGTGCAACTAAGAAGAAACTAAGCACATCGACTCCAGAGAGGCTTCAGAACTGGTGCCATTCTCCAAGTCCAGACCACCACCTATACCAAAGCCATAGTTCCAGCTGAGTGCAAGGACTGTGACCTGCAACACAGTCCCAATGCTGCCACTGTGCCTCCAATGTCCAGCCACATATTGAGTCCTGAGTGTTGTGTCACTGACATCCATGACACCCGCCTCGACACCACTGCATCACCCTAGGCCCCATGGTGTGACTGTGACCCTGCAAAATTGAAGCTTTGCATTTTGACCTACTGGATTCATCGACTCTGCCTTGTTGAAAGGAATCAACACCTCACCACCGATGACGCATCACCTCCCCTGCAACCGTAAGGAACCAACGCCTCACCTCCTCAGCCCAGCAGTAAGGAACTGATGCCTCACCTACCCAGTAGCATTAAGGAACTGATGCTGCACTGGCTCCAGCGATGACTCACCTCCCGGAGTCGTTGAAGATCTTTGTTTCCTCATCTTTTTCCAAGGTATTTTAGCTGGGGGGTGAGCAACTCCATGACCGTCCCGCGCTCCCTCACAAGTGGTGTTGAAGTGCTAAGAGCAACCCCATCAAGACATCAAGACACCGTGATTGCCCGAGTTGGGGCTATTATGTTTCTAAGTGGTTTACTAAGATATAATCTTTGAAAATTCACATCTTTACATGTGTATTTTGGACTTTTATTTTGGTCTTATTTTACTCAAATAAAATGTGGCTATTTTTTTAAACTGATGTGGAGTACTTTTGTAGTATTCTCATTGTGTTACTATGTATGTGTGTGTGTGTGTGTGTGTGTGTGTGCAATCGTGTGTGTGTGTGTGAGTGTGTATACAAATACTTTATACATTGCCTCTGAAATAAGCCTGAATGCCCATGCCAAGCTACCAAGGGGCTGAGCAGGGATTAAGGGCCAGATGTAGCAAAGGGTTTTTCCCATTCTGTCTCAATGGGAAAATGTGTTCGTACATATGGCCCTAAATTAGCTGTGTGGGTCCCTTACCCTGACTAGAGTGACAGTCCGTACTTGGACAGGGTGCAAACCACTACAAACTAGAGGCCAATTTCTAATAGTATTCAAAGTCAAACAGACTCCAGAAATTAGAATTTGCCTGAGGGATTTTGCCACTTTGATGCTGCATTTCGAATTCAAGTCTAAACAAACTCAAAGTAAGTAATCTAAAGCCACAATCTGAGTAAAACAATTACAACGAAAACCAGCAGCTCTCTGATCATTTCATTTGTTGTGATTCATCTTAATAAAATCAAACTACGACAAAAAAAGTATGGTGTAACCCAAGTCAGGGTGCTTGCTTGGAAATGCGTTTATGTAAAAGCCACCGGCCATTACAATTACTAAAAAACAAGTCTTCAAAACTTGTGTACAACTAAAAACCTGTCTCTTTCTGTTCAATGTCTTTTTACAGCTTTAAGAATAGACTAAGTTAGAAGAATTGAGGTCACCTATTAAAATGTGAATGTTTGAACAATTTGCTTTATTGCCTAAACACCACAATATTATTTTTCTGTGATATCACCAGCAAAGGTGTGTGGTGATGTACAGTTCAGTGAATTCCCATAGCCATAGAAAGGTATTTAATGGAGTACCAGCAAAAACAAATTCTGACTCTTTTGTGCCTTTGGAAAGTGAACCATGTTATGAAAAAATATGGCTTTCTTTTCTCCTAGAAAGTGTTGTTTTGAAATGTGTGCTTGCGCATTCACAGTTTTCTTCCTAAAGTGTGAAACTGGTGTTAATGATGGTGTTACAATAGCTAGATATAGCGTAAATAGAAACTATTTGTTATCCACCACTGAGACTGTAGTTCATTATCTGAGAGGTTAACTTGGGGAAAATTATATAATTTATACTACATATAGCTATATAATGGTTGATTGCTCAAGCTTGGGCACAATGGACTGCATCACAAAGTGCATTTTGGAGCATGTAAGGTAGTACTTCAGGAGAATTATTTACTTACTTCAAAATGCAACTCTGAACCTGTGGAGAGAGAGCTGCACTTCAGCCTCTCCTATCACGCCTCTAAGGAGGTCTCTAGGACAGTGTGGAAGACCTCTGTAGATGGGATATGTATTTGTGGCAGGGTGTTAGAAATTAGGGCCCTGGTTATAGCATTGGCGGTAATTCCTACTTACTGCCATGCCGACTGCCGCCAACATAACGCTGTGGCGGCGGACCACCGCCAACCATATTATGACACACACATACCACACCGTCACAATACAGCCACACACACAAGTCCGCCAGCCCAAAGGTCAGTGATAAACTGGCGGTATTCAAACCTCACACCGTTATGCCAATAGAGCAAAGCCCACAACATTATGACCCACGAATCACCACAGTGGACATTCAATGGTGGTAAACCATTGGTGGTACATACCGCCGTGCTCAAAATACACATACTCAAACAAAACACAACCACATTGGGCAATTCAAAGTACACACACCTGACACATATACACAAACCACACCCACACACCCACACTACTATAAAACACACACCCACACTACCCACAACCCTTTACCATTACAAACAATTGTCACCAGAGAGAGACAGCAAGAACACTCACACAACCAGAGCCACATACCACGTCAGCTATACACCACACATGCACCTTACATCACACACTCCAACACATCACCCCACACACCCTCACCCACACCACTCACACTACACCCATGGGCCAGATACTTGACAAGTTGCAGGAGAACATGCAGCTGCAGGAGGGACTGTATCTGGGGATCAGGGAGGACTTGAAGGGCATCAACACCACCCTGGTCTCCATTGCAGGGGTGCTGGCAGACATGGCCAACACTATGAGGGAGGCATTGGCACACCACCAGGCCACTGACACTAGCCAAACTGCCGAACAGCCCTCCACCTCCTCTGCCGCTACTGGAGAGGAGGCCATGCCACAGGAACAACTGGCCACCAGCACCCCCCCTGCAGAAGGAGAACCACCCCTCAAATGTTCCCTGCGATCCAGGCAGAAGCCAGAGACTATTGCCAAGACCCCCATGAGAAATAACACTCTCCTGATTGAGACTCTTGTGTCCCACTCTGTCAACCTGTCCACCTTGAACTGCCATTGCTCCCCTTCCTATGCCCCCTTAGACAGTGCACCTGTGATACAAAAAGACTGGACTCTAACCTGGACATTCCTCCATCATCACCCCAGCCCATTAAACTTGCCCCTCAATTTCTTATCACTTAAATAAACACCCTTTGAAAAAATACAAGTATGGAGTATGTCAAATGATTCAAGTATGTATTCGTTTGACAAAGTTTAAGCATTGCAATTAAACTGTACAGTAATGTTTACATTGGAAAGACCTGTAGTTGGCTGCACTGAACACACCCGGAAGAATAGTGTGGAACCAACATCTGCAAAAAGAGATGCCAAAGGGTACAGAGAGTGGGCATAGAACTAGGAATGCACAGCCTGCCAGTGACAATGTCACACATCAAACTGTCAATTATGTGTGCTCCAACGCTGTCTTACCTGTGTCTCATTGGAAGTATTGACAAATAATTGCACTTCTTTTGTCCTCATCCTCATCCTCTGCCTCCTCATCTTCACTGTCCACTGTATCCACTGCTGCCACACGGCCATCTCCAGCCTCCACCTGCAGAGAAGGCACCTGGTGACCCAAGACAAGGTTGTGCAACATACAGCATGCCACAATGATCTGGCAGACCTTCTTGGGTGAGTAGCACAGGGATCCACCTGTTAGATGGAGGCAACGAAACCTGGCCTTCAGGAGGCCAAAGGTCCTCTCTATAATTCTTCTAGTTCGCCCATGTGCTCATTGTAGCATTCCTCTGCCCTTGTCCTGGGATTCCTCACAGGGGTCAGTAGCCATAAGAGGTTGGGGTAACCAGAGTCACCGGCAAATATCGAGGGACAACTGTTAGACACACATTAACCCTTAGGGCCCACACCATACCCATACACCAACATATACTGGATGGGAACCAGGGCTCACCTATTAGCCACACCCTGTGCCTCTGGACGTAGGTTATCACATTTGGGATGCTGCTATTCCTCAGGATTAAGGCATCATGCACAGACCCAGGCTGTTTTGTATTGAAATGGGAGATGTGTGATGGTCCGCCAGACACACCATCTGCACATTCATGGAGTGAAAACTTTTTAGACTTCTGAACACCTGTTCATTTCGCTGGGGGCCAAATGCTATATGTATTCCATCAATAACCCCAATAATGTTGGGGATATATCCCATTGCATATAAATCAGCTTTCACTGTGGCCAAATCCTGCACCTGGGGGAAATCGATGTAGCTGCGCATGTGTTTAATCAGGGGAGAAAACACTCTGGTCAGCACTGTTGAGAACATTGGCTGAGACATGCCTGCTGCCAAGACCACTGTCACTTGGAAGGAGCCAGTTGCCAGGAAATGGAGCACTGATGGCACTTGCAGAAGAGAGGGGATCCCGGTGGGGCGACGTATAGCAGAGATTAGGTCAGGCTCCAATTGAGCACACAGCTCCATGATGGTGGCCCTATCAAGTCTATAGGTGAGGATAATGTGCCTGTCCTCCATTGTTGCCAAGTCCACCAGGGATCTGTACACCGGGGATGTCTCCATCTCCTAGTCATCTGCAGCGGTTGCAATCTATGACGCAAAAGAGTGAGCAGCTGGTCATTATCTCCACATTCCAACTACTACAGTTCAATGCATGTTCTGATTGCAACAGTATTTTGTTGGAGATGACCAAAGGGTGCATTTGTGTACTGTGACGCAGTTTGGATCTATGGTCTGAACCACCCCTGGAATGGCATCCGCCTGTCCTGTATGGAGGGACAGGTGGAAATGAGGTAATTCCGCTGACGATGCGTTCCGCTGCAGTAGGCGGACAAGAACCGCTGTATAACTCCTCATAGATTAACATTGGGCCTTATGGGGTACAGTGGACAGTGGTGATGTACAGCGGCGGGGACGGTATGCACTGCCGTGGATGTGACCGCCATTTTCTATCTGATTACTCACTTCCTACCTGACCTTCAATAGGAGAGGACCTACACTGCATGTGCTGCTGTGACCTGTGACTGAAACCGACCATGGCTCGTGTCACAGGGGAAAGGGTCCCTGCCCTCACCTCAGTGGAGCTGGAGAGACTGGTTGATGGGGTCTTACCCCAGTACCGATTGCTGTATGGGCCGCCAGACCAACAGGTGAGTACACTGTGAGTACGATGCATTGGGTGTGAATGCATGGAGTGCTCTGTGTGAAGGCCTCGTGTAAGGGGGGGTTGGTGGATGAGCCCTGGGCAGCGTGCAGCATGTATGGTGGCCCATGCCTGAGCTAATGGAGATGGGAAGGGGCATGGTCGGCCATGAGTATAACAGGCAGGACGGTCAGACTAATACATTTCCCTTGGTCTATTCCCCTGTAGGTCAGCGCCCATCAAAAGAAGGGTATATGGCGTGCCATCGCCAAAGAGGTGCGGACCCTGTGTGTCTACGGCAGGTGGAGCACCCACTGTCGGAAACAGTGGGAGGACCTGAGACGCTGGGCACGGAAGATGGCAGAGGCCCAGTTGGGGATGGCCTCCCAACGAGGAAGGGGTGCCCGTCAAACCCTGACCCCCCTGATGGCCTGCATACTGGCAGTGGCCTCTCTGGAGACAGATGGGCACTTGGGGGCATCACAGCAGCCACAAGGGGGTGGGTACAGTGCCCATCATTACAACTTACATCTGATGGGGTGGTATCAGGGTGGGGGCATGTGCCCTGTGGGTGCCCCTAGGCCAGGCCTGGCATTGTAGGGTAGGTCCCATGTTGGGAAGGGTTCTGATGTGAAAGTACTCCTACCAAACTAGTAGGCATCCACTACTCGGCAGGGGTCTGTGGGTCTCAGGTATGCTGCAATTTGCGTTAGGTGCCCCTATTCATGGGCTGGTGACTAGCATTGTGACTGGTAGTACATTGTCTAGTGCGTAGGGCTGTTCCCTGTGTTTGACTGTGTTGTCTACGCCAACGGTGGTGTTGTTGGTGCCATTGACCAAGTGTATCCTTTGTCTTCTACCCCCCTATTTTTTTGTCACCCTGTCCTTATGTACATTAGCATCATCTGGCGGAGGAGCAGGGGCACCAGCGAAGGAGGGAGCTGCATCCCACAGGACCCAGGAGGTCGAATCCACCGACGGGGAGGCCACCAGTGGGATGGAGGGCGAGGGAGCACCAAGGCAGAGACAGGAGGGGGCAGTTCGGACACAGATACCTCCTCCGATGGAAGCTCCCTGGTGGTGGAGGACACCTCTGTGCCTAACCCAGCTACAGATACAGCTGCCACCCCTGTACCAGCACCACCCTCAGTGAGTTTCCCGTGCCCGCTCACCCAGGAGGGTGGGCATCTGCTTCGCCCCAGACACCTCAGGCCCTGCCCCAGTTAGCTCTGCTGCCCTGAGTGTGGAGGCTATTGACCTCCTGAAATCCATCTCCGCTGGGCAGTCAACCATTTTGAATGCCATCCAGGGGCTGGCAGCCCAAATGGAACAGACAAATGCATTCCTAGAGGTCATTCACACTGGCTTGGCAGCCCAACATAGATCAATCCAGGCTCTGGCCTCCTCTCTGATGGCAGCCATTGCCCCTGTTTCCAGCCTCCCCATGTAGGAAGCTGGCCTGGCTTATAGTGGGTACCTGATGGTACTTACGCCTTGTGCCAGGTCCAGTTATCCCTTATTAGTAGTCTTCTAGCAGTTTAGGCTGATAGAGGTAGCTATAGCAGAGCAGCTTAGGCTGAACTAGGAGACATGCAAAGCTCCTACTATACCACTTATATCATATAGCACTATGGGGGTTATTACAACATTGGCGGCAAAAGCCACTTACCGCCGTGCAGAAGACCGCCAACACACCGCCGCGACCACGGAAATCCACCACAGCTATTATGACCCACAGCTCGTAATCCGCCAAAATTCAGACACCCACACAAGTTCGCCACACCAAAGGTCAGTGATAAACTGGCGAAAATAAAACCTCCACCGTCATGCCAACAGAAATACGCCCTCACTATCACGACCCACGAATCCACGCGGCGGTCTATCAACCACAGTATTTCATTGGCGGTACACACCGCTGCGCTCAAAATACGCACACATATACAAAATACAGCCACATTGGACAATTCGAAATACACACACCTGATACACATACACACACCACTCCCACACACCCAATACAATATAAAACACACACCCACATCGCCCACAAACCCTTACAACCAGAATTGCCATAGAAGGCCAGAGAGAGACACCACAATCTACAAACACGCATCCACAGGCACTCAACACCATCACCCACATAACATCCACACACCCCACACAACACACCACTAAATATCACCCCACATCTCATAACACACACCACCCCACACATCACCCACACCACCCCATGGCACGGCAAAGACACCCCAGGTTCTCTGAGGAGGAGCTCAGGGTCATGGTGGAGGAAATCATCCGGGTAGAGTCGCAGCTATTCGGATCACAGGTGCAGCACACCTCCATAGCTAGGAAGATGGAGCTATGGTGCAGAATAGTGGACAGGGTCAACGCAGTGGGACAGCACCCAAGAAAAAGGGATGACATCAGGAAGAGGTGGAACGACCTACGGGGGAAGGTGCGTTCCGTGGTATCCAGACACCACCTTGCGGTACAGAGGACTGGCGGCGGACCCCTACCTCCTCCCACACAACTAACAACATGGGAGGAGCAAGTCTTGGAGATTCCGCATCCTGAGGGCCTCTAAGGAGTAGCTGGAGGAATGGACTCTGGTAAGTCAAACCTTAACTATTACAACCTCCACCCTACCTGCATGCCATCACATTGCCCCACCCTCGCCCTCACCCCATCACTCCAACTCCTCACACATGTCTCACTATCACAAACCACACATCCCAAACCCAAGCCCTGCATGCAACACCAAAGCATGGACACCCATCACCAATGCATGGCCACTGCACACATCCATGCACCGCCCTAAACCATCATCACACAAGGTCCCACACAGGAATGCAAGCACTGGGGTACACGGTCACCCACCCATTGCACACCATGGTAGACACAGATGCAATAATCATGCTTTTACACCCCTGCAGGACCCCTACCCAACGTCACCACACAGGAGGGTCCACACATGCTCACACCACCAACAGAAGAGGCCCACAGTGATGACAGCAGCTCTGTCCAACTGGATCTAGACGACCAGCCCGGCCCATCTGGGACTTCGGGACAGCCGGTTCCCCTCACACAGTCACAGGCCACCACAGAGCTTCCCCCCTCTGGAAACACCAGCATAGCACCCACCCAGCGGGCCCATACCTCTGTCCCCAGGACATGTCAATCAGCAGTGTGACCACCATTACAGGGAACCCAGGCTAACCCACCACCCCAACAACAACAGGGACCTGGGGGCAGTGGCAGTGGGCACACCGTTCAGGGGACAGAGGCCCAGGGAAACAGGGGAACTGGGAGGGCTGCTGTGCGACGGGGGAGGACAGGCCCTGGGATCCCTCTCTCCATGAGGCCCTCTCCAACATCAAGGGAGTGTACCATCATTCCCAGGAGACAATGGCAACGGTAATGCCCAAGTTTCAGGAGTCCCAGCGGCTGCAGGAGGAACAGTATTTGGGCTTCCGGGAGGAACTCAAATCCATCAACTCCACCCTGGGCCCCATCGTAGGGGTGCTAAAGGAAGTCCTCAAGACCAGGAGGGACACGATGGCACAACAAGGGGCCCCTGACACTAGCCTGGACGATGAACTGCCCACCACCTCCGACGGTGCTAGTGGACAGGTGGCACCGCCACAGGACCACCACACGAGCACCCCACCCCCTGCAGATGCAGAACCACCCCGCGAACGGTCCCTTAGATCCAGGACAAAGACAGAGAACGATGCCAAGACCCCGCCAAGAAATGAGACCGCCCTGAATGTCATCCTTTTGTCCCACCTTGTCACCCAGTCCATCCTCAAACTGCCCCAGCTCCACTTCCTATGCCCCTTTGGACAATGCACCTGTGAGACTGATAGACTGTACTCTGCCATGGACATTCCTCCACCATCACCCCTCACTATTTTACAGCACCCTCCAATATTGAGCACTTAAATAAACACCCTTAAGGCACAAAACAATCTGGAGTCTGTCCGTGATTTCGAAATAGTGTATTAGCAATTACAGTGACAAAATGCTCTTACAATTGTAATGTCAACATACCTATGTCGCACAGCTCTAGTCCATGAGGAAACAAAGCAGATGTCACACAGTGGGACCCACATCTGTGGAATCGTAAGGAAAAGTGAAAACTCAGTGACCATACACTGGGTGAAAAGGACAGACATTAGAGAGGTAGGAGTGTTGCAGTACATGTAGTAGGCAGGTTTGTCTTCTTATCTGTGTCTCACTGGAAGTATTGCAGGATAACCAAGTTCCTGTTGTCGATGTCGTCTTCTTCTGCTTTCTCCTCTTCACTGTCCACAGGCTCCACAGCTGCCACAGCACCTCCATCTGGACCATCCTCCTGCAGAAAAGGCACCTGTCGTCGCAAAGCTAAGTTGTGAAGCATACAGCAGGCCACGATGATCTGGCACACCTTCTTTGGTGAGTAGAATAGGGAGCCACCTTTCATATGGAGGCACCTGAACCTGGCCTTCAGGAGGCCGAAGGTCCTTTCTATAATCCTCCTAGTTTGCCCATGGGCCTCATTGTAGCGTTCCTCTGCCCTTGTCCTAGGATCTCTCACTGGGGTCAGTAGCCATGACAGGTTGGGGTAACCAGAGTCACCTGAAAAAGGCGAGGGACAACTGTTAGACACACACTAACCTGTAGGGATATACCCAGACCCAGACAACTATTCCCACTGATAAGGTTCCATGTGCTCACCTAATAGCCACACCCGGTGCCTCTGGAGTTGCCCCATCACATAAGGGATGCTGCTATTCCGCAGGATATAAGCGTCATGCACTGAGTCAGGGAATTTGACATTCACAGTGGAGATGTACTGGTCGGCCAAACACACCATCTGCACATTCATGGAATGATAACTCTTCCGGTTTCTGTACACCTGTTCACTCCTGCGGGGGGGACCAAGGCCACATGTGTCCCATCAATGGCACCTATGATGTTTGGGATATGTCCAATGGCATATAAGTCACCTTTCACTGAAGGCAAATCCTCCACATGAGGGAAAGCGATGTAGTTCCGCATGTGTTTCAGCAGGGCAGAAACACTCCAACACGTTGGAAAACATAGGCTGGGACATCCCTGATGCTATGGCCACTACTGTTTGAAATTACCCACTTGCAAAGAAATGGAGTACTGACAGCACCTGCACTTGAGGGGGGATTCCTGTGCGATGGCAGATAGCTGACATCAGGTCTGACTCCAACTGGGCACACAGTTCCAGGATTGTGGCATGATCTAGCCTGTATGTGATGATTACATGTCTTTCCTCCATTGTCGACAGGTCCACCAGTGGTCTGTACAGCGGAGGATGCTGCCATCACCTCACATGTCCCAGCGGACGGTGCCTATGAAGGACAACAGCAAGCACAAAGTCAACCAAATCAGAGGTACGTACACACAGCTTACACAGAACACGATTCATAATCCGAAATAAGCATGTATGAGTGTTGAGGCAAGGCCTGGTTATGTGTGACGCAGTTAAAAATAGAGCCATGTGGGCCCCTGAAATGGCGGCTGCCTGACCTGTAAAGTGGGACCATGGGATATGAGGTAACTGCGCTGCCGTTGTACACCTAGACAGGACTGCCAGCACCAGCCCCGCAGGCCCAGACAGGACTGCCAGCACCAGCCCTGCAGGCCCAGACAGGACCGCCTGCAGCTGAGTCGCCACACAGGCCCAGACAGGACTGCAGCCCAGACAGGACTGCCAGCACCAGCCCTGCTGGCCCAGACAGGATCACCAGCACAAGCCCCGCAGGCCCAGACAGGACTGCCAGCACCAGCCCCTCAGGCCCAGACAGAACCGCCAGCACCAGCCCCGCTGGCCCAGACAGGACCGCCAGCACCAGCCCCGCTGGCCCGGGCAGGACCGCCAGCACCAGCCCCGCTGGCCCAGACAGGACCGCCAGCACCAGCCCCGCAGGCCCAGACAGGACTGCCAGCACCAGCCCCTCTGGCCCAGACAGGACCTCCAGCACCAGCCCCGCTGGCCCAGAC
The DNA here is from genome assembly GCF_031143425.1 of Pleurodeles waltl. Classification (NCBI taxonomy): domain Eukaryota; kingdom Metazoa; phylum Chordata; class Amphibia; order Caudata; family Salamandridae; genus Pleurodeles; species Pleurodeles waltl. Next base: position 596,097,681 of record NC_090448.1, read on the forward strand.
AGGACCGCCAGCACCAGCCCTGCAGGCCCAGGCAGGACCGCCTGCAGCTGAGTCGCAGGCCCAGACAGGACCGCCAGCAGCTGAGTCACTGCCAAGGACACCGCCACCACAAGCTTCGCTGCATTGGACACTGCCACCACAAGCACCGCTGCAATGGACACCGCCGCCACAAGCACCGCTGCCAAGGACACCGACGCCACAAGCACCGCTGGCAAGGACACTGCCGCCACAAGCACCCCTGCAATGGACAGCCGCCACAAGCACCGCTGCCAAGGACACCGCCGCCACAAGCACCGCTGGCCCCAAGAGCAGTGACGCTATTGAGTCCGCCACAAGCAAGATGAAGCACTCTGGGCACAAAGCCCCCTCCAGAACCAGTGGAGAATGACATCCACTACCTCTGTCCTTGGCAGGATGAAGCAATCTGGGCACAAAGCCCCCTCCAGAACCAGTGGAGAATGACATCCACTACCTCTGTCCTTGGCAGGATGAAGCACTCTGGGCACAAAGCCCCCTACAGAACCAGTGGAGACTGTTATCCACTGGAGAGACTGGCTTTGCACTCCCCAGGATTGAACAGTGGGCAAACCACCCACTGTAGAAACTTGAGAGACTGTGGCTTTGCACTCCCCAGGATTAAACAGTGGGCAAACCACCCACTGTAGAGACCAGAACCAGTGGAGACTGTTATCCACTAGAGAGACTGTGGTTTTGCACTCCCCAGGATTGAACAGGGGGCAAACCACCCACTGTAGAGACTTGAGAGACTGTGGCTTTGCACTCCCCAAGATTGAACAGTGGGCATGTGGCTCCCTCCTTGATTTGGCATCGTGCATTCATCCGGCTGAGGTGCCCCACCTTTCCCTTACCCCTGAGGTGCCTGTTTTATTTCTATCTGATGCCCCTGCAGTGTTCTCTCTGTCATGTTCGGGTACCTTGTGTGGGCCTTGCCCATGCAGTGTGGGCCCAGTTTTCCATGGTGTTAAAAGGAGCAATACCTGGACTTCTATTCTTGGTGTATATATTTGTTAATAGTGTATACTCATTCCTTTTGTCTTTGCATTCTTCCAGGGGTGTTGCGGGGTGTCACTGTGATGTATCAATATGTATTAGTGTGTGTGTTGTAGTGGGTGAGGGTGGGGTGGGGGTGTTGCGTGTTGCGTGTGTCCCTGTTTTTTCCCTCCCCCCTCCCCTGTGTCGTAGGTGCAGTACTCACCGTGGTCTTCGCCGCCGGCGTTCGTGCTCCTGGTAGAGGAGCAAGAAGATGAAAGCTGGGAAAATGTGAAGCTCGGGTTCCATGGTGCCCTGGTTCCTCGTGGGGTGTGTAGAGGTGAGAGTTTTCCCTTCAAAGTTCTGTTTCCACCGTGTTTTTGTTCGTGGTGAATCTGCCCCGGAATAGGTGGCGGATTGGTAGGTTGTGATACTGTGGGCGGTACATTGTCTTCCACCTGTCTGTTGGCGGTGACCGCCGTGCTGTTTGTTTGTACTGCCATGGCGGTCGGAGTGTTAAAGTGGCTGTCTATGCTGGCGCTTTCCGCCACAGTCATAATTCTATTTTTTTTTCCGCCGGCCTGTTGGCGGTCTTACCACCGCTTTAACACCGACCGCCAGGGTTGTAATGACCACCTATATCATAAGAAACACAATACTCAGAGTTACCAACAATAAAGGTACTTTATTTTAGTGACAATATGCCAAAAGTATCTAAGAGGTTTTACTCCCTTAGGAGGTAAGTAAAATACACAAAATATACACACAAACCAAAAACAGGTAATTAAAACACTTAGAAAAGTAGTGCAAACACTGTAGAACATAATGGAATGCAATAGGAGAAAATAGGCCTAGGGGCAACACAAACAATATACTCCAAAAGTGGAATGCGAAGCACGAATGGACCCCAGGCCTAGTGTAGTGTGTAGAGGGTCACTGGGAGTGTAAGAAAACATTAAGGGTGTCCAAGATACCCCACCCCAAGACCCTGAAAAGTAGGAGTAAAGTTACCCTACAACCCCAGACAGACAGTAAAGTCGACATAGGGGGTTCTGCAAAGACCACAACTGACTGCAAAGCACTGAAGACAGATTCCTGGACCTGAGAACCTTCAAAGGAAGGGGACCAAGTCCAAGAGTCACGCAAGTGTCTATGGGGGGACAGGAGCCCACTAAACCCAGGATGAAGGTGCAAAAGGGCTGCCTCCAGGTGGAAGAAGCCAAAGATTCTGCAACAACAGAAGGTGTCAAGAACTTCTCCTTTGGTCAAAAGATGTCCCACGACGTATTGGAGGACTCAGAGTTGTTTCCACGCAGAAAGACCACAAACAAGCCTTGCTAGCTGCAATAGTCGCATTTGAAGGTTTTGGGTGCTGCGGGGCCCAGGAAGGACCAGAGGTCGCCCCTTGGAGGAGGAGACAGAGGAGGCACTCAGCAACAGAGTGAGCCTATGCAGAAGTAAGCAGCACCCGCAGAAGTACCTGAACAGGCATTCAAGAAATCTGAGCACGGCGGTCATCTCAGCACAACAAAAGAGGGTCCCATGAAGTCGGAGATCAATTCAGAGAGTTGGACAATGCAGGACGGAGTGCTGGGAGCCTGGGCTGTGTTGTGCACAAAGGAAGTCTTGCAAAAGTGCACAGAAGCCTTAGCAGCTGCAGTTCATGCAATACACAGGATTACTGTCTGGCGTCGGGAGGCAAGGACTTACCTCCACCAAATTTGGACAGAAAGACCACTGGACTGTCGGGGTCACTAAGATCCAGCTCCAGTGTTCCAGGGACCACGCTCGTCAAGATGAGAGGGGACCCAGAGGACCGGTGATGCAGACATTTGGTGCCTGCGTTGGCAGGGGGAAGATCCCATCGACCCATGGGAGATTTCTTCTTGGCTTCTATTGCAGGGTGAAGGCAGACAGCCCTCAGAACATGCACCACCAGGAAGCAGTTGAGAAAGCCAGCAGGATTCGGTGCTACAATGTTGCTGGTAGGCTTCTTGCTACTTTGTTGCAGTTTTGCAGGCATCCTGGAGCAGTCAGCGGTCGATCCTTGGCAGAAGTCAAAGAGTGAAGTGCAGAGGAACTCTGGTGAGCTCTTGCATTCGTTATCTGATGAGAAACCCACAGGAGAGACCCTAAATATCCCGCAGAGGAGGATTGTTACCTAACCAGGTAAGAGCCTATCAGGAGGAGTCTCTGACGTCACCTGCTAGCATAGGCCACTCCAAGGTCTCCATTGTGCCCTCACACCTCTGCATTCAAGATGGCAGAGGTCTGGGACACACTGGAGGAGTTCTGGGCACCACCCCTGGGTGGTGATGGACAGGGGAGTGGTCACTCCCCTTTCCTTTGTCCAGTTTCACACCAGAGCAGGGGCTGGGGGATCCCTGAACCGGTGTAGACTGGTTTATGCAAGGAGGGCACCATCTGTGCCCTTCAAAGCATTCCCAGAGGCCAGGAGAGGCTACTCCTCTCAGGCCCTTAACACCCATTTCCAAAGGGAGAGAGTGTAACACCCTCTCTCAGAGGAAATCCTTTGTTCTGCCTTCCTGGGACTGGGCTGCCACTGGGCTGTCGGGGTCACTAAGATCCAGCTCCAGTGTTCCAGGGACCACGCTCGTCAAGATGAGAGGGGACCCAGAGGACCGGTGATGCAGACATTTGGTGCCTGCGTTGGCAGGGGGAAGATCCCATCGACCCATGGGAGATTTCTTCTTGGCTTCTATTGCAGGGTGAAGGCAGACAGCCCTCAGAACATGCACCACCAGGAAGCAGTCGAGAAAGCCAGCAGGATTCGGTGCTACAATGTTGCTGGTAGGCTTCTTGCTACTTTGTTGCAGTTTTGCAGGCATCCTGGAGCAGTCAGCGGTCGATCCTTGGCAGAAGTCAAAGAGTGAAGTGCAGAGGAACTCTGGTGAGCTCTTGCATTCGTTATCTGATGAGAAACCCACAGGAGAGACCCTAAATATCCCGCAGAGGAGGATTGTTACCTAACCAGGTAAGAGCCTATCAGGAGGATTCTCTGACGTCACCTGCTAGCATAGGCCACTCCAAGGTCTCCATTGTGCCCTCACACCTCTCCATTCAAGATGGCAGAGGTCTGGGACACACTGGAGGAGTTCTGGGCACCACCCCTGGGTGGTGATGGACAGGGGAGTGGTCACTCCCCTTTCCTTTGTCCAGTTTCACGCCAGAGCAGGGGCTGGGGGATCCCTGAACCGGTGTAGACTGGTTTATGCAAGGAGGGCACCATCTGTTCCCTTCAAAGCATTCCCAGAGGCCAGGAGAGGCTACTCCTCTCAGGCCCTTAACACCCATTTCCAAAGGAAGAGAGTGTAACACCCTCTCTCAGAGGAAATCCTTTGTTCTGCCTTCCTGGGACTGGGCTGCCCAGGCCCCAGGGGGCCGACACCTGTCTGAGGGTTGGCAGCAGCGGTAGCTGCAGAGAAAATCCCAGAGAGTTAGTTTGGCAGTACCGGGGGTCTATGCTGGAGCCCCAGGTATGCATGGGATTGGCACCCCAATACCAGATTTGGCTTGGGGGGACAATTCCATGATCTTAGACATGTTACGTGGCCATGTTCGGAGTTACCATTGTAAAGCTACACATAAGTATTGACCTATGTGTAGTTCACATGTGTAATGGTGTCCCCGCACTCACAAATTCTGTGGAAATTGCCCTGAACAATGTGGGGGCACCTTGGCGAGTGCCAGGATGCCCACACACTATGTAACTTTGCACCTAACTTTCACTAAGAGAGGGTTAGACAAATAGGTGACATATAAGTTACTTAAGTGCAGTGTAAAATGGCTGTGAAATAACGTGGGCGTTATTTCACTCAGGCTGCAGTGGCAGTCCTGTGTAAGAATTGTCTGAGCACCCTATGGGTGGCAAAATAAATGCTGCAGCCCATAGGGATGTCCTGGAACCCCAATACCCTGGGTGCCTAGGTACCATACACTAGGGAATTATGAGGGTGTTCCAGTGTGTCAATCAGAATTGGTGCAATTAGTCACTAGCTTGCAGTGACAATTTTAAAAGCAGAGAGAACATAAACACTGAGGTTCTGGTTAGCAGAGCCTCAGTGATAAAGTTAGGCACCACACAGGGAACACATACAGGGCACAACTTATGAGCACTGGGGTCGTGGCTAGCAGGATCCCAGTGACACAGGCAAAAACAAACATACATACAAGCAAAAATCGGGGTAACATGCCAGGCACGATGGTACTTTTCTACACTCCCCTCCAACTTCCTTTTCCCAATCCCATTCCCCTCAACCCCAACCTATCCCAAGCACACAGTCAGACGAGCATGCACCCAGGACAACACACAAGAGTGGAAATGGCAAACAAAAGCACCACACTTCATCTCACAGGCACTCACACAAACATCACCCAGAAGCAGACATTCCATCATCCACTGCCTCCACTGTGGCCCCCTCCTCCTCCTCGTCCACCTCCTTCCCAGTTGTGTCTACACTCACACCTGCATGCACTACATCCTCATCCACCACCACCATCACAGCACACCTATCAGTACACACCCCTCACTGGCAGTCACCACCCCCACATCCATGCACACGTCCACTGTGTTATCTTCCACTGTGTCTGCGCCCCCTCCTCCCAAAGTACACAAACGCAAGCACTCAGACGCCCAACAGCCATCCACCTCACAACAGCATCCAGCCCATGCACCTGCACCCAAACACCGCAGACTGACACCTCCTACCACCACTCCCTCTTCCTCCACTCCCAAACCATCTCCCTCTTCCCACCCCAATGTCCCTAAGAAGCTTTTCCTCACCAACATTGACCTCTTCCCTACCCCTTCCACCCCTCATCCCTCAAGTCAGGCCAGGGTGGTCAAAACCCAGGCAAGCACCTCAGCCACCCAGTCCACAGGCACATTAGTATCGCCAACTACTCCAGGTGGGAAAGGATCCCAGCCACAAGCCAGCCAGACGGACAGGGTGCCAGCCCCAAGTGCATAAAGGAAGGGCAAGGAGGCAGCCCCAGCTGCAGGATGGAAGGGCAATGAGGCAGCCCTAGCTGCAGGAAGGAAGGGCAAGGAGGAAGCCCCTGCTTCATGAAGGAAGGGCAAGGAGGCAGCCCCAGCTTCTGGATGGAAGGGCAAGGAGGCACCCCAGTTGCAGGAAGGAAGAGCAAGGGTGCAGCCCCAGCCGCAGGAAGGAAGGGCAAGGAGGCAGCCCCAACTGCAGGAAGGAGGGGCAAGGATCCTGCAACAGCAGGCAGTAGAGACAAGGGGCCTGGTGCTGGGACTCAGTCGGAGGCCCAACCACCAACCATGGTGGTGCAGCCATTTGAGGTTGCAGGGGAAGAGCCGGAGCCTCCCCCCACCGCCATCAGCACCACTACCAGCACCACTGCCAGCAGCAGCAGCCCCAGTGGGCAGCTGTCCGAGGCTGCAGTGGATGGGCTGGAGCATCCTCCCACCAATGCCAACTCCACCATTAGCAGCACCACTGCCACCAATGAGCAGCTGTCACCACCGGCAGACAGTGTGTAGTCCTGCGTCCTTGGGCTGTTGTGCGGCCTCACCCCTCCAGAACCAGTGGAGAAGCCATCCACTCACCCCATCCTCCCCAGGATGAAGATCACTGGGCACAATGCCCCTCCAGAACCAGTGGAGAAGCCATCCACTCATCCCATCCTCCCCAGGATGAAGATCACTGGGCACAATGCCCCCTCCAGAACCAGTGGAAGAGCCATCCACTCACCCCATCCACCCAAGGATGAAGATCACAGGGCATGTTGCCCCCTCCAGAGCATGTGGGCAAGTCACCTACTTGAGAGACTGCAGCCTTGCACTCCCCAGGATTAAGCACAGGGCATGGTGCCCCCTCCAGAGCATGTGGGCAATTCACCCACTTTAGAGACTCTGGCCTTGCACTCCCCAGGACTGAGTAATGGGCATGTTGCCCCCTCCAGGACCAGTGGCGTGGTACCATCTGCCGGCTGAGGTGCCCCCCGTTCCCCATCCCCCTGGGGTGCCTGGCTGTTTTTGACCTAATGCCCCTGCAGTGCTCTCTCCATGTTGTTGCAGGAGTAAGGTGGGGCCTTGGACTATGTGATGTGGCCCTGTCGCCCACGGGCATTGAGGACTGGGCAGTGTCCTTACATTTGTAACTATCTAGATACTTTTTTATTTGGATGCACATATTTATACTATTAAAAATTATTACACTCACTTACATCTATTCATGTGGTCCTTGCATTATTCCTGATGGATATGGGGTGAATATGTAATGTTACTGCATCTGCTTGTGTGTATGGTGTTGGGGGTGGAGGTGTTGCATGTGTGTGTCACTCTCTTTTTCCTTCTCCCTCGCCTGTGTGCTAAGGGGCAGTACTCACTGTGGTTGTCTTCGCCAACGTTGGTGTTCGTAGTGGAGCAGAAGGGAGAAGAGCATAGGGAACACATACATCTCGGGCTCCATGGCTTCGTGGTTCTTCCTGAGTCTCCACAGGTGAGTCCTTTCACTTCTGAGATCTGTTTCCGCCAGGCTTTTGATGTAGTTGGTACCGCCCCGGAAAAGGTGGCGGATTGTTGTCTCATAATACAGTGGGTGGAACATTGTCTTCCGCCTGGCTGTAGATGGTTACCGCAGTGGTGCCTGTTGATTTCGCCCTGGCGGTCGGTGTGTTAAAGTGGCTGTCTGTATGAGCGGTTTCCGCCGTGGTCATAATTTCATACTTATTACCTCCGGCCTGTTGGCGGTATTACCGCCACTTTATCACCGACCGCCAGGGTTGTAATGAGGGCCTAGGTCTTTAGTTGGCTGAGGTATGCACCCTGTCCAAGTAGGGACCACAATCCTAGTCAGGGTAAGGCAAAAAACAAACTAAACTATCCTGTGCTCACCCTCTGGTAGCCTGGCACAGAGCAGACAGGCTTAACTTAGAAGGAAATGTGTAAAGAATGTATGCAATAACTCATACAGTAACACAGTGGAAACACCACAATAATATACCACACCAGTTTAGAAAAATAGATAATCTTTATCTGGAGCAAATAGGATCAACAATATCAAGATCCAATGTAGAAATTCTAGATGTAGATTATTACAATGTAGAGTTACCACTTTTAAGGAGATTTAAATAGCATTAATCCACAAAAATCTTTGGATGCGTTGGTTTTAGCACAATGTACCAGGTGTGCATCAAAAATTATGATTCAGTGGGCCACAGAAGAAGCAGAGCATTGAAAAACAAAATGATGCATCAATATTTCTCGGTGCAGCAGAAGTGATGTGTTGATTTTTTACACGTTGTAAGGTGATGCGTCAATTTTCTGTTGTGCAGCCTTGGTCCTCACTCTGATGTGGGATTATTTTGATATCCAGGGTTGATGCGTGGGAAATCCAGATGGGCTGTGTAGTAGAGACAGGCGGTGCTGTGATTTTCCAACTGTGAGACAGGCGCTGCTTTGAATTTGGCAGGCGTTGCGTCGATTTTCCAATGCTCGGTTTTTCTTTGAAGAGGTGAAGTCTTTGCTGGCTCTGAAACTTCAGAAACAGAAGGCAAGCTCAATCCAAGCCCCTGGAGAGCACTTTAGGCAGAAGACAGAGGGGGTCATTTTGACTTCAGCGGTCTTTTTCCAAGACCGCTGAGGGACTGCCGTGCGGAAGACCGCCAGTGGTGGCGGTTTGCCGCTCGGCCTATTATGACCTTTGGTAGCTCTCCGTCCTTTTACGGATGGAGAGCCGCCAACAGCCATACTGGCGGGCGGCTCGGAAGTGGAGGTTGCTCCACCTCCACCGCCACGCCAACAGAACACCGCCTAGCGAATCACGTCCTGTGATTCGGCGTGGCGGTGTTCTGTTGGCGGTGTGGTGTTGGCGGAGCAGCCCCCATGGCTCCCGTCCCCTCCCGGAGGATTGTCAGACCAGGTAAGTCGATCGTCTGTGAGGGGAGGGGGGTGGGGGGGTGTTGTGTGTTGTGTGCGTGCATGGGTGTGTGTGTGTGTGTATGTAGAGGGGGTGTGTGAGTGCGTGTATGCTTGCAGTGGTGTTGTGTGTATCGGAATGAGTGCGTGTATGTCTGTAGGTATGTCTGCATGGATGTGTGCGTGTATGTTTGAATGTGGGTGTGCGTGTCTGTGTGTGTGGATATTGGCATGTATGTCGGTGTGTGTGCGTGTATGTGTGTTGGTGGTGCCTGCGTGCATGTCATGTGTGTATGAGTGATGTTATGTTGGGGGTCGGGGTGGGGAGGGGGGTCCTGCCACCTTTGGGGGGTAACAGGGGGGTGGGGGGGGTAGGGGAGGGAGTCGGGGTGGGGGGTGGGGGAGACCCCTATCAGTGCCAGGGGAGGAATTCCCTGGCACTGATAGTGCTCACCGCCATGGATTTCATGGCGGTTTCAAACCGCATGAAATCCATGGCGGTCAGCCGGGTCCAAATATCGCCAGCGGTATAGTGACGGCCGCCGGGCTGGAGACTCTGGTCTCCAGCCCAGCGGTCGTCTCCGCCCTAGCGGGCGGAACGGAGAACTGGCGGATGACCATGGCGGTAACCGCCATGGTCATAATACACAGAGGAAAGACCGCCAGTGCTGCTGGTCTGAATGCGTGCTTGGGATAGGTTGGGGTTCAGGGGAATGGTACTGGGTAGAGGAAGTTAGAAGGGGGAGGCTAGAGACAAGAACAATAGCTGCCATCAGGGAGGAAGCCAGAGCCTGGATTGATCTCTGTTGGACCGCCATGCCAGAGTGAATGCCCTCCAGGAATGCATTTGTTTGTTGCAAATGCCCTGCCAGCCCCTGAATGGCATTTACTATGGTTGACTGCCCAACAGAGATGGGTCTCAGGAGGGGAATAGCCTCCTCACTCAGGGCAGCGGGGCTAACTGGGGCAGGGCCTGAGGTGCCTGGGGCGGAGGAGATGCCCACCCTCCTGGGTGAGCGGGCATGGGAAACTTGCTGAGGGGCTGCTGGGAGGGTGATGCTGGTATGGGGGAGTGGCGGCTGTACCTGCAGTTGGGGTGGCCACAGAGCCCTTGCCCTCCGTTCCACTGGTGCCCTCACCATCAGTGGATTCGGCCTCATCGGCCCTGTGGGATGCAGCTCCCTCTGTCGCCGATGCCTCTGCTCCTTCACCAGATGATGGTAATGCACATACGGACAGGATGACAAAACAAAAAGGGAGGGTTGAGACCCAGGATACACTTTGTCAATGGCAGCAACAACACCACCGTTGGCATACACAACACACTCACACACAGGGAACAGCCCTACGCACTAGACAAAGCACTGCCAGTCACAATGCTAGTCACCAGCCCATGGACAGGAATACCTAACCACAATTGCAGTGTGGTTGAGACCCACCGAGCCCTGCCCAGTGGTGGATGCCACTAGCTTGATTGGGGGTGGAGGTCATCAGCCCCTTCCCAACATGGAACCTACCCTGCAATGTCCGGCGTGGTCTAGGGTCACCAACAGGCCCACATTCCCACCTGGATATCCCCCCACCACGTACATGTAGTATATTGGGAAACTGTACTCACCCCTTTGTGGCTGCAGTGATACCCTCAAGCGCCCATCCAGCTCCGGATAGACCCCCACCTGTAGGCTGAACATCAGGGGGGTCAGGGTTCGACGGGCACCCCTTCCTCGTTGGGAGCCCATCTCCAGCTGGGCCTCCACCGTCTTCCATGCCCAGCGTCTCAGGTCCTCCCACCGTTTGCGAAAGTGGGTGCTCCGCCTACCATAGACCCCCAGTTTCCACACATCCTTGGCAATGGCACACCATATACCATTTTTCTCATGGGTGCTGACCTGCAGAAGAAATACACATAGAAAAAGGGTATCAGTCATACATCCAGCCTGTTACACTAATGGCCCACCATATCCCTCCCATCCCCTTACGCATATGCTTTGCCCACCATACATGCAGCATGCTGCCCAGGACCCCTCAACTACCCCCTTACACGAGGCCATCACATACAGCACTCCATGCATTCATGCCCCACGCATCGTGCCCACAGTGTACTTACCTGTTGGTCTGGAGGCCCACACGTCATTTGGTACTGGGGTAGGACCCCATCCACCAGTCTCAACAACTCTGCAGCAGTGCAGGCTGGCGCCCTTTCCCCAGTGACTCAAGCCATGGTCGCTTCCAGACACAGGTCACAGAAGCACTTGCAGTGTAGGTCCTCTTTAGATGAAGGTCAGGTAGTAAGTGAGAGAACAAGTAGAAAATGGCAGTCACATCCGCGGCGGTGCGTACCGTCACTGCCGGCGTACATTACCATTGGCTCTTGTAACCCATAGGGCCAAATGACAACAAATGATGAGTTGCATGGCGGTACTCGACTGCCTCCTGCAACGGCTTACAATGTCAGTGGCATTTACCCATTTCCACATGTCCCTCCTAATAGGACAGATGGGCGCCATTTCAGGGGGGCAGGCCATGGCACCTAACTGCATCACAGCACACACAGGCACCATTTTGCCCTATACAACAACATACGTTTTCTGTCACAATTTGCACTGCACTTATTAATTTAGTAAATGTTGACTACTGACCAGATGCTCATTGTTTTGCCCCCAGATTATAACCACTGCAGATGTATAGGAGATGGAGACATCCCCCTGTGTACAGGCCCCTGGTGGATTTGACAACAATGGAGGACAGGCACATTATACTCACACACAGACTTGACAGGGCCACAATCCAAGAGCTGTGTGCCCAATTGGAGCCAGACATGATCTATGCTCTCCGTCACCCCACTCGGATTCCCCATCTTGTGCAAGTCCTATCAGTGCTCCATTTCTTGTCAACTGGCTCCTTCCAAGTGACAGTGGGCTTGGAAGCAGTAATGTCTCAGCCAATATTCTCAACAGTGCTCACCAGAGTGTTGTCTGCCCTGATGAAACACATGTACAGCTACATTGTTTTCTCCCAGGTGGAGGATTTGACCACTGTGAAAGCTGATTTATATGCAATGGGATATATCCCCAACATTATTGGGGCTATTGATGGAATACATATAGCATTTGGTCCCCCAGCAAAATGAACAGGTGTTCAGAAATCGAAAAGTTTTCACTCCATGAATGTGCAGATGGTGTGTCTGGCGGACCAGCACATCTCCCATTTCAATACAAAACATCCTGAGTCTGTGCCTTCATCTTGAGGAATAGCAGCATCCTAAAGGTGATGGCCCACCTCCAGAGGCACAGGGTGTGGTTAATAGGTGATCCCATGGTCCCCACCCAGTATATGTTGTATGGGTTTGGCCATAAGGGTTAGTGTCTGGCTAACTGGTATCCCTCGGTATTTGCAGGTGACTCTGGTTACCCCAACCTTTCATGGCTACTGACCCCTGTGAGGAATGTCAGGACAAGGGCAGAGAAAAGTTACAATGAGGCAAATGGGCGAACAAGAAGAATTACAGGTGGTTCCCTGTGCTACTCACCCAAGAAGGTGTGCCAGATCATCGTGGGATGTTGCACAACCTTGCTTTCCGTCGCCAGGTGCCTTTTCTGCAGGAGGATGAGGCTGGAGATGGGTGTGTGGCAGCGGTGGAGCCTATGGACAGTGACGAAGATGAGGCAGAGGATGAGGATGTGAACAACAGAACAGCAATCATTCAACAGTACTTCCAGTGACACCCAGGTAAGACACTGTAACTCCACCTTCCATTGCAGTTTTGTATTGCAAATGTTCACTGGCAGGCTGACATTTCCACTACTATGACCACTTACTGTGCCCTTTGACATGTCTATTTACAGATATCTGTGTCCCACTCTGGCTCCTGGTGTATTGACTGCAGCAAACTACAGGTCATACCTATGCATGCATTACTGTACAGCTGAATTGCAATGTCTACAGATTGTTAAACGAATACAATCACTTGACAAACTCAATACGTGTATTTTTTACAAGGAAGTTTATTTTTGTGCTAATAAGTGGATGGGGTATTGCTATAGGCTGGGGGGTGGTGGAGGAGAGTCCAGGTAAGAGTTCCAGTCTATTTGAATCACAAGTGCATTGACCAAAGGGGCCTCGGAAGTGGAACAATGCAGTTCAAAGTGGACAGGGTGACAGAGTGGAACACAAGGGTGACAATCAGGAGAGTCTTGTTTCCTGGTGGGGGTCTTGGCAATGTACTCTGGCTTCTGCCTGGATTGCAGGGCCCGTTTGTGGGGTGGTTCTCCTCCTGCCGGGGGAGGGGTGCTGGTGTCCTATTGTTCCTGTGGTGGGGCCTCCTGTCCACTAGCGCAAGCGGAGGTGAAGGGCTGTTCATCGGTGGGACCAGTGCCAGGTGCCCGTTTGTGTGCCACTGCCTACCTCATGGTGTTAGCCATGTCTGCCAGCACCCCTGCAATGGTGACCAGGGCAGTGTGGATGTCCCTTAGGTCCTCCTTGATCCCCAGGTACTGTTCCTCCTGCAGCCGCTGGGTTTCCTGCAACTTGGCCAGTATCTGGCCCATCGTCTCCTCGGAATGGTGGTATGTTCCCAGGATGTTGATGAGTGCCTCGTGGAGAGTCGGTTCCCTGGGCCTCTCCTCACCCTGTCGCACAGCAGTCCTCCTAGCTTCCCTGTTGTCCTGTGCCTCTGTCTCCTGAACCGTGTGCCCACTGCCACTGACTCCAGGTCCCTGATCGTCCTGTGTTTGTGGGGTGTTCGGGGGTCCCTGTAGTGGTGGACACACTGCTGAATGACTTGTCCTGGGGACAGAGGGATGGGCCCGCTGTGGTGTTGTTTTCTAAGGAGGGAAGCTCTGTGGTTGTATGGGACTGTGGCTGGGTAACCGACTGTCCGGAGGTCCCTGATGGGCCAGGTTGGTCATCCTGATCCAGGCGTGCAGAGCTGCTGTCATCACTGTGGGCCTTTTATGTGGGGGGACTGGCAGTTGCTGGCACCTCCTCTCTGGTGACGTTGTGTGGGGGACCTGTGGAGATATAACTGCAGTGTTATAGTTTCTGCGTGTGACATATTGTGCATGGGTGTGTTGCCCTGTTAGGTTGTGATTGCCCTGCCAGCTTAGGCTTGTGTGTGTGGTGATTTGGTTTGCTAGGTGATTTTCTCAAGTGTGCATGCTTTGGTGATGGGTTTCCATGCAGGTCTGTGATGAGTGTCCATGCATTGGTGTTGCATGCAGGGCTTGGTAGTCGGAGGGGTGGGTTGTGATGGTGGGGTATATGTGAGGTGGTAGAGTAATGGGAGTGAGGGTGAGGGTGGGGGTATGTGATGGCATGCTGGTGGGGGGTGATAGTAGTAAAGATTTGACTTATCAGAGTCCAGTCCTCCTGCAACTCCTGCCAGGCCCTCAGGATTAATGATTGCCAAGACTTGCTCCTCCCATGTTGTTAGTTGTGGGGGAGGAGGTGGGGGTCCTCCGCCAGTCCTCTGTGCTGCTATCTGGTATCTTGCAACTTCAGAATGCACATTCCCCCGTAGGTCATTCCACTTCTTCCTGATGTTGTCCCTTGTGCTGGGGTGCTGTCCCACAGTGTTCACCCTGTCCACAATTCTCCGCCATAGCTCCATTTTCCTAGCAATGGATGTCTGCTGCACCTGTGATCTGAATAGCTGTGGCTCTAACCAGATGATTTCCTCCACCATGACCCTTAGCTCCTCCTCTGAGAACCTGGGGTGTCTTTGTGGTGCCATAGGTGAAGTATGAGTGGTGTGTGTGTGAGGGTGTGTGGGGTGATGTGTTGGGGTGTGTGCCATGAGGTGCGTGGATGGTGTATGGGTGATGGTGTTCTGTGGCTCTGGGCGTGTGGGTGCTCTTGCTGTATCTCTATCTAGTGGCAATTTTTATTAGTCGTAAAGGGATGTGGGTATTGTGGGTGTGTGTTTTATAGTGGTATGTGTATGTGTGTCAGTTGTGTGTAGTTTGAATTGTCCTTCGTGGTGTCGTTTTGTATGTGTGTGTGTATTTTGAGCGTGGCAGTAAACACAACCAATGGTTTACCATGGTTGAATGTCCGCCGTTGTGATTCGTGGGTCATAATGCTGTGGGCATGGTTCTGTTGGCGCAACGGTGTGGGTTTTGCTACCATCATTTTATCACTGACCTTTGGGCTGGCGGACTTATGTGTGTCTGCATAGTGATGGATTGCTATTTGTGTGTCATAATAAGGGTAGCGGTAAGCCGCAGTTCGGCGGTATGTTGGCGGCAGTCAGGATTGCAGTAAGCGGGACTTACCGCCAATGTCATAATGAAGTCCATACTACTTAAAAGCATATAAGAGCATTTCCAATGCTGGTCAATGAGAGGAGTAGGTCTCACAGTAGTGATTTTTCTTTTTTTTTTTTTTTTCACTGCCAGGACATGTAAAAATATGTAAGTACACAAGCTGCCCTTTACCTACCCAGCCCCCTGCCTTATGGGTTACCTACGGCCTACCTTGAGGGTGACTTATATGTGGAAAAAGGGAAGTTTAAGTCTTGGCAAGTAGTTTTGAATGCCAAGTCGAAGTGGCAGTGAAACTGCACATACAGGCCTTGCAGTGGCAGGCCTGAAACATGGTTAAGGGGCTGCTTATGTGGGTGACACAATCAGTGCTGCAGGCCCACAAGTAGCATTTAATTCACAGGCCCTAGGCACTTCTAATTCACTTTTCTAATGACTTATAGGTAAATTAAATGTGTCAATTGGGTAGGAACCAATGATACCATGTTTAGGAGATAGACCACCAGCACTTTAGCACTTGTCAGCAGTGGTAGAGTGTGCAGAGTCCCAAACACAGCAAAAACAAGGTCAGAAAAATGAAGACAGGCAAAAGGTTGGGGGATGACCACCCTAAGGCTATCAGGTCTAACAGACGGGTTGAGGGAAAATTAAAAAGGGATTTAGAGAGGAACATGGCAATACAAAACATACACCTACAAAAGAGTAAGGCCATTACAACTCACAAAACATGCTTTTAACAGATTTAAGCAAAAAAGAACAGATGATAGACGGAATGCTGAACAATGCAAACATTCACCCCCCAGTCACAAAGATCTGGGTTTAACCCATTGTTTTTTTGCTCACCATGCCACCCCAGTTTTGATGCAACCATATGCAAATCAGTCTTGACCCTGTTCCCAATTGGAACAGTCCAGCCTGAACTGCCAAACTGGGGTGGCATAGTGAGCAAAATAATTAATGGATTAAATCAAGATCTGTGACTGGGGATGAATGTTGGATTGGTTCTACATTCTGTCTGTCATTTGGGTTTGCTTGCTTTATTCACTCTAAGTGAGAAGGGAATGCCCATACGTGGGTCCCATGTTCACTGCACCACTGGATTCAAGCTAGCCTGACTGATGAAGGGCAATATTCCTGAAACCGGTCCTAGGTTGCTTGTTTCCAGTCCAGGAAGGACCTGGCCTGGCAGTTCGGGCTGGACTGTTCACATGGGGAACACGGCCAGGAATGATTTGCATATGGCTGGTTCCAAACTGGGATGGCATAGTGAGCAAAAGAATTGATGGATTAAACACGGATCTGTGACTGGGGGTAAATATTTGATTGGTTCTACACTCTGTCCATCATTTGTGATTGTTTGCTTTAAAAGATTAAAGCTCTGCTTGTGTCAAAATGAAACATTCATGTCCATTGCATTATCTTTATAGTGATGTTTACATGAACAGTTCATCCACCACACTGACAATGAAAATCTTTCAGGATCTTCCATTGCATACTGAATTTGATTACTGTTTTGGGTTTACTGTGATATACAGTGTACAGCACTTTTGTAAGTACGTATCAATGAATTTATTGGCATTTATATTGTGCAAATGTAGTTAGGAAGCAACAGAGAGCTGTACATTTCTTGGAGGAATGAGAGATGATCCATAAGAGTGAGAATTACACAAATACAATTCACACATGATATTTCAATTTGTTTTAGGAACAAGGAGCTGTAGAGATTTGTCAATAATCACACACTGTTGAGTCAAGTGCAGAGGCTGGGATTTAGACCTGAATCCCTAGGATTCAATGTCAACAACTCTAGCTGCTAGTTTTCAGAAACATCTAAGTTCAGTAGATTTCCCTGGTTGACGGTCAATCCCAGACCCAAATATTGAAACTACCCACATTGCTAAGATGGGTCAAATTTCATGGTGGAAATTTGATGCCTCTAGGTTGCATTTTGGAGCCTATTATATTGCGGGTGATGGGCCAGTCACATAAGTAGGGTCACATTTTTATCAGGAAAAGAGTAGGAATAGAGAATAGTGAAAGAGTTTTACCATCAATTTGGGTGGCTGTGTGTTTGGGTGGTGACTGCAGGTGTGGTAGATGTGCTGCAGGTAGGCATGTCAGTGGTTGTGGTGTCTATGGGTGTGGTGACTGGGGTGGATGTCTGAGGGTCTGCTGGGGTGCGGTCTGCTGGTAGGATAGGTGTGGTGGTTGGATCTGTGAATGTTGATGTGGTGCCTGCAGATGTGTCAGGTGTTGTGTCTGTGATGCTGGGGGTAGGGTGGGTATCAGGGCAGGTTGTGAATGTTGCTGTGTGTTGTCTGTGTGAGTGTCAATGGTGTGTCTTGTGGTGCTCATGTTTGTCTACACTACCCTGGGATGTTGAGCTAGATGCCTGTCTGTCTATTCGTGTGCTTTGGCTGGGTCGGGGAAGGGGGGATTTGGATTGGGAAGAAGTAGGTGGAGGTGGGGTGCTGGACAAGGGGTGACTGGCTGCCATTAGTGTAGAGGCCAGAGCCTGAAATGATCTCTGTAGACCAGAGAGCACACTGTAAATGCCCTTGAGGAAACGCATTGCTCTGTTGGAACTGGCATGCCAGTCCGTGGATGGCATTCACGATGACCATGCGACCCACAGAGATAAATCTCAGGAGGTCAATAGCCTTCTCACTGAGGCATCAGAGCTAACAGGGGCTGGGGCAGAGGTGCCTGTGGCAAAGGAGACACCCAGCCTCTTGGATGGGTGGGCACGGCCAACTGGGTGGGGAGCCACAGGGAGGGTGGTGATAGAAAGGAGGGTGGTGGACAGAGATGGTACTGGGGTGGTCCCAGAGGGGTCTGCCACCACTAGGGAGTAGCCACTGGAGGAGGATTCCAAAGAAGATGTAGTGTATCTGGTCTCCCTGTGGCACTTCCCTTGCCCTCCGGACCACTAGATCCCTGAGTGTCTGTGGTGTCCTGACTGGCGGTCCTGTGACCAGCAGCATTATCACTCGGCTGTGCCCCGTCTCCTTCACCTATTGAAATTGAAATTCTCTTTATTTTTAGCTTTTAAATGTAAGCCTATATGCAAGAAAGAACTTATTTTAAAAAATGATCACTGAATCACATGATAATATTGGTAACCCCAAATTCGGCATTACATTAACAAGCACTACTCCTAAACTCATTCTCTTAGACACATTTAAAAACTGTGCAGGTTTTCTCAATAGTAATTTTGCATTCATTAGATTCTACCTTCTTCATGTCACATAGTTACTACCATGTACTATAGATACATGCTAAAGTGTAACACCTCAATTTGTCACACATGTCAAATTTTGTTCAAAGAGTTAGAACACATGTCACACATTTATGGACCAATGGTGACTTACCAAGTAGTGACAATACAATGTGGACTAAGGCATAGAGGATAATGTTCTGCGGAAATCGAAAAATATCAGTCATATGAAGACCAAGTAAGATCAGACCAATGTCCACACACAATATCTAGTTGTCAATAAAGTGTATGTATCAAATGGACGACTGTACTGTGCTGGAAGGTAAGAATCAAACCTAGCTAACCATGCAATCTGTCCATTAATAGGCCACTGACTGACTAACAACATCACTAACCACACATAAGACATGGCATGTCTGACATCTGTCTGTGGAGAATTCCTAGAGCCAAAGCATACGTGAAGCTAACATAACTGGTACACGAACCATAATGCAAGCCTAGACACACTAACTAACTGTTAGACCTGGCATCCTTGGCATGGTCACCACTAACTTTTTTGCTTCTGTTTCCCAGGTTGTTCTGTGTGCTGGACTGTGTTCTTGCTGTTTTTGCTACTCATGGCACTTTACCACTGCTGACCACTGCTAAAGTGCAAGTGCTCTCTGTGTAAATTGCATGTGTAATTGTTTTTTCCATAATTGGCATATTTGATATACTAGTAAGTCCCTAGTAAAGTACACCAGAGGTGCCAAGGTCCTGTAAATCAAATGCTACCAATGGGCAGGCAGCACTGGTTGTGCCACTCATCCTGAGCAGACCTGTAAACATGGCTTAAACCTGCTGCCATGGCAGTGTCTGTGTGTGTAGGTTTAAGCTGCCAATTGGATCTGGCAAGTGCGCCCACTTACCAGGCCCAAATCTACCATTTTTGTTCATGTGAGGCACCCCTAAGGTAGGCCCTAGGTAGACCCATGGGCAGGGTGCAGTGTATGTTAAAGGTGGGACATGTACTGATGTGTTTTACATGTCCTGACAGTGCAATATTGCCAAATTCAGTTTTCACTGTTGCAAGGCCTATCTCTCTCATAGGTTAACATGGAGGCTGCCTTTAAATATCTTTTAAGTGCAGTTTCCTTCTGGGAGAAGCTAGAGATGTGGGGTTTGTGGACTCTGAACTCAGAATTTAAAAATACATCTTGGTAAGGTAGGATTTTAGACTGTCATTTTGAAAATGCCACTTTTAGAAAGTATGCATTTTCTTGCTTAAACCATTATATGTCTCTGTCTGCTTGTGTATTCCCTGTCTGGGTCAGACTGACAGTTTGGCTGTTTGTGAATCTCCACTAGACAGTGGCACAAAGGGAGCTGGGGTCTAGCCTGCATACCCTGATGGGTCATCTGTTGCTAGAGTGGAGAAGGAGCTGAAATTTCCACCTGATTTGGCTGTTCCTCTTACACAGTGCACACTCCAACCCTTTGGCATGTGTCTGGGGCCAGGCCTTGGCAAGGAACGATCTTGTGAACAACAGAGACTTTCCTTTAAAGTTTGCCCACTTCAAAGGAAGAAAGGGGTAGTGGACCCAAAACCTCAGATTTTCAGATTACTTCAAGGATTCAAGAGGATCCTCTGCCAGGAGAAGAGCTGATGAGCTGAAGGAGAAGTGCTGCCTCTGTCTGTGACTGTGCTTTGTTGGAATATCCTGCAGTTGCTGCTCCTGCCTGAGAAAGGGAACAAAGGCTGGACTTTGTGGTATATCCCTGCTTGTGAAATGTCTCCAAGGGCTTGGACTGAGCTTGGCTCCTGTTTTGAAGTGTCAGGGTCATTAAAGACTTTCTCTGCCAGCACCTGGACTCTCTGCTGAGACTCCAGCCCCGCCAAGTGGTACCCTATCCAGTCCCTGGGGCCTTGAAAGGTGAAGCTTGTCGAACAAGGACTGGAATCCATACACAGGGTGCAGTGCGTGGAAACGTTTGACACACAACCTACAGTGCAGCTGTAGAAATGATGTGCCACCCACCTCACGGCTGAAATCGATGCACCAACACATCTTGGCTGGGAAGTCGATGCATCACCTGCATTGAGGCTGAAGAAATGATACAACACCCAATTGAGGCTCCTAAAGTCGGCACAAACCCCATGCAGCGCAGTTTTCCATCGTCGTGCAGCAGGATTTCACACGCATCATGGCTGGGCATCAAAATCAACGTGAACCTGTTTGGATCCGAGCTGCCCCATCTGGAAATCAGTGCATCACTCTCTTGCGGGAGAGAAAAACAACACATCACCTACCCGACCAGAGAAGAAACAACGTACAACCTTATTTGAGAGTAAGAAATCAACACATCGCTGACTGTTCCGGCGCACGCTCGTCCGTGTGACTTTTTTGTACGCATACCTGGTACCTTGTGTAACAACAATGTTTCCATTGTTTTCTATGGAGTAAGATTCTATTATTTTGAAAAATGTTCACTTTACTTGTGTATGTTTGATTTTTTTGTCATTTTGGTCTTAATAGATAAATATTGGCTACTTTTCTAAACTGGTGTGGGGTCCATTTTGTAGTGTTTTCAATGTATTTATGTGTTTGTTGGTGTAAATACTTTACACATTGCCTTTAAGATATGCCTGACTGCTTGTGCCAAGCTACCAAGGGGATGAGAGGGGCTTATCTTAAGTATGTGTCTCTATTACTCTGACTAGAGTGAAGATCCCTGCTTGGACAGAGTACAAACTGACTGCCAATCAGAGACTCCATTTCTAACATTAACTAACCTACTCACAGGTGTATATGGACTCCCACAACTGCACCCAATAGGTGTCATGGCAAACATGAGGTTATGAAACCGGCAGACCTCATTTGATATAACCTTCATAGCAACAGCAGGCACACATAACAAATACTAATGTTGAGTTGTTACTTTACTGTTTCATTGACAAATGATGTTGACAAATTGCTGTCTGGGCCATAGCTATGAATAGGCTACAATTGCCTATGTATCATGCCCACAAAAGAATGCATATGGAGAAAGCTGTGTGTCCAGTTTCTACTATCAGAACATCAGTATGGTCGTTGCATACATACCTCTGATAACAATATGTGTGCGCCTATAGAATTGCCTATAGAAATGTTGCAACACCTCAATGGTTACTAACATGCATATTGTCCACTCTGATGAGACATCAGAAAAGTCTAGGTACATGCCTCAATTACGATGGTGGATTACCTTGCTACAGGTGAGAAGATGTTAATCTTGTATGTCATGTGACATCTCAGATGGACATCACAGCCTCACATGAGGCTGTCACATGTCAGAAACCATTAAAAACTAGAGATGTTTTGGTTATGTCTGACTCTATGTTGCACATACTCATGAATCTTGAGACATTGCAATGGACAGAGAGCAAGGACCTACTCACCTTTCCATTATGACATTGGGAGGATTGACATCTTGGTGGGAATTGACAACCAACAGGGTAGAAAAAGCCATATATTGGTTTACATATGACACAGTCATATGTAGAGATTTGTGTGCCATTGTTCTGAGGGGACAATATAGATGAGTAACATGTTTCAAATTACATTTGGATGTGCACGCATGTGTGCTATAGATAGCTACTGTACATCAATGTGTACAGATGAGATCTGTGACACTTTGTACTTACCGTATTGTCAGATCTAACTATCTGTTCCATCACTCATTCGCCTAATAAAGGGGCAGACCAGACACACAACACATATGAAGAAGAGTTTTCTCAGGCGAAGTCTGGCATAACACATCCACTATGTCGCAGCACCCTAACTCTGTCACCAAACATGAGTACATTCCCAAGAAGTCACCCACTCTAGCAAAACTTTAGCTCGCACCCAAAGGATATTGAGGGCACAATTCAAAACATTGCCCATCAGCCTTTTCTGAGCACATCAAAGAATAGTTTAGCTAATGAGATATCTGTGCACATGGTGCACTTACCTGCTCCTCTGGCGCACTATAGAGCTGTTCATACAGGAGTAGGACCTCCTCTACCAGCTTCTGCAGCTCCTTCAGTAAGAAGGCAGGGGCCCTGTCACCTGTAGGAAGTTACATGATTGCTCTCAAAGATAGTACACAGCAGCTCAGGTCATGGAGGCCTTGCTGACAGCAGTGTCAGGAGTCAAGTGAGAGATGAAGTATGAGATGGTGGTCACATCTGCCATGTAAAAGACCATCACTGCCAGTGGACATCGACCATTGGCCCTAGACCACCATAGACAGCAATGTGTTCTAATCGCAATGTTCACCGCAGTAGTATCTGCCTACCGCCATGATGACTTCCAACTACTTTCCTATTGTCCAGTACAGTAGGTCAGGCCGTCACCATTTTAAAGCCCTTAGTTAGTTGGCAAAGTTAATTTCCTGATGTGTCACAAGGTCAGAAACATATATGCCATATTGTCTTGAGAGCTGGCATTAACTAACCACGTACGGTTGTCCAAGTTATGTGACATGTTAACATGGTGATAAGATATATGTAAGGTATCTTTAATGGCATAGTGAGCCCCCTCTTGGCAATTAACTAGTTAGTTTAGTTTTTTTGCTTTTCAATGCAATGCATAGTTGGAAGTCCATTAAACAGAGGCTCCCTAAATCATGCATTTACATTTCAATGTCATAATTGAGGGAAGGGGATGAGATTCCACTAAGTTGACATCAATAACATTGGTCTGTGCTGTGTACCATGTTCCTACTGTATCATTTGCCATGTCACATTATGATATGAGATGTATGTTTACAAACGTACAAGGGACACATTTTCCCTTACATAGTTACCCTGGAATGAGAATGGTCAGACAACCTCCAGTGTACCGTCCACTAGCAGACCTGCAGACCATGGAGGATGATCATGTCATTCAGATCTACCGCCTCAATGGGCAGACGATTATGGATCCCTGCCATCAGTTGGAGTGAGGTCTGATTATTGCCATTCGGCATCCAAATAGCTTACCACCTATTGTACAACTCATGTCAGTGCTGCACTTCCTAGCCACAGGGTCCTTTCAGAATACTATGGCCCTAATTGCAGGCATGTCCCAGCCTATGTTCAGTCTGGTCCTGAAGAATGTACTCTCTCCATTATTAAGACACCTGGACAGCTACATCAGATCTCCACAATGTGAGGATTTGGCCCATGTGAAGGCAGATTTTTATGGATTGGCACACATACCACACGTAGTGAGAGCCTTTGATGGTACCCATGAAGCCTTGGTTCACCCACATGGCAATGAACAGGTGTATCAGAGCAGGAAGATCTTCCACTCCATTAATGTTCAAGTAGTCTGTTTGGCAGACCTCTACATTTCCCAAGTATGTGAATGGTACCCAATTTCAGTTTCTGATGCCTTCATAATGCGGAACAGCACCATCCCAGAGCTGATGCCACAACACTACCCAGAGAGGGCCTGGCTGGTTGGTAAGTCACATATTTCATGTGTGTCAGTATCCCATGTCTGCTGCCAAATATAAGGATGTCCAAGATTTATGTTTGCACACATGTAATGATTCCTTACAGGAGACTCCGGCTACTTAAACCATCCCTGGTTGTTGACACCAGTGAGGTACCCAAACACGCCTGGGGAAGTCTGTTTCAATAAGGCCCACGGAAAGACACAAAGGGCCTCATTCTGACCCTGGCGGTCTATGACCGCCAGGGTGGAGGCCGGCTGAAGCACCGCCAACAGGCTGGCGGTGCTTCAATGAGTATTCCGACCGCGGCTGTAAAGCTGGGAGAATCCTCCATGGTGGCGCTGCCATGGGGATTCCGACCCCCTTCCCGCCATCCTGTTTCTGGCGGTTTTTACCCCATGGCATGGGCAGTGCAGGGGCCCCCTAACAGGGCCCCACAAGGATTTTCACTGTCTGCATTGCAGACAGTGAAAATCGCGACGGGTACAACTGCACCCGTGGCACCCCTGCAACTCCGCCGGCTCCATTCGGAGCCGGCTTCATTGTTGCAGGGCCTTTCCCGCTGGGCCGGCGGGCGATCTTTTGGCGGTCGTCCGCCGGCCCAGCGGGAAAGTCGAAATGACCCCCGCGGTCTTTCGCCGGGGTAACTTTGGCGGGCGGCGTCCGCAGCCCGCCAAAGTCAGAATGACCCCCAAAATGTCCTGTAGTGGACTTTGGGGCTCCTGAAGACAAGATTCAGTAGCATTGATAAGTCTGGTGAACCCCTCCTCTACTCACCTGCCAAAGTGTGTCAGATCATTGTGGACTGCTGCATGCTCCACAACCTTTCCCTGAGGCCTTAGATCCCATACATCCTTGATGGACGGGAGCTAGCAGTTCCACCGGTTGAGAATGAAGAAATGCCAAGTGAGGATGACAGTGATGAGGATGAAGTTGGAGACATCCGGGCAGATCTCTGCCTGTAGGTATGAGTTGTTCTGTAATTTGATTGACTCTGTGAGGTAGTGGCAGGGTTGTGATTGTGTGAAAAGGGTTTTCATATGACCATCATACATGTTAATCATTGCTTTGCAATTCATAGCCTAGCTTTTAATGCAAATGGTACATGGAGTTTAAACTATTATGATGACTACTGTAATTTTTTTTAGTGTATGTCACAATGCACATTTTAAATTACCTTTGAATTTGAGACATGTATTTCTAGGTCATGTTTACCCTTAACGCCCTGAAATCCTTGATTCAATTTGTATTTTCCACTTCTTTTCACAATGCCATCCTCATGTGGACCTTTCTGAATTGTGTCACTCGCAGCTGGGTTTATCTGATCGGATGTGAAGTGGACATGGATCGATCCAGGTACTCTCTGACACAAAATTGGTTGTGAATGAGTTTCAAGGCCAGGCTGTTAGGACAGCCTAAGTGGTGTTTATGTTTCTCAGCATCCCTGTTAGAAAGACCATGTTGAAATAGAGTGGTTGTCCCTCTGCAGATGCTTGAACTCCCCCATCATGGCAAGTACCTGTCCCATCACATCTTGGGACTGTTGGTAAGCTCCCAAAACCAGGGAGAGGGTGTCCTGGCCAGTTGTTTCCGTAGCAGCCTCATTCCACTGGACCACGGCATCCTCCCAAGCATCCTACCCCCGCATGCCTGCACCCTTTGTACATTGTTCCCACTGCCACTGGTGGCAGGTCCATCATTGTCAGGGTGTTCTGGTTGTGACTCAGGTACCTGTACTGGGGGGAACATTATGGTAGAAACTGTCCTAGGGACACATGTTTAGGGGCGAATTGTTGCTTGGGATGTAGATGCAACAGGCTTGGGTGGAGTTGATTTGGGGAGAGTGAGGCTGGCAGTTGTGGACTAACAGGTATCCCCGATGGGCCACAGTCGTCCTCGACGTCCACACATTCAGGGATGTTTTCATCACTGAGGGCTTCACCCAGGGGGAAATTGGCTGTCTCAGGTGTCCTCTACATGGTCACAATGGCAAGTAGACCTGTTGAAGAAGTGGAACAGACACTTATAAATTGTAAAATAACATGTGGTTTCAAACATTGACAGGTAAACATGCTTTGAGTCATTTACAGTAAGGCTTGGCTTGATCTCCTGATATGACAGTGACACCTTCTTTCAAGTCTTGAGAACAGCTATGTACAATACAGACAATTCCCATATCAAACACCTTGTTACAGGATGTCAGGGTATGTTGGCATTTGAATGTCTGTTCATTGACTCATATTTGGCAGCTGTGTGGCTTTCTATTTCTCATGCAACCTCCCAGCTAGCAGTAGTTCAGTTTTGAGTAAACAGACAGCTGCACAATGTCATGTGGAATCTGGCTTGCCCTTCAAATTAGGTGTAACCATTTTACTTGCCCAAATGTGTGAGGTTACACCAAGAACAGCACACTACATATATGTGTGATCCCCCCAGGTGAATATATTTCAATAGTTGATGGGAGGTAGCAGAGTATAGAGCTGTTGCTGTGTGTTGTTATTATTGTACTGGAAGATGTCCATAGCATTGCTGTTAGCACCATAGACCATACAATTGTGGATCATTCAGGTGGGTTTAGTCAATTGCTTTGTTGAATTGTTAGGCAAATTTCATAGAGGTACACTGTTCTGGTTTTCTTGAAGGTGGAACAGTGCCTGATGGGAGTTGTAGTGCTGTCAATCCCTGTACTGATCTCGCCATACACAGACACTGTGCCCCCAGTTGAGTTTAGTTGACATGTGGGATGCCAGACAGGGGTATTAGGACAATTGTACACAGTGGGTGTGTGTGAGTGGGTTGGCAGTTAAGATATCAAAAGTTGATCAGTTAACTTGGACAACAACATTTTTTTATGACATCATAGGTGTTATGACTTACCCAACTCAACTCCCCACGTATTCCTGTCAAGCCCTCAGGATGCAGGATGGCCAACACCCTCTCCTTCCATGATGTGAACTGTGGGGGCAGAGGTGTGGGACCACCGCCAGCTTTGCTGACCTCATATGGTGCTTGGGGGCCATGGAACATACCTTCCCCCTGAGGTTGTTCCACCTCTTCCTGATGTCCTCCCTTGTGCGTGGATAGTTGCCTACAGAATTCACCCTGTCGACAAATCTTTGCCATATCTCCATTTTCCTGGCAATAGTAGTTTGCTGGACTTGGGCTCCAAAAAGGTGTGGCTCTGCTCTGATGATTTTATCCACCATGACCCTCAACTCATCATCAGTGAAACAGGGATTTTTTTGTGGGTACATTGTGTTGCTGTATGAAACAGGAAAGTGATGTGGGAAGATGATGAGGTGTGGGTGCTATGTTTTTAGTGTAGTAGTAGTAGTACAAATCTTTATTCGACTTTCACCAAGTCATAAAAGACATAACAGTCATAAAAAAGATCTCTAGTTATAATACATGTGTTTCAATAAAGAATAAAAGACAGAATAGATAAAACGATAAAAATGTAGTAAAAATGTAGTAAAAGAAGGAAATAAAAAAACACAACAATGGAAGAAACCTATCACGGTAGATTATATTTTGAACACCTCCCCCATGGATTTCCTTGTCTTTAATACCGAACATAAAAAAAATTCTAAAATTCCACACGTTTCTAAGGAAGAGAGTGACTGGAGACAGGCATAGGCTGTGCGACATTGGGGGAGGTTAATTTTCCTTAAAAGTGGAACAACTAGGCGTTTCCTCTGGTAGGCGTAAAAATTGCAAAATAAGACCACATGAATTGTCGATTGCGGTGTTTTTGCATCACAGGGGCATGGTTTTAACAAGATGGACCAATCATTCACAGTTGGAAATGAAACTAGGCGATGAAACGTATCTAGCCTAAGTCTGGTAAGGACATAACGGTGGCGAGGGAGTACCATGTTTGCCAAGTAAGGCTGCATGCCCTCCGCCGTCAAAATTATTTGGTTATGAATGACTGAAGTTTTTTTTGATTCCACACCCCAGCGTATGTCTTCTAGGTGTTTTAATGCCAGTTTGCTCAGGTCCTTCCTAGATATCTTCTACAACGAGGCTGGATTTGAGTAGTAGTCTTTGTTGCCCAATTTTTCAAAAAAGGTCGTGATGTATTTTAGCCATGGTACCCTTGATGTGTATAATGACTTCGTACAGTCGCTAAGAATGGCCTTATTAAAACTGGTGGGCTCCGAGGTCCAGACTTTATGCCATAATAGCAATGGCTGTATCTTTATCAGGTCTGCAATGAAAGGAACCCCAAGTTCCGAGTGCGTGACGTACGATGAAGTACCTTTTGGTACCCTCAACAGGTGTCGTAGGAAGTCATTCTCCACAGTTTGAACTAGATCACAGTTTGTATGACCCCAAATTCCTGCCCCGTACGTAACAGCTGGAATGCACTTGGCTTTGTAGATCTTTACCATGTTAGGTGGTGTAATCCCCCCAAGCCTTTTGGAGAAGAGTCATAGTGCCATCGTTGTTTTAATCAAGTGCACTCTCTTCATCTTCCTGCAGTTGGCCCAGGAACCCAACTTGTCAAGAGTTATGCCCAAGTATGAAAAAGATTGCGCGGTTTCGACCTTGCTATCTGCAATAGTGATATTATAAGACTTCCCGCGCTTTCCACCGCAGTTCATGATAAAAGTTTTTGAGCGGTTGACAGTAAGACCCAGCTGTGACATGTATGTAATGCAGGTTGTTAAGAGTTTCTGGAGAGCTATTGGGGTCCTAGCCATTAGTACTGCGTCGTCTGCGTAAAGTAATGCTGGGACAGGTCGGTTATCTATTTGGGGTAAATCTTTACATTTAGTGGCCAGTTCTTTGTCTAGGTTGTTTATATACATTGAGAACAGGAACAGAGCAAGAACGCAGCCTTGGCGCAATCCTCTGTATAGACCAAAAGGGCGAGTGCATTCCCCTTTTAGGCCGTACCTCACTCTTGCTCTGCTCCCTGTGTACATTTCACGGATACATTGAATTATGGCGGGTTCCACCCCCATGCTGTTTAAAATATCCCATAATTTATCATGAATCACACAGTCGAAGGCTGATGATAAATCAATAAAGGCCAGGTACAGGTTGCCTGCTCTGATCTTAGTATACTTTGCAATAATAAGACTTAGATTTAAACTTTGTTCCACTGTTCCGATTCCTTTTCGGAATCCATACTGGACCGGGGTTAGAACATTATTTTCCTCTGCCCATGTTTATAGCCTGTTCAGAATTATTCTTCCTGCAATTTTAGCTGTTGTGTCCAGCAGGGAGATTGGCCTGTAACAAGCTGGATTGAGGCAGTCACCCTTTTTATATATTGGGATTATGTTAGAGTCTCTCCAAGATGGTAGGGGTCCGCATGTACAGATAGCCCTCAATGTCTGCGTCAGTACAGGCCCCCACAACTCCGTTTTGGCCTTGAATAAATCAATCGGAACGCCATCAGGGCCTGGCGCTTTCCCTGATTTACTTTCTATTAAAGCTTCCTCTACCTCCTGAAGGCTAAATTGGGGGGTTATGATTAGGCGCGGACTTTCCTGTGCATCGTGGTCGTGGGTATGGTCTGGTGTGTCACTCATCAGGGAATATATATTAGAGAAATGTGCTACCCAGACTTCTTCGGAGATAGCAATTTCCATCCTAGGAGTGTCACTATCCCCTAACATAGGGGAATTTATTGTCTGCCAGAAGAGTATGTTATCTTTCTTGCAACTTGCTATATGGAGGGTTTCCCACAAGTTTGTTTTTATAGTCAATTTCCTTTTCTTTATTGCTGTCTTATATTCCTGTCTGCGTTTGCGTATATCACTCCAGCACCTTTTTGGGGCATTTAGGGCCTTTTTCAATCTCTTATGTGCTTGGGTGCAGTTATGGTCAAACCATCCGGACATCTTTTTTTTCTCTACCTTACTGCTTTTGTTAGTGAGGGCTTCTTTTATGGTTTGTGTAATCGTTGTAAACGCACTTAGACATTGCCCTGGATGTGGGTTCTCTCTTAGACAGTCTGCGAAGGCATGTTTACATTGGCGTATTACCTGTTTCAATAAAGACTTGGGGTCTATCTGGGCCCACTTCATAGTATATCCATTGCGCGGTGCCAGTTCAATATCATCTGCCAGTATAATACTATCTTCCCTAGCTGCTAAAAGGGGAGATATTAAGAGATTCATACTCTGAGGATAGTGATCACTAATTGCGATATCGTGCAATGAGTAGTTTGTAAGATAGTGAGCGAAGTGAGTAGACATTAGGACATAATCGATGACTGTATTTGCGCCCCTTCTGTTATATGTTGGTTTAAACTGTGGATCAGCTAGAACTAATTCATTTACAAAGGAGAGGTTATAGGTTTGGGCCAGTAAGTTCATTTCCTCTCCTTGAGCGTTATGAGAGAAGTGGAGGCTTGTTCCTATGCCTTCCGAGTCCCAACCACATATCTTATCTGAAATTTCTTCACACGGATGGACGTTGAAATCACCCCCCCCCATATCAATAGGATCTCTCGATTGTTTTTTCCGAATTAGGTTTTTAGTGGGTGACACGTTCTGTCTGATGTGTAGGGTACTAATTTGTGTGTTATGTATGTTGTGCAAGTGTGGGATAAGTGTTTATTGAAGTATGGAGGGGTGTCTTTTCCATTGTTCTAAAGGTATGTTTGCTACCTCTATCCTGCAGTGTGTGGCGTTCTGGATGCAAAGGATAGTGGGGTGTGAGGGAGTGTGTTTTATAGTGCAATTTGTAGGTGTGTCAGGTGTGTGGAATTCAAACTATCCAATGTGGTGATGTGTACTACTGTGGTGCCGCTGACAACCCCAGTTTACACCACCGCTGGTTTTCTACCATGGAAGAACTGCTACTGTGATTTGTGGCTCATAATAGATTGGGTGGATGTTTGACAGGCTGGCGGTGCTGCTGATTGGACCGCCTGTTTCCCGCCCTCCAGAGTCCTGGCAGTGTCAGTATTTTAGCTGTCTTTTGGCGGGCTTGGCTGTGTAATGCGTAATAAAATGGTCTGTATGACTGCCAACATGATAGTCTTTTGGCAGCCACCACCCTGGCGGTCTTGCCGTCGAACCACCAAACTCATAATGAGGCCCTATTTCTCAGTGTGACCAGAGAGGTCTAAACGGAATAGCGGTGTATTAGTTTTGTAAATTGACCATGATGACAAATCATTATAGATGAAAACATTGCCACCTCTTTCAGGTACATCCCACAAAAAAGGATGCCTAAGCTATAGTGAAAACAAAGAATTTCTTTGGTAATCTTTTTGTTCACAAAAGCAGTTAAAATGGTGATCTTTGAATAGAAAGCCTTTTGTTGATACTGTTTTTAGAAAAAAACAACATATGCTTTCTTGGACAGCATGTTTGTTTGATTTACCCATACAAAAATGCAAACCTTTGTTATACTTTGGCTATTTCCTTTTTTCCCCCTAGAGAATCCACAATTCCTGGGCACCCTTATAATTCACGTGTGGGAAAGACGATGGAAATTTGGCCAAGATAACTATTGTGGATACAATGTTATGAAGGTTTCAGTAAACAGTGCCCCGAGCTTTAAATCAGGGCTCCAAAATGGAACATGAAAAGCTGCAGCAGCTTAGGAGTTAAATATACTTCAGCCCAGCCTTGTGAGTCAAGCATCACACATGGCCAAACACTGGTAGTGCAACACGCACCTACAGAAAGCAATGGAGACAGGGAATTAAATATATGCCCTATAGGAATTGTTATTAAATTAATGGATTAATTCTGCCTTAAATTTAGATATGTGCTGAATTTATATGGATAAAAAATAAAGTATAGTTTAGATCATTTTTTTGTAATTTAATAACACAATACATATATATATATATATATATTTACAATTGTTTAAAAAAATATACAAATAGGCCCTCATTCCAACCCTGGCGGTCGGTGTTAAAGCGGCGGTAAAACCGCCAACAGGCCAGTGGTAAAAAAAATTGAATTACGACTGTGGCGGAAATGGCCAACATAGACAGCCACTTTAACACTACTACCGCCACGGCGGTACAAACAAACAGCGCAGCGATCACCGCCAACAGACAGGCGGAAGACAATGTACCGCCCACAGTATCATGAGAGGCCAATCTGCCACCTTTTACATGGCGGATTCACTGCAAACAAAAACACGGCGGAAACAGGACTTGGAAGGGAAAACGCTCACCTCTACACACCCCACGAGGAACTAGGGCGCCATGGAGCCGGAACTCCAAATTCTACCTGTCATTGTCTTCCTGCTCCTCTGCCAGGAGCACGAACACCGGCAGCGATGACCACGGTGAGTACTGCACCCACAACACAGGGGAGGGGGAGGGAAAAGAGAGTGACACACACACGCAACATGCAAAACCCCCACCCTCACCCACTACAACACACACACACAAATACATGTTGATACATTACATTTACACCCCCCAGCCCCCTGGAAGAACGTAAGGACAAAAGGAAATGAGTTGAACGAATGTAATCAATAAAAATTCATTACTCAAAAATATATATATATATACTATTAACAAATATAAACACCAAGAATTCAAGTCCATGTACATAATCCGTGGACCACTGGGCCCAAAATGCATGGGCGAGGCCCACACTAGATACCCGATCAAAATGGAGAGAACACTGCAGGGGCATCAGATCGAAATAAAACAGGCACCTCAGGGGGAAGGGAAGGGGGGGCACATCAGCTGGATGAGTGCACGACACCAGCTCCACGAGGGGACACAATGCCCATTGATGTATCCTGGGGAGTACAAAGCCACAGTCTCACAAGTCTCTCCAGTGTGTGGTTTGCCCACTGCTTTATCTTGTCGAGTGAAAAGCCACAGTCTCACAAGTCTCTCCAGTGGGTGGTTTGCTCACTGCTTTATCCTGGGGAGTGCAAGGCCACAGTCTCTTAAGTCTCTCCAGTGGGTGGTTTGCCCACTGCTTTATCCTGGGGAGTGCAAAGCCACAGTCTCAGAAGTCTCTCCAGTGGGTGGTTTGCCCACTGCTTTATCCTGGGAAGTGCAAAGCCACAGTCTCTCAAGTGGATAACAGTTCTCCACTGGTTCTGGAGGGGGCTTTGTGCCCGGAGTGCTTCATCCTGCCAAGGACAGAGGTAGTGGATGCCTTTCTCCACTGGTTCTGGAGGGGGCTTTGTGCCCAGAGTGTTTCATCCTTGCCAAGGATTGGGTGAGTGGATGCCGTTCTCCACTGGTTCTGGAGGGGGCTTTGTGCCCGGAGTGCTTCATCTGCCAAGGACAGAGGTAGTGGATGTCTTTCTCTACTGGTTCTGGAGGGGGCTTTGTGCCCGGAGTGCTTCATCTGCCAAGGACAGAGGTAGTGGATGTCTTTCTACACTGGTTCTGGAGGGGGCTTTGTGCCCAGAGTGCTTCATCCGGCAAAGGATTGGGTGAGTGGATGCCTTTCTCCACTGGTTCTGGAGGGGGCTTTGTGCCCAGAGTGCTTCATCCTGCCAAGGACAGAGGTAGTGGATGTGACACTCCACTGACGGTGGGCCTACATGGAAGCTGTCCAGGCCCCTGGAACTGACCACCAGCTTTGTACGACTGACCACTGGGGATGGCAGTCCTGTCTGCAGTGGTGCCACTGGCACATGATGTGGCGTGTCCGCTGGCGGTGCTTGCAGCGGCCTCAGTAGCGGCGGTGCTTGCAGCGCTCATTGGCCAGCGGTGCTGGTGGTTGGCTCAGTGAGCGTGCTGCTGCCGGCGGTGTCCTGGGCAGCGGTGCTGGTGGCGGCGGTGTCCTGGGCAACAGTGCTGGTGGCAGCGGTTTCGGTGTCCTGGGAAGCAGTGCTGGTGGCGGCGGTGTCCTGGGAAGCGGTGCTGGTGGTGTCCTGGGAAGCGGTTGTGGCGGTGGCAGTGCATGTGGCGTGCCGGTGGCAATCTTGTCTGCCGTGCAGGTTGGCGGCGACTTCCCTTTCTTTCTCTGCCCCTTCCCCACTTTGGATGGTGGCGCAGCTGTCTTGCCACTCCCAACTGTAGTCCTGGGAGAGCCCTTGGTGGCAGGTGTTTTGCCGTTCTCCCTCCGGGCTGTGGCCAACTTCTTATGTTTCTGAGGTGGGGGATTGTCCTTGGCCTGGCTCCTGGGCACACTGGCTGCCCTGCTGCTTGGCGCACTCTAGAAGCCGGTTACTGCTGGCACCACTGTTCCCGGTGATGTAGTGGCTGAGGTGCGGTGATGGGACCTGGAAAGGCGGGCCCTAAGGGACGGGAGGGGCGGGGCAGGTGAAGGGAAGAGGTCAAGGTTTGACAGGAAAAGGTTTTTAGACACACTGGGACGGGCAGATGGAGGGGGTTTGGGGGTGGAGGAAGAGGTAGTGGTTTGCTGACTTTGGAGGAAGGTGCATGGGCTGGAGGCTGGAGTGAGGTGGATGGCTGTTGGGTGGGTGTGGGGCTGCATTTGTGTAGTTTGGGAGGTGGGCTCACAGACACACTGGTAGAGGACACAGGGGATGAGTGAATGGTAGTGGGGGTGGTGAGTGCACATGAGCGGTGTGTGGTGATGGGCGTGCCTGTGATGGACGTAGTGGCTGAAGATGTAGTGCATGCAGGTGTGAGTGGAGATGTGACAGGGAAGGAGGAGGGAGATGAGGAGGAGGGGGACACAGTGGAGGCAGTGGATGTTGGTTTGTGTGCATGGGTATGATGCTTGTGTGAGAGCCTGTGGGATGTGTGGCGCTTATGTTTGCCAGAGGTACCCTTGTATGTTGAGGTGTGTGCATGCTTATCTGATGGTGTGCTTGGGATAGGCTGAGGTACTGGGGATTGGGGCTGGGTGGAGGAAGTTGGAGGGGGGAGGCTGGACACAGGGACAATGGCTGCCATCAGTGCTGAGGCCAGAGTCTGAAAAGCTTGCTGTTGGGCTGCCTGACCAGAATGAATGCCCTCCAGGTATGCATTTGTCTGTTGCAACTGCCTCTCTGCACCCTGGATGGCATTCAGAATGGTAGACTGCCCAACAGTGAGGGATCTGAGGAGGTCAATGGCCTCCTCACTGAGGGCAGCAGGGCTGACAGGGGCAGGGGCTGAGGTGCCTGGGGCGAAGGAGATGCCCACCCTCCTGGGTGAGTGGCTATGGGGCAAATGCTGAGGGGCTGCTGGGAGGGCAGTGCTGGTAGGGGGGGTGGCGGCTGTACCTGTAGATGCGGTGGGCACAGAGGGGCCCGCCACCGCAAGGGAGTTCCCATCAGAGGAGGAGTCGGTGTCGCTAGTCTCAGCTCCTGTCCCCGCCGTGGAGCTTTCCTCGCCCTCCGTCCCACTGGTGGATTTGGAGTCCGTAGTCTCGCCCTCCAGGGCCATGGGGGGTGCAGCTCCCTCCTGCTCCGGTGGCACTGCTCCTCCGCGTGATGATGCTACTGCACACAAGAACAGGGAGACCACAAAAAAGGGGGGGAAAGAAAGTAGAAAGACATGTTCAGTGCATGCAATACCGCTACCGTTGGACGACACTAAAGACACAGCAGCCCTCTGCACTACGCCATGCACTTAGAGTTCCCTAATTAATCACAGGGCCATGGGGTACAAGGCCTATGCCTGATTGCTGCACACATGGAAGTCACAAGAGCCTGACTAGGGGTAGATGGCGCTTAACACTGGTGGGGTGGGGTGCCACATGGCCTGCCTCACGAAGGGACCTTGCCTACAAAACTCGCCCTGGCCTAGGGGTACCCACAGCCCACCTCCCCCACCCAGCCACCTCCAATGCGCTCTGAATCAGATGAATGTGACTGTACTCACCCCCTTGTGGCAGCTGTGATGCCCTCAAGCGGCCATCTAACTCCAGATACGCCACAGCCAGGATCCGGAACATCAGGGGGGTCATAGTGCGATGGGCACCCCTCCCATGTTGGGAGGCCATTCCCAGCAGGGCCTCCACCGTCTTCTTGCTCCAGCGGCGAATGTCCTCCCATCTTTTCCGGCAGTGGGTGCTCCGTCTGTGGTGGACCCCCAGGGTCCGCACTTTATTGGTGATGGCACGCCAAATATCCTTCTTCTGGTGGACGCTGACCTACAGGAATAGTACAGGGGAAAAGGAGAAGATATAACCGTCCGGACCGTCACAGTCATTGGCCCATGTTCCTACCCTTGCCATGACGCACATACACTCACTGTTGTTTCATGCACGCCTCATCCCGCCCAATCTCCCATCCACACCACTCCAAACAGGCATAGCCCATACAGCATGCTCACAGTGTACTCACCTGTTTGTCTGGAGGACCGTAGAGTAGTGTGTACTGGGGGAGGACCCCATTCACTAGTTTGTCCAACTCCTCCAATGTGAAGGCAGGGGCGCTTTCCCCAGACACTTGAGCCATTGTCGCTTCCAGACTGAGGTCACAGCAGCACTTGCTGTGTAGGCCTCTCCTGTCGAAGATCAGATATCAAGTGAGTGAACAGTGAGAAAATGGCCAACACGTCCACAGTGGTGCGTACCGTTATCACCGGCGTACAACGTCATTGGCTCCTGGGATGCATAGGGTCCAATGTTAACCAATGCAGGATTGCGCCGCAGTCTTCGACCGCCTACCGTGACGGTGTACAACGCCAGCGCTGTTACCTCATATCCCCTTGTCCCACCTTACAGGTCAGGCAGCCGCCATTTCAGGGGGCCATATGGCATTAATTGTAAATGTGTCACACATATCTAGGCCTTGCATACACACTAAGACAGGCACATAGCGGATTGACAAATGTGTGCAATAAATATTCTATTTAATACCTCAGTGTTGGGTGACTCTCTGCTCGCTGTTCTCGTCCATAGGGCACGTCCGCTGGGGCAGGTGAGGAGATGGCGGCATCCTCTGGTGTACAGACTGCTGGTGGACCTGTCGACAACGGAAGAGCGACATGTAATTGTCACCTACACACTCGATTGTGCCACAATCCAGAAACTGTGTGCCCAGTTGGAGCCAGACCTGATGTCAGCAATCCGCCATCCCACAGGGATCCCCCCTCTAGTGCAGGTCCTGTCAGTACTCCATTTCCTGGCAAGTGGGTCTTTTCAAACTACAGTGGCCATAGCATCAGGGATGTCCCAGCCTATGTTCTCCAATGTGTTGTCCAGAGTGTTGTCTGCCATGCTGAAACACATGCGCAGCTACATCGTTTTCCCTCAGGTGGAGGATTTGCCTACAGTGGAAGGTGACTTCTATGGCCTGGGACATATCCCCAACATCATAGGTGCCATTGATGGGACACATGTGGCCTTGGTAATCCCTCCCAACAGGAGTGAACAGGTGTTCAGAAACCGGAAGAGTTACCATTCCATGAATGTGCAGATGGTGTGTTTGGCCAACAAGTACATCTCCCATGTGAACGGCAAGTTTCCTGGGTCAGTGCATGACGCTTACATTCGAAGGAATAGTAGCATCCCTTATGTGATGGGCCAACTCCAGAGGCACTGTGTATGGCTATTAGGTGAGGACAAGGACCCTATACCATGTGAATAGTTGTCCCTAAGGGTTAGTGTGTCTCTGACAGTTGTCCCTCGACATTTGCAGGTGACTCTGGGTACCCCAACCTGTCATGGCTACTGACCCCAGTGAGGAATCCCAGGACAAGGGCAGAGGAACGCTACAATGAGGCACATGGGCGAACTAGGAGGGTTATTGAGAGGACCTTCGGCCTTCTGAAGGCCAGGTTCAGGTGCCTCCATATGACAGGTGGTTCCCTCTACTACTCACCAAAGAAGGTGTGCAAGATCATCGTGGCCTGCTGTATGCTGCACAACTTGGCTTCGCAACAACAAGTGCCTTTTCTGCAGGAGTATGGTCCAGATGGAGGTGCTGTGGCAGCTGTTGAGCCTGTGGACAGTGAAGAAGAGGAGGCAGAAGAAGAGGACATAGACAACAGAAACACTGTGATCCATCAATACTTCCAGTGAGACACAGGTAAGAAGACATCAATTCCTCCTACATCTGATACAATTGTTCTACCTCTCATCTGTCTGTCACTTTCACCCAGTGTATGAACGCTGATTTGTCACTTTCCCTTTCGATTTCACAGATGTGGGTCCCACTGTGTGACGTCTGCTATGTAACCTCATGGACTAGAGCTGTGTGACATAGGTATGTTGACAATAGAATGGACATTGCTATTTCCCTCAGTTATTGCAAATACACATTTGTGAAAGCACAGTCTGACTACAGATAGTTTTGTGATTTAAGGGTGTTTATTTAAGTGCTAAATATTGGAGGGGTTGTAATATGGTCAGGGGTGATGGTGGAGGAATGTCCATGACAGAGTCCAGTCTATTGGTCTCATAGGAGCATTGTCCAAATGGGCATAGGAATTGGAGCTGGGGCAGTTTAAGGATGGGCAGTGTGACAAAGTGGGACAGAAGGATGACAATCAGGGTGGTCTAATTTCTTGGCGGGGTCTTGGCATTGTTCTCTGTCTTTGTCCTGGATGTCAGGGACCATTTGCGGGGTGGTTCTCCATCTGCAGGGGGTGGGGTGCTGGTGTCGTGGTCCTGTGGTGGTGCCTCCTGTCCACTAGCGCGGGCGGAGGTAGTGGGCAGTTCATCATCCAGGCTAGTGTCAGGGGCCCCTTGTTGTGCCACAGTGTCCCTCCTGGTGTTCACAAGTTCCTTCAGCACCCCTACAATGGTGCCCATGGTGATATTGATGGATTTGAGTTCCTCCCTGAACCCCAAATACTGTTTCTCCTGCAGCCGCTGGGTCTCTTGAAACTTGGCCAGTACCATTGCCATTGTCTCCTGGGAATGATGGTAGGCTCCCATGATGTTGGAGAGGGCCTCGTGGAGA
This sequence comes from Pleurodeles waltl, assembly GCF_031143425.1. Taxonomy (NCBI): domain Eukaryota; kingdom Metazoa; phylum Chordata; class Amphibia; order Caudata; family Salamandridae; genus Pleurodeles; species Pleurodeles waltl. The sequence goes on from NC_090448.1 coordinate 596,136,256, forward strand.
GTGGGTTCCCTGGGCCTGTCCTCCCCCTTTCGCACAGCAGCCCTCCCAGTTCCCCTGTGTTCCTGGGCCTCTGTCCCCTGAACTGTGTGCCCACTACCACTGCCCCAGGTCCCTGCTGTTCTTGGGGTGGTGGGTTAGCCTGGGTTCCCTGTAGTGGTGGACACACTGCTGCTTGACGTGTCCTGGGGACAGAGGTATGGGCCCGCTGTGGGTGCTGTGCTGGTGTTTCCAGAGGGGGAGGCTCTCTTGTGGCTTGTGCCAGTGTGAGGGGAACCGACTGTCCCGAAGTCACAGATGGGCCGGGCTGGTCATCTAGATCCACTTGGACAGAGCTGCTGTCCTCACTGTGGGCCTCTTCTGTAGGTGGAGTGGACATGTATGGAACCTCCTGTCTGGTGACGTTGGGTAGGGTTCCTGCAGGGGTGTAAAGGCATGATTATTACATCTGTGTGTGCCATGGTGTGCAATGGGTGGGGGACCCTGTACCCCAGTGCTTGCATTCCTGTGTAGGACCTTGTGTGATAATTGTTTAGGGGTCTGTGTGGGTATGTGTAGTGGCCATGCATTGGTGATGGTTGTCCACACTTTGTTGTTGCATGCAGGGCTTGGTGTTGGGATGTGTGGTTTGTGATAGTGTGACATATGTGAGGAGTTGGAGTGATGGGGGTGAGGGTGGGGGTGTGTGATAGCATACAGGTAGGGTGGGGGATGTAATAGTTAAGATTTGACTTACCAGAGTCCATTCCTCCTGCTACTCCTGCGGGGCCCTCAGGATGCAGTATAGCCAAGACCTGCTGCTCGCATGTTGTTAGTTGTGGGGGAGGAGGTGGGGGTCCGCCGCCAGTCCTGTGAACCGCAATGTGGTGTCTTGAGACCACGGAACGCACCTTCCCCCGTAGGTCGTTCCACCTCTTCCTGATGTCATCCCGTGTTCTTGGGTGCTGTCCTACTGCGTTGACCCTGTCCACGATTCTGCGCCATAGCTCCATCTTCCTAGCTATGGTGGTGTGCTGCACCTGTGATCCGAATAGCTGTGGCTCTACCCGGATGATTTCCTCCACCATGACCCTGATCTCCTCCTCAGAAAACCTGGGGTGTCTTTGCGGTGCCATGGGGTGGTGTGGGTGATGTGTGAGGTGGAGTGTGTTGTGATGTGTGGGGTGATGTTTAGGGGTGTGTGGTGTTTTGTGCTGGATGTCCTTTGTCTACATTTTTGGTAGTAAGGGTTTGTGGGTGATGTGGGTGGGTGTTTTATATTGTATTGGTTGTGTGGGAGTGGTGTGTGTATGTGTATCAGGTGTGTGTATTTGGAATTGTCCAATGCGGTTGTGTTTTGTAAATGTGTGTGTATTTTGAGTGCGGCGGTGTGTACCGCCAATGGAATACCGCGGTTGAAAGACCACTGCGTGGATTAGTGGGTCGTGATAGTGTGGGCGTATTCCTGTTGCGTGACAGTGGAGGTTTTGATATCGCCAGTTTATCACTGACCTTTGGTGTGGCAGACTTGTGTGGGTGTCTAGATTTTGGCAGATTCCGAGCTGTGGGTCGTAATAGCTGTGGCGGAATTCCGCAGCCGCAGCGGTGTGTTGGCGGTCTTCTGCACGGCGGTAAGCGACATTTACCGCCAATGTTGTATTGAGGGCCATAGTATTTAAATTAAATAAATACATACCTTTATACCAAGATTACAACCGATTAAACAGAAATAAAAATTTTGGTAAGTATGAATATTATATTTTTAAATGATTGTTTAACAATTATCATGTATAAATTAAAAATTATATATTTAATTTATTACATAATTTAATGCAAATTTCCCATGAAGAGATAATGTTCTGAGCTTTTTATTTTAGTAGTGCCGGGTTAAAATTAATGAATAGAAATTACTTTACATTTATATTTTACAAAATAATGTTTTCATTGTTTTAATTATTTACTGTAATTACATTTCCATATATTTCCTTTAGTGAGATCTGTGGCCGGGTAGAGGAGGTCTCCACTAACAGGTAGAAAGCAACTAATAGTATCTTTACATTAATAAATTCCGGAATAGTAGGCTTCATTCCTAATTGAAGGGGTTGTAGATCTGTGACTGTGTATATAGGTGTAATTCTCACTTCAGAATGCTGGACACCAAAGCAGTGGAGAGTTGCACCTCTTTGTAGGAACAGATGTATGAGTGAGTAGATGTACACATGTAAATTTAGCTTTGTGGATTGGACCCTCTGTGTTTTCAATCTATCATCTTCCACACAAACTTTGTGTGACTTGCTCAGGTTGTAATTACACCTGTGGAATTTTGGTGTGGATACTAGTGGCAAGAAAGAGCTGATGGATAATGTATACCATTAAGTGGGCTATATCCCTGAATTCTGCTCATCAGCTTCCTCAGACTACTCATTAAGATCATAAGGTTTCTCACACAAGTAGTACAAAGGGTTTTCTCACAGTGCGGAGTTTCTCTCGACCGACTTTTTAATGACTGTAGCTTATACAGGGATGTGTGCTTTAAAATAACACAGGACACTAGAATCAAGACCTGACAAATGGCATAGTCAATTTAAAGATAAAGCACATTTTTGTTTATTAATATATTATCTTTTCAGATGTGCCCAATGTCTGCTTTCCTTACTTAATCTCATTCGAATTCTCAAGGATAGTAAGCGCTATATAAATACAATTTACAATAAAGTATATGAAAACCAGTAAAAGGCACACAGAAAAATAATTGGTAAGGAAGTTTAAAGTGTAAGACAGAAAGAAAAAATAGGCAGTGGATACTTGAAATATCATCAAAGCAAGAGTTATTACGTCTACTATAATTTCCCCAATTTACACGCTAAACAAGCAGGACTCGATTCGACATTTTTGCAGGGTAATGAAGGAACATCTGTTCTGCCGGCTAATAAATGTGGAATGGGAACCCATACTCTCCGAGGATGATCCGGGTCAACTGCTGTAAATTTGCATCTTCAAAAAATAATTAAAGCATGCGTACCTATTAAAAAGTTACAGTGATTTCCTTTTATATTTTTACGTTTATAGGGCAATCACGAGTGGGCTGTAGTGCAAATGTGCTGACAAACAATGCCCACGTCGAGAGGAAAAAACAAGGTACAAGAACAGATGCGACTAAAACGAATACGAAGACAGCTTGTAAATAAATAAATGTGCGTTTAGAATACTGGTTAAAATGGGCAATTTTAAAACCATCCAGATCTTTAATCATAGTATTAATTTCAAAAGAAGTCACGACTATTTATTTAAAAAGAGCTTAAAGTATAAAACAGATGGAAACACAAAAGGAATCCTTAAAAATACAATACCTAAATGTAAATATATTTAAACAGCCCAAAGAAGCCGAAAGGAATTTAAGCTTAGGGCATCGGAATAATCTGAAAGATCAGAAAAGTCTCAATTTCGAAGAAACTCATAAAAAAATCATAAACAGCCTTAAAGCTGTCATTTAATAGTCAGAAAATAATAATACAAAAGAATGTAGCATCAATTGTAACAAATAAATTACTTCTGTGTGTCACAAGCAATAGTCCCTGTCACAGAAAAGGAGCAGAGAGAGAGAGATTACCTGTTCAGAACAGAATGCGTGACAATGTTTACATTTTGGACTTTAATGGGCATATTTATACCTTGCGCCACATAACGTCATTATTTTTTACCTTAATGTGGCCCAAAGAGGCCGAAATCCTCACGCCATATTTACAGAGTGGCACAATGCATGCATTGCGCCACTCTGTAACGCTTTGTACTACATTATGCCTGTGCCAGGCATAATGTATGCAAAGGGGGTGTTCCCCTGTTAGGGGAGCCTAAATTCCTTTTGGCTTCTTTGGGCTGTTTAAATATATTTAAATTTAGGTATTGTATTTTTAAGGATTCCTTTTGTGTTTCCACCTGTTTTAAAACTGTGTTCTGATACGGTAATACTTTAAGCTCTTTTTAAATAAATAGTTGTGACTTCTTTCGAAATTAATACTATGATTAAAGATCTATGAGATTTCCTTGCGCCATTTTTTCCTTGCTCCATTTTTTAACTGCACTTTTTACACCTGCTCAAGAACAGGCATTAAAAGGGGGCTTCCATTGTTTAGAATTGGGCCCAATGTACGCTGCAGGAGTGGCGCCAATATTTTGGCGCTACTCCTGCAGAGAACATCAATAGCGTCATGAGAAATTATGCTATTGCCCCCTCGCCTGTACCATAGTGCGCCAGTTCCATAAATCTGCCCTTAAATACTTGTTCTAAAAGTAGATCGATGGAAGATCTTCATGACTTCTTAAACTGGATCCTCCAATGAGATAATTCTAAAGTAAGACAACATTCAGACTTGCAGGAAGAGGAAATTGGGCACTGCGGTTGTGAGTGGGAGGAGGGCCACTAGAACTGAGTCAGTGCTGGCAAGCTAGGGCTGGAGGATATTTTTGAGAACAACTAGGAGGAAGCTATTGTAACGTGGCTATGTGCTAGAGAATGCAAAAAAAAAAGTAGCAAAAGAGAAAGCATTGACTGGGAACACAAGTAAGACACGTTGCTTGCACGTGTTAGACTTTAATGTAGTAAAATTATTGAGGTGAACTAACACAGTTTAAAATAAATCATGAGGACAATAATATCAGGTGTTCTAATATCGCAGGAATCAAAATTATTTTGTTAATCTTAATGAAATAGATGATATAGTTTTATTCAAGATAATTGTATATAATGTCTGTTTTTGATTTTTAAAATGTTTTTCTAGATTTGGCGTTATGATGTACTATAATGTTATTATTATTTATTTCTAATTATTTTTTATCAACGTTTATCATGGTGTAGTTATTGAATTACATTATATTTAAATGTATGTATATACCCTTCCCCAATAAAAAATAAAAGTAGCTAACACCTTGGAGCCCTGGCCCTCCCCGGTAGGGCTCATATTTTCATAGATAACAAAAATATGTTTTTGGTCCCTATGTGACACTCCTCCAGACCTAGGCGGTCCGTACTGTGCCCCCATATTTTTAATAGGACAGGAGACTGAGGGCCTGATTAGGAGTCTTGTGGTTGGACCGCCTAAACTCCATTTTGGCAGTGGGGAGACCTTGCCACCACTGTATTATGATGTTTCAACTGGGCTGGCTGGGTTGCAGAGGCCAATGCCATCAAACAGACGGTGCCCCCAGCACCCTCAGAATGTTCACTGTCTGCAATGCCAGACAGTGCGCATTCGGAGGGTGCTGACGGGGACCTCTGCATTGCCCATGCCATAGGCAGTGCAGGGGCCCCCCTTTGGCCCTGTCCATGCCTTTCTGCTGGGGTTTCCATGATGGGGTCACCACCATGGATAGGCCGCCAGAAAGGCAAGTCGCAATCAGCATGTTGCTGACAAACTCTGCACCGTCGTGGGTGACCACGACTTGCACCACTGCCAACCCAACAGGATCTCTGATCCTGGTGGCGGTGGCAGTGTCCTGGCGGTCTGACCGCCAGCGTTGTAATGTGCAGGTCAGACCACCATGGTTGCGGCAGTCTGACTGCCACCATGGGTACGGCAGCCCATTTACCACCATGCGCGTAATGAGGCCATGAATCTGTGAGTCCTTAAATGGCTGCTGCCACATCTTTGTTGATCTGATGGCAGCCAATCAGTTGTTAACTTGAGATCAGTGGGCTTGGTAAATTCTCTACGGTGCGAAATATGCAAATATTTTGAACTTTCTTTTCTCAACAATACTTTGGGGCATATTTATACTCCGTTTGCGCCGAATTAGCGTCGTTTTTTTCGACGCAAATTCGGCGCAAAACTAACGCCATATTTATACTTTGGCGTTAGACGCGTCTAGCGCCAAAGTATGAGTAAAGAGCGTAATTTTTTTGCGTGAACGCCTTCCTTGCGTTAATGAGATGCAAGGAAGGCGTTCCCGTCAAAAAAAATGACGGCGACGCAAATGCGTCGTATTTATACTCCCGGGCAAAAATCACGCCCGGGAGGTGGCGGGTAAAAAAAACCCGCATTTGCGCCACTATTTAACGCCTGGGTCAGGGTAGGCGTTAAGGGGCCTGTGGGCTCAAAATGAGCCCACAAGTGCCCTCCCCTGCCCCCAGGGACCCCCCCTGCCACCCCTGCCCACCCCAGGAGGACACCCAAGGATGGAGGGACCCACCCCAGGGACATTCAGGTAAGTTCAGGTAAGTATAATTTTTTATATTTTTTAATTTTTTTTGTGTGGCATAGGGGGGCCTTATTTGTGCCCCCCTACATGCCACTATGCCCAATGACCATGCCCAGGGGACATAAGTCCCCTGGGCATGGCCATTGGGCAAGGGGGCATGACTCCTGTCTTTACTAAGACAGGAGTCATTTAAATGGCGTCTGGGCGTCAAAAATAATGGCGCAAATCGGGTTGAGGCGATTTTTTTGCCTCAACCTGACTTGCCCCATTTTAAGACGCCCTAACGCCATTTTCCCCCTACGCCGGCGCTGCCTGGTCTACGTGGTTTTTTTCCACGCACACCAGGCAGCGCCGGTCTGCTAGCGCTGGCTAACGCCATTCCATAAATACGGCGCCCACATGGCGCTTCAGAATGGCGTTAGACGGCGCTAAATTTTTTGACGCTAAACTGCGTTAGCGCAGTTTAGCGTCAAAAAGTATAAATATGGGCCTTTATACCTAATCACAAAAGCCACACTTCTAAACCAAATTCTATCTTTCCGCCAAATCTGGTATATCTTCATTCTTCCATTTTTACGGTCTCCCTGTTCAATGTCTGTAGTGAGAACCACAAAATGATACGCCAGGAACGGTGAATGCTGATATACGAAGAAGATATATTTCAGATCAAAGACCCACGACAGGGCACACGGAGCGACAAGTTACAACTGTCCCAGCCCCGCGTTAGCATTCCAGAACCCCTAGACAAATCCCCATAACAACTCATAACATTCCTAACTTAGTTCCACTGAGGTAACTCCCATAATACACTTTCCCTATGGAAAATTGAATGGGGTAAACATCTTTTTGATCCTCCCCCTTTTCTCAGCACTGCTTAATGGCTTCCGCCAAAATCTTCCAGGATGGAGCTGAGGTGGATTAACTTCTTTTTTGGAATGTTTAATGAAGATTTGTGAAACAGTGCCAGAGTTGTTAGTGAACCAAAAAATACTTTTCCTTTGGAAATGTGTTCCTAGATATAACTATAAAAAATACCTTCACTAGCACATTTATTCAGTGGTTTGGTATTTGACACCTAAGTCAAGTTACAGCTTAAATGTAACATGACTTGGTGAGACAGTGGGTTCTGCCATCTAATCTGCACAGATTTTACGCTTCTTAATCATCTGATTTTCCACCTTTTACTGTGGGGGAGCCTCTTTACCTGTGACACTCACCCATGGTAAACTCATGGTAAATGGACGGTGCATGTTTATCGCCAGTCTCTGCCTTTTCAGTTAAGGATGCTGTGATACATCAAGGGTACGAGGCACTTGGCTGTTTACATGTGAACACGTGCACCCCTGTGTGTGCACTTGTGAGCCCTGCATGTGAGAGACTCTTGTGCTTAGCCTGAGAATTGCACACAGGTATACACTGTGCACTAAAACAGTATTCCAAAAGTAATTGTAAGTCCATAAAATAAGAATTCGTAGATGATAAGTCCAATCAACTGAGTTCTATTGAAAAGATTCCATACTCCAAACTGCATGTTTTATCGCAACAGCCAACATGTTTTTGTCACAATCTGTACATAAAATAATTATCACAAACCATACACAAGGATAATGGCAATGTAAATTCAAGTCTTAAAAGCGACAAGGTAAAAAAATACAAAAAAAAGGGTAAAGAAAGTGAAAGAGGCTTTCACCCATGTTCGTCAAAAAAAGGAAACATTGCACAAATGAAACACACTTAACATTTCCTACATACACATTTAGCAAACAGTTTCAAGAGCTGCTGAATAACCAAACACCATAATACAAAGTATTCAAACAAAAGTATATGCAAGAAAATAAAAAAAACATCACCGATGTGCGCGAGAATGCCCAACCTGAAAAGAAGTTGTACAAGTGTGGTAGTTCCAAAAGTTACAGAAAGCCCCGTAAGTGTGAGAGTCACTAGAAGATACATAGGGGTATATTTATAAGCCCCTAGTGCCACCTTGCGTCACATTAGCGTAATTTGTTTATGCTTATGTGATCCAACAAGCCCAAAATCCTAGCGCCATATTTACAAAGTGGTGCAATGCCTGCACTGTGCCACTTTGTAGCTCTTTGTGCTACATTATGCCTGCACCAGGCATAATATTTGCAAAGGGGAGTTCTCCGTAAGGGGAGCTGAAAAAATGTTACAAGGAAATTGAAGAGATCTCTTTGCATCATTTTGTATGGCACTTTTAACACCGGCTCGGGGCAGGCGTTAAAAGGGAGCTTCCATTATTTCTAATGGCCCCTGATGTACTCTGCAGGAGTAGCACCAATATTTTGGCGCTACTCCTGCAGAGTACATCAAAAGCGTCATTTAAAATGACGCTATTGCCCCCTACCCTGCGCCATGGTGTGCTGTATTTTAAATATGGTGCACACATGGTGGTGATAGGGGAGTGCTAAGGGGCCCAGGGAAAGTGACGCTGAACTCAGTACAGTGCCACTTGCCATAAATCTGCCACATAGTGTACTGACCTGGAAGTATATAAAAGTAACAGATTTCAAAAGGTTGGTTTACATTGAAGCTTCCAAGTCTATAGGAGAAGGAAATATATATCAATGGTGTGACGGATTTGAAAAAACTTGCAAGAAAGGGGATCTATATAATTGTTGTTTCCAGGAGTTATTGGCTAGTGTAGATGAGTCTCTTCATAAACCAAGGGAAACCAAATTCATTAGTTTAAAAAGAAGTCCATATAGATTGTTGAATTAATTTTGCACTGAAAGAGGAATATAAACATGGCTGACTCTCAAAGACTATCAAAGCATGTGGCCATCCTGTAGATTACAATCATAAAAGAAACTCCCACATACAATGTTATTCAGAGCAAGATTGATGGAGTGCTAAGTGAAACGTGTACACAAAATGATAGTAGAAAGCTGGATCCTGGGTCAGAAACAAGCTTGCTAATACTTGTAAAAGATGCTAATAAAAGAGTAATGACCCTGGGCAGCTCCAGAGCATATGAATATAGGAACCCCTCACACCCCCACATCGGAGAGGTCCTGGGAGGCCATCTTCCCTATTTGATGTAGCCAGTCCCTGTCATATTACACCTGATGGGGAATTTTGAGCTGTATCAGGCCAGGGAAGATTTTACCAGCTCCCTCGGGTGCATCAGGGATGCCTCCCATTCCACGTCATCCATATCTCCCACCTCTAGGCACCACTGTTCCCTCAATTTGACCAGGCTGTCCAGCATGTTGCTATTGAGTGTTTTGTATGTAAGGTCTTTAACTTTGAAAGGCAGTTCATCTTGCAGCAGCAGTCCCTCCAGTGGGTCAATTTCTGTTTTTTTCAGCATCTCTATGCCAGCCGCCTGCCCGGTATGTCACAGCTGGCCATATTTCAGAACTTAGTTGCAGTGCATAAAGTAATCATGCCGGAGAGAAGCAACTGGCACCAGCTTCCCCCCTGAAGGAGATGTCCTATACAGGAGATCCCCAGTAGGTCCCAGACTCCAAAACCCTCTACGTTTCACAATCGCCTTCAACCACACACTTTCCCAAAGTGGCATCTCATGTGTCATCTTACCCGCCCAGCCTATATGACCGGTGACCCTCCATCAGGTCACTACGGTCACCTGGGTGTCCGCCAGCAATCATCTAACTCCCTTCCCAGCATACATGAAGTGAAGATAACAGTGACTAATAAACTGATTGAGTCCCAGCCTATAGATGGAATGATCATGAGGGACAACCGCCCAGTCATTCACTGCCTTGAGGTGTTATGCCCAATAGTATGTCCTAACATCTGGGAGTGCGAAACACCCATTATGAGGGTTGCTCTGAAGCATGGAAAGGGCTATTCCATGGTGTTTACCACATAATAACAGGGAGTTCAGACTGCTGTCTAGCTTGAAACATTTGACCTCAGGGAGTGGGTAATAGATATTCTGGATGGCACATAATAGCTTTGGGAGTGTTATCATTTTTTTTTAAATGGCTGCTCTCCCCAGCAGTCTGAGAGGTAGCGCACGCCACCTTTCTGCATCATCCTGAAAGGTATGGCTCACTCTCATGAGGTTTCTGATAAAATATTGCTCTTGGTGCAATGTCACATAGATGCCCAGATATTAAACGTTTTTGGTCACCACCTGAAGCAGTCGAGGAATACCAATGGATTTTAAAGAGATGTAGGGATGGCAGAGCACTGACTGATTCCAATTTATATGGTAGTCCGAGTAGGTCCGATAGGACTTGAAGGTATGACGGCTCATAGGAATTGTAATCTCGAGCTCAGTGACATATAGCAAGATGTCATCAGCATAGAGAGATATTTTTCCTCCTCCTTGGTCATCACTGAGACCTTGAACCCATGGTTATCTGGGTGGGAGTGAACCACAGCTGCCAATGGCTCAATGGTAAGGGTGAACAGCCTGGGGGACAGGGGGCAACCCTGTCTGGTGCTGCATTCTATTGAAAAAGCCAAGGAGAGGATCCTGTTTTCTCAGACCGCTGCTGTAAGGGCCTGGTTTAGCATGGAGATCCATTGTTGAAAGCAGAGGCCAAAACCAAATATATAGAGTGTCCGGTGGAGAAAAGGCCAGTGTATGTATTGAATGTCTTTTCCGCATCTAGTGCTCGAAAAATATGGGGGTCTTCTCTCAGAGCGACCTCAAACATCCAGTTATGGAGGCGCTAAAAGTTAAGTCTTGTAGACCTGCCCGTCATGAAGCCAGACTGGTCCCTGTGCATGAGCGGCATAATCACTGTCAGGAGTCTCAAGGCTAGAATGGTGGGCAGCACTTTCACTTCAATATTTAACAGAGAGATGGGGTGGTAGGAGCTGCAGTCGTTTCAGAATTACCATTCTTATTAATTACGCCAATGTTTACGCATTGTAGATCTGGTGGTTGCACTCCATGGTCTCTTGTTTCATTGAAAAAGTTGAGCATGTGGGGGTCCGAAAACATGAATATCCTTTAAAAAACTCCACTTGGAAAGTGGCTTTCCTGTTTCCAGTTTTGCGATGGTGGCCATGACTTTTTCCAGGGTGATGTCATCGTCAGGTGCCATCCAGGCTTCGAAGGGCACAACTGGCAGGTCCACCATAGCCAAGTATTCAGCTAAATGGTTGGCATCTGCCAAAGGGTGGTACTTATAGAATGAGGCATGGTAGCCTGCATAATTGCCTGCAGACCTCTTCTGTGGCCAGGTCTTGGTATTCTCTCTCGAGTAGCTTAATGGAACACAAGGCTGGAGGATCGCTTGGAGAGCTGGGGGAGCCCTCAAGGGCCATGATCTGAGGATTCAGGCTCTTTATCTCAATTTCCTTCCTCTGACTTTTGCAGACTAGAACTTTTTGTGCCTTAAATCTTAGCACCATCTGATAGGCCTCCCATAAGACCACCACCGACTCATCTCTCTCCATATTTTTTTTTTTATTGGAGCTCTGAGTCAACTTCTGTGTCCCTCAGGTCCCATGTGTTTAGTTGCCAACAAGTTCTGCTAGGAAGGCTTCTGCCCTCCATTGGAATCCAGATGGGGGAGTGGTCTGACAGGCCTTGAGTGAGGTACTCCGCTCCGTGGACTGAGGTCACCACTCCCTTATGCACAAAAATATAATCTAGCCGAGAGAAAACCTTCTGCACCCTGGTGCGGTAGGAGTAGTCCCTACTCCTGCGATGATGGTGTCTCCACAAATTGCAGTGGCTCAGGGAGTGTACAAAGGCTTGACTCTCACTGGGGCTTCCACTGCACTTTAGCGGTCAGAAACCCGGGAGCATGACTTTGTTGAAATTCCCATCTATCCTGTGGGCTGCCAAGTCAGAATCCAAGAATATTGCTGCCACCTGATCAAATACTGGTTGCTGAAGGCAAGGTGGTGCATAGACACTGATCAATGGGGTAAACATCCTGCCCCTTTGGGCCTGGACTCATATGTATCATCAGTTCTGGTCTATTCAGGCACTGAACACCAGGAACATGGGTTTTTTCTTAATTAGGATTGCTACTCTTCTCGAGCCATAGGAGTACCTCACATGCACGAGTACCGTGTAGTCTCCTTCCTCTTCACAGAAAATGACATTGAGTCCCCCTTAGATGAATCTCTTGAAGTAGGAAGATGTCAGGCTGCTGACATTGTTTGTAACACACGACCAGACCAGGCTTCACCTTACTGCCCAACCCATTGACATTCCAGTGTGGCATGGTGTGTCTTGCATTCTATCCCATGTCATTTCAAGGCAGCCGTGCAGGGCCAAAAGCCCCATCTATCCTCCTAGCATTTGTGGGGCATCTAAATGTACCCTCCTACCTAAATTAAACAAAATTAACTGAACTCCCCAAATAGTCCAACCCTGCACCCTATTGACACTTTTCCTCACCAACCTCTACTCCAATGAGTGTGGGAATGCTTATCAAATGGACAACTACGTGTATGAGGCAAGGGAGGTCAGTTGCCCACCCGCAAACTCCAGAATACCCAATTAATGTCTTAACTACTGCAGAATGAAATAATCAAGATAAGAAATATTCCCAGAGGGGGACAAACAGAAGGAGAGAAGGTGTAGGGGGAGACGTCACAGGGCCTTTACTCCAGCCTGCAAAGCCTCATCCTGCCCCCAACACCCCTCACACAGTTCGAGGAATTGACATCATCCACCACATTTAACTGTGCAGCATCTAAGGTCATCTTGCCGATATCCATCTCAGTTCACTCTCCCCGCCCACTCGGAACCCAGTGGGACAGGAGGCCCATCTGTGTCTACTCTTAGCAGGCCAGACTGAACCGAGTACAACAGGTAGTCTATAGGTGACTAATCATTGGTTAAACAACCAGCCGAGGTTGTTGATTGTCCAAGTCTGGTGTGATTTTCACCACCTCTGAGCCTCGGTTTGCCAACGTCGCCAAAGGAACATCCTCCACAAGTGCTCTTGCGTACTCCCTCTCCTGCCTTAGGGTTTTCATATCCAGGGTCTGGTCCTGTAGCACCACCAAATGGGTGTCCAAAGCTAATCCTCACCGTCATCTGGGCCATGTATGTTGCAGTGTCCCAGTTTGGTGTTTTTTCAGCAACACAGCCACTGCTGACTTGGGACCCGGACCATGGGGATGGCCTTCCCCAGGGACCTCCAATCAGTCCCATACTTCCTCTGGGCTGGTAAAGAAGTGTGACTTCCCATCATGCAGCACCGTCAGTTTTGCCGGGTAGAGCAGCATGTATATGAGGTCCATGGCTTTCATTTTTCGCTTGACCCCGGCAAACGTCTGCCTTTGTTGCTGGACTAGTTGGGTGTAGTTAGAAAAGACATGAACAATGTGGTTTTCAAAGCTCAGGTCTCCCTGCTGCCTGGCCTCAGGAAGGATGGCATCCCTGTCTCTTTAATTAAGGAGTTTCTCTATTATTGTCTGTGTTGGACCCCTGCAGGGGAAGGTGGCACCAAAGAGTGGTGTACCGTCTCCACCACAAAAAAACAGATGACAGGGTGGTCTCTGGGATGTTTTTCTTGAGCCACTGTTCCAGGAACAGCTCGGGCGCTGCACCCTCGCCCTCTTTGCAGAACCCCACAAAGCGCAGATTACACTTCCTGCATTAACCTTTGGCATCCTCCACAAGCACCTCCAGGCTCTGGGTCTGTGCCGAGAGGGTTGCCACTGTGGCCTTATGGCAACAATTCCTCATGCATCTGGACAACTTGTTGTTCTGTTATCTTAGATCTACCTGCAAACTTGTGATGGGCTGCTTTAAGGAGGTTCATGTCAAGAGTGACGGAGTTGATCTTAGCCTGGACACTGTCACTAGGGGCCTCTATCACTGTCAGTATTTTGGTACCAGTAGGGCTCTGGGGTACCTGGAGGCTACTTCCCATGTCCCTCGAATGTCCCCTAGTAGGGCCAGTGGTGGTAAATTGATTAATGGGGGTCCAAATGGCTCTTTCACCCTGCCTATGACATGACCTTATAGAAGGAGGGACCAAAGTTGTTCAATGCCTCAGTTCTCTGTTGGAGTGAAGTAGCACCTCAGCATACTCCTTCCTTGTGTGCTAATCCTGCAGCAACATGATAACTCAATGCCACTCTGGGTGAGGACCATTTCAGAACAGACTGTCTCTGGGTCCAGACCATCTCTCAGCTGCCCAACTCAACCAGGCCAAGATGTGTCTCCTATGTCGACCCCCACCTCTGGGGCTCCCTGAGCAGCCCAGACTTATCTTTTCAAGTCGCGTGCTCTCACCATACACCCAGCACCCAGGGAGGCTAAGGACAGGGGAAAGCAGAGAGGTGGACTACCAACAGCCCAGGCACAGCAGGTGAAAGTAAGTTTGTTGCGGCAGATCAAGGCTGCCAGCACAGTGAGGGGGCAGTTCTGGCCAGGCCACACCTCAGAGCACTCCCAGTGAGCCGGCAAGTAGCACCGCCGTTATGTGGTTCTAACTTCAGACAATCACTCGGCCCATACCAGCCACCATCTCAGTGCACCCACTTTCCAAGATGCCATTGAGAGCCCTCCATCAAGGCTGTCATTGGAGGTCTTTTTTTCTGCCGCAGTCCAGGCCATTCAAGCTGATCTCAAAACACATTTACAATTGCTTCATCTCCTTCTCAGCAGGATCTGCCATTAGTACGGAGGCATTGGAGGGGTCTCGGGTACAGGTTGGTGCGGGGATGCCTCAGGATAATGGAGGCAAGCCAGGAGCTTCAGTTTAGCATACCCAGTCAGTCATCTTGCTGGCAACTCCCCCTTCTTCAACTTTATGCAAATACAGAATAATTCACTATAACTAATTTTCAGAGAGCCCCAGCCTGTAGCCAACTGTTCTCTGTCAAAGGCCAGCTATAAGAATGCCTATATCCTGATCAACTATTTTGAGAACACTTTTAAACTATTTCGCTCTTTTAGCATTTCTCGTTAACCTAAATGATTATTTTTTGATGAGTTTTTCTTGTATTTGTGAATAACTTTTGCATCCTTTATCTTACATTGTTTTGGAAACCTAAGGTTTATATCTTTTGCCAAAAGACAAGGAGCTCTGATGTTGGTGCAGCACGCATGAAGAAAACAACCATGTGTGTCAGTCCTACTTTCTTATGCATAACATGAAACATGAACTATCAAACACATTAACCCAAAACACAACCAGATATTGATTGATGAACAGCATGCACAGTGCTTAGTAATTTTGTGTACATCAGGGAAATCACAGACCCACACACACGCGCACATGCGCACGACTGAGCATACATGACTTACTCTTAACCATTACGTCCAGGCACAGCCCACAGGGGAGCCCTATCCTCACCACCAGGGCAGGGATGGCAGCGTATATACTTCAGCTGCCACCCAAGCCCCCACCAGGCATCTAATAACATTTGTGCACACTGCGTGCTGACTTTATTAGAGGCCGTCAGACGCGCTGGAAGCCATTTGCTTCCAGCGCCTCTAGGAAACAAAAGGTAAGTTTCTCCCGTGGCCGGCTGGAGTTTCCTCTAGAAAGGCTTTTTCTTTCTCTCAATGTGTCTTTCAGCAATCCTGCTGAATGCCCACTAGACACCAGGGATTCCTTTTTGGTCAATTTCATTTTGGGGGAGAGGCCCCTTTGGCAAAGGTTGCTCCCCTTAGAGGGGCAAAATGTTTATCGACATTTTCAGATCGGTCTATTATTTTTAGGTCGATCTGCCCTAAAGGAGGGGGGGGGGGGCAGAAGCCACAAAGCCACCAGGGATTTTTTACTTTTGTTTTTTTTGTGTGGGGGGCCAGACCCTTGGGCAAGGGTCACCCCACAAAGGGGGCACATAACTGTAGGCCATTTATGCCCCCCTTGGGGGCAGATCAACCCATTTTTTTAGGCCAATCTGCCCTCTCGGCGGCAGAAGCCACGAAGATGCTAGGGATTATGGGCCAGATGTAGCAAAGTGTTTGCGCCTCGCAAACAGTGAAAAACGGCGTTTGCGAGGCGCAAAAGCCTCTTTGCTATGCAGAAATGCATTTTGCGCGTCGGATCCGACTCGCAAAATGCATTTCCGACTCGCAAATAGGAAGGGGTGTTCCCTTCCTATTTGCGACTCGCAATGCTATTCAATTTCATTTGCGACCGCGAAAGCGGTCGCAAATGAAATCGCAGTTACCATCCACTTGAAGTGGATGGTAACCCATTCGCACATGGGAAGGGGTCCCCATGGGACCCCTTCCCCTTTGTGAATGGAAATAAAAATAATTTTTCAGAGCAGGTAGTGGTAGTAGCAGCACTGCCTGCTCTGAAAAATACCGAAACAAAAGGTTTTTTTTTTTTTCTAAGTGCAGCTCGTTTTCCTTTAAGGAAAACGGGGTGCAGATAGAAAATAAAAAACTGCTTTATTAAAAAGCAGTCACGGACATGGTGGTCTGCTGACTCCAGCAGGCCACCATCCCCGTGAGTGCCCATACTCGCAATGGGGTTGCAAACTGCGACCCACCTCATTAATATTAATGAGGTGGGTCTTTGCGACCCCATTGCGAGTTGCAGAAGGTGTCTGAGACACCTTTCTGCATACCAAATTACGACTTGCAATTTGCGATTCGCACGGACTCGCAAATTGCAAGTCGCAATTTGGTTTCTTCCTACATCTGGCCCTATATTGTTTTCTTTTTTTGGGGGGGGTGGCCCCTTGGGCAAGGGTCACCCCCTACATGGGGGCACATGACCGTTGCCCATTTCTGCCCCCCTTGGGAGCGGATGGGCCTATTATTTTTAGGCCATCGGCCCCCAAGGGGTGCAGAAGCCAGGAAGACACAAGGGATTTTCCTTTTGTTTTTTTTGTGTAGAGGGTGGTCCCTAGGGCAAGGGCCACCTCCCCCAGAGGGGGCACCTAACTTTTGCCCATTTCTGCCCCCGTTGGAGGCATATCGGCCTATTTTTTAGACCCATCTTCCCCCAAGGAGGGAGGGGGGCTGAAACCATTAGACAACAGGAAAAAATTCTAAATGTTTGGTAGCTGGGTGTTTGTTGACTTGCAAAGTATTTGCATGTGTGATTATAATGTTTTATTTCTCCTTTTTATTCTAGTTCAAAGCTTTCGATTCCATTGCTGTGACTTTTTGCGGTTGTGGCAGTGGTTGACATGCAGTTTGCGTAGAATGACTTTTTTGTAAATGGTGTACTAAATGCAGGATTGTGTGTGGAATTGTCCTTAGATTTGTGCACATATTTGTGCTGTCTTATGTGTGCTTTTCTTTCTTTTTCCTTTTTAGTGGGATCTCATTGGTGCTTGCTGTGTCTGTGCAGAGTAGTTGATGGTGAGCCTAGCTTTTTCAGACAAGTGAATGTTATAGTTTTTACATACAGAACTCTTTGTGATAAAGCCACACTTTGCTTATTCCTTATTTTGAACAGTGCTGGTTGTTGTTGGCACATTTGTCAAATTACTTTACTTAGGAAGGATCGAGGTCTGACAGCTCAGCAGGTTTTTGGTATGCTTTTTGAGTCATCTTCTGACCTTAATTATGAGACTGACTCTACATCTGAGGCAGAGGAGGAAGTGCAAGATTCAGTGAATTTTCTGTCCGAGAAGAATCACCAGATGAATAAGCCACTCTCAGTTGGGATGAAGTGCCTGATTTAGAGGAGGACACTGATGTGCCAATAGTGCAGCAGCCTGTGGCTGAAAGGCTTCCCTTTGGAAGACCTGAAGTCTGTGTTGCACCAAACATTGAGCAGTCGTAGTTGCCTTCCTTTGCTGGTCTCTCGGGTGTAGAGTGAATACGGAAAACATTTTGCCTATTAATTTCTTACAGTTGTTTATGGACGATGTATTTTTGGAAGAGATTGTTGAGCAGTCTAATTTGTATGCTGCATAGTATTTTAAGGAAAACAGTGCCAGACGTAGGCCACACTCTAGAGCTAGCTGGTGGATTCCCACAAATCTGGAAGACTTGAAAAAGTTTATGGGTTTAACTTTTTGATGGGACTGATAAGGAAGCCTACACTCTCTTCATATTGGTCTACTAGTCCCTTGATGGCAACGGCTATATTTCCTGCAACACTGAGTTGTAACCGGTATTTATTTCTTCTTCGGATGCTGCATTTTGTTAATAATGCTTTAGCATTGCTATAAGATCACCCTGATTCTGACTGTCTTTTAAAGATTAGGCCTGTCCTTGATCACTTTGTAGATTGTTTTTCAGGGATCTATATTCCAGGGAAATAAATAGCTGTGAATGAGTATTTGGTCCTGTTCAAGGGCCAATTGGTTTTTAAGCAGTACATTCCTAACAAGAGGGAAGGAACATTATGGAATTAAGATATATATGGTGTATGAAAGTATTACAGGATATGTTTATGATTTATAGTATTGACCCCCCTGGTTTTCCGTCCCTTTTTGGAGTTAGTGAGTATTGTATGGGAACTTGGTTGATGACTGTGTAACAAAGGTCACCATTTGTACCTAGATAACTTCTACACTGGCGGTCAATTGTTCAGGGAATTGTTCAAATTGGATACTGTTGCACAATCTACTCTACCGGTAAAGGCTATCCAAGGGAGCTTGTATGTAAAGGAATTGGGAGGGAACAGTGCAGTGCCTTGCGTAATGATGAGCTGCTAGCTGTGAAATTTACAGGAGGGATGTCTACATGCTGACTACCATCTATGATGTGGAGACGTCCCCTGTGACTGTTTGGGGACAGGTTGCTGATGTACACAAATCTGCATGCATTTTAGATAACAATAAGCACATGGGTGATGTAGATAGAGTAGATCAGAGGTTGGAACCTTACACTGCTGTTGGTAAGACTTACATTTTGTATAAAAGGTTGGCTATATATCTCTTCTATTTAGCAACTTTTGATGCTTTTATTGTGTTCAAGGATTGTTCCCCTGAGTCAATCTTGACATTTGTTAAATTTCAGGAGTCTGTGATAGAAATCCTTATTGTGGTGGAACAGGCAAGAGCTCCTAGAGAAGCAGTGGTGGAGGATATGGGTATATTGAAATATTGCCACTTTCCTGATCACATTTCTCCTATGCACAAAAAATACTTTCCTGCTAAGAAATGTAGAGTTTATGCATGAAGGAGTATTTGGAGGGAGACTTGTAGGTACTGCCCCAGTTGTCCTTCTAAGCCTGGGCTGTGTTGCTGGCTGTTTCAGAAGTTACCACACCCAAAAGAATTACTGGGAACAACCATGAGAGTAAATTTAACCTGCCTGTTCTATATTATTTTATATTTTTATGTTCTGTTTCATGGTTGGCATTACTGTCATGTATTTAGTTAGAGTTTTTGTGCTTGTAGTTTTGTACTTATAATTAGTTAGGTATTTTTTGTTGAAAAAAAGTGATGGCAGTGTGCGTGGAGGGGTGCTTAGCTGGCAGTGTGCATGGAGTGGGGCTTGGCTGACGTGTGAGTGGAGTGGCTCTTGGCTGGCGGTGTACGTGGAGTGGCACTTGGCTGGCGGTTTAAATAATGACTTGCTGTTGGACACTACAATACAGCTGGTGTGATAGCTGTGTCAGGCATGTGGTCATATGAAAGTGAATGCCCGTTGAATGGCACTGTCTGTTGATGTGAGTGTTGTAATGTGCTGAGCCCGCGGCAGGCAGGATGAATGGTCTTGTACATGTCATGCATGAAAGATGTGTGAATGGACTGTAAAGTACTTGGTGCCTTGACATGGCTTTACAGCTCTTAAACTGTGAGTCATTGGTTCAGATTTTTGTCCTTTCAGTTATTAACAGTGCATTTCATTTTTGTGAAGTGTCTTGTTAATAAAATTTGATCTATTGAATCATCACTCACCCTCATGCCAAATCCAACTAGTATGTGTGTGGTAAAATTAAAAGAAAACAGAAAAACCTGCTCCATTGTAATCAGGCGTAGAAGCACACCCGTGACATGCTAGGTGTCTCGGGTGGGACCCCATTGAAGAAGCATGTCACCAACTAGGTTGATGGGTGAGTTTTTTTTTAACATAACCTAAGGGTGTTTATTTTCACAATCTGAGTGTTTGGAGCATCACAGAAGTAAGAGTCTTGGTAGTTTGCTCGCTTCTTCTTGTGGGGAAAAAAGTACCAACTCTAGATAAATTTGAAAACTAAACACACAGGGGAGTGCAGGGTGGTGTGCCTCTTGTGAATCCCAATAAGTTTCTTAGCCACAATGCCCTGTAAACTCTAAAATGTGACTAAAATCACACAATTGTCTTAGATTTCTGTGCCATATTCTTCCAGAAGCAAAAATAAATCAGAAATTTCCTACCACCCTCTGTTCCCCCCTGGTCTCCTGATAAAAATTCTACCTCACTTGTGTGGGTGGGCAAATTTCCCACAACAGGGAAGGGGCCAAAACACAACATGTGTACATCAAAATAATATATTACAAAACTTCCTGTTTTTGCAGGGGGGGGCATCTGCGTTTTTGGTCCCGGGCCTGGCAGTTATCTAGGGAAACCAAGTGAGGTATAGTTTTTATTCGGAGACCAAGGTGAATGTTGGGTGGTAGCAAATTTGTGCCAGTGAGCTGATCCCACACTTAAATGTAAGAAAAATTTAATTTTTTAAGCAAAATTTGAGATTTGCAGAGGATTCTGGGTAAGAACATTTTGGGGTTCCATGCAAGCCACACCTCCCTGGACTCCACTGAATATCAAGTTTTCAAAAATGTCTTGCTTTGGTAGGCTTCCCTAGATGGCTGCCGTGTCCAGGACCAAAAACGCAGGTGCCCGCCTTGCAAAAACAGGTCGTTTTGTAATAGATAATTTTATTGTGTCCATATTGTGTTTTGGACCCTTCCCTGTCGTGGGCACTAGGTCTACCCACACATCTGAGGTACCATTTTTATTGGGAGACTTGGGGGAATGCTGGGTGGAAGAATGTTTGTGGCTCCCCTCAGATTTCAGAACTTTCCATCACCAAAATGTGAGGAAAATGTTTTCTTTTGGCAAATTTTGAGGTTTGCAAAGGATTCTGTGTGCCAGAACCTGATGAGAGCCCCACAAGTCCCCCCATTCTTGATTTTCATAGGTGTCTAGTTCTAAGGAATGTATAGGTTTTCTAGGTTTCCCTAGATATCGGCTGAGTTAGCAGCCAAATCCACAGGTAGGCACCTTACAAAAAACAGGTCAGTTTTCATTACAAAAATTTGATGTCTCCATGTTGCATTTAGGGGCATTTCCTGTTGCGGGCACTAGGCCTACCAACACAAGTGAGGTACCATTTTTATTGGGAGGATAGGTGGAAGGAGATTGTGGCTTTTCTCATATTTCAGAACTTTCCATCACCGAAATGGGAGGAGAAAGCGTTTTTTTGCCAATATTTGAGATTTGCAAAGGATACTGGGTAACAAAACCTGGTTAGAGCCCACAAGTCACCCCATCCTGGATTTTCTAGGTGTCTAGTTTTCAAAATTGCACAGGTTTGCTAGGCTTCCTTAGGTGCCGGCTGAGCTAGATGCCAAAATTCACAGCTAGACACTTTCTAAAAAACAAGCCAGATTTCAATGTAAAAATGTGATGTGTCCATGTTGCATTTTGGGGTATTTCCTGTCATGGGCACTAGGCCTACCCACACAAGTGAGGTACCATTTTTATTGGGAGACTTGGGGGGGGCACAGAATTGCCCATTGTCTATCTCTAAATTTTTTTCCTTCCAAATGTAAGACAGTGTGTAAGAAAGAAGTCTATTTGAGAAATGCCCTGTAATTCATGTGCTAGTATTGGGACCTCGGAATTCAGAGATGTGCAAATAACCACTGCTTCTCAACACCTTATATAAACTTGTTTCACCAAAGATGGCAATAGCAAGCAGTTACAGCTAAGACCAGAGGTTGACAAAAGTGTGGAGCTCAAATACAGTCAGCCCAGCTATATCTTTAAAAGGGATCAGTTTAGAGAAGGTAAGTATGGAATGAAACACTTTAAAAGTATGCTCTGTGACTAATAGTCCCTCAATACCCAACAGATATCTTCTGATGTCTCTGTGTGTGTAGTGTCCTGCAAAATGGTAACGGACAGTATCCCACCCTGCAAGACTTAATAGCTGCAAAGCTCAGGGAAGTTGCTTGGCTCAGATAGGAAAGGGAGGGAATCCGAACTTGACCTGCAAGCCTACGTTTGGACGTCCGGTCATACTTAAAAGAACTGATGCATCACTGCACTAAGGCAGCAATGCGTTAAAATGACACCGATGAGTCATACGATACAGTGCACCATGGTGTAAGGTCCCAAGGATGCGTCAGGAATTCTGATGCATCAGTGGGAAGGATGCTGCAATGCATCAGCCCCAAAAAGTGGCACATTTCCCAAGTTGGGCTTATGACAAGCGCAGTTTCAGAAATGTGCAAAAAACATAGGCTACATGTCAGTTCTGAATGATGCAAGTAGCCTAGTGTGTGGTGATCAAAGTAATAGAGTGTGAATTGGTGGAAACTTCACCTTTGACTCTATTACATTGGTCCTGGATGTAATGCAGATAAGGATGAAGTATGGCTATATCTCATATTACAGAGGAAATAGCATTCTTATGTGTACGTGGATACCTAAGTATGTGGCATATTGAGTGACCCTTGGATGTTAATGGATACAAGTAATGTAAAGTGGCAATTCATGTGTTACCTACCTTATGTGTGGCCTTACCTGTTGTGCTTTGACGTACACTTGGCTGGACTTGTCAGTCCCTTACATGGAGTGCACAGTGTCACATTGCAGTGCTCCAGTGGCTGATAATATACCAGGTGCTGTGGTCCCAGGTTTGTCAAGGGGCTCTCAACATGATTGTTAATGTGTAGGCCTATTAGTAGTTGTGGTGATGTGCTTTAATTATTTATTACAGTGTGTTAAGTGACTTCAGCTGGTCAGATTCATAGTACACAGCCACTACATAATTTCCCTTGCCTGGGTTACAGAGGCATACGATTTCTGACACATTTCTGGCTTAAAGCGATGCACTTAAATGATGTGTCACATATTGCCAAACTTGTAAATCTCACTGGATCAGTTGTAAGTGAGAATTTACGAGGGAACGCCTATCCTGCATAAATTATAAATTGTGTGGCGCAGCCAAATCTAGCACAGGTATTTTTTGATGCAAGCCCACAAAAAGTGATGTATTGGCCCTAATGCGTCATCTTGTAAATTTGGGGCAAAGAATGCACCGCCGGAGCATCAAAAATAATGACCCAACAGTGGCACAAGCTCCCTGTAAATATGCCCCTTTGTCTCTGAAATGGAAGTCAAAATTCTCCAGTGGGATGAGCCAGAGGGCTTTAGCCGAAGACAGTTCCACAAGGCCTGATACCCCTTTGGCAGAGGACCATTGATAAGGATTTGCTGCTGCGGAAAAGAGCATAGCAGGAGAAGTCACAAAATCAATCTGACCAGTAATGCATTTCGGATGCACAGACGAGCAGGTAGGTCACGGCCTCCTCTTGGTTCTCAGAACAGTTTTTGGTCCACATTTTTTTAAGTTCTCAGTTTTGGGATTTGGTTGTCTGGGCACAATTAGCATGACCTTAATGGGTGATTACTTGGTCTGGTTCTCTACCTCAAGTGTAAATAGTGCGTCCCTCGCCACTGTGGGCATGTAACTCTACAGGCTACAACCCAGTACTCCTTTGGGACCTTGTGTAACCTTAAGACAACCTCATATTCTAAGAACAATCAAAATAATCTCCTAAAACATATCTGGGCACCAGGTTTCCGTGAATGTGGACCCTCGCCTCTCCAGTGGCACTATTGGTACGCTGCCACCGATATTGCTAAACTTCACATGCTTGGCTTTTATGTCCAGATCCTTAAGACTGAACTCATAAGCCAGTCTCCTCTCCTTCATGGCCAGACTCTTCTCTTTCAAGGTTCTCACAGCTTCTGCCTTCTCCTTCTCTAGTTTCAACTTGACCAGCATAAGTTTGAGCTTCCTCTCCTTTTTCCTGTCCTCCAGCTCCTCTGAGGTCAGCCCCTGGCTGACACACTGCTCCCTGCTGCACATCAGGTATCCTAGGCATCTTGGTCATCTGCTGGTGTTGAGGTGGGCTGTTCCTGCAGCTCAGAACCTTGGTCTAGGTCCTCTCTCCCCTCATCCTCTGTCAGTTTTCCCTCCTCCACATTGTCATCACTATTCCCCTCTCCTGAGGTGGTCTGCCACCTCTGCACCTCCTCAAAGTCTCTGAGGGCTACATGGAGATCCAGTTTGGTAGCCTTCTTGTCTGTGTTCGGGCACCTCTGTTTGCAGAGTTTCAGCCTCTCAACCCCGCTTAGGCCATAAATGTTGCATAGCTCAATCTCCATTATAAACAAATGAAGGTAGGGGTACTTAAACTTAGAAAAGGAAGAAAGTATCCAAATGAAAATCTAAGAGAATTTAGAGAAGGTCACTTTGCTGTCAAACTATTTATCTGGGATTTTTGTGTTACACAAATGTCTGTATGGCACTGCACAAACACAAGCCCTGATCCAGACTGCAGAAAATCAATATGAGAAAGTGAGTAGTTGGTTGAGGGGGTGTGAGCCCTGGTCATGCTGCCACCACAATCCCTTGCAGGGTGAACAACAAAAGGTCACCAAATCAACCTGTGTGTAACCCTAGGAAGCCTGGCATAAAAAGCAGTCCGACTTAACTTAGAGGCCATGTGTAAGGTATTTATACAGCACACATAGTGTAATAAAGGGGGAACACAACACAAGAAAAGTCTTAAACCAATTTAGAAAAATAGGGTCAATTCTAATAAATTATTTGACACTAAAATGACAAAAATACAATCAGTGGAACCAGAGATATGAAATTTGATTTTTTTTTACTGAAAACTAGTGCCTGAAACATGCAAGCACCAATCACAGAAATCTAGTAGTGCTAAACTGGGTCAAAGTAAAAAAAAATATGGCCATCTGCAATAAAGCGCGGGTTGGATACAAGACATAGATTGGGCCCGGTCAACGCTTACTTTAAGACTTAGAACAAAGTCTGAGAAGGTAAAATACAGCAGGGCAAGGCGGAAGGAGGTGTGAAGAGGGAGCATCTTCATCGGATAGCCTTGAGTTGAAGCCACGGTGAACATTTCTATGTTCAGAATTAGGGCCTCATTTTGAGTTTCGCGGTCAGACCACCAGACCGCCATGTTGGCAGTCCTAAAAACATCACCATGTCTCTCAGAATGCTTTATTATGAGTCAAACAGGCAGGACTGCAACCAAAAAAGGCAGAACAGCAGTGGTGCGGAGGTCTAGAACTAGGTAGTCCCACCTCCAGCCCTGGCAGCACACCGACCAACCACTGACTGTATTACAAGGCCAAAGTAGCAGTGGTGGGCACCCATGCCGGTCAGCCAATGGTAGTACGAACCATGGTGGTTCGCCGTCACCAAAGTAATACACAACAGCACACTGTATGGGTTTGAAAACAACACAAGTGACACACATTGCCACACTGGACACACCTGCAAAGGACATTATAAAACACACCCCTTCACAAACCACATTCCTTTGCATTTACACTGTAACATACTGAAGCTAGAGCCAATAATTCAACACAGCAGCACAGATGCTAGGCACCACTTTTTTCTCACCATCTCTTTCCATACCTAGCACACACCTTTGTCCAGTCACACCCTTTTGCACTTCCCCTCTTTAGTAAGTCACTGTCACTTATTTTTTCAAATTCCACCATGTCACATTATAAAAATCCACATTTTTCTGAGGATGGGTTGAGAGTCATGGTGGATGAAATCATGAGAGTATAGCCACAAGTGTTTGGAGCCCAAGTCCAGCATACTCTCAGTAGGAAAATGGGAATGTGGGACAGAATAGTCAACAGAGTCATTGCTGTAGGCACCACCCTGCACACAAGGGGGGACATTGGTAGAGGTGGAATGACCTCAGAGGTAAAGTACGTTCCCTGGTCTCCAGGCACCAGCTGCAGCCTAAGAAGACTGGTGGTTGCCCTCCCAGTGCCCCATTAAATCTCTTTCCATTGGAGGATAAGGTCTTGCCCATCCTGCATCCTGAGGGCTTAATAGGAATACCTGGGGGCGTTGAGTCTGATATGTCACAACACTAAAAATGTCACCAAAATGCTATGCCATGCATGCTCACAGCTCACCTTTTGTAACTTTTACTGTCACTTCACCCACCAGCCCAGTGTCTACCAGTCCAAAGACCTCTATTTAGCAACTCACATTTGAAGTGTACTCACCTGGGGAGATGACATTTGTATAGTGTGTGTAATACACGGACTGACATGACTATAACTCCCAGCAGGCACTGTTCCATAACTCCAAACACCAGACAAGTGGTCACTTCTCCATATACCCCTGTTTGGAACATATTAATTTAAGGGTACACACCTGCGGAAATAACATTGTCCAGCGTGTGTAGTACAGGCACTGACATAACTACAACTCTTAGCAGGCAATAACCCTGTAACTACAAATGTAGCACAGTGGTCACATGCTACAATACATCTGTTAGTGAACTCTCAATTGAAGTAGAACATTGATCAAGTATGTGTACAAGAGAGAGTGACCTAACTGCAACTCACAGGAGGCACTGTCTCAGCAACTCCAAACACCAGAACAGTGGTCACTTGTCTAAAGACCACTGTCTGGCAACTCATAATTTAAGTTGATTCTTTGGGAGGATACCATTTGTCAAATGTGGGTATCAGAGGGAGTGACAGGACTACCAAGGCCAAGAAGAGAAGGCTCTGTATCTATAAAACCAACCACCAGCCCAGTGTTCTCTTATCCAAATACCATTGTTTGGTAACTCTCAATTGAAGTGTACCCACCTGTAAGGACAACATGTGTATAGTGTGTGTGTAGTACAGGAAGTTACATGGCTGTAACTCTCAGGAGGATCAGTTCCTGCCACTCTAAACCACCATTCCAGTGTCCTCTTTTCCAACCGCTCTTGTTTGGTAACTCTCACATGATGTGTACTCACATGTGGGGATATTATTTGTATAGTGTGTCTACTAGAGTGACATGACTGCAACTCCCAGTGGGCCCTGCATCTGCAACTCCAAATACCAGCACAGTGTACTCTTGTCTAAGGTCCCTTGTGTCTTAACTCTCAATTGAAGTATACTCACATGGGAGGATACAATTTGTATAGTGTGTGTAGTACAGGGAGTTATATGACTGCAACTCCCAGGAGGCTCTCTTACTGTCACCCCAACCACCAGTCCAGTATCCTCTCCTCCAAAGATTCCTGCCTGGTAACTCACACATGACATATACTCACAAGGGGATAATATTTGTATAGTGTGTGAAGTACAGGGAGTGGCATGACTGAAAAGGCCAAGAGGCCCTGTTTCTGCAACTCTAACCACCAGCCCAGAATACTCTTGTCCACAGACCCCTGTTTGACAACTCACTCCCAAATGGGAGGATACCATTTGTCGAGTAGTGAGGGTGACCTGACTGCAGCTCATAAGAGGTGCTGTTTCTGTAACTCCAAACACCAGCCCAGAGTTTTCTTGTCCAAAGACCCCTGTTTGGCAACTCGCTCCCAAATGAAGTTTACTACCTGGGGGGATACCATTTGTCAAGTATTAGGGACTAGTGAGAGTGACCTGACTGCAACTCCAGGAGGCACTGTTTCTGTAACTCCAAACACCAACCCAGAGAGCTCTTGTCTAAAGACCCCTGTTTGGCAACTCAATCCCAAATGACGTTTAGTCATGTGGGGGAATACCATTTGTCAACTCCCAGGAGGTACTGTTTCTGTAATTTCAAACACCACCACAGTATTCTTTTCTCCAAAGATTCCTCTGTCCTAACTCTCTTTTGAAGTCTACTCACCTGGGAGGGTACCATTTTATGGTGTGTGTAGCAGAGGGAGTGATCTGACTGCAAATCACAGGAGGCCTTGTTCCAGTCCAGTAGTCACTTGTCCAAATACCCCTGTTTGTAAACTTTCAATTGAAGTGTACTCACTTGTGGGTATACCATTTGTCAAGTGTTGGGGAGTAGTGAGAGTGACATAACTGTAACTCCCAGGAGGAACTGTTGCTGTTACTCAAACCACCAGCACAGTGTTTGTTCCTCTCGTTTGTTAACTCACATATGAAGTGTATTCACCTGGGAGGATAACAATTGTGTAGTGTGTGTACTGGAGAGAGTAATATGACTGCAACTCCCAGCAGACCCTGTTTCTTTAACTCCAACTACCAGCATAGTGGTCACTTGCCCAAATACATCTGTTAGTGAACACTCAATTGAAGTGCACCCCCCTGGGGAGAGAACATTGTTCAAGTGCGTGTACTATAGAGAGCACCACTCACAGCATGCACTGTTCCAGCAACTCCAAACACCAGAACAGTGGTCACTTGTTCAAGAACCACTGTCTGCCAACTCCAACTCACAACTGAGGGGACGACATTTGTCAAATGTGAGAAATAGAGAGATTGACATGACTAGTAA
The DNA here is from genome assembly GCF_031143425.1 of Pleurodeles waltl. Classification (NCBI taxonomy): domain Eukaryota; kingdom Metazoa; phylum Chordata; class Amphibia; order Caudata; family Salamandridae; genus Pleurodeles; species Pleurodeles waltl. The sequence goes on from NC_090448.1 coordinate 596,164,785, forward strand.
GGCCAAGAAGGCCCTGTGTCTCTTAAACCAACCATCAGCCAGTGTCCAAATATCACTGTTTGTGAACTCTTAAGTGAAGTGGACTCACCAGCTAGGATTACATTTGTACAGTGTTCCAGTAACTCCACACACCAGCTCGGTATTCTCTTCTCCAAAGACCACTGTTTGTCAATTCCCAAACTAAGTTTACTCACCTAGGGGATAACATTGGTCAAGTATTGGGGAGTAGTGAGAGTGGCATGAATGCAACTCCCAGGAGGCACTGTTTCTCTGACTCCACAAGAGCGTTGTCTACTTGTCTAAATACCCCTGTTTGTGAACTCTCAATCTGAGTGTACTTATCTGGGAGGATACCATTTGTATAATGTGTATAGTAGATGGAGTAATCTGACTGCAACTCCCAGGAGGTACTGTTTCACTACCTCAAAACACAAGCCCAGTGTTCAGGTCTTCAAATACCCTTCCTTATGAACTCACAAATGAAGTGTACTCAACTGTGGGCATGACAGTTAATTAAGTGTATGAAGTGGAGGTAGTGACATGACTGCTAAGGCCAAGAGGTTCAGTTTCCCCCACTGCAAACACAAGCCCAGTGTTCTCATGCCAAAATACTTCTGTCTTAACCATCTAATGAAATTCACTCACCTGGGAGCATGAAATATGTATCGTGGGGGAAGCAGAGGGTGTGGCCTGAATGCAAACCCAAATGGCCCTGTGCCTCTAACTTCAAACACAAAAACAATGTTCACATGCCCAATTCCATCTTTTTATGAAAAATCAATTGAAGTTCTCTCACCTGGGTGGACACCATTTATCAAGTGAGTGTAGTATGGAGAGTGACATGACTGCAACTCCCAGGAGACACTGTTTCAGTACTTCCAAACACAGGAACAATGGTCATGTGTCCAAATAACTTTGCCTGATAACTTTCAATTGACGTTTACTTACCTGGGAGGGACCAAGATGCAGATCATGCTTAACTCTGAGATGTATCTGGCTACCTAGCTCCATTTTGTCCTGCTAACCCAAGATAGAACTATTGAGGACAGGAGGGACTCCTTACCTAGTGTGCAAAGCAATGATCCTAAAAGCTTCAAGATGCATGACCAGAATGATATTGACAGCTGACACATTCACAATGCACTGACCACATACTGACTCTAATCACATATACAACAAAGTCCTGAGTCTGTCTGCATAACAATCAAATAGGCCTCAAAATGCCCAAATCCATATGTTACCTAGACACTGATTGGTGGGCTCTGGTGGCATCCTCAGGCAATCCTCCAAAGGGCTAATGATCTGCACATTTCAGCAACTGCTTGACTTAAATGGAATTGGCATGCTTCACAAATGTCAGATCAACACAACTAATAACATGGCTACCGGTCAAAATAAGATAATCTGCAAAAGGGCTTTGTGAAATGTCACAGTAAACTTTTGGAGGTCGATGTCACAATACAACCAGTAACAGTGTATGTTTTACATCAACAGGCCAAGCTGCCCTTGGCCACAATAGCCCACAGAAGAGACTTTCACTACCCCCATAGATAAAGCCCTCAGTCACAATGATAATCCAGGATGCACGGATGTGGAGGATGGTTCTGGCCCTTCTGGACAACCTGGTCAGACCTCAACAGTGAGTCTCCCTGTGGCCAATACATCACCTCCCAGCCTGGTTGGCTCCACATTACTCGCAGCCCTTCGCGTCATAACCTGTGTCCCTAGGACAGTGGCAACCATCTTGTGCCCCGGTCCAGGATCCTGAGTTGTGGCACAACACCTCTGACATTGATAGTCCAGGAGCCAGTGGGAGGGGGTACCCTTTGGCAAGGGCATTGGGCTGTGGGGATAGGGTGCATGGGAGGAATGCTGTGGGTCAGTGGGGTGGGGCCACCTGAAATGCTCCTGGCCAGGACACTATCAGCCACATCTTGGGGGTCTATCAGGAGCCCCAAGGAGTGATGGGCCAGGCAGGTACTTGCTGAACTCCGGGAAATGAAGCAGCTGCAGAGGGACTTCATCGAGAAATGTGTGAATAGTGGAAAGCTCCCAATACCAACATGGCCTCCCTAACAGGGGTGCTGAGTGACATTAACACCAGTCTAAGCAGGGATCGACAACAACAAACTACCCCTTCCTTTGGCGCATCTGCACCAGGCCCTTCATTGGTGCCAGTCACTGGAAGGGAGACCCTGTCGGGGAAGAGCCTGCCCCAGACACCCCTGCCTCTATAGCAGCAGATCCTCCTACCACAGAAGCTGGGACATCCAGCAAATACTCCAGGAGGTGCAGATGGCAAAACACCCACAACTGCCAGCAAGTGATCTCTTCCAAAATTACCTCCTTTGTGCGCCACATAGTCACTCTGTTGATTGTTCTTCAACCTCCTTTTATTTCCAATGGGAGGAGTACATTGGTCTTTGACCTTTCAGTGGTGTGGAACAACTCCAATGGTTCCATCCAACACAACTGAACTCTTCACTTTTCTTTTCCGTCATGGCCCAATTTTGTTTTATGTACACATTTTCAATAATGCCACCTCTCACAAAGTCATTGTCTGCTTGCTTCCTTTCCACATTTAGCTATGTAGAGATGTACTACCCTGTGAAACAAATGAGGAAAACACAAGATACTGATGCAAGGAGGGATATGTTACAAGTACAGTGTCATGCTAAGGATTATTACCAACACATTGCAAGAATTGTTTGGTCACATTTTATACCAGTGAACAACACATAGGCTGTTGAAATGTCTGGACTATCATTGCCAAGAATGGCTGACTCATTTTGTGTCAAGGCACACATACCAAGGTACAGCCCCCCTGACCACAGAAGGGAGGGCCTTGTCAGTCATTGTCCAGTGGAATAGGCAAATAAAAAAAGTAGATGGTGTCACCAGCTTGAGCATTATCACACACCACACCGAATAAATCCAATATAACATAAACCAAAGTACAGACAGAGGGCAGTACAACAGTTCCTGGTCACAGGCCCATCATAATCCACTGACCATGCATTTGGTGGTATGACGCAAACATATCTCAGTGTTGTGGCACAGGTTCTGTGGTCTGCAATGATGAAACACATCTACAGCAACACACAAGTCATACAGGAATAGTGATTATCCTACGTGAAGGGTGAATACCTTGCTTGCAATTGGAGACATATTTCATGCCCACATAATCACACGTAATGCAGTCAGCCCAACACAGCACACTAAACAAGTACAATGTACACTGCTGGCTTTCCACACAAACAATATTCAAGCTACCTTGGCATAGGTCTCATGCACCCCAAATCTGCAATCTACATTAGCTGGAACAAACCATGTCCACTTCGTATGTCAGAACTACATCAGTTACATGCTAGTGTCACAACTCTGAAATGGCCACATGAGGATCTCATGGTGAAGGTACCTGAACAAAGAGAAAACAAGTATAGACTTGAAAATATACCTATTACACAAATCACACAGCAAGCATCTGGAAAGGAAATTACATTTGCAGTGAGACTAACATAAGCAAAGTAGCTACATCAAGGTGGGGATATGTCAAAGGCTAACTCTTGAAGCACGCTCTGGCTGATGATTGCAGAGTATCTGCTCTCTAGTTGTTTCCAAATCACTCAACTCCACACATTCTCACAACTACAGTTTTTTGAACAGTCACAGTCATCACTTCACATGGCATACTTACACTCATGAAAAGTAGCTGTTAATGAGATCTTCCTGCAAGTCAGCTCCTTCCTTTTCACCATTGTCCTCCTCACTCAGCATTTCATGAGTCCCAGCCAGTGACACTGCAGGCTCCCTCTTCTCTGGAGTGTATGGGATATTCCTCTGCAGGGTGATGTTGTGGAGCATGCTGCATGCCACAGTGATCTGACACACTTTCCCGGGTGAGTAGAGGAGGGCTCCATCTGTCCAGTCCAGACACCTAAATCTGGTCTTCAGGAACAAGTGAACAAGACTCCTGGTGGAGTTGAAACGCGTAGGTGGTTGTTATCTTGGCATTAATAAATAGGCACTATTGGAACTTCATGGAGTGCAGTGAATACTTTTGTTGAATTATATTCCTCGAGATTGGTCGTCTCCGTCACTGGCACCGGCAGTGGAGTGCCCCACCCAGCAACCTTTAGACCATTTTTGTTTTGAATATATATATATGTATATATACATATTTGCTAGTGGTAGTCATCACTTGGTAGCTATAGTTAGAACGTTATTTTCATGGAAAAAGTGTTTCTTGTCCGGCCTGTATCTTTAGTACCGTTTGATGAATCTTCACAAACTTTTCCAAACACTGTGTGCCGGTGATTCTTGTTGCGCATAGAAAGTTTTGGGGTGATCTGTCAAGCGTGAATGAAAAAAGGGAGTCAAAAAATTGTGTTTCCCATTTGATTTCCCATTAGACCTTCAGAAATATGACTACAGCCCCAACCACTAGACGGAATTAAACCAAATTTTGCAGAAAGCTAACTTTTGGTACACAAATTAAGTTTTTGCTTATTTGATGTAAATCCGTTCTGTAGATATTAAATTGGATATTAAAGGAAAAATATATGTATATCTCTGGGTGCGACAACTTCATGAAAAAAGACGAGCTTGTGGAGGAAAATGGACAGCTTTCATTGGCTACCAACACTTCCAACCAAGAAGTGTTGGCAGCCATGTTGAAACTCGGGGTCAGCCTAGTCCCACAAAAAAAGTAAAAAAATAAAACATGGGGCCAGGGTAGAGTCATCCTGGCCCCTTAGCTCTGGTTCCAGGATCCCAGAGGACCCCCCAGTCCAGAGCTAAAAAGAGCTAAAAAGCTTTTTTTTTCAAATTTTTGCTTTGATTCACCGTGGATCCACGGACCTGAGGAGAAGTTTTGAAAGACAAATCACAGATTCCTGTGCTTCATGATTCTGAAGCCCCGGCTGGGCCAAGTCCCGGAGATATTGCTAATTTAATACCTGGGGGCCTCCCCTGCAGCCCCGGGGACTACCAGCTCCCTGGAGCTTTAAAGAAATTGTATGCCCCACCCCTGCAGCCCCAGGAACCACCACTTCCCTGGGGTTTAACAGAAATATGGTGTGAGGGGCTGCACACTCCCTCTGAAGCCCCTGGGAACACCACCTCCCTGGGACTTCACAGTAATATGGTGCAGGGAGGCTGCATGGCCCTCTGCAGTCCTGGTGACCACCACCTTCCTGGGGCATAACAGGAATATTAAGCAGGGGCTGTGCACCCCCCCCCCCAACAGCCCCAGGGACCACCACCTCCCTGGGGCTTTAAAAAAAGAATTAAGGGGGTCAATTTGGAACCACCACCTCCCTGGGGCTATACTCATTGGAGGGGGCTTCACGGACCACTCGAGGAGCCATAGATTGCCCTGGGGCCTGACACCCCCCGGACCAACTCCTGCTATGTTCTGGGGTGCGTGTAGGGAAGACTAATGAGAACGGTGCTCCCACAAGAAGAGAGCTGCTATTAAAAGCAGCTCCCTGCTTCTAGGAGCAGTGACAGCTCCTGCAGGATGGAGGAATTGGTTAGGACAGTGGTGGCATGGAGGCTCCCACCTCTGTCCTGTCACTCTCTCGCTCTCTCTCTCCCATCCCTTAATGGGAAGAGAGAGCGAGAAGGATAGACCATGCAATGACTTTAAGACTAGCAAGATGTTCATGCCCTAAAGTAACTATAAATCGCTCCCTTGCCATGCATTGCTAATTACCCCACAAAATACGTCACTCATGATATCTTTGAAAACATAATTGATAATATTATTGTAATATTTGCAGTAACATTTTTGCCGAAACAACTGTGCATGGCAGAGGTGCGAGCTACCTTAGGGCAAGTGTTATAGTTACATAAGATAACTCTAACTATAGCAGGTGAATTTCTATGGTCGCCACTAGGTAGTTATAGTTAGGACCATGTTTCATGGAAAAAGTGTTTTTTGACTTGCCTATATCTGTAAAGAAATGAGAAAAGTTGCCACGTTAGAGACACCCTGATCTCCTAGCTCTGGTGCTTGGGTCCCAGAGAGACTCCGCCAGGGCTAAAAAGCATTTTTCTTTTATATTTTACCCATGATTCACAGCAGACCCGTGGATCCAGTGCAAATGTGAAAATAAAACAAGGCACTGGCTCCCACGCTTTGTAATCCTGAAGCCCCCCTGGTGGGCAAGGAAAAAGGCATTTTTCCTTGTAATGTGGGGGGTGACCTGGCATCCCCACAGCCCCAGGGATAGCTACCTCCCTGAGGCTTTCATTATATGTAACGGGGAGCTGTCCGACCCCCATGCAGCTGCCGGGGACCGCCACCTCCCTGGGGCACAGATGTAATTGAACTGGATGGGCCATCAGCCCCCTTGCACCCCCAGGGACTGCCACCTCCTCAGGGATTTAATGAAATTAAATGTGGGGGCCGCCCAGCCCGTCCCAACCCCGGGGACTACCAATTCTCTGGGTCATTTGTTGACATCTATTTAGAGGGGGTAGCCCCAGGAGCTATAATAAAAAAGTGAGGGGGGTTTTGTTCGGACCCCCATGGTCCAAGGGACCACAATCTCTCCAAGGCTTATTTTGTCATGGAGCCACTAATGGCCCTGGGGACTGCCCATCCCCCCCCCCCCGGCCGGTTCCTGCTATGTGCTGGGGTGCCCACCCTCGGAACATAGCTGTTTGCTTTTTCTTGGTGGGAGCTAACCTCTCCCACCAAGCAAAAACAAACAAAGTCTGCTTTCTGACAGCGGGATCTGTCAAACATTTCCCGCTGTCAGAAAGCGGAGTTTTCAATTGTCTTCCCTGCAAGCAAATATGCGTGCAAGGAAGACAGATGAAAACATTGCTCAAGCAAGAAGGGAGCTACTGTTAAAAGCAGCTCCTTGCTTGCTGAAGCTATGCTGATTTGCGCAGGAGGCAGGAGCCAACTAGGACTACAGGAAGAGGCCTTGAGGCTCCCTCTATGGCCCTAGATATCCAGTAAAGGGCCAAAAAAAAAAAAAAATTAAAACAATACTATGACCTAATGGTTAAGGTCTCAGACCCTCACAATGAAAATTGAGGGTTCTACAACAGGTGTGTCCGTGATCATTTACCTCTTTTAATTTCTTTTAAACTTCAAAAGTTTAAGGCTCATACTGAAAGGTGATGTCACTCTTTTAAATTGACAAATACATTTTTCTTTTCAATTTTTCCAGAACTTTCTCATTCTAAGTATATCATCTTTAAAAGCCTACAAAACCTCTCTATCTCTCTCCCACTCACTTTCTTTGTCTCTCTCTCTTTTTCAATCTCTTTGTCCCACTCACATACCCACTCAGACCCTTACGCTCCCACTCACAGACCTATTCAGACACTCATGCACCCGCGCACAGACCCACTGACACCCTCAAGCACCCACTCACAGACCATGCAGACACTGACACACCCACTAAGACACTGATGCATGCACTCTCACACCCAGGCCCATATTTATACTTTTTGACGCACAACTGAGCCAACGCAGTTATGCGTCAAAAAGTTTACCGCCGGCTAACGCCATTCCAAAGCGCCATGCGGGAGCCTTATTTATTGAATGATGTTAGCCGACGCTGCGGACTGGTGTGCGTCAAAAAAAATTACTCACACCAGGCAGCGCCGGCGTAGGGGAAAAAGGAGCTTGGGCGTCAAAAAATGGGGCAAGTCAGGTCTGAGGCAAAATTCAGGCCTCAACCCGATCTGCGTCATTTGTTTTGACGCCCAACCCCCATTGAAATGACTCCTGTCTTAGCAAAGACAGGAGTCATACCCCCTTGCCCAATGGCCATGCCCAGGGGACTTATGTCCCCTGGGCAAGGTCATTGGGCATAGTGGCATGTAGGGGGGCCCAAATCAGGCCCCCCTATGCCACAAAAAAAATACAAAAAAAATAAACTTAACTGAACTTACCTCAACTTTCCTGGGATGGGTCCCTCCATCCTTGGGTGTCCTCCTGGGGTGGGCAAGGGTGGCAGGGGATGTCCCTGGGGGCATGGGAGGGCACCTCTGGGCTCCTTCTGAGCCCACAGGTCCCTTAACGTCTGCCCTGACCCAGGCGTTAAAAAACGGCGCCCATTAGGCTGGGCGCCGTTTTTTAAGGCCTGCCCCCACCTGTGCTTCAAAATGACATCACAGTATAAATATGGGGCACAGGCCTTTAAGTCATTTTTTGGAAGGGAACCTTGCATATAATTAACGCAAGGCGGGTTCCCCCTTCCAAAAAATGGCACACATGGTGGAACTTTGACGCCCGCTGCGTCGGACGTCAAATTATAAATATCAATCAATCAATCAATCAATCATAGTATTTATAAAGCGCGCTATGTACCCGTTAGGGTTTCGAGGCGCTGAGGTGGGGGGGGGGTGGAGAGGCTGTTTAGTGGTCGAAGAGCCAGGTCTTGAGGAGCCTTCTGAATGTGAGGAGGTCCTGGGTCTGGCGTAGCGGAGTGGGGAGAGAGTTCCAGGTTTTGGCGGCGAGGAAAGAGAAGGATCTGCCGCCGGAGGTCTTGCGCTGGATTCGGGGTACGATGGCTAGGGCGAGGTTGGCAGATCGGAGTTGGCGTGTTGGGGTGTAGAAGTTGAGTCTGGTGTTGAGGTAGGAGGGTCCGGTGTTGTGAAGCGCCTTGTAAGCATGGGTAAGGAGTTTAAAAGTGATCCTCTTGTCTACTGGGAGCCAGTGGAGTTCCCTCAGGGGGCAGGGTTTGCGCCGAATGTGTGTCAAAAATTGTGACGCACATTCGGCGCAAACAGAGTATAAATATGCCCCCCAGAGACTCTCACAACCATTCTCACCCCCCAGGTACACCCTGTTACACCTACTCTCATACTTAGAGAGACAGGCTGTGGCCAACTCCCACCATGCACAGCTGAAGGGTGGTGTGCAGAGTATGGTTTAGTGGTTTGGAGGGTTGGCTGCAGGCTCTGACTACAGGCCAAGCCTTGCAGACAACCCCTGCTGTGCATGGGTGTAGGTCGTGCATGATGCAAGGTTGGGTGCTTATGGAGGGTTGTCTTTAGGCCATGTGGCCAACCACTGCTGCACATGGCCTAAGGCCATGCACGGCAGTGGTTGGATTAACGTATAGTAATGAAAATTACTGTACGTTGAAAAAAAACAAAGAAATTCACTGAAAAAAACAAAGGTTACAGGGATATTATAGTTAGGAAATAGAATTTAAAAAAACAAGGAAATTCAGAGAAAAAAGACAAAAAACGAAGGTAACAGGGACGCTATAGTTAGACTCACATTTTAAACATACAAAACCATAGAGATTTACCTGTTAAAGTTAAAGTTTTTTCAAGCAACTATAACTCATGCTCTATGGTAACTATAACTGGTGCCCTCGCCATGCATTGTTAATTGCCCCACAAATTACACCACTCATGACATAGTTAACATCACTGATAATATCAATTTAATATTTGCAGTAACGTTTTTGACGAAAAAACTGTGCACTGCAGGGTCACTAGGTAGTTATAGTTAGGACCTAGTTTACATAGATGGAGTGGGTTTTTTGCGTATAACTTTGACAACGCTTGACGAATCTTTATGAAATGTAAAAAACTTATACTTTGGTCAGTTTAGCTGCTGTCTTGAAAGTTTTGGGGTAATCCGTCAAATGGGGTTGAGAAAAAGGAGGGGGCCCCAAAATGCATTTTCCCCATTCATTTTTCAATAGTACTGTTAGACACTCCTACAGCCCAAAACGCTGAATGGTATTACACCAAATTTGGCAGGAAGCTAGATCTTGTTGCACAGATCACACTTTTTGTGGTTTGATTCAAATCCATTCAGTAGTTTGGAGTAATTTAAGGTCAAAAATATAAATATATAGGGACGCAAGTCCACCAAAGGCTGTGTGTGGCATGGGGTTAGGTGGTTATAGGGGTTGGCTGCATGGGCTGTCCGCAAGGCTGGCTCTGTGGCCCACTACTGCTGTGCATAGCCACAGGCCATGCGCTGTACAGGGTTGGGTAGTTATAGGAGCTGGCTGTGTGTGGTGGTGTTTGTTTTAACGTAGAGTAATGAAAACTACTTTACATTAAAAAAAACATAGGAATTCATGTTATAGTTAGCCTCAGTTTTTAAACATACAAAACCATAGAAATTCACCTGTTATTTCAAGTAACTATAACTTGTGCCCTAAGATAACTGTTACTCGTACCCTCGCCATGCACTCCTAATTACCCCCACAAATTACAGCACTGATGACATCTTTAAGAACATAATTGATAATTGATAATGTCACTGTAACATCTGCAATAAAATTATTGATCACATAACTTTGCACAGTGGGGGCACGAGTTATTGTTACCTTGGGGCGTGAGTTATAGTTACTTGAAATAACTATAACAGCTGAATTTCTATGGTTTTGTATGTTTAAAAACTAAGCCTAACTATACCGTCCCTGTAACCTTTGTTATATATCTATGTATATATATATGTATTCTCTGATGGTCAGAATGTTGATTTTATTTGAATATGCATATTTTGTTTTATGAGGAGTCTTTCATAAGAATTGGGGATTGTAAACATCATTGAAGGGGGTCCTGCCTTCTAAAGTTTCTTTTGGGGGCCACGTGGCTTCCCCTCCCTCAGCTGTTTTTGCCCCTGGGACCCCATCCCCTGGGGCCTTGCCTAATTTATTTATTTTTTTTTATGAGAGAGAGCTTGGGCGACCATCCCCCTGGGCTGATCTCGGCCCAGGGGCCCCAATTTCCCAGAGCCCAGCCATCTGTGCTGGGTGCCACACTGGGCACCCAGAGAGCAATGGGACCATGAGGGGAGACTCAAAGCCCCCACAGTACCATCCAGCTCCCCTCCTCCTGCGGAAGCTGGCATTGCTGTCACAGAGAGGGAGCTGCTAAAGATGTAGCACCCTTTCATGGCAGAAACTGTCAAAGGATGGCGGTCCCCAGGGCCATCTTTGGGGGCTGCACATCCCCCCTCCAACTTAAACAGCCCCAGGGAGGTGGTGGTCCCGAGAGCTGGGTATGTGATGGGCCTCCTTCATTATTCAAATTTATACAGGGGACGTGGCGTTCCCTGTGGCTTTAGGGGGCCATGTGGCCCTCGGGCATTCATTGTGAATAAAGCCCCAGGGATGTGACAATCCCCCAGGCTGTGGGGGACCCCGCATCCCCCCGCATTCATCATATCTTAAGCACCGGGGAGGTGACAGCCCCCTGGTCAGGTGGTTGTCCCCAGGGTTGCAGGGGGCCACGATGCCCCCTGCATTCATTATGAATTAAGCCTCAGGGAGGTAGCAGTCCCTGAGGCTTGTGCAGGCCCAGGGGGCCTGCCCTCATTATAATAATAAGCTCTGGGGAGGTGGTTGCCCCTGTGGCATAAAAATGCCCTGCGAACTGGCCCTTGTGTGCCCCCTCCTTTATTTTAGCATGCCTGTGAGCCCTGGCCCACCCAGGGGCTTTATTAAAACAAGCCCAGGAGACGACATTTGTTTTTTAAAAATTTTTGCTGAATATTTGCACAATTTGTTGCAAACATTTTTTTTAAATGCTTTTTGCTCTGAGGGGTCTCATTGGAGAGTTAAGGGGTCAAGTTAGCCCCACCTTGGGCCCTTTTCTTTTTTTTAATTGGCCCTGGGTGGGGGACATCACAGCCCCCGCTTTTAAAGTATAGTGGGCCCCTAAGGAGGGGGTCCCTGGGGCCAAAATCAGCCAAGGGAGGGGGCGCGCCGCTTCCCTCCCCCATTAACCATTCACCCAACAAGGTAGCACTTACTAACTAACCAGTAGAAGGTGCTTCAGTTGGATAGACATTTTGTGAAACTGTGGACTCTTGTTGGATAAATGAGCAGGTGAGCTTTCATTCTGGACATTACGCTCATTTCACAGAAGTTAAACCTCAACAGGAGCACATACAAATATAAACGTAGCAGATGCCCCAGCTGAAGCTCTACTTCTGTAATAAGCAAGTGATCCTAACTCCTGGGCATTTTGAAAGCAAGACAAATGTGTTTACTCTACGATTCCATATTGAAAAACAATCTGAAATCCTTGGTGGAGGTGAAGGCATCTTTCATCTATTGGAACACAATCAGACACCCTCACACCCACTTTCACACCCACATAGACCCTCTCACACCCAGACACTCTCACAGTCAATCTCACACCCAGAGACATACTCTCACACCTATTCTCATGCCCAGAGGAACAGGCCCTGTGGCCAACTCCTGCTGTGCACGGCTGAAAGTCGTGCAGGGCAGGAGAATGAGTGGTTATAGGGACTTGGCCACAGGGCCAGGCTGCAGGCTTTGGTTAGATTAACGTATAGTAATGAAGATTACTTTATGTTTAAAAAAAACATAGAACCATAGACATTCACTAAAAAGACAAAGGATACAAGGACATTATAATTAGGAAATGTAATTTAAAACACCTTACAAAATCCCACCCTAAGGTAACTATAACTCGTGTCCTTGCAATGCACAGTTTTCTAATCAATAATTCTATTGTAAATGCTGGAATGATAATATCAAAGATGACATACAAGATGTCAACAATGATATAATATAAAGTAATTAGCTGTGCATAGAGAAGACGGGAGTTATAGTTACCTTAGGGCGCAAGATATAGTTACTTGAAAAAACTCTAACTAAAACTGTTGAATTTCTATGGCCTTGTACAAGTAATTTCAGAACCTAATTATAACATCTCTGTAACCTTTGTTCTTTTTCATTGAATTTCTACGGTTTTTTAACATAAAGTAATTTTAATTACTGTACGTTATTCCAACCCCAGCCGCACCCGCGGGGTTGGTAGCAAGGCCTGGCCAGCGGCTAGGCCCTGCATCCAAGCCCTTATAACCACCCAACCCTGCACCACTCACTGCAGACACTGACAGAAACCGGGCCTGTCTCTGTCAGTGGATCTGTGAGTGGGTGTGAGGGTTGCTGAGTGTGTCTGAAAATGGGTGTGTGAGTCTTACAGCTGATCTGAGTGGGTGCATGAGTGTCTGAGTGGGTGTGTGAGTGGGCGCATGAGTCTCTGAGTGCATGTGTGATTGAATGAATTAGTGTATGAATGAGTCTGTGAATCTTTTTATTTTTAATATTCAAGAATATCCTCAAATATTCAAGGATATTCGAGGATATTCACGAATATCGCACATGGTGTAGAAACAAAATCATTTAAAGCCCATCATTTGACCTTAAAACACTTCTATATAACACCATTGGGGTCAGGTACTGTAGGAAAGTACCATTTTACCTGGCATGTTACCCACAATTTTACTGTATGTATGTTTGTTTTTGCCTATGTGTCACTGGGATCCTGCTAGCCAGGACCCCAGTGCTCATAAAGTGTGCCCTGTATGTATTCCCTGTGTGGTGCCTAACTGTATCACTGAAGCTCTGCTAACCATAACCTCAGTGTTTATGCTCTCTCTGCTTTTAAAATTGTTACTGCAGGCTAGTGACTAATTTTACCAAATCTGATTGGCACACTGGAACACCCTTATAATTCCCTAGTTCATGGTACCTCGGTACCCAGGGTATTGGGGTTCCATGAGATCCCTATGGGCTGCAGCATTTATTTTGCCACCCACAGGGAGCTCAGACAAGTCTTACACAGGATTGCCACTGCAGCCTTAGTGAAATAACGTCCACGTTATTTCACAGCCATTTTACACTGCACTTAAGTAACTTATAAGTCACCTGTGTGTCTAACCTTCACTTAGTGAAGGTTAGGTGCAAAGTTATTTAGTGTGAGGGCACCCTGGCACTAGCCAAGGAACCCCCACATTGTTCAGGGCAAATTCCCTGGACTTTGTGAGTGCGGGGACACCATTACACATGTGCACTACATATAGGTCAATACCTATATGTAGCGTCACAATGGTAACTCCGAACATGGCCATGTAACATGTCTAGGATCATGGAATTGTCACCCCAATACCATTCTGGTATTGGGGGGACAATTCCATGCATGCCCGGGTCTCCAGCTGAGAGCCCGGGTACTGCCAAACTAACTTTTCAGGGTTTTCTCTGCAGCTACAGCTGCTGCCAACCCTCAGACAGGTTTCTGCCCCACTGGGGCCTGGGCCGCCCAGTCCCAGGAAGGCAGAACAAAGGATTTCCTCTGAGAGAGGGTGTTACACCCTCTCCCTTTGGAAATAGGTGTGAAGGGCCTGAGAGGAGTAGCCTTTCCTGGCCTCTGGAAATGCTTTGAAGGGCACAGATGATGCCCTCCTTGCATAAGCCAGTCTACACTGGTTCAGGGATCCCCCCAGCCCTGCTCTGGCATGAAACTGGACAAAGCAAAGGGGAGTGGCCACTCCCCTGACCAGCACCTCCCAAGGGAGGTGCCCAGAGCTCCTCCAGTGTGTCCCAGACCTCTGCCATCTTGGATGCAGAGGTATGAAGGCACAATGGCCACCTCTGAGTGGCCAGTGCCAGCAGGTGACATCAGAGACCCCTCCTGATAGGTGCTTACCTTTCTCTGTAGCCAACCCTCCTCTTTGAGCTATTTAGGGTCTCTCCTGTGGGTATCTCTTCAGATAACAAATGCAAGAGCTCACCAGAGTTCCTCTGCACTTCCCTCTTCGACTTCTGCCAAGGATTGACCGCTGACTGCTCCAGGATGCCTACAAAACTGCAACAAAGTAGCAAGAAGACTACCAACCACATTGTAGTGCCTCATCCTGCCAGCTTCCTCAACTGTTTCCTGGTGGTGCATGCTCTGAGGGCTGTCTGCCTTCTCCCTGCACTGGAAGCCAAGAAGAAATCTCCATTCGGTCGACGGAATCTTCCCCCTGCCAACGAAGGCACCAAACTTCCGCATCACTGGTCCTCTGGGTCCCCTTTTATTTTGATGAACGTGGTCCCTGGAACACAGGAGCAGGATCCAAGTGTCCCTGACAGTCCAGTGGCCCTTCTGTCCAAATTTGGTAGAGGCAAGTCCTTGCCTCCCTACGCCAGACAGTAATCCTGTGTACTGCATGAACTGAAGCTGCTAGGGTTTCTGTGCACTTTTGCCAGACTTCCTTCTTGCACAGCCTAGCACAGGTCCCCAGCACTCCGTCCTGTATTGGCCAACTCGCTGAGTTGGACTCCAACTTCGTGGGACTCCCTTTTGTTGTGCTGAGTCGACCGTCGTGCTGTTCAGGTGCTTCTGCGGATGCTGCCTGCTTCTGCAGGGGCTCTCCGTGTTGCTGTGTGCCCCCTCTGTCTCCTCCTCCAAGGGGCGACCTCCTGGTCCTTCCTGGGCCCTGGCAGCACCCAAAACCTTCAACTGCAACTTTTGCAGCTAGCACGGCTTGTTTGTGGTCTTTCTGCATGGAAATAACTCTGCATCCTCCAGCATGCCGTGGGAAATCTTCTAACCAAAGGAGAAATTCCTGGCCCCTTCCGTTATTGTAGAATCTTCAGCTTCTTCCACCCGGAGGCAGCCCTTTTGCACCTTCATCCGGGGTTTAGTAGGCTCCTGCCCCCCTGGACACTTGCGTGACTCTTGGACTTGGTCCCTTTCCTTTAAAGGTCCTCAGGTCCAGGATTCCGTCTTCAGTGCTTTGCAGTCAGTTGTTGCCCTTGCAGAATCTCCTATCTCACCTTTACTGTCTTTCTGGGGTAATAGGGTAAATTTACTCCTACTTTTCTGGGTCTTGGGGTGGGGTATCTTGGACGCCCTTAGTGTTTTCTTACACTCCCAGTGACCCTCTATACACTACAATAGGCCTGAGGTCCAATCGTGGTTTGCATTCCACTTTTGGAGTATATGGTTTGTGTTGCCCCTAGGCCTATTGTCTCCTATTGCATTCTATTGTGTTCTACAGTGTTTGCACTACACTTCTAACTGTTTAATTACCTGATTTTGGTTTGTGTGTATATTTTGTGTATATTACTGATCTCCTAAGGGAGTATACCCTCTGAGACACTTTTGGCATATTGTCACTAAAACAAAGTACCTTTATTTTTAGTAACTCTGAGTATTGTGTTTTCTTATGATATAGTGCTAAGTGATATAAGTGGTATAGTAGGAGCTTTGCATGTCTCCTAGTTCAGCCTAAGCTTCTCTGCTATAGCTACCTCTATCAGCCTAAGCTGCTAGAACACTTCTAATCTACTAATAAGGGATAACTGGACCTGGCACAAGGTGTAAGTACCACAAGGTACCCACTATAAGCCAGGCCAGCTTCCTACAGGCACTTCCACCCTGTCCCCTTATACTACTTATAATTTCTATTTTCAGCCCATGAACCCTCTCCTATAACGTCAAATGGTGACTGCAGCTTTCTAGTCAGGTTGTAGCCTTCCGATTACAATGCTTATATTCGCAAGTGCATTCACAAAAATTCAAGAGTTTTTGGAATGTATCCACAAACTATATGCATCCCCAAGCTAGCTTTCTGCCAGGTTTCATGTCATTTCATCCAGCAGTTTGGGCTGTCTAAAGTTGTGTCTAAGGTCCTATGGGAATTAACATGGGAAACACAACTTTTTTGACCTTCCTCCCTTTTTCTGGGCCCCCATTTGTTGGATCACCCTGAAACTTTCCATGCTCAACAGGAATCACTGCACTTTTCTGGGAAAATTTTGTGAAGATTCATCAAGGTGTAAAGAGAAAATCCTTCACTTGTATTAATCACCCACATTGTAGCCAACAACAGACAATCAAAAGACAAAATGTCTTATATTTTATTTCCCTGTTTCTTTTTCATTTCCCTTTAACATTAATGTAATTTGTACCCCATCTCTTTTTGTGTTATGTTCTTGTTTACATGATCAATCAACAATTCAATAACTGTTCTTCCTTTTTCACTTAAATTGGGGGTGGATGAAAAAGTCTTTTGTAACAAAAATGGGGTTCTGAAGTAAGGTGCAGTAAGCATGAAGTAAAACTAACGTGATTCTTCGGCTCAAGACTGTAATGTCAAACAATAAAAAGGCAAAGTGCCTAAACCGCAGCTGCGTAATCATTGATGGAAATCATGCGCGGGAAAATTTCACTCACGCACCCATGTACTGGCGCAATATTTTTCTCTCTCTCTCTCTCCCCTCCTGTCTTTCTCACTCTCTCCGTTCCGTCCTCCCACGTGACTGACACAGCATCTGCAGTATTCATGGTTAGAAGATCATCCCACGTTTACCCAAGTAAATATTTAATTCTAGCAAATCCTAGTAATATAAGAATATGGTAATTATTCCATTTCTTTCTCAATGCCTGAAATGCACGTTCAAAACACAGCTGCTTCGGATTACCAATAAACAATTTTGATCGTCGTCTAATTATACAAACAAGGGCTTTCATTAACACCCTTAATCAACATAAAGACAGGTTAAAATGTATATTTTGTTCGTTATTCACAGACACGTTAAAGTACTTATTATGAGAAGAGAAAGTACCATAAAATGCAGTGTAACTGTCAAAGCGACTTCGGGGCATATTTTGCAAGATTTCACGCAACAAAGTGATCCAATAGAGGTTGCTGTGCTGTGCTGCGTTGCATCAAAGAGAGAGAGCTGAATTGCGCTGTATTTAAAAGGATAGGGCACGGTTCATCTCTCTCCTGGTGCTAGCGCACTTGTGTCTGAATAGAGTCAACGCAAGCACCCTTGTGCCATTGCATAAGTGTGACTGTGTTATGGGCAGGATTGTTTTTGTGCAGGAAGTGGTACCTTCCTACAGAAAAATAATCCTTAGAGGTGTTCTCCTCTTTCTATGTATGCTTCAGAACTAATCAGGAGAAATTAAGATAGTTCCCCTCGTTTTGCCTTTGTCAGGTAGCAGCACCATTTTGGCACAAACCGAGGTTTACAAGTTTTTGTAAACCCAAAATACTTGCGTGGATGCAAGAAACCGCCCACGCTTCATCCGTGTATTGCCCACCCAACGCAAAATAACGCAAGGCTGTGCGTGGAACTGCATTGCGTTATTTTGTATTTACTAAACCACTGGGAATTACACAAATCCACTTTGTGTGGCTTAGTAAATTCCAAAAATGTTGTTGCGTCAGGGCTGTGCCTCAAAAGTGATGCAATCCAAATGCAGAATCTTAGTAAATCTGGGCTGCTATATGTAATGTAAATTATGCTTGAGGCCATCCAAAGAAACCAAACAATTAGAATTGGCACTTCCTGATTTTAAACTTTTATGGAGTTTTTAAAGACTGAAGAAATCTAGTCGTAAAAATCATGCATTTTTATAACAGTAGTTACAATGTTTAATTCAGTTTCACAGAAATTAGAGCTAGGATCTTAAGAACTGGGGGACAACATTTGAATTCTTACCTTGCTTTAACATCCTATGAGTCTGGACAAATCAATTATTCAACTATGCCTAGAAAAAAGAAAATGTGATGTTATTTGGTTCTCTTGTAAAGCACTCTACTTCCCTTTGGCAACACTGGAGCTAAATAAGACTGAATACATGAATAAATAAATAAATAAATAAATACATAAACAAATAGTTTTCCTATGTTTTGCATGTGTTGTGAAACTGCCAATGTTGAAGTATAACAGCACTGTTGCCTTGCTGAGGAGCAATTGCAAACCAAAGCTTGCATGTGTGCCATGTGTGGATGAAGGTATGGTTGTGGCGTGGATTTAATCATGCATGCTGTTGGACTTGGCCCTTTTTGCAGGGTTAACCCCAAACCTTTTGCCTTCCTCCTCCTATTTTTTTCTGACCTCTATTTGTTAGTTCTAGGACTTTAGAACTCTGGCACTTTACCACTGCAAACCTTTGACAAAGTCACTTCCAACAGTCCGATGTCACTTGCCAAGGAGTGAGGGCCAGTCACGGAGTCGCACGGATCCTGGGTACAGTACCATGGAAAACGATGAGGAAACAAAGACATTGCATGGAGTCAGGGAGGTGAGGCATGGCTGGAGCCGTTGGGGCATCGGTTCTTTACTGCTACCAGGGAGGTGAGGCATTGGTTCCTTACTGCTATGCAGGGGAGCTAAGGCATTGGTTCCTTATGATTGCAGGGGAGGTGGTGCGGCATTGGTGGTAAGGTGTTGGTCCCTAATGACAATGCAAAGTCAATGAATCCAACAGGTCAAGATGCAAGGTGACTTTGCGGTGTCTTAATCACACCACAGGTGTCATGGCAATCAGTGACACAGCACTCAGGACTCACTCTGTGGCAGTATTAAGGAGGTGCTGCAACAGCATCAGGCCTGTGTTGCAGGTCATGCTGGTGCCACTCAGTGGAGACCATGGCTCCAGGGGTAGCCCATACTGCAGAGTCGTAGAGCAGCCCCAATTCTGAAGGCACTCTGAAGTCATTTTACTTAGCTTCCTTTTGGTTGTACCAGAGCTCTCTTCCAAGGGCACAGGAACTGGATTTGGCACCACTTGGCAAATCAGGAATTGCATCAAGAAAGCCCAAGTGCAGGTAGATGAAGCCTTTGATGTCCCTGATACTTTTTTAACAGGAGGCAAGCTCAGTCCAAGCCCTTGGAGAACCTTTGAAATAAGTATGTAGAAAGCGAATTCCAATCCTTTTACTCCCAGGATAGAAGCAGCAAGCAACAGTCCAGGACAACAAAGCAACAGGCAGAGTGGCAGTCCCTCCTACAGCATCCAGCTCTTCTTCCTGCCACAATGTCCTCAGTTCAGAAGTGTTCTAACTGTGTGGTGTCAGAGGTCCAGTGCTTATACCCGTTTCTATCTTTGAAGTAGACAAACTTCAAAGAGAAGTCTTTGTAGTACACAATACCCTGCCTTTCCCTGCCCTGGCCCCAGACACACTCCAGGGGGGTGGAGACTGCTTTGTGTGAGGACAGGCAAAGCCCTACTCGCCACTCGAGCTCAGAAAGACCCATCAGCCTGGTGATGGGCCATCAGAATATGCATGGCACATCTCAGCTCCCTTTGTGTGGCTGCCTAGAGTGAATACACAAACTGCCCAACTGTCATCCTGACCCAGACATGCAGTCAGCAGACAGACAGAGGCACATAATGGTTAAGCAAGAAAATACCCACTTTATATAACTGGCATTTTCAAATTCACAACTGAAAAAAACAACTTCACCAAAAGATGTATTTTTGAATTGTGCGTTCAGAGACCCCAAACTCCACATCTCAATCTGCTCCCAAATGGAAATTACACTAAAAAGCTATTTCAAGGCAATCTCCAACCTACCCTATGGGAGAGATAGGCCTTGTAATAGTGAAAACTGAATTTAGTAGTAGTTCGGGACTTGTAAAGCACACCAGTACATTCCCTACCTTTTAAATACACCGCACCCTGCCTGTGGGGCAGTCTGGGCCTACCTTAGGAGTGACTCACAGGAAAGAAAAAAAGGATGGTTTGGGACTGTCAAGTGGGTGCCTGAAGCCAATTCCGGCTGCCCTGCTGAACCTCCAGCAAGTCGGGCACACTGTTTCCATGCACCATGTAGTGCATGGCAGACAGTATGTGCACCAACATTACAGACATAAGGGGGAACAACATGGGTTCCAACCACAATCCACATGTGCTTATTCACCCTGCAGTCATTTTTAGTGGCCCTTTACATGCCTTTCCTCTGACCTTTTCATGGCGGTGTCCCCGCCATGAAAAGGATGCCAGGAAGGCAGATCATAGAACACACGTCAGTGCAAATGCAGACACCACCACCATTGACTACTGCTACCCTAACCGCCACCTCTGCTGTAACTCAGATGCCGTTGACGGTCTTGGAGTGGTCCAATTGCATAATTGGGTGGTTGGACTGCCTGGTGGACTAACGAGGAGGTGGTCGTCAGACTGTCAAAGAGAGTACTGCTGCATTCGCAATCAGCCCCTAAATCTCTTAATTTTAACAAAAATTTTAAAAACAATATAACTATCAAAAATGTTATTAATTATCATCAATTAACACACATACTATTATATCATTTAAATACCACACTACTTTCCTACAAATATAACAGCCTACAATTTAAATGAATTAACAATAAAGAAAATATAACACAATAAACCTATCAAATAATCACAAAAGACATTTCCAAAAAATTGAAAACTTTTTTTACATTTAGAATTACTTAGCTATCTTCCCCATTACTGTACCAAAACAACATACACCTAAAATATAACTTAACAGAAATATCAATGAATTAGTTATTAATTAACACTCTGCCCTGTAACCCTAAAAATACAACAAACAACCAACATATAATCTAATAAATATCATAGTTACACTATTTACATAATTTATTATCAATTAAATAACAATAATTACAAAATTAATTATTAATTAAATATAATGAATTTACTTCTCACCCTATACCCCTACAAAACATGCAACCCACACCTAAAAATTACCTAAAAAAATAAAGTAGAGAATTTACATAATTATCAATTAAATCCTTCTTAATAATAAAAAATTAAATATTAATTATAAATAACTTACTTTCCACCCTATATCCCTACTAAACCCACAACCCGCACCTGAAACTTAAATGAAAAAATGAATGATTTGGAAAATTTACATAATTAATTATCAATTTAATCATTAATAATAATTACAAATTCATTATTAATTAATTGTAATTAAATTACTTCCCACCCTTTATCCCTACAAAACCCACATCCTGCCACGACACTAAAAATTAAACAATTACATTACATTATAAAAAAAAGTACACATTTTCACATTATAGTAAATTATTAACAATATTTATGCAAACAATTTATGGTATATTCAATTCAAACATATATTAAAACACATAAAATATTTTAAAAAAACAATATTCCTGACAATCCTATTTTTGAAAACGACATTAGCAACATAGATATGTTAAACATTGATATTAACAACAAATGTTTTTGTAAACAATATTAACAACATAGATATTTTTAACATTGATATTTGCAACATGGATATTTTTAACATCAATATTACTTACCTTTAAAATCAGGTTTCTTGTCAACGACATACCTGCATCATGATATTTGTGAATCACAATGTTTAAAACTCGATATTTTGGTATCTTGATATTTTAAATTCAATACTTTGTCCGAATAGCACATATTACCACATTTGGAAATCCAATCCCTGCAAGGTTTCGAGCAGAGGGTTAAAAACTCTGACAAACTTGTTATCAGACCCAAGTAATGTCCAAAATACTTGAAAGGGCAGGTACACAATAAAGGCTGAAAAATGTGGAAAACAACCACTTTCTCTATGACCACAATTTAAACCTGTGAGATGTGCTGAAATCACAACAGCCAGCAGCTATCATGAAAAACCTATTTTCAATCTTAGACAAAGACATGCATGCAGCCCTGATTTTTATGCTATATATCATATTGTGGAACATTGCATACTCTGTAGATGGTGTCACTTGATAAAGCTGTTTCAATTCACCAGATTGACGGTCTCTGTTAGAAATTTGGTTTCTGGGTGGCAGAGGTATGCACCCTGTTCAAGCAATAACCACACTCCTAGTCAAGATAAGTCAGATACACATCATAAATTAACCTGTGCTCATCCTCTGGTGACTGAAGAGGGAATGTATGAAGTACTTATGCAACACTTCAAACAGTAAAACAGAAAAAACATATCACAAAAAGACAACGCACCTTGTTAGAAAATTAGATCTTAATTATGAGTAAAACAAGACTAAAGCAACAAAAGTTCAATAAGTAGAAATCAAGATATTATTTTGAACAGATTAGAAGGCAATATAGTTCTTAGAAGCATAAAGAGCCAGCCTGCGATATCTGGTTGCGCTAGAGTGGGTTAAAGCCAAATGTCCAGGACGATTGAAATGGAGAGTGGGTAGGATACAGTCCCAGATAAGTCCCACTGAAGTTTTACCTTTTCAGAATTGAGGCAGGAGTCCCATTCACAGGAAAGATGTTTGCAAGGAGAGCATCGCTGGCGGTGGTCCACCAGGCATCAAGGATGGGCAGACTAGAGTGGGTGGCATTGGTCGTTGTGTAAAAAGGCAAACTTGCAGCGGTTTCAAGTGAGTGGCACAGTTCTGGTGTGAGCAGGCTTGTTCGCAATGCCTCAGAAGACAAAAGCCTGATCTCAGGAGCTAAACACACATTTCCAAGGGCCCAGGGCTGAAAAAGCGCCTCTGGTGAGGCAGGAGCTGGTTGAAGACAGGGCCAGGAGCTGTTACAGGTGAGGTGGAATTATTTTCTGTCCCTGACACTTCAGCAGAACAGGGACCAGCCAGCAAGCCTTTGGAGTCATTTTGGTTCTGAGATGTAAGAGATGCAGGTCCTGTCCTTCTGACTCCCAGGCAAGAGGGCAGCAGGCAGCCGGTCAGCTAAGATGCACAGGAGTCCAGCAGGGTAGCAGCTCAGCAGAGTGGCAGTTCATGTAGCAGCACAGCAGTCATTCTTTCTTGCAGAGTATCTACAGGTCCAGAAGTGCACAAAGTTGGTGGTGTCAGAGGTCAGTGGTGCCTTTGAAGTGGAAGAAACTTGCATAGAGGTCCTCCCTTCCTGGCCTGGTTCAAGACTCACTATAGGGGCTATGCAGCCCTTTGTGTTGGGCAAGACCCTGCCCATTCAAGTGTGTCGGGCCCTCCCCTAATCCTGTCCAGGGTTGCCCATCAGGCTGTGGATTGCCCATCAGTCACACCTAAGCTCCCTTTGTATGTGGCTGTGTAGAGGGAATGCACGTGTCCATATGTGACACCACTGCAGATGTGTATTGGGAACAAGCAAAAGGCCCCAAAAGGCTAAAGTAAGTGCCAACTTTCTAAAATTTGCATTTTCAAAACTGCACTTTAAAATCTGACTTCACAATAAGTTGTGTTTTTAAACTGTGAGTTCAGAAACACCAAACCTGACAAACGTATCTCTTCCAGATTAAGAATTACACTCATAAAATGTAATAAGGTAATCCCAATGTTATCCTGTGAACGAGATAGGCTGTGCAATAGTGACAAACAAAATTGGGAGTTTTTCACTACCAGGTCATGTAAAGTTTAAAGTACATGCCCTGCCTTGCAAAAATATGGCACCCTGCCCTGTGGGTTATAGAGGGCCTAACGTAGGAGTGATATATCTATGAAAAGGGAAGGTTTAGGCCTGGCAAGAGGTTTATTTTGCCAGGTAAAAGTGGTAGTGTAAAAAGCCCAGACAGACGCTGCATTGGCAGACCTTAAGTAAAATAAATATGCCATTGAGGTTGAGTAAATGTTATCATGATTTAGAGGAGAGAGCACAAGCACTTGAGCACTGGTTAGCAGCAATAAAGTGCACAGAGTCCTAAAACCACAATAACAAGGTCAGAAAATGGAGAAAGGCAGACAAAAAGATGGGAGAAAGGTCACCTTAGGGCTATCAAGTTGAAAGGTCTCTTCCAATATACCTTAGGAGACAAACTAACTTTCATTGAGATGTATGCCACACATATCCAGAACCATATCTGGCTGGAAAATGATTATGGGATTATGGGAGTCAGGCCAACATCCCAGATTGCCTGAATAATGACTATTGTGAGATGTGTGAGGAGTTCCAGCTCATCAGTGGCACCAGAAAAAGGGTGTTTTTTTGATTGGAGCCAAGGATGAAGTATCATCATGTTAATGGCATCCATCCCAAAGAATAACTCTCATGTCAACCCAAACATTTTAAACATCTGGGCAACACTTAAAGAAACAACTAAAATTGCTCTGTAGATTTATTCCACAGCTAAAGACACACAAACATGTTCAATTTATGCTGACTAGACTTTAGCTACTATACACCAGGCTTACTGTAATTTGACCCATAGGAGCCTTTCCTGAAAGATAAATGACAGATTTCAATCATTAACAAGCATTGGCAAAGCCAATAGGTCGCGCCTATACAAGAGCTATTGGCTTTGGCAATGTGTTTTGCCATGTTGTACACCAGTATGACTGCTGTTCAGCATGGCTAAAAGTTAATGATGTGGAGTGTTAGAGTGGAGTGGGGAAGCAGAGTGTCATAGAGTGGATTTGTTGCAAAGTAATAAAGTGGAGTAGGAGTAGTAGTCTCATAGCGTTGAGTAGAGGAGAGTAAAGTTCAGTGGTAGAGAATGTCAAAGAGTGGAGTGGGGTGGAATAGGGTGGAATAGGAATGGGTTGGAATGGATTGAGGTTGTTGGTTGGATTGGATTGGAGTAGAGTGGGGTGGATTGGATTGCAGTTCAGTGGGGTGGATTGCATGGAGTGGGGACTGTTGTGGGGTGGATGGGATTGGAGTGTATGAGATTGAAATGGGATGAAGTTGATGGGATTGGGGTGGACTTGAGTGGGGTGGATTAGATTGGATGGGGTAGGTGGTTTGGATTGGAATGATATGACTGGGTTGGGGTGGATTGTGGTGGGAAGAAAAGGATTGGAGTGGAGTGGGAAGGACTAAGTTGGACAGGAGTTGGTGGATTAGATTGAAGTGGGGTGGATTGGACTGGAGTGGAGTGGATAGGAGTGGATGGATTGGGGTGGATTGCATTGGAGTGGGGTGGGCTGGATTGGACTGGATTGGGATGGATGAATTGGAGTGGGGTGTATAAGACTGGGATAGAGCTGGTGGATTGGAATAGACTGTGATGGATTGGAGTGAGTGGGGTAGATTGGAATGGGGTGGGTGGATTGGAGTGGGGTGGATTGGACTGGACTGGGGTGGATTGAAATGGGGTGGGTAGATTGGACTGGGGTGGGATGTGTGGATTGGATTGGGGAGGATTGGATTGGGGTAGACTGGAGTGGAGTAGAGTGGGGTGGATTCCATTGAGGTGGGGAAGATTGGAGTGCACTGGGGTGGATGGATTTGATTAGGGTGGAGGTGGACGGAGGTGGACTGAGGTGGACTGAACTGAGATGGGGTGGGGTGGATTGAACTGGAGTGGGGTGGATTGGAGTGGGGTAGGCTGATAGGATTGGATTGGGGTGGACTGAACTGGGGTAGGATGGAATGGTGTGAATTAGATTGAAATGGGGTGGGGTGAAAAGGACTGGAGGAAGTGGATTGGATTGGGATAGGGTGGACTGGATTGTGGTGGATCGGATTGTGGTGCATCTGATGGGGGTCAGGTGGAGTGAATTGGAGTGAGGTGGATTGGATTGAGTGGGGTGGAGTAGGGTGGGGTGGATTAGATTGGGGTACAGTGTGTTTAGGGGTGGATTGGAGTGGGGTGGATTGGAGTGGATTGTGGTGGATTGGGCTGGAATGGGGTAGATGGGATTGGGGGTTGGATTGGATTGGGGTGGATTGAATTTGTGTGGGTGGGTTGGATTGGTGTGGGTGGATCGATTGGAGAGGAGTGGACTGAATTAAAGTGGGATAGATTAAGATGGTTTGGAGTGGGGTGGATTGGATTGGAGTAGGGTGGATTGATGTGGATTGGATTGGACTGGGATATACTGGGATGGTGTGGGTGGATTGGAGTAGAGTGAGGAGAGGTGAGGTGAACTGGAGTAGGGTGGGTTTGATTGGAGTGGGGTGGGATGGACTTCAGTTGGGTGGGTTGGATTGGAGTATGGTGGGTTGTATTGGACTTGGGTGGGTTAGTTGGATTGGGGTGGACTGGAATGGGGTGGGTTTGATTGGAGTGGGGTGGTATGGAATGAAGTGGGATGGACCAGACTGGCCTGGGGTGGATTGGACTGGGGTGGGTGGATTGGAATGAAGTGGATTGGGGTGGATTGGACTGGAGTGGAATGGGAGGATGGATTGAACTGTATTGTGGTGGTTTGGATTGGGGTGAGGTGTATTGGATTGGAGTGGAGTAGATTGGACTTGACTGGAGTAGGGTGGACTGGATTGGTGTGGGGTGGACTGGATTAGAGTGGGGTGGATTGGAATGGGGTGAATTGGGATTGAGTGGGGTGGATTGGATTGGGGTGAGGTGGAGTGTGTTGGAGTGGGGCAGATTGTTTTGGATTGGAGTGGGCTGTTTGACATTGCGTGAGACAGGGTGGAGTGGGGCAGATTGGATTGGACAGGAATCGGGCAGACTGTTTTGGATTGGAGTGGGGTAGATAGGAGAGGGGCAGATAATTTTGGAATAGCATGGAGCAGGTTGGAATGGTGTAGATTGTATTGGAACAGAATGTATTAGAGTGGATTGGAGTGGGTAGATTGGGTTGGGGTGGATTAGATGTGAGTGGAATGAACTGAGATAGAATGGAGTGGATTGGATTGGTGTGAGGTGGATTGAATTGGAGTGGAGCATATTGTTGGATTGGAGAGGGGCAGATTGGAGCGGACGGAATGGAGTGGGGCAGATTGTTTTGGATTGGAGTGGGGCAGATTGGAGTGGGGTAGATTTGATAAAAAAAAAACCCTAAGTACACAAACTTTAAATACAAACAAATACACACATCATTACCCTTCAAATATCTCAAAAACAATTTATGATGAACATTTTTCTTTGAACAAAATATGAAACTGCCCCTATCCTATCAAGAAGTAGAAGAGAACCAGTGTAGAAAAAGTGCTGGTGTGAGATAGTAAAGAAAAAGATCCCAGTAATCCATACTACAATTCAAATCCATGTAAAGATGTATTCTTACCACCAGCTTTCAGTGAAATGAAAGGGCCTCACTGCATGTTTTAATGTAGCAACACTGTGTTTAACTAAACTGAAACAATAATGTTAAAAGTAAGGAATTCTCCTTTCAGTATACTGGACATGAGCTTTTGCATGTACAGCAATCTGTTACAGATGGCCAGAGAGAACTACCATCATGTCTTTAACCCAGTTATCTCAATCTCACTAACCATTATCTCTTAGGTCTGACTGGATTTGTGTCCGCAGCGAGAGGTAGATAGTAATGACAGTGTGAGAGGAGCACGTAGAGAGGCTATGAGTGAGAGTGTGTTGGTAAGTGTGTTCAGAGAATGTTATAAAGCTTCTGGGATGTGCCAGTGAATATTATTATTAGTGGGAGAAGGGAACAGATGTGAATCTTACTGTGACTAGCTTTAGATGAGGGGCAGGTCAATTATGACTTAATGGGTTTGCAGGTTTCTGGTGTTACACAAGTGAATGGTGCAGTGAAATATGTGAAAAACATTGTGAATTGTTTTGTTATTGACTTGTAGGAGTAGGGCAAAGAATATGTAATGAAAGTGGGAATTTGAGTGGTTGAAATTATAAGATGTGAATCACTGTTGAGTTGTTAATGGGTGTCTCGGCGGTGGATGTTGGAGACTGGTATGAGTAGGTGTTGGAGACTGGTTAAGAGCATTATTCAGAATAACTGTGCAATGCGAGTGATGATGCATTGTTGAGCATATGAACATTACGCGACTAAGAAAAATGGATCCGTTGCAAGTGGCTGTTTGGTGTGAATGGTGTTGTGTGGTTGTAGTGAATGAACGGTGTGAAAAACTAGAACTAGAGTCTGTGAGCAGAGGATCTGAGTAAGTGGTAAGAGTGAGCTATTAGGTAATGATGTGAGTGCCAATGCATTGGGATGAATGAATGGCAAGTATATGACGCAATTGGCTGTAAGTGAATGGGTATTGTACAAGGGTGAGAGTAAGTATGTTGGTGAAGGGTATGTAGGAAGAGGTCTTTCAAAGTAAATATCAGTGAGTAATGCAGTGAATCTGCATGGCAGCACATAAATCGTGCTATTTGTTGTTTTAATCAGAGTAAACATGGATTATAACTGCAAATTATAGTGTAAAGAGTGGATGGCACCCTAGACAGTGTATATAAGATGAGAGGATATGCTTAGAGATGTTTAGTGAAAGGAGTAGCTATAAATTGTGATCGTGGTGTGTGGAATCAAGACTATAGATATAATGAGTGAAGTGTGGTGTGTTGAGCAGATTTGGAGAGCACATCAAGCAGAAATGCCCAGAAAAATAATGTAGAGTGCTTGTGGAGGCTGGGGTCAGCAGAGATGGGGAGTCAGTGGATGTTCAGCAGATAGGGAGACATGAGAATGTAGTGTGGATGAACAGGTTGGTTTTAGGGGCCAAAGGGTGCATAAGGAGGCAGTGTAGGTGGTGACAAGCAGATGTTCATATTTATAGGGGGATGTTATACGGAGAATATATACAGGGTGGAGACCCAATGAAGAGCCTGCAGAGACAATGAAGAGGGCTAAGTGTGAATGAGAAGGTTAGGGAGCAGATGTTGCTGATAGATACAGAGAGTGGGTTGTGGATGTAATGCACAGACAGCAGAAGTGGAAAGTAAATGTAGAGGGTGGGGAGAGGAAATGGATCTTGGCAAGTTGATTCAAAAGGCTCTGATTAAATGTGCAAGGTGAAGAACACATTTGAAAGGTGGATATAGAGGGAGGACAATGAATCGTACAAATGAAGGGTGGAAAACCCATTTAGGTGACTGTGTTCCCACATGAAGAATGATGAGCAAGTGCAGAGATCTAGAGATGAGATCAACTGTGTAAAGGCAGCAGCTGGAGAGCAGATGGTTGCAGCAGAGTGGGGGAGTGCATATACAATATGGTGTTGAAAATGGGGAAACATGAAAATTAGAACATGGAGAGAGGATGTGGACTGTCGGATGTACATGGTGAAAACAGGATGTATAGCCTCTACAGAAGAACAGATATAGAGGGAAAGTTTGGAAGTTGCACTGTGGATGTACCAAGTGGAGAATGCATGCCCATAGTGGAAAGAACATATGGATGATGATGAGGAAAGTACTCAAATGATATGGAGGCTGGAGAGATCACAAAGTGGGTGAAAAGTGTATCTTTAAGAGTGGAGAGCTTGTCTGGAGGATGAGAGCATATGTACATGGTGGCAAAGACTAGTGAGGTTTGAGAGTGCATATATATAGGTGGATGGTAAATATGTGTGATATGCAGGGCAGTTAGCAGAAGTGTAGTGTGGATATATAGGTTGTGAAGCAGATGTGGAGAACAGATTCACAGAGCGGGAAGTGCAGATTGAGTGTACAGCGCATATGTGCAGGATGCCTTGGGCATGTCAAGGGTAGAGAGCAGATGTTTAGGGTGGAGAGCAGATGTTCAGGATGAATAGTGTGCTTCCAGCACATGTAGCGAGTTTACAGTGGAGTGCAGGGTGGACAAAAAGTGTAGTTAATAGAGAGTGTATATAGAAGGTGGAGAGTATACATTGAGTATAGGGTAGAGAACAGGTGGAATGTGCACTGGCGGGGTTTCAGAGCATGTGTGCCGAGGGAAGGGTGCATCTTAAGGGTGGCGGTCAGCTCGAGAGGGTGGAAAGTGAAGATGGTGAAAGGATGCAAAGGGCAGAAAGCATTTGTGGAGGATGGAGGAAAAGGGTACGTGCTAGAGAGAATGAACAGTTTGAAGAGCACAAAATGGGGATGGAGAGCATGTGGGGAATATAAAATGGATGTCTGTGGTGGAGAATGAAGCTCAGGGCATACAGCAGATGCAGAAAGAGAAAGTGGATTGTGGCAAGTGGATGTGAAGAGTGGAGTTTGAACAATTCCTGTGGAAAGCAGATGTGGAGTATATATAGGACATTTACACAGTGGTTAATGTATTTTCAGAGTGTGGAGAGTACATGGAGAACAGAGGTGGAGGATTGAAAGTGCATATGGTGTGTAGATAGCCTCTGGAGGGTGAAGAAGAGACAGCAGATATACAGTTTGTACAGCATATCCAACAGTAGGGAACTTAATAAAGAGCAGAGGGAGTTAAAAAGGATGTGTACAAAGTGGATAAACCAAGTGGACTGTGCAAGGGAGTTAAAATTACCCCCCCACACTTTGAACCAAAGCTCTTATGGCGCCAAGCTAGCAAGGCAAGTCATCGTGGCCCTCCCCAGAAGAGTTTGCCTGTCTCTTCCATTCAAGCATCTATTCATTCATCTTTTCAACCTTCCATTCACATCCATTCATTATGAAGGTGACATCCACATTTTCATCTTCACATTCTGTCATCCATTCAGTCTCTCATCCAACATTCAGTATGTCACCTTTCTGTTCATCCGTCCATCCCTATCCAAACCTATCTGTTCAATCTTCAAATCTATCCATCCTTTCACTCAGTCATCCATCCTTTCACTTGTCCATCTGCTTTCATCCATCCTCCCTTTCACTTGTGTATTCATCCACCATTTTACTGAACCATCCATCCTTTCACTCATCAATCCATTCTTTGGCCCATTCATTCATCTATCCACCCTTTCACTCAGTCCATCAATTTATTCATCTATACATTTACGCTTTAACTCATCGATCCAGGCTTTAACTCACTCATCCATCCAACCTTCATCATCCATCCTCTTATTCATCCCTCCACCCATGTATACAACCTCTCACTCATTCATCTTTACATCCATCTTTTCATTCATCCAGCCATGCATCTATCCATCCACCTTTTTACTCACCCATCCATCATTTTACTCACATATCCATCCATTTACTCTTTCACTCATCCATCCATCCACCCATTCATCCAACCATCCACCTACCCTCCTTTTCACTCATCCATCCTTGTATCCATCCTTTCTCTCATCCATCCACTCTTTCAACTCTTCATCCATCCAGCCTTTCACTCCATCCACCAACCATTTACCCTTTTACCCTATCCATTCATTCATTGTGAAGGTGACACCCACATTTTCATCTTCACATTGTCATCCATTCAGTCTCTCATCCAAGATTAAGTATCTCATCAATCCTTTCACACATCCCTCTATTTATCCATCCTTCCTTTCACTCAATCAATGCATCTATCTATCCACCGCCTCAATCAACACCCGTCTTCCATTTCACTCACACACTCACCGTCCCACCCCTTCATGTTAACTATGAGCCTTTGTCTGCTGAGCTGCAGACAGAAGAAGCCATAAAAAAAACAACTGGCGTACGGGAAAATGGGGGTTGTGCGTCAAAAAATGGTGCAAGTCAGGTTTGAGGCAAAAATCATGCCTCAAACTGTACTTTGGACCCTTGCCCAATGGCCATGCCCAGGGGACCTCTGTCCCCTGGGCATGGTCATTGGGCACAGTGGCATGTGGGGGGAGGGGGCAAATTAGGCCCCCCTATGCCACTTTAAAAAAAAATACTTACCACAACTTACCTGTACTTACCTGGGATGGGTCCCCCCCACTAATGGTTGTCCTCCAGGAGTGGGGGAGGGTGGCAGGGGGTGTCCCTGGGGGCAGGGAAGGGCACCTCTGGACTCCTTCCATGGTCAGAGACCATGGAAGTGAGCCCACAGGTCCCTTAAAGTCTGCCCTGACCCAGGCGTTGAAAAATGGTGCACATCAGGCTGTGCGCCGTTTTTTAAGGCCCACCCTCTCCTGTGCGTCAAAATGACGCAGGATTATAGATAAGGCGCACAGACCTTAAAGTCATTTTTTGGGTGAGAACTCCTACCTTGCATGTCATTAATGCAAGGCAGTTTCCTGCATCCCAAAAATGACTCACACTGAAGATTTTTAACGTCCGCGGGCGTCAAAGTTTAAATATGGTGCGCGGTTTGCGCCAATTGTGCGTCAAAATATTTGACGCACATTCGGCGCAAGCAGAGTATAAATATGCCCCTTAGTCTGCTGACTTGCAGACAGAAGAGGCCTATCAAAAACCCCACCCAAGCTGCAGCTGCTAAAGAGAGGGAGGATTGACGACGGCCCTGAAGGGTGTTTGTTGAGATCGAAATGTATGGATGGTGAAGGATGCAGAGAGCCATTGTGCGGAGCTGAGAGATGTGTGGATGTAGGGTAGAAATCTGACGCAGCAGAAAGATCAGATGTAGGGTGAATAGTGCACAAGGAGCATGGAACAGAGTGTAAAGTCTAGAAATGGAACGTGAATTAAAAAAATACCTTGCTGGAGCGAGATGTAGAACGAAAAAAGGAAAATGTATTGATAGGAGAGAAATAAAATGTTATAAAAGGCTGAGAGTGAGAGGCATTCCTATACCCCCAATTTAAAATTTATGAAACTAGTGTAGCTCTCACCTAGGGGGTGGGTGAATTCCATGCCTAGCTCACATCGGTCATCTCGCCTCCCTTTGCTATCTTTTCCTATTCCCTTTCCCCTTCTGCCAGATTACTGTACTTCATTCAAGACCCTGCACCTTTCCTCGTTTTTATCTCTAAAGAGACACAGCAAGCAGCTGAGTAATTCCTTCAGTTATAGCTCCATGTACGCTCCTGCTTCAAATTTCCCTCGTTTTCAGGTACACGTACAACAAAGGCCAGCGAATTGTGGTTGAGTAAGGTCGTGCTTATTTGGACACCACAATCTCCTTGACTGATTGGCCGAAACAACCGGGGAGGCGGGGACAGGTGGGCAAGGTTGATTGCAGAACAGCCTCTATCTATTTCATTTCATTTCAACAAACTTTATTGAGCACACAGGGACAACTTTAGCACTGTTGATGCTGTGTGCGACAGTCTTTTTTGGTGCACCCCACCCCCCATGCCACCTCCTCAAATTCACTTACTGCTACCTGGCAAGTGAGCCACTCATCTCTCCATAGCCCCTTTTCACATACATTTTTTTTTTTTCAAGGGATTGTAAAGGCCGGCCTTACTAATCCACTCAGCTATCTTATTAAAATAAATGTCTGCTCTTTAAAACATCTATGCTACTTTATGACCACTTTATGGCAAGTCAAAACTGTGTCAAAACTCCTGTCTCTCTCCCTAACAGGATTATTATTCACAAGAGGTGTCTTGACATTTTAATTGTGCCCTGAAGGCTGGACGCATAAGGAACTTTTCAGGTGGTGCAAGTTTGGTAAGTTATTGCTAAACACGGTGCCCCTTCAGGTCAGCGTCCCCCAAGCCAGGTCAGCACCCAGTGCAGCAGCACACCTCGCCCTCCCCTAAAGAGGCCCTATGAATACATGAGAGTAACAAGAAAACAGGAAAACCGATTTAGTTCCAAATAGAAAAAGAATCTGAACCTATAGTTTAAAAGAATAATAGACTGTAGGCCCGGGATCTGGAAATTAGATTATATGACCCCAGAGGGGTTTATTAAAGTGGGCAATGATGCAGTCTACAGTATGCACCCATAAAGAAATCTGTACTGATATGATTAAAACATCTTTGCCATAACTCACTCCTCAGTGCCACAACTGAATTTTAGAGCCAGTGTGTGATCCCATAGCCACATTAGAGGAAACAAAATATTGGAAAACTAATTTAAGGAAATAAAATTGTAAGTAAACACAACCAAACCAAAAATGAAAGAACACATTAGAAAGGAATGATTATTTATTTAGTCCAATTGATGCAGGAAGGGCGGAAATAGAGGCATCCAGGGCAAATGAAATGCCAATGGGAAAAGGTCCAACACACAAATATCTGATTGGTGCAATGAAGTAGACGTTTGGTTGGTTGGAAGTGCCTTCGACAGACTTCCTTTCCTATCACGAACTGCATTCCAGAACATGTAGTTGTATATTTGGATTCCTTCTCAATACCAAAATCCGTGTAAAAAGGCGCAGAGTAACATAATTGTTTCTTTGCATAATAGTTTTTCAATCTGCATAGCACAGAGGCCTCAGTAGCTTTTTCATCATATGCACTTTTTTAATAGAAATATAATGCCTTCAACAACATTTCCATAGCACTTTGTAAAAATATCTACATAGCTCTACCATAGCTACCAAATTTTCAGAGTGCTTATGTGTGACATTCCCATGATTCATATGAACATAGGAGTGACATTCTACAGCCAAATGTGTGACACTTTTACTGTCTTTAATACAATTAATGACTTGCACAGTCAAAATGCATTTGCAGTTGTAGGATGAGACCTCATAGCACTATAAGTAGACACTATTCCCTACACCGCCAACTAGGATTCTTTGCTCTTTCTCGTTCTTTACACACAGAAAGACATCGGCAGAGGGATTACATTTACCAATTGAGTTTCACAATGCAAAATAGTGCATTTCCCACTGATAACTTGAACTTGCATTGTTCATTTAAAGTGTTTGCTTTATTTTAAACGTAGCTGATTTGAGGTGAAAGACCAACAAAAATACAGACAGAATAATTTTGTCTGTGTTATTCTGTGTTTGCCCACCTCATCCCACGCTCTAACACTGCCTCATTCGAGCTTAGTGCTCTGCTGCCAGACTTATTGGGACCACCAAGACATGACTGCCGGGGCAGGCTAAGACTCAACCAGCAGAAAACATCTTGCATCTGGAACTGTGCTGGGGTGGGGCACTGAATACATACCTGGTGTTGCCATTGACAGCCATACTACTATCAGTGCAGCATGCACTCACAGGGCCTGGTGGAATCATGGTAATAACGCCATCAGCGCTGTTCAGGGGGGAAATCTGTACCAGCTGAGGGCTGGCCAGTACTTCTAGAGTGTGCACTCTGACACACCTGACTACTGAGACCTGACTACTGAGACCCCACACTCAAGACAGGAGAGCAGATGAGGCCTACAACCTGACTCTTAAGTTAGTATGCAGAGGGTCGGGCAGTATGTCTAAAGGCCTGGAGCGGCTGGCTGGAGTCAGGGACGGCCTTAGCGCTGTTGGCGCCCTGTGCGACAATGTTTGTTGGAGCCTTCAATGCCCACCTCCACCACTGATTCCTTCACTGTCACCCTTAACAGTGCCACTCAAGTTTCCATAAGTGCCTCTCAAGTTTCCATAAACACTCTCTCTCAGATGCATTTAATTAGTTTTATAGCGCCACTCATACCAGTATAGGATGTCAGAGCACTTTACATTGCACAAACATTGCACAGAGACAATCAATCATAGGTGTGTAAATCAGTGTATAAGAAATGTTACATAAGACAGAGGACTACAGGGTGTAAGAGTCTCATATCCTCCATACTGGTAGGGTGTATAGTTTGAGTGCTTGGTATGGAGAAGCACAAATTCAGAATTTAAAATGTATCACCATGGTTGGGGGTTCTCTTTAACAATAAGTAAGAACTGATTTCTACCCAAATGAACCCTTTTTGCAATATTAGGATAATGAAAGACTGAGGAAAAAATCATAACTCTCTGCTCTATACCTTGCAGTATGCATGCAGTTCTTTGATAACGGTTAATAGCTTGTTGTTCTATATTAGGATTGTAACTTCTAAACTGCAAGTCATAAAAGGACCTCTCCGATAAAAGTAGTAACCCACTGACCTATTTGCATTATATGCACTTGGGCCCATATTTAATGGAAAATGACTGAGCTGATTGCTGCACCAAAATTGACAGCACCGCGCTCTGTCATTTTCACAATGCAGTGATACACTGTATTTAATTGAAAATGGAGCACCCCTGTGTTGTCCCCTGCGCTAGCGCTAAATTGAGCTGCCTAGCACCAACGCAGGCATCCTTGCACCATTGTGCAAGGATGTCTGCGTTGAGGGGTTTGATTGTTTATGTGCGGGAAGGTGTCCCTTCCCACACATAAACAATCACTAATGCCGATTTGGCAGTCCTGTGTGTGCAGTATGCAGCACACACCGATGTGCCAAAGCGTCATTTTGAAATGATTGTTTATGTGAAGGAAGGGACAACTTCCCGCATGTAAACAATCATGTCTGGCATTTTGCTCTTTCTATGCATGCTGCAGAATGCAGAACACATTGAAAAAGAATAAAATTAGGAGGAATAAAAGTATTCCTCCTTGTTGCACCTTGCTAATGCCACCGCTGGGGTGGCGTTAGATTTTTGCCAGCCTCAGGTTTATGAAAACTCATGAAGCCTAGGCAGCGTCAAAATGCAATGGGTATTGCTGTGGCACGCTCACAGTAACACCCATTGCACACCCCTTCCACCCAAAGGGCTGCGTGTGAAGGAGCGGTATTTGCAAGGTGGCATTAAGCCACAAAAAGTGGCTTAACGCCACCTTGTAAATACGGTGCAGGGCATTGTGCAACCAGAGCATCACGAAAAGTGACGCTCCGTTGGAGCTAGGGGCTCATAAATGTGCCCCTTAATCCGCATGGTACATGTTCTTTGCAGCAGGCATATTCACCCTCTGCGCTACCTTAAAACATCCACTAGAGAATCCGATCCCTCACCACTCAGAACATTAATCACCAGAGTTACCTTGACATATTTATTGTTGCCTGAAAACGTCTGGAGGCAAGGAACGTCACAACAGGTGCTTTTAAAACCATAATATACTTGTAACCACAGCGCCCCAACTGAAGTCAGCACCCGGCTCAGTGGCACGGGTGGCACTGCCCTGGAGCCAGCCCTGGCTGGGGTACAGAAGAGAAACCGTTGTAGTGAACCATAAACCCAGTGGCATAACAAAACTTAAGCTGATGCTTCTTCCCAGCTGCACCAGGGCACATTTTTAGCCACTTGGCCTAAAGTTTGTACATTGGACTTTTTTCCAGCATCAGGATGCCCCAGCCTTTGGCTTTCTAAGGTAAGACAGTTGACAGTGAGAGGAGTGTGGTCTGGGGTGATGCCCAAACTCTGATAACAATATCTATGGGGGAAAAAGACCAAGCAACTTTGCTTGATAGCAGGCGATGGTGCATAATGTTGGACTGATTAGCAAACATGTTTATGGTAGGGTCTCTGATGGAGACCATGGGCAAGAGGCAAAAGTCTCCATTGCAAGAATGGTTTCCATTTTTTTTAACTTTGCAGTACTGCACTTTACACAGTTAAAAAAGCATGCAAAGTTTCAAGTTGTCTGAGTATGCTACCCCTTGTTAAAATATCAAGTGGACAAATTTCACAGAATGTGCAGTATAGTTTGTATTCTTTGATAATTAGTTTTTTCCCAGCTGCATGGTTTAGACAATACTGCTCAATAATTTCTTACTCTATTACTGCCTAATCCCATTGGCCCTACATACATTGATCAATTGGAATCTAAACTAACATGTTTTTAACATTTTATCACAATATGCTTGTTATTACTGATTATTATAAATAAAAGGTTGTAAAAAAAACTCAAAAAATATTTACCTGTGACTGCTCTTAAATATATTATGAAGCACACTGTATGCTAATTTGCATTTAAAAAAAACAACCTCTTTTAATGCCTAAATAGTGTCCACTGAGTAGTAATCAGCAAATAATTCTAAAATCACACCAAAGGGCAGACCTTTCTTACAAACATGAAGCCAAAATAGTGGGTGTATTCTTGGGGTAATCAGCAAATCATTTTCAAAACATGTTAGAAAGAAATGATGATTGTGGAGTTTTATATATATATATATATTCAAATCATCAATAACAGATTGGATCTTATGAATTAATCAGATACTCATTCTTAAATCCTCCTGAAGTCATCAGTAATAGCCACACCTTGTGAAGTCATCAGGTACTCATTCTGAAATCATCTTGAAGTTATCAGAAAAGTAGCACCTTTTAAAGTAATCAGATAGTCATTTTTAAATCCTCCTGAATTCATTAGAAATAGTCATACTTTATGAACTCATCAGATGCTTATTTTTAAATCCTCCTGAAGTCATCTGGAATAGTCACACCTTGTGAAGTCATCAGATACTCATTTTCAAGTCATCTTTGAATAATCAGGCTTAAGTTTCTAAACTTTGCTGATGACTTCAAGAGCTTGATGATGTCTGATGATATGAAAATGACTTCTACAGTAGTTGGATGATCATCCAATGACTCTGGGGTGGCTTCTAAAGTAATCCTGTTTGACCTGGGATTGTATCACTTTTTAACAGCTTTTCGCTGGCTATCTCACACCAACTGCAGTGCCTACATTCGTACCTTCCCGGTTTATCTTTAGTCCTTTCCGTTACCCATCATGTGGGCAACAAATTGTATTCTGAAATATCACTCATTCAAACGAGGTTAATCGGATCATTTCTCCTGTGCATGCTTCTATTTGTGCTGTTTGCTTCGTCGGTCACATATGAAATGTTCATATCTTGGCTGCCATCAATGGACACTATTATCCACCTTCTTACCTGTATAGTCTGTTTGGTCATATCCTTCTGATGTATACTTTCGGCACCTTGGGGTGTGTCTTTGCAAAACAGTCATCGATATCAGAGGGCCCAGGCAAACTATAGAAGCGGGCTTCCAGTATGTTGCAATCAGTAATCTGATCTGCGCATACCGAATAGATTCACCATTAGAGTTTAAAAACATTGTAATGCCTTTGTTACATCTATAACCTCTTCAACACTTCCATGGACATCATTTAGGGGTCGCAGCTGCGACCCCTGGCCTGCCCCTTGCAGCCCCTAACACTGCCTCTGCAACCCCTGTCCTCTGGAATGGCAGTCAGTGCCTGGGACACAGTTGCAGCGCATATTTAAAAGATGCTTCGAAATGTATGTTGTGTTTATGTGAGTGTGTGTATATGTAAGCATGTGTGTGACAATGAAATTTAAGGACAAAGGGGCATATTTAAGAGCCCCTAGCACCTCCTTGTGCCACATCAGTGTAATTCTTTACAATAATGTGGCCCAACAAGGCCAAAATCCCCATGCCATATTTACAAAGTGGCACAATGAATGCATTGTTCCACTTTGTAACCCTATGCGTTACATTATGCCTCTGCAAGGCATAATGTATGCAAAGGAGGTGTTCCCCTGTCGGGGGGGGGGGGGGG
Organism: Pleurodeles waltl; assembly: GCF_031143425.1. NCBI lineage: Eukaryota > Metazoa > Chordata > Amphibia > Caudata > Salamandridae > Pleurodeles > Pleurodeles waltl. The sequence goes on from NC_090448.1 coordinate 596,204,200, forward strand.
AATGGCGAAATCTAACAGATTTCAGCACTTTTAATGCCTTCTCAGAGCAAACGTTAAAAGGAGGCACATCATTGATTACAGTGCACCTCAGTGAGCTTTGCAGGATTACCGTCAACATTTTGACACTAATCCTGCAAAGCTCTTGATTAGCGTAAAAACAATTGACTCTAGTCCCCTAACTATCACCATGGTGTGCAGTATTTTAAATACAACGCACATATGGTGGTGTTAGGGGTACACTAAAGGGACGAAAGAAAAGTGGTGCTGCGCTGTGTGCAGCACCACTTTTCTTAAATATGCCCCAAAGTGCGTGTGATGTTACTTTCGCTAATACTGGCATTTTGGTGAATTGACGTTAATTAACTCTTCACTCCATGCAGGCCTTATAATTTTGTGGTGTTTCACTAGGTGTCACCTATTCTAGCCAAATGAAGAAAAATAGCCCTCCCTTTACAACCAGCCATGCTTTCTTCTCCTACAGCTCAAATTCAATTAGACCCATAAGGAGGAGAACACCCTTCTAAGGGCCCATGTCCTCAAGAAGAACACTTGTGTCATGTCCTGTACTTTTCATGTGCTTCCATAGACATTTCCTGTAGAATATGGCTGAAGCTGTTCTCAATCTAGCCTTTCATTGCGTGCAAGAGTACTGCTCTTAGACCCATATTTAAACTCAGTTTGCACTGAATTAGCATAATTTGTTATACTAATTCAGTGTAAACCTAAGTCCATATTTATACTTTGCCGCTAGACACGCCTAGTGCCAAAGTTATGGAGTTTATGTCATTTTCTGGAGCTGAAAACCTACCTTGCGTCAATGAGATGCAATTTAGGCGTTCCTCTCCAGAAAAGGACGATATGACCTTAGCGCCATATTTGTCCCCCGTGCTAAAATCCAGCATGGGGGAATGGGGGCCTTAAATAATGACGCTAAACTTACTTAGCGCCATTATTTAACGCCTGGGTATGGGCATGTGTAAGGAGACCTGTAAGCATATTTGCACGGTCAGGTACACCCCCACCCACACCAGAGGGACACCACAGGATGGGGGACCCATCCCAGGTAAGTCCCGGTAAGTATTAATTTTTTTTCCCCCGCTCGGGGTCCTGACTTGGGGCCCCCTGCACGGTGCTTCCCCCAATGGCAATTGGGGTGGTGGGCATGGCTCCTGTCTTTACTAAGACAGGAGCCATGTCCATGGGGGTTGTGCACCAGAAAATGTTGCTAAGTGCTTAGGGGCATTTTTCTGCCTCTAAACAGTGTAGCGCCATAATTCAGCACACAAGCCCCAGTTTCCCCTACGCCTCCCCCTGTTAGCGTCATTTCCAAGGACGCTAACAGGGGATTAGCGCAGGCTAGAGCCATACCATAAATATGGCGCATGGCCGGCATCTTGGAATGGCTCTAGCAGGCACTATACTTTTTCACGCAAAACTGGGCTAACGCAGTTTGGTGTGAAAAAGTACAAATTAAAGTCATTCGTTTTATTTCCTATTTTATTTTCATTTTTTCAGATCATATGTAGCGGTGTCTCGGTTACTTGCTGGTGTGAGCATGTTGGTTTATGTTACCCAGGCCCCAGCTAGATATACAGAAAAGTGTGTTTAACATGGTTCAAGGTACATAAATATGACAGCATTTTCTCTCTGGCTAATTATTCCTGCCCCCAGGGCCAGCTTTAAGGCACTGGTGCGGCCGCACTGGGCACTGACCTGGGGAAGGGGGCGCTGACCTCAAGAGGGTGCGTTGTGTTTAGCATGGCTTACGATTTTAAAACACCAGCTGCAGAGTTCCTTGTGCATCCAGCTTTTAGGTAGGAATAAAAATAGGACCATAGCTCTTGCGATTAATGTTCCCGCTAGCGAGATCTGAGATTTGTCTAGTGGCAGATTTGACTCGCCATAAAGTAGCTCAAAGGGTCAATATGCCTGCTGCAAGAACGGGTACCCTGCAGATGTCAGATCTGTATTTTTGTGGATAGCTATTTGGAATACTACTTTTGTAACAGATGTTTTGTTGTTACCAGAGATATTGAGTTACAGCCCTGATATAGAGAAGCGACTTCTATGAACTGTGATTATGATGTATGCAATCTGCATACAATAGCTTAGAACGTTATGTTTTTCCCCCGTTTTTCATTTTATATTCCTAATGTTGCAAAAAAGGTTCCTTTGAGTAGATATAAACTCTTATAGTTGTCGAGCCGGGCGTCACCAGCCCTAAAGCCGGCCCTGCTAGCCACCCTTCTGTCTTCCGCTGTTCAGAAGAAAATAAACAAAGCCCCGTGCAGCTCATGATGTCTGGGTTGTAGACACACATCAACAGTAGGGTTGAGGGTGGTTATTCAGCTCCATGTCTCCTCCACCAACTTCCTGTTTGTGGTGGACAAAGTCTGCGCAGTAAAACCGGAGTTGAATGACAAGCATCTATTACAGAGAGAGAGAGAAAGAAATAAAGGAAGAGTTATTTTTCTGAGAAAGCCAAAATTAGAAGGTAAGAAAGAAATTAAAAAAAATAGTATGTCAGATATTTAATATGGCTACGACATTTGTTAAACATCACCGGTCTGTATTTTTAAAACTGTAAAGATTTATTTTTTGTATTTTAGAATTGAACTTGCTCATATCAGGTCTTCCTACTCTCTGCAGAGCAGAGGGAGGATGAGTTACCTACCTCCTTTTCATACCTTTCCTTTTGGTGCAAGCATGCAGTGAAATTCCATGGTTTTTAACATGGGAAATCTAAGGACTCTTGTGAAACTTGGGGGCAGATTTAATAATATTTGGCACAATTCAACAGAGCAAGACAACTTGCTGTGCTGCGTCACATGGAGAGGGCAAGAATATTCAATATCTGAAAAAAAAGATATGGCTCAAAACTACTCTCTCTTAATGCTGGTGCACCTGTGGCTGCCAAGCACCAACTTAGGCATTCTGATACCATAGCACAAGGGTGTCTGTGTTACAGCCAGGATTGTTTTTGTGCAGTTAAGAACACCTTCCTGCACAAAAATAATCCTCTGATTCTTTTTCCTCTTTCTTGTGCAGCTTTGGAAAAAACAAGTAGAAATACCATATTTCCCTTTGTTACATCTCCCATGGTAAGGTGTACTATTTTGATCTATTTCCAGGTTTACTAGTGTTAATAAACCTGAGAATGTGTCAAAAACCATGGCTGGATGCGTGGGAACACTCACACTGCACCTATGGAATATGGAATGCATTCCTAGGGCACAGTAATGGTAATGTAAGGCAGCAACTTGCGCTGTCTTGCTTTACTCCAGATTTAGTACGCCTTGCAGAGACACAGAGGGTGGCTCTGTGTAGCACGGTAAATCTCACTTAAGGGCCTGTAGTGCCTTTGCATCAACCTAGCTTGACACAAGGGCAATGCAAGCCCATGATAAATCTGGCCCCCATATGCTTATTTGTGGCTTATTGAGGAGAAAAAAGGGGCAACACAAGCACTCAACCAAGTGGCATCATACTTCCTAAGAGGAATAAGATCTAAGATGTAGTAAGTATTGCAGAATGGATTTTGATATTTGTTAAATTTTTGCTGATGAGTTATGGCCTTGACCTTCTTCATTTCTGGTAGCCTTTATAGCGAACCAGAGGTGAGGATGTAGGAACATTCTCTGTCTTCTGTGTTCTTGCTTACTCACTCCATTCTGTTTCTTCTTGTGATATTTACTTTTGCCCTTCATTTTCATCATGGCCATCTCTGGAATACAATAATGAACTACTTATTCCGCACCTTACTCTGAAGGAGACTTTTGTGCAGCATTCTAATTTTCTTCAGTCCTCAATTATTTTGCAGAAAATCTGCATCTTCCAAGAGAAGAAGTGCCCATTATAAGCTCCAGCATGTTTCACAGTAACTTGCCCATGCTTGTCTTTGACTGCCAACTAATAAGGAGTTTTGAGATTTACTATTCAAAGAATAAACAGGGGGCAGTGAATGCAGAGCTTCACAGATTCATAAACAAATTATATCCTTTAGCCAAAGGTGTTATTAATCTTGCTGCTGTAATCACAGTAGGCTCCATGTTTGCCAATCTGTCTGTAAGATCTTTTGTCACAAGTGATGAAGTCGGGGTGACAGATGTAGTCTAATGAAGAGTTGACTCACCTCTTAAGAAAAGCTAAGAAAATCTGAAACTGTTTAAAAATGTTGGCATTTATGAAATTCATTATTACTAGTCTTTTGTTAAACACCTCCGGTCTTTCAGCTTGAGGTTCAACTGGTGAAGACTGCACAGATTTGTTGGCCAGTATAGAACTACAAGCAAAATTCCTGTCAGCTGCAACGTGTGATGTGTATAAGTCTCCACTTTTGTGTCTGCATTTAATAAAACAGCCAGACGTCAGATCTTTTTAACCCCTTGAGTGCTATGGAAATAACCTCAATGTCCATAGTGGTTACAAATGGGCACTATGGACGTGAAGGGTATGTCCAAGCACCTAGCACTGGAGGGGCAGCTGTTGTGAGCTGCTCCAGCGTCTCCCACCAAGTTACACCTGACTGGGTCAGAGTGGGAGAGTCTCCCGCTGAGGTCTAGGGTGTGTGACGGTCCTGCAAATGAGGAAGCTGCATCAGTTCCAAGGAATTCTTTCTAAAGAAAGGTATAGTTGGAAACTCAGCTTTCCAGTGATACTCCTCTTATCCTCTTACACTAAAAAGCACCAGACAATCTCAATGGGATGTGATCCCCTGGCACTTCGACTAGACAAAAGAGATTTTTTTACTTGTAAGGACCTGTGCTCCTAAACCTCCCTGATAGTTTTAGTCTTTCAGTGTTTACCCCAATCCTCCGCAAGCAGGGCAGAAAGCACACTAGAAACCAAAAAAATACTTTAAAAAACAAAGGTGTGGCCCACCAAACATAGGCCCATGCCCCTACCCCAAAAGGGATCATTACAGCCTTTCTGCCCCCCTAGGGTGTATATGTGAGATTTGTCCTAATCTTTAAAAAAACAAATGGGAGTGTGGTTGTCCATGTCTAGGACCAGGCCCCAACTCCAATAAGGGACATTACAGTCTTAAGTATCCCTGGTGGCAGATTGGGGGTTTACCTCAATCTGCATTCGCAGGAGAAGAAAGCCCCCTAGACACCTGGGAAATTCCCAAAAATAGAGCATAGGGCCCTGTCCCCCCACGCAAAAGGGGGCAGGGTCATTAGAGTTTTTCACTTCCCTGAGAGGCAGATTGTGGGTGTTGCCCCACTGTGCTCCCGGTGGGTAGAAAGCCTATTAGATGAATGTGGATTTACTTACCAAAAAAAAAAAAACATGGAATGGAATGGGGGTACATAAGCCCATGCCCCTAACTCAAATCAGGAAAAAATACAGTCTTTCTGCACCACCACCAGAGAGGCAGGATGGAGGTTTCAACTATGGTGTGGGATCCATGCAAGGCACACCACATTTAGCACCCCTGGGTATCTAGTTTTCAAAAATGTCTGGGTTCAGTTGGTTTCCCTAGGCAGTGGCTGAACCCATGCCTAAAATCTACAGCTACTGACTTTGCTAAAAAAAATGGTGAGTTTCAGTGGTAAAATTTTGGCCCTTTTCTGTTGTATTAACCCAGACAAATGGGGAACGTTTTTAGTGGGAATCATGCAGAAACAATGGGTGGTAATCAAACAACAAAAAAGAGAGCCACCCTCTATTTATTCTTACAGTGTATCATTACACATATGTGCATCAACCAAATATATTGAGCCAAAATATACAGTTTAACATACAATACCCATTTATTGGAACACGATTACATTAAATAATATCAACAACTCTCTATATAGAAATATGTAAAACTCAATGCAAAACTGTATTAATGCAACTTCCTTGCCACTACTTACATAAGGTACCCCCCCATACCTACTTGTCCCCATACATCCCATTCACTCACATCCATTTGTCTTGCATACCCATCCTAAACAGAAATTGTTTATTCATATTAACAATGTATTATACATACCAGATTGCAAGATTTTTTGACATTTTTTGACTTGATGAATCCACTTAACAATGGGGCAGAGGAATTTGATTAGGTGTGAGTTGGATGACATGTTGGGATAGCGACTGGATATGAGAGAAATGGATGTAGGAGACTGGGATTATGGGGACACATATATGTATGAAGGGGAGCACTTTATGTAAATTTCTTGTAAGTTTCTGTAAGTATTGGCAAGGAAGTTGTATTAATACAGGCCTGTATTGAAATGTATGTGTATCTATGTGAAGAGAGTTATTGGTATTATTTTATGTAATCTTGTTCCAATAAATGGGTATTGTATAATAAACTGTATATTTTGCCTCAATATATTAAGCTGATCCACATTTGTGTAATGTTACATTGTAACACTGAATAGAGGTTTAGCTCTCTTTTTTGTTGTATGATAGACAATTCCCCTGGTAGGGTGTGTCTCTAATACTTATTGCAGAGGCCCTCTGTTGATTTTCAGTTTTCAACAATGGGTGGTAAGAAATTTGTGGGTCCCACAGATGGCAAAACTTTCCCTCACAAAAATATTTTGAAAATATGTATTTTTAGCTACACTTTGAGTTTTGAAAATTATACTGGGTTAAAAACAAATCACATAAGATCCACACATGTCACACCACTGTAGATTTTCCGGGTGTCTACTTTCCAGAAATGTTTGGATTTGGTAATCTTTCATGGGTGGTGGCTGAGCCAGGGCCCAAAATCCACAGCACATTGCAAAAAATGTACTTGATTTGAGAGGAAAAAATATGTTTTATCTATGTTGCATTTTGGGGCTTTCCTGGTATGGGCATTGGGCCTATCCACACAAGTTGGGTTCCATTTTTATCAGGAGAGGTATGGGACTGCTGGGCCATAAGAAATGTGTTCTCCCAACAGATTCCGGAACTTGCTCCCACAAAAATGTGATGAAAACATGTGTTTTTAGATAATGTTAGAGGCATGCAAGTGTTTTTAGGTAAAAAAAAACCTGATGAGATACAAGCAAGTCACCCTACCCAGGACTCCCCTGAGGGTTAGTTTTCAGATGTTTCTGGGTTTAATAGGTTTCTCTTAGTGGTCTCCAATTCCAGACACAAAAGCCGCAAGTACTCACATTGCATGAAAACATTCCTATGAGGGAGGAAATGTGATTTATCGATGTTGTGCTTTGAGTCCTTTCCTGTCACAGACAATAGCCCTATGCACATAAGTGGGATACTGTTTTTATCAGGAGACAGCTGGGGACACAGAATAGTACAACATTTGGTATTATCAAATGAATTTCTCTGCATTTGTGGCTTCCAATTGTAAGCCAGTGTGCAAGAAGGAAGACATTTTGCACAATTCACTCTCAATCATATGGGTAATAACAAATTGAGAGGTCTACAATAACCACTATTGCTATACTCAATATCTTGTGTAGATTTCAGAAATACATAGCTTTCCTTCATGCCCACTTTTCATTTCTGATATTTTACCCTGAGAATTCCTGTAAAGTCAGTACCCAGTAAAAAAACTCATTGGAAGGAGCAGCTCAGAGATTTTACAAACTCTATAGATCACCTCAACCAGAAGCTTTAAAGACATATATTTTTAATCAGCCATTGTACCATGAAAATGTTGTTCCAAAAGGCTGTATTTTCCTAATTATGTTCATAATATTTTTATTTCAACCATGTATGTATTTATTTATTTATTTATTTAGGATAACTGTTAGAACTGGGGTCTCTAGTTTTCAGTGGTTTGCACCCTGTCCAAAAAGGGAATCTCACTCTAGTCAGGGTAAGGGAGCCACACAGCTAAGATAAACCATGCTCACCCCCTCTGTAGCTTGGCATGAGCAGTAAGGCTTAACTCAGAGGCAATGTATAAAGTATTTGTATACACACATACACACACAGTAACACAGTGAAAACACCACAAATGTACTCCACACCCATTTAGAAAAATAGCCAATAGCTATCTGTATAAAACAGGACCAAAACAACAAATATCCAACATACATAAGTAAAGATACAAGTTTTTAAAGAATAAATCTTAGAAAAGTGATTAGAAACACAGTAGCTCCAACTGGGGCTATCACTGTGTCTTGACAGAATTGTTTCCAACAGTCCGACACCACTCACGAGGAAGTGGGGGCCAGTCATGGAGTAGCACAGTCCCCAGGTACAGTACCTTTGAAAACAATGAGGAAACAAAGACGTTGCATGGATTCGGGGAGGTGAGGCATCACTGGAGCCAGTGCGGCGTCTGTTCCTTACTGCTACCGGAGTGGTGAGACATCAGTTCCTTACTGCTAGGCAGGGGAGGTTTGGTGTTGGTTCCTTATGGTTGCAGAGGAGGTGATGCAGCGTCAGTGGCAAGGCATCAGTTCTTTATGTCCTGGCCTGGTCGGTGAATCCAGCAGGCCAAAATGCATGGAATCAACTTCACGGTGTTACGATCACAGCACCGGACCACAGGTGCTGTGGCGGAGTCAGCTGGCACTGATGTCGCTGGCACAGCACTTGGGTCTCACGCTGTGATAGGACTTTGTAGGTGCTACGGTGGCATTGGGCCTGAGGCATTGATCACAGTCATTGCACTCAGCAGGGACTGTGGCTCCAGTGCAGGCAGTGGCCCAAAGTCAGATAGCGGAGCCAGTTCTAAAGTCACTCTGAAGTCAATGTGCTTGATTTCTTACTGGCTGCACCAGAACTCAGTTCCAAGAGCCCAGGGGCTGGATTTGGCACCACTTGGCAAGTCAGGACTCTCAGCAAGAGAGCCTAGGTGATGGCAGATGAAATCCTTGATGTCCCTGTGACTTCTTAACAGGAGAAAAGCTCAGTCCAAGCCCTTGAAGAACCTTTGGGAGCAGGATGAAGAAAGCAAAGTCCAGTCCTTTCACTCTCAGGACAGAAGCAACAAGCAGCAGGCCAGCACAGCAAAGCAACGGGCAGAGTGTCAGTCCCTCCTACACCATCCAGCTCTTCTTCCTGGCAGAATGTCCTCAATCCAGAAAGATTCTTACTTTGTGGGGTCAGAGGTCCAGTACTTATACCCATGTCTTCCTTTGAAGTAGGCAAACTTCAAAGAAAAAGCTTTGTGGTGCACAAGACCCTGCATTTCCTGTCCTGGCCCCAGACACACTCCAGGGGGTAGAGACTGCTTTGTGTAATGACAGGCACAGCACTATTCAGGTGCAGGTGTCAGCTCCTTCCACCACTCTAGCTCAAGAATACTCACCAGGATATTCAGGGCACACCTCTGCTCCCTTTGTGTGTGACTGTCTAGAGTGAATTAACAAGCAGCCCAACTGTCATTCTGACCCAGACGTATATTCCACAGACAGGCAGAGGCACACAATGGTTAAGCAAAAAAATGCCCACTTTCTAAAAAGTGTTTTTTTCAAACTTACAATTTAATATCCAACTTCAAAATATATGGAGTTTTTAGTTTTGTTAGTTGAGAGACCCCACACTCCATAACCCTATCTGCACCCAATCGGAAAATTAACCTTAAAATATATTTCAAGTCAATCCCAAATTACCCTATGGGAGAGATAGTCCTTGCAATAGTGAACCCCAAATTTAGCAGTATTTCACAATCAGGACATGTAAATACACTGTACCCTGCCCATGGGCTGCCTTGGGCCTACCTTACATGTACTAAAAGAGAAGGTTTGGGCCTGGCAAGTGGGTGCACTTGCCAGGTCCAAATGACAGTTTAAAACTGCACACACAGGGACTGCAATGACAGGCCTGAAACATGTTTGCAGGGCTATTCATGTGGGTGGCATAATCAGTGCTGCAGGCCCACTAGTAGCATTCAATGTACAAGCCCTGGGCACACCTGTTGCACTATACTAGGGGCTTAGTGGTAAATCAAATATGCCAATCATGGATAAACCAATCACCATTACAATTTAGACAGAGAGCACTTGCACTTTCACACTGGTCAGCAGTGGTAAAGTGCACAGAGTACTAACGCCAGCAAAAATGAAATTCAGCTCAGGATCAAAACAGGAGGCCTGAAGGAAGAAAAATGTGAATAAACCTACAAAAATGGATATTTCCAACAATAACCCATAGGGATCCACCACTTGCTGAATTCAGAAATTTGTCTATTTTTCAAAAAATGTATTACTTTCTGGAATCACTGAGTTTCAAACCAGGAAACATTGACCATCTCTGTGGAAAAATAGACATACAAAAAATTGGCTTTGATGCAACTCTGCTGGTCTCTGAAAGATAGGAAGATGGTGATCCTAGCACAGCAAAACTTTTGTTGATGGCATTCTTAGTAGAAACATGTGCTTTCTTTCACATAATTTGTTTCCTAATTTTCTCAAAAGAAAAGTAAACTTAGTTATTTTTTGGTTATTTTCCCAATTCCTTCAAGGAGGATCTACGAGCTCTGGGCTTAGAATCATCATGATGCTGGAAAAAATTGATGCAAATTTGATGTGATTACCATTTGTACAAAAAAGTTATGAAAGTATAAGGGCAAGCACCCAAACATCCAAAAAAGAGCCTAGCTTTAAGGGTAGAGGAGGCAGTTTTAGTAGTCAAAAGGTTAAAAAATTGAAAGGCAGAACGTGCCCAGAAGGCTGATCTAATGCATTTTTTTTATTTGAATGATTTATTAGGCAGTCAACTTGAAGTTTTGCTGAAGAACCCTTTCACAAATCAGCAGGATGCACAGAATTTAGGGCTATAAGTATGAAGCATTTTTGCATTCGCAAATGGCCGAATACTGTGAATCAGGCCATTTGTGACAGCAAAAATGTTTTTTAACAATGCCCATTTTTGATTCAGTAATTTGTTATCGAATCGCAATTTGGATTTTGTGGTTTGGTAGTTTGAAGTATCGCGTTGATGGTGTCTTCTCCTTTTACCAAATAAGAATGGTATGTACACATGTTTTAAGAGCCAAAGGCAGATGCCAAATGTATTCACAATTTACTGCCAAATGAAAGTTGGTGGTAACCCATTCTCAATGAGGATGGTTGAAGAAATATTTTTTAAAGAACAGGCAGTGGTTTAAGGGACCATCGATTACTCTTAAATATACAGCTTCAAAGTTTAATTTTTTTGTAAACACATCCCATTTTCTTTTAAGGAAAACAGGTTGTGAGAAAAATTATAATTGCTTTATTTAAAAGCACTCACAGACATCGTGGTCTGCTGACCTCAGCAGGTCACAATCCCTGTGATGGCAGTGAATAGTAGTGGGTCACAAACTATGACCTATCTCATTGACATCCAAAATGTAGGTGTATTTGTGACCCATTATGAATAGCTAATGAAACTCAAAAGAGTTTCATACATAAAGAATAGTGATTTCCTAATTATGATTCACAAAAAATTGCTATTGGGTAATTGCTATTCCATTTTTTGTGCAACTAGCCCTCAATTCTCAGCTTAAACCTTTTGAGTATATCCATTGCTTCACCTACATATGTTCTCATGTTCCAGCTCATTGAGACTGTTATCAGTCACCTTCCTTTCAATAGCTAGGAAGTCAACACCACTAACCACTTCTTCGAAGAACAATCAGCAACACTGACATTGGGCTAGATGTACAAAAATGAGTAATAGCGATTTCCAAATAGTGAGTTTTTGTGAATTTCTATGTGGCAAACCCAATGACCATTGTACAAAAGTATTAGCCCATTAGCGATTCGTAGTGGGTTGCATTTAGATTTGCTGCTATCACAGGGATTGCAGCCTTTTAGAGTCATACATTTAAAAATACAAAATGAAAAGTTAAATTCTTATTTTTTCATAGTAGGCTGTGGTCTGTGGGACCACTTCTCATTGGTGACTGGGTTACCACCAACTTTGATTTGGTGGTAAAGTACAAAAGGTTTGCGAGCACATTTCGGTCACATAACATTCATACATCCCATTCTGATTCCATATTTAGAAGGGATGCCCTAAAGATGCCACTTTCAAATACCAAATTAGTATAAATTCGTAATTCCAAATTGCGATTTGGTAACATGTTACTGAAAAGCAAATTTGGGATTAATACATACCAAAATGCATTTTTGCAGTTGGAAATTCTGTGACTTCAGGCCATTTGCAACAGCAAAGATGCTTTGTCCATCTAGCTCTATGGCGCTTAATTGCCCTGTGGTAAATTTATAAAAGATGCTTTGGTGTTGGAAGTGATTGCTCATGGTTTCTGGCTGTTCTTATGGAAATTCCTCCACATTCAGGGATTGTTTCCACCATCTGACCCAGAGATTTAGCCAAAAGCAAGACTTATTGTGGACACTGTCGGATCTAGTTTAGAGGTCTTTCATTATCCCTGTTCCTCCAGCAAAGGTTAATCATTGGAATCATTCTAATTTATTTTTAGTTCACAAGACCTGTGGTGATTTCAAACTAATCCTCAGTATCAAAGGACTAAGCTGATTGATAAAGAATGTTAATGTCAAATGGGGACACAATGCAGAAGACCATCACTCTTATTGCACTAGGAGAATAGGCAATAGCCAGACACCTTCAGAATGTTTATTTTTGCATTCCAATTCTACGATATCATCAGAAATTCTCAAGATTCTGGGCCCCATTATGATTTTGGCGGTTCGACCACCAGACCGCCAATATGACAGTGGGGAGGCAGCAGCCAAGCCGGCAGCCTCCCCACCACCATAGTATAGGTTCCTCACCAGGCTTGCCAGCGCAGCCAGTGTGCTGGCATTGGCTTTGGCTCTCCTGGAGATCTGGGTCCCCTGCACTGTCCACAAAATGGACATGGGCAGTTGAAGGGTCCTGCTGTGGCCCTGTTTCTGCCTTACCACCAGCCTTTTCATGGCTGTGACCCCGCCATCTAAAGGGTGTCAGAAAGCCAAGTTGTGATCAGCATGGCGGTGCCGACATCATCACCGCTGTGCTTGACCATGACTTGCACTGCCGCCAACCCATTGGGATCCATGATCCTGGCAGTGGTGTCCTGTTGGTCTGACTACCAGAATCATAATCTGGAGGTCAGAGCATCAAGACTGAAGTGGTCGGACCACCACCATGAGTACGGCAGTCTTGGGACTGCCATAAATGTAAAGCGGCCCTATGTGTTTTGGGAATCAACAGCAGTTCCAGGTACCTCTACTCAGGCTGATCTCAGCACACAGCCTATTCACAAACGTATAACTCCTCTTGTTGCTCTTCAACCTAATACAGGGATCCTCATGCAACTCTGCTTAGATGACTTGCTAGTTCATTAACCTTCACCAGCAGGTAACTTGAGAGAGACTTTAAGGGCTTGTCATCTCCTGCAACAGCATGGGTTCCTGAATGTTTCTGAATGTACGAAAGTGGGGTATTGGTTGAGAGGGGGATGAAGCCCCACTCAAAGGCCCACTCAAATAATAGTCACAATCCTTGTGTTAAATCACAAAAGTGACTAAATGAACCCATCCTTAATGCTCTGGTTGCTTGGCACAAAGCAGTCAGGCTTAACTTAAAGGCAATATGAAAAGTATTTATGCAGCACACAAACAGTAACAAGGTGAAACAAAACACAGGAAAAATCCCAAACCAATTAAAAAAAATAAAGTACATAAAAAAAAGGTACCACAATAACAAAAATGCAATCAATAGAATCAGAGACATTATTTTTTAAAGTGTTAGGTAAAAATAGAGCCAAGAAGCACAAAGCACCCCTCACTGGTATCCGGCCACGCTGGATCATGGGAAAATTGCAAGTTCAGGCCAACGACAATGCAGCAGGGTTGTATTCAATGACCAAAGCCAGCCCTGATGAAGAGTTACCTTTTTAAAGTCCATGCAAAGAGTTCTGTTCACGCAGAAGGGGCTGTGAGGAGGAGGTAGTCAGTACGGAGTAGGTCAAGCACCACAGGTGGTTGTTACTTCAGTGCGAAGAACTGGTCATCGATGGAGGTTTGTGTTAATTGATTGTCACAGATTGTCACTGTGGGTATGAAGCTCTTGCAGTGCTGCCCTGTCGGATTTGAAACGCCGAGACCGCTAGGCTGCAGTGGCGGCGGTTTCACTGTGGCATCTCTGCCAGGGTCATAATATAGTGGTCCGACCACCACTAATGCGGCAGTCAGCCCGCCATCCGTGAGTCTGGCGGTCCATAGTCCAGACTTATAATGAGGGCCTTTATCCTTTTTGGAACACAGTTAATGCATATATTCTGTTACTGATTGATTGTTTGACTATTGATTGTTGTTGGCAATATTTGATGCTGAGCACAATAAAGATTGAGCAATTAAAATAACTGTAAATAAAGCTTTCGAGCTCACATCAACTCTTGTCATTGACAGAAATTGAAATTATGATAACTGTTTGATTGATGTGCAGCTCCTGGTTAATCTCAACTACTTCTAAGCTTTATCACCCTTTGATTGATGAGTTGGAAAGTCTTACTTCGTATATCGATATTTAACTGAGATACCCGCTACACCAGAGGTTACTTTCTGTTGCAAGGAAACCAAAGGACAACATTTTTACCTTGTCTTGAGAAGAAGTACACAGTAAGGCGAACCAAGGGTCCAGAACGTGGGGGGCCTCTTAGGGGTCAGGATGTATTCCAGCAGAGGCCAGCATCAGGACTCATGCAGGTCCAGTTGGTGCTGGGCAGTTGCACGGAATCCTCTGGAGTTTTGTTGTGCTCCTGTATCTCACACAAGAGATTATCCAACTGGCTCTTGGAGTTACTCTGGTTAGCAAGTTCAGTCCTCCTTCTTCATACAGCAATACAGGCTTTACAGCAGCAGGGCAGTCATTCTGGCAACAGGGCAGTCCTGTTTCTGAATCTTCCACAGTTGTAGGAATGTTTTTATGAATACATCTAAAGGTCTAATTTTTATACCTGGTACCAGTCTTTGTGTGGGGGAATTCTCTGACCTACTCTCAACAACACTGGTTCTGGTCATTCTTCTGACTGGGGTGACAAGGGCAAGGGCAAGCCTGGTGTCAGGTTCCTTTGTGCATGCTGCAGGAAAAGCCCTTTGAAGTGTAATCAGGACAAGGTACAGTTTCTTCCCCGACCATCTTGCCAGTAAGGCCCTCTTCCCACACACCTAGGCTTCATTTGTCTCACTGTCTGGAAGCAATAGACAACCCACAATAGTAGAGCCATTCACAGTCATGTGACCCCGGACAACAGCAGGAAAGCATATTTGGTTTAGGCAGAAAAATGACAACTTACTAATGGTTACAAATAAACAGGGTAACCCCATATTCCACACAAAACTGGGTCATCTAAACTGTAAAGCACACAATGTTCATGGAGGAAATATTTCAGCCATATTAAATATTAATGCTGTAATTAACCATAGATTAAATTCCATAAATGAATAATTCTTCAAACAGTGTGTAATTTGTTTCTGGGAAAAAGATGATTTTTTATATTTTCACTTATAACATATACATCAACATAGCAAAGAAACAAAGAGATTTTTTTGTGTTTTTACACAAATGCACTGGTGGCCCCTTTTGTCCACAATCCCTTTACATCCAAGGGACAGAAGAAGAGCACCAACCCTCCTGACTCTCCAACCGAAAAAAAGGTTTAAGTCCAATATGCAGTCTTTCAAACAATTAGAAAATCACTCCTAAGGGACTCCAGCAGCTCATGCGAAGAATTGCATTATAGAGAGTATAACGTTGACGTTTCGGTCTCCCAAGGCTCAAACTGTCCATGAGACCATTCTCAGGACAATGTGTCAAAGTGGATTAAATCACAGTAATTGTTGCTTTCATCAACATCGATGTCAACTTCCTAGACCAAAACTGCTTAATCCTTTTCATCTGGCACATACAACTCTAGTAAATTACCCTAGTATAAAGAAAGGATGATGCAATTTCACCACAGATACATCAACTCCCACCAAGCTCGAATCAATCATAAAGCTTTATGTACTGTTCTAGGAAGTTGATGTTGAAAGCAACAATTATTGTGATTTAATCCACTTTGACACATTGTCCTGAGGATGGTCTCATGGACGGTTTGAGCCTTGGAAGACCAAAACATCAACCTTAGACTCTCCATGATGCAATTCTTCGCATGAGCTGTTGGAGTCCCTTTAGGAGTGATTTTCTGATTGTTTGAAAGACTACATATAGGACTCAAACCTTTTGTGTTTGGAGAGTCAGGAGGGTTGGTGCTCTCCTTCTGTCCCTTGGATGTAAAGGGATTGTGGACAAGAGGGGTCACCAGTGCATTTGTATGAGAACACAAAAATCTCTTTGTTGCTTTGCTATGTTAATGTATATATTATTGGTGATTATCTAAAAATTATTTATTTTGCCAGAAACACATTACACGCTGTTGTAAGATTTATTCCTTTATGGAATTTAATCTATGGTTAATTACAACATTATTAGTATTTAATATCTCTGAAATATTTGCATGTAAATTATTTCTCCATGAACATTGTGTGCTTCACAACTTACCCATGGTGGCACTTTTACAATTGTAAGCATGGAAGAGAATTTTAAATTATAATTCAAGTGTAATCATTTCTTTATCTGATTGCAATCTGAAGTTACCACTTATTGAACATAATAAGGTAGCCCGGTGTTAGTCTATGAAAGAGATAGGCCTTGCAACGGTGAAAAAGAACTTTAGGAGTTTATTTCCTGTCAGTACATGTACATTTTTAGCACACGTTCTACTTTTTAAATATATGCACCCTGCCCCAGGGGTGATTAGGACAAACCTTATGGACGACTTCTAAGTTTTACAAAGGAAGGTTTAGGCCTGGCAAAACATTGGGCCTCATTTACAAGGCCTTTGTGCCACCATTGTATCATTTATTTGATGCAGCGGTGGCGCTTGCAGTACTTTACACTGCTCCAGATTTACAAACTGATTCATTGGGCCCAGTGCGTCGGTTTGTAAACCCTTGTGTCACATCATACCTGCTCTAGCTATAATCTATTTAGGGTAGGTGTTCCCATGACAAAGGTCATGAAAACTGACACAGTGAAATTTACATTTCACTGCGTCATTCTGTGACTTCACTGCATCAGAATTTTACTGCCTTCTCAGAGCAGGCGTAAAATTGATGCAGGGCTTTCCTATATGGGGGCCTCCTCGCATTGGTGGAATAGCATCATTTTTTCTAATCTAGTCCAGCAATTCATCACTTTAGCACCAACAGATGTGGCAGAATTTCTGACACATCAGTGAAAATGTGCACCATTGAACACTGTATTGTAAATACAAAACATGCATGGCATTGTTAGGGGATCATAGGGCAGCGCAAGAAATCTGACGCAGCAGGTCAATGTGTCAGATTCTTGTAAATGAGGCCCATTATTTTGCTAGGTCAAAATGACTGTTGAAAACTGCCCTGAAACATGTTTTGCGATGCTACTTTAGTGGAAGCCACAATGCGTGCTGCTGCCCACTAGTAAGACTTAATTTCCAGGCCATAGGTACATGAGTACCATTTACTAGGGACTTCTAAATACATTATATTTGCCAATTACATGTAGTCCATTTTTACCATGTTTTATAGAGATAGCACATGCACTTTAAAACTGATTATGAGTGATAAAGTGCACAGAGTCCCAATGCCAATAAACACAAGTTCAGACAAAATCAGGGGATGAAGAGTAAACATTTAGGGGACTACTATGCCAACAATGTCAGGACCAACACTGACAAATCTTAAAAAATCCTGATTGACTCTGACACAGGATTTCAAACTTAAAACACAAAGGGGCAGATTTAAGAGCCCCTAGTGCCTCCTTGCGACACATGAATGTTATTTTTTTACCCTAATGTGGCCCAACAAGGCCTAAATCACTGTGCCAAATATGGAAAGTGGTGCAAACCATTCATTGTGCAACTTTGTAACCCTTTGCACTACATTATGCTTGCGCCAGGCATAATGTATGCAAAAAGGGAGTTCGCCTGTAAGGGGGGGGGGCATAAAATGTAATGAAGAAATCTAAGAGATTTCTCTGCTGCATTTTTTTCAGCACTTTTAACACCTGCTCAAGGCAAGCATCAAAAGGAGGCTTCCATTCAATAGGCCTCTGTGCTTTGCAGGATTAGCATCAGAACTTTTTTACGCTAATCCTGCAAAGTGTCGAACTAGCATAGGAAATTCTGATGCTAGTTCCCTAACTACTGCCATGGTGCGGCGTATATTAAATATGGCATATACATGGTGGCATTAGGGGGGCACTAAGGGGCGCTAGAAAAGTGGAGCAGCACTAGGTGCAGAATCACTTTTCATAAATCTGTCCCCAAGATTCCAGAACAGGATCAAAACTGTGTTCAGTGTTGTTCTGTGAGCAGCCTGTTTAACTCTGACACATGATCTCAAATTTAAAGCAAAAGGATTTTGGATGATTATAAAATCTGTGTTCATTACTGTTATGAGAACAAATTAGGCATGCAGAGCTCATTAGAGAAAAATAAATATTTCAGAATATGTACTGCCATGCACCAAATATCAATTTTAAAAAAGCTAATAATTCCACCTAAGTAAGGACCAACTACAATAACTGATTTAAATCATATGCAGGCTCTGTATCTCTTGTAATATGTTCTGCCAAAATCAGGGAGTGGGGACAATAAGTTTGGGGGAGTAGCACACCAAGGATGTCAGGTCTACACAACAAGTCTTAAAATATCCTGTTTGATTCTGTCACAGGATTTTGAATTTAAAACACCAAGGGGCATATTTAACCCCTTCGCTGCCAGGCCTTTTCCCCCTCAGGTGCCAAGCCTTTATTTGGGCTATTTGGGGAAGTTTGGGCATAGGCCCTCATAACTTTTTGTCCACATAAGCTACCCACGCTAAATTTGTGTCATTTTTCCCAACATCCTAGGGATTCTAGAGGTACCCAGAGTTTGTGGGTTCCCCTGCAGGAGACCAAGAAATTAGCCAAAATCCAGCAAAAATGTTGTCTTTTATTTTTTTTACAAATGGGAAAAAAGGGCTGCAGAAGAAGGCTTCTGTTTTTTTCCCTGAAAATGGTATGGACAAATGGTGTGTGGTGCTAAAATCACCGTCTTCCCAGCCTTCAGGAACAGGCAGACTTGAATCAGAAAACCAAATTTTTCAACACAATTTTCGAATTTTACTGGGACATACCCCATTTTTACTATTTTTTGTGCTTTTAGCCTCCTTCCAGTTAGTGACAGAAATGGGTGTCAAACCAATGCTGGATCCCGGAAAGCTAAACATTTCTGAAACTTAGACAAAATTCTGAATTCACCAAGAGGTCATTTGTCTAGATCCTACAAGGTTTCCCTACAAAAAATAACAGCTGAAATAAAACAAATATTGAAATTGAGGTAAAAAACAGCCATTTTTATCCACGTTTTACTCTGTAACTTTATTCTGCGATGTCGGATTTTTTAAAGCAATAGAACGTTACATTTGCTGGACTCTTCTGGTTGTGGGGAAAAATAGGGCTTGTAGGTTCATCAAAAACCCTACGTACCCAGAGCCAATAAATGAGTTCCACCTTGCAATAGGTTTTCATTGTATACCGGCTATACAGCATTTTATTTGGTGAAATATAAAGAGTGAAAATTAGGTATCAAGAAAACCTTTGTATTTCCAAAATGGGCACAAGATAAGGTGTTGAGAAGCAGTGGTTATTTGCACATCTCTGAATTCTGGGGTCCCCATACTAGCATGTGAATTACAGAGCATTTCCCACATAGACATATTTTTTACACACTATCTTGCATTTAGAAGGAATAAATGTAGATGAAGACAAGGGGCTGTAACATTTGTTCTGCTATCCTGTGTTCCCCCAAGTCTCCCGATAAAAATGGTACCTCACCTGCGTGGGTAGGCCTAATTCCCGCGACAGGAAACGCAACATGGACACATCACATTTTTACATTGAAAACTGACGTGTTTTTTGGAAAGTACCTAGCTGTGGATTTTGATTTCTAGCTCAGCCGGCATCTAGGAAAACCTACCAAACTTGTGAATTTTTTTAAACTAGACATCTAGAGGAATCCAGGATGGGGTGACTTGTGGGGCTATCACTAGGTTCTATTACCCAGAACCGTTTGCAAACCTCAAAATTTGGCCAAAAAAACACTTTTTCTCACAATTCGGTGACAGACAGTTCTGGAATCTGAGAGGAGCCACAAATGTCCTTCCGCCCTGCATTCCCACAAGTCTCCTCATAAAAATGGTACCTCACTTGTGTGGGTAGGCCTAGTGCCCACCACAGGAAATGCCCCAAAACACAGTGTGGACACATCACATTTTCCCAAAGAATATGGAGCTGTTTTTTGCAAATTGCCTAGCTGTGGATTTTGGCCTCAAGCTCAGCCGGCACCTAAGGAAACCTACCAAACCAGTGCATTTTTTAAAACTAGACACATAGGGGAATCCAAGAAGGGGTGTCTTGTGGGGCCCTCACCAGGTTCTGTTACCTGAATCCTTTGCAAACCTCAAAATGTGGCCAAAAAACACTTTTTTCCTCACATTTCAGTGACAGAAAGTTCTGGAATATGAGAAGAGCCACAAATTTTATCCCACCCAACGTTCCCCCAAGTCTTCTAATAAAAATGGTACCTCACTTGTGTGGGTAGGCCTAGTGCCCATAACAAGAAATGCCCCAAAACACAATGTGGACATGTCACATTTTTCCAAAGAAAACAGAGCTGTTTTTTGCAAAGTGCCTAGCTGTGGATTTTGGCCTCTAGCTCAGCCGGCACCTAGGGAAACCTACCAAACCGGTGCATTTTTAAAAACTAGACAACTAGGGGAATCCAAGAAGGGGTGACTTTTGGGGCTCTCACCAGGTTCTGATCCCCAGAATCCTTTGCAAACCTCAAGATTTGGCCAGAAAATGCATTTCCCTCACATTTCAGTGATAGACAGTTCTGGAATCTGAGAAAAGCCACAAATTTCCACCCAGCATTGCTCCAAGTCTCCCAATCTAAATGGTACCTCACTTGTGTCGGTAGGCCTATTGCCCACGACAGAAAATGCCCCAAAACAAAACTTAGTCACATCACATTTTCCCAAGGAAAACTGAGCTGTTTTTGCCAAAGTGCCTAGCTGTGGACTTTAGCCTCTAGCTCAGCTGGCACTTTGGGAAACCTAACAAACCAATACATTTTTGAAAACTAGACACCCAGGGGAATTCAGAATGGGTGACTTGTAGGGGTCCCGCCAGGTTCTGTAACCCCAAATCCTTTGCAAACATTAAAATTTGGCCAAAACAACCACTTTTTCTACAAATTTTGGTGCTAGAAAGCTCTGGAATCTGTGAGGAGCCACAAATTTCCTTCCATCCATCATCTCCCCAAGTCTTCTGATAAAAATGCTTCCTCACTTGTGTGGGTAGCCCTAGTGCCCGTGACAGGAAATGGCCCAAAACAATACATGGTCACATCACATTTTCCCAAAGAAAACTGAGCTGTTTTTTGCAAAGTGCCTAGGTGTGGATGTTGGCCTCTAGCTCAGTCGGCACCTAGGAAAACCTACTAAACCTGTGCATTTTCGAAAACTAGAAACCTAGGGGAATTCAGAATGGGGTGACTTGCAGGGCTCCCGCCAGGTTTTGTTACCCAGAATCCTTTGCAAACCTAAACATTTGCAGAAAAAACACTTTTTCCTCACATTTCGGTGATGGAAAGGTCTGGAATCTGAGGGGAACCACAAACTTCCCTCCACGCAGTGTTCCTCCAGGTCTCCTGATAAACATTATACCTCACTTGTGTGGGTGGTACAGGTGCCTGCAACAGGAAAAGGCCAAAAACGTGTAGAGATTGAGGGAATAGCACAGCGAGTTGATAAGCACAATTTTTCTTTTATACATTTTTAGATTGACTTTGCTTTTGGGCCCCACACAAGTGAGGTATCATTTTACTTGGGAGACTGAGGACAATGCTGGGTGGTAGGAAATGTGTGCCGGCGTGGTGATCCTACAAAGAAAAGTGAGGAAAATATGCTTTTTTAATCAAATTTTGAGGTTTGCAGGGAAGTCTGGTAAGAAACTGTTGGGGGATCCATGCAAGCCACACCTCCCTGGACTCCTCTGGGTGTCTAGTGTTAAAAAATGTCTGGGTTTGGTAGGGACACAAAACACAGGTGACGCCCTCTCTGAAAAACAGGTAGTGTTGCAATAGATCATTTATATGTGTCCACTGTGATGTTCCAAACACTAAACATGTGAAAAGAAACACACTTAAGTCACATTAAAAAGACCCCTCAACCACCAACACAGTTGATGGGTGACTTCATCATCGGGGTCCCACCGAGACACCTAGCATGTCATGGGTGTGGTCTGATTCCTGATTACAGCAGAGCAGGTTTTTTACATTTTTACCACACAGTCATTTTTACCATACATACTGGTTGGATTTGGCACAAGAATGAGTGATGGTTCAGCAGATCAAATTTTACTAACAAGAGATTTCACAAAAATGAAATTCACTGTTGATAACTGAAAGGCCAAAAAACTGACTCCCATCTTGTGAGCTGTAAAGCCCGTCAAGGCACCAACCGCTTTACAGTTCATTCACACACCTTTCATACATGACATGCACAAGACCATTCAGGGCCACCAGCCACAGGCCCAGCACATTACAACACTTGCATCAGCAGACAGCGCCATTCAAGGGCCCATCACTTTTATACGCCCACATTACCGATACAGCAATCACACCAGCTGATTGGAGAGTGTGTATTGACGTTTGGCTGGCAGTGTGTTGCAATGGTCAACAGCAAGTCACTATTTACACTGCTAGCCAAGTCCCGCTCTACGCACACCGCCATCACTTTTTGTTTAATAAACAAAAAAGAGACCAGTAACTCATTACAAATAAGTACAAAACTACAAACTCAAAAGCTCTAGCTAAATGCATGACAATAATGCCAACCGTGAAACTGAACAAAAAAATCTAAAACATATAATAGAGAACAGGCAGTTTTCACTCACAATGGTTCCCAATAATTCTTTGGGTGTGGTAACTTCTGAAACAGCCGGCCACAGACAGCCTAGGCTTAGAAGGACAATCAGGGCAGTAGTTCTGAGTCGCCCTCCGGATACC
The DNA here is from genome assembly GCF_031143425.1 of Pleurodeles waltl. Classification (NCBI taxonomy): domain Eukaryota; kingdom Metazoa; phylum Chordata; class Amphibia; order Caudata; family Salamandridae; genus Pleurodeles; species Pleurodeles waltl. The sequence continues at coordinate 596,227,196 of NC_090448.1, forward strand.
TATTCGGGCACAGACTCTACATTTCTTACTGGGAAAGTCTTTTTTGGGAGTGGGAGGAATGTGATCAGGAAAGTGGGGATCTTTTAATCCGGCCACATCCTCCACAACTGCTACTCTAGGAACTCTTGCCTGTTCCACCACAATAAAGCTCTCTATCACCGACTCCTGAAATTTAACAAATTTCATCCTTGACTCAGGGAAACAATCCTTGAACACAATAAAAGAATTAAAAGTTTCTAAATGAAACAATTGGATGGCCAACTTTTTATACCAAACGTAAGACTTACGAATAGCAGTGTAAGGTTCCAACCTCTGGTCTATTCTATCAACACCACCCATGTGCTTATTGTAGTCTAAAATGAACACAGGTTTGCACACTTCAGTAACTTGACCCCAAACAGCCACAGGTGAAGTACTCTCATCATGTATGGTAGTTAACATGTAGACATCCCTTCTGTCTGCAAATTTCAGAGCTAGCAGCTCATCATTCCACAAGGCACTGCACTGTCCCATCTCAAGTGTTTTACAGACAAGCTCCCTTGGATAGCCTTCCCTGTTAGAGCGGATTGTGTCACAATCAACAGTGTCCACTCTGAGCAATTCCTTGAACAACTGCACTCCAGTGTAGAAGTTATCTGCATACAAATGGAGACCTTTGTTAAACAGTCGTCTACCAAGTTCCCATAAATTTTTCTCACTAACTCCAAAAGTGGGCGGACAACCTGGGGTCTCAATACTGAAATCCCTACCAGTGTAGACCCAGAAATTATACACATATCCTGTACTACTTTCTGACAGCATATAATATTTAATTCCATACCGTGCCCTCTTGCTAGGAATGTACTGCTTAAAAACCAAACGCCCCTTGAACAGGACCAAAGACTCACCTACAGATATTTCTTTCCCTGGAACATAAATCTCTTAAAACCAATCTGCAAAATGATCAAGGACAGGCCTAATCTTAAAAAGATGGTCACAGTCAGGGTGATCTTGTGGCAAGGCTAAAGCATTGTCAACAAAATGCAGCATCCGAAGAAGAAGCAAATACCGATTACGAGTCATGGTTTCAGGAAATGTAGCCGCTGCCATCAAGGGACTAGTAGACCAAAAAGAATCTAGAGAGGGCTTCCTTATCAACCCCTTCAAAAAAGTCAAACCCAGGAACGTTTTCAACTTTTCCACATTTGTGAAATCCACTGGGTAACTCTAGACTGACGTCTAAGTCTGGCAGTGTTGTCCCTCAAATACTGCTCTGCATACAAATTAGGCTGCTCCACAATCTTTTCCAAAAATACATTGTCCATAAACAACTCAAAGAAATTGAAAGGCAAAAAGTTTTCTGTATTGACTTTACACCCTGGTAGACCGGTAAATGCAGTCAACTGTGGCTGCTCCCTGTTTGGGGCAATCCAGGTGTCAGGTCTTCCAATGGGAAACCCTTTAGCCCCATACTGCTGAACTCTTGGCACATCAATGTCCTCCTCTAAAACAGGCCCTTCATCTGCACTGAGAGTAGCTTCCTCATCAGAAGGTTCCTCTTGGACAGAAAACTCACTGGCAGACTCTCTCACTTCCTCCTCTGCCTCAGATGCAGAGTCAGTCTCATAATCATGGTCAGAAGAAGACTGAAAAAGCTTGCAAACAACTTGCTGATCGGTCACTCTGCAGCTAGCCATGATCCTTTCTAAAAAGTGTAACTTGACAAAAGCGCCAACAACAACCAGCACCGTCTAAAATAAGTAATAAACAGAGGGGGAATATTTATACTTGTTTTGCACCGAATTTGCATCATTTGTTTTGACGCAAATTCAGTGCAAAACTAACTCCATATGGAAACCAACTTTGCGTCAATGAGATGCAAAGTAGGTGTTCCCGTGAAAAAATGACTCTATGGCCTCAGAGCCATATTTATCCCCCATGCTAAAACTACACACAGGAGGGAGGAGGGGTAAAATGGTGCAAAGTATGCTTTGCACCATTTTTTAATGCCTGGGTCAAGGGGACCTGTGGGCCTATTTCCATGGTGGAACACCACGGAATAAACCCACAGGTGCCCTCCACAGGCCCCAGGGACACCCCCACCCACACCAAAGGGACAGCTGAGAATGCGGGACCCCATCCCAGGTAAGTATAGGTAAGTACAGGTAAGTATTTTTTCTTTTTTTAAAGTGCCATTGGGGGTCTTGAAATGTCCCCCCTATATGGCACTGGGTGCAATGGCCATGCCCAGGGGACCCTGGTCCCCTGTGCTGGCCATTGGGGTGGTGGGCATGATACCTATCTTTTCTAAGTCAAGAGTCATGTGGTATGGATGGTTTTGCGTCAGAAAATGACTCTAGGCAGGTTAGAGTAATTTTTTTTACTCTAACCTCCCTAACGTCATTTTTTGGTCAAGGGGCAGAAATGGCCAACACTAATGTACCCCCTTTGGGGGGGTCGACCTTTGCCCAAGGGGTGCCCCTAAGACACAAAAAACACACACAAACAGGACACTCACACAACACAATCCCTGTGGCCTAGTGGGTTTTGACCCCCCCGGGGTTGAGATCGGCCAAAAACAGGGCCGATCTCGCCTCAGGGGAGGCCGAAACGTATAAAAAAGGCCTAAAGGGTCGCTGCCATTAAACATAAGGTAAAAAAGGTCCCTGGTGTCTAGTGGGTTTCGACCCCCACTGGGGCTAGATGAGCCCTAAAAACAGCCTATCCACCCCCAGGGGGCTGAAATACAGATATATTTATGACCCCAGGGGAGCGACCCTTGCCCAAGGGGTCGCTCCTCAAAATAAACAAAGAAAACATCCCTGGTGTCTAGTGGGTGGATTCCTGCTCCACGATTGCGGGTCTTGCCCGAGATCGTAGAGCAAGAATCTACTCAAAACAGGCGCAGGGAGAAAGGAAAAACTCTTTCCTTTCTCCTTGTGTCTGTTTTCCATCCCCAACCACCCCCCAGGAGAAGAGCTCACCTGAAAGGCATCCTGTCTCCAAACATGCTTGAAGCAAATGGCTTCCAGCGCATCCCCGGCAGCATTTGATGACGTTGGCGCACCGTGAGCGATCTGATGTCATCAGATTACGGAGAGGTTTGGGGGTGGAAGGGGAAGCGATTCCCCTTCCATCCTCGATGGAGGGGTGTGGGTGGGAGGTCCCCAAGAGACCTGTGGGACGGGTGCAGGACGAGCTGGGCTTGTCTACTGAACACAGCAACGGTGGCTGAGGATGAGCCCAGCTCGTCCAAGGCACCCGAGGGGTTAAGAGCCCCTAGCACCATTCCAATGCCACAGTAGCTTCATTTTGTTTCACACTAATGTGGTGTTAGAAGTCCAAAAACGCTGTGCCATATTTATAAAGTGGTGCAATGCATGTATTGCGCCACTTTGTAAAACTTTGTGCTACATTATGCCTGTGCAAGGCACAACGTATGCAAAGGGGGCATCCCCCATTAATGGGGCCAAAAAAAATGCAGCATTTTTTCGGCACCTTTAACGGCTGTCTGAATAGTTTGGCTCTTGTAGCATACTTCAGTAACCTGATGTTATCAACTAGCATGGCAATGCCAAAGTCATTCCTACAGATTCCACACAAGGCCCTGAAATCAGCAAATGTTCATATACCTAATACAACATAATGATCAAATAATGATCAACTAAGATAGCTATGCTGTAGCAATATGTACAGTAGCAGGAATATGGTGACATGGAAAACCCCATATCACACTGTTGAAACGTCCCAATGGTAATGTCCTGATATGCCCATTGTCAGAATAGTCTCATGACAGTTGTACTTATGTAGCTTTGCTATGTATCACATGTCACACAGAAATGTGTGACTGGAGGCAATCTGGGCAAAATGTCTGGGAGATTTCCCTACAAATACCAAAAGCACAATTAATCAGGTAAGCCTGCGGAAATCCCTAGCCCTGATTGGTACTGGTGAGGGCACCATTGTAACATTGCATAACTAAAACCCATTAGTCCATTTAATGTTGTTGGGGCTCAGGGAATCTCACTTGAAGAGGTGGCTTAATCTGTTTCCTAATGAGAAGGCACATCAATGTATATCTTTTTTTCATGCTAACACAAATTCCATTATATTACTGAATGTACAAACTCACATATGATTACCACATTTTTGCATGTCACTCCCTGATGCTTGTCAACAGTCAGTTAATGAACCTTCACTAATAAACATGTGCAAATCACTTAACTGAATAATTCCAATTGCACAGAAATGTTTTTTTGATAAATTACTATAGGTCTACCTGTCATGTCCTTCATTGCTTCAGCAATTGGACATGACTAATGACATTGTGTAATGGCTTAGGGGATGTGTGATCCACCAACCAATGTTTACACACTCCTGTCTGTGGTAACACATTAACTGTATACTTGTCACATATGACTATTTTCCAATTCAGTTTGGCCTACACACATATTTGATGGAATCAGACATCGTCCTACAAATACATGTTGATCATGTGTGAAACAGTTTTGTAAATTATACTACAAAGTGAAAGGTACATATGCCAACATGTAGGCACAAATACTGATGGCACCAGTCAAGTTCGCTATCTCATGTAACTGTTCATTCCCCGCTTACCAAGGGTAAGTATTGCTCAGTGACTGCATCCAAAATGCAATGCATGCAATATCACATGTAAGAGGGTCACCATCACAATGAGACACAGTAGTGAGGTAGCATCACTCTTGACAGACTGAAGACAAGTGATCTGTTGGGAACAAATGTTACCCACAACATCAAACACCATGAGCTGATTAATCTCTGATTAATCACTGTAATCATGTGTCTGCTTAGGATAGTAAATCGGTGTCTGCTGTGTTCAGACAACAGACAAAGCACATTACTACCAGACCTACACAAGCAATTACTCTTCTTGTGCATTGCACATGGGCGACCCCCAATATTGATGGGGAGATTTCTGCCTGTGACACACAAAGTTGGCAATGTAACGTGTGATTTTGGCCCGGACTCACCCCCTTGTAGCTACTGTGAGTCCCTCAACTGCCCATCAGGCTCCCGGTAGGACACTGCCAGTATGCCGGCCATCAGGGGGATCAGGCTCCTACCATAGTATAGACTACATCCTAAGACTTAGGTGATAATGAGAGGGTTGACATGTGTGTCACTGAGAGATTTCTCTCTGGGGTTGTGTGGACATCTGAACTACTTAATGGAATATCATACTATGTCTGATTGAGTTGTTGTGGTAAGTACTGGCAATACAGGCCACACCTTTTACCATATGTGGCACTGTTACAGAGATGACATTCAACATAGCATGGTGTGTTTAATTTGATTGGTTGAATGTAACAACGCTAGTGATTCACAAATAATGATCTCTTCAGAATTAATCAATAATCAGCATTATATGTTTGTCATTTGTGCAATAGGCCTGTACAGTGCAAACATGACTTATGGAAAAGTGACAGCAGACCTGTGGAGGTAAGGGGTCTGTCATTAGTAAATGTTGCATATTGACAATGTGGGTCAGTAGAAAGATATACCAGGTCAGGGGGTTACCTCAGTCACCATTCCAAATGTAGTTCATGTAAAGGTTTCAGGGCTACTAGATGTTCAGAAGACTCATTTTTGGAATATCTAAGTATCTTCAGATCGACATGGAGATTAACCTGTGCATCAGTTGTATTGACACAGTAACTCTGCCCCAGCCTGGGCGATGTCCCATTATGGGCAAAACTCTTTGTCAGGCTTTTCTATCTGCAGGCTGAACATACTGAACCCACATAAACATCACATTTCTATCACTTCAATACATAGTACATCTTGTGGCCATCCAATGTGCGAGCTTGTGTTGCACTCTGAAGGGGGCAGTGAGGATTAGATAGCTCTCAGATAACAGTTTGCAAAGGCCTGATTTGGGCTGAGTGATATGTGGGACTGTAGACATAGCTAACATCCCCCTTAACAGCTTCTAACAGCATACATACACAGCTCATGCTGTAATGCAAATTCATTTATTTTCTCATTTACCCTTATCTGATCATCAAATGTATCATAGGTACCCTGAAATGTGTACTTGCATGGAGATCTGAATGCAACAGAAGGAGGATCTAGGGCTTATCACACAACACACGTGTGATTTGAGTTACACAAAGTGCAGGGCTCCACAATCCATTACATTTTCATTGCATAAATGGACCACAAAATGTAACTACAGTCATCAAAAAAACTCACTGGAACTCAGAGCAGCTAAAGTGGAGGAGGTGCTGATAGCTGCAGTGTCAGGAGACAAGTGTGTTATATTTAAACCACGGCATATAAGTACACCACATATGCAGTCATAAGCATAAGCGTCACAATCAACAGCATTAGCCTATGACTGTGTCCGCTGTGGATGAGCCCGCCCTCCACATGGCAGACTTGAGCCAGCAGCGGCAGCTTTCAAAAGTCCATTATTCGAAGGCAGGCAGCTGCCCTTTTATGTTCAGCGGTGTGTAAAAAACGTGCTTTCAGCAAAGATGAAACACATTGACAACTATGTCAGGTTCCCCAGGTGTGAGGATTTAGCCAATGTGGAGGTTAATATCTATGGATTTGTTTCCTCCCACATGGGGTTGGAGCCATTGATGGCACCCATTTGCATTAGTACCACTGCAAGCCAGTTAACAAATCTATCAAAACAGAAAGCACTGCCATTCTATCAATGTACAAGTTGTCTGCTTGCAGATTTGTATATTTCAAACATCTGTGCCCAGTTGTGAGGTTCAGCACATGATTCCTTTGTAATGTGGAACAGCACCATACTCCAGCTAATGTCATAACTACAACCGGAGAAGGCCTAGCTTTTTGGTAAGTAAAATCTGTCCTACCTTTGTATGTGCAGTGTCGGGTGTTATAATCAGAAAGCATGTGACTCATTGTAGCACTTATGTCTTATTACAAAACAGGAGATTGCATATCCCAACCGTCCTTGGTTGTTAACACTGCTGCGGAATCCAACTACATCAGGGGATGTATGCTTCAATGAGGCCCACGGAAGAACATGTTGACCAGTGAAGTGGGATTTTGGGATCCTGAAGGCCAGATTTTGCTGTCTAGAAAAGACTGGAGGAGGCCCCCTCTACTCACCCAGGATGGTCTGCTGTGACCTGCTACATGCTCCATAACATTGCTCTATGACACAACATCCCCTGCATCGGAGGGAGCTTGAAGCGACACTTAGTGAGAATCCTGAAATGCCGAATGAAGATGGTAGTGATGAAGAAAAAGTAGCTGACCTGCGACAAAACCTCATCGACAGCTTCTTTTCATAAGTGCAAGTATGTTGTGAGATGTCATGACTTTCACTATTCAATCAACTCTTGTTGTAATGATGTGAAGTGTATGTTTATTGAAAATGTTAAAAAGCCGAAGCTCTGTCAAAATCAAGCAAAAGGTGTTTGATGAGGAAGGTTTTGATAAATTCTCATTTTGTCAATGTTGCTTGTTTAGGACATATTTTTGTTATGAACTGCATTCTCCAGAAGTTTGCTATGTGAATTGTGTCATATGTATGGTTTCATATCTAAACTCTTTGTTTTGGTGTTTTTTGCTGTTTTTAGGTACCTTCACCATGGCATCTTTGGCGATTTCAGAGTTGTGACATTAAGAATTATATGATTTTGTTGGGGCATACAAACTGGACATGGATTGTTCATGGGAATGTATGTTAGAGACTTTAAATGTACAAAACCTGGGCCACGACAGCTTGCATAGTGATATGATGGAAGGTAAGGATACTCCATTGGACTTCTTCCTTGTTGTGTGGTGGCCATAATGCATTATTGTGTGTCATCCTGTGCTCAGACAATATGTAGTTATAGGCCCAAATCATGCTAGTTTTCCTTCTCATTGGCTAAATACTCTTTTTGTATGAACTGTTTGTAGCTGTGATGTGTTTCATCATTGTCATTGACATTTGATTGTGCTATACCACCAGATGCAAAAGCACTGGATCGTGATCAGCAATTGTTGTACTGCCATCTGTCTGAGTCTTGCTTTACATGATGTAGGATTCCTTTTGTGAGGTATGCAATATGGCTCCAACTCATGACATCATCCATTTTCATTTTTGCCTATTCTCCAGGAAAATGTCTGATATATCCCCTCCTTCCACGTTCTGGAAATCTGTACCTGTAAATGCTATCACTTCCATAGTAAAATTCAGTGTGTGATTTGCTATGTTTCTGACATCTTGCCAGCTTAAGATTGGAACACTAATAAAAATCTTGTAAGACAAGACACTTGTAGGTACGTGGTGGTGTGACATGATTGTTATCCTGAGGCAAACATTGTGGACATGCAACAAATCCATGGTTACACAAGTAGCTTGTTTTGTCATTGTATGGTTCACATGTTACTACATATCTAAATTGCTAAATGTGAAATTTACTACAGCAGACAATGAGTTTGTGAGTTGTGTATGTATTTAAGTGGTAAAGGTGAAGACATACTAAGTGCAGAAACAAATGCAAAAGCAAAGTGAAGTATTCAGTCATGGTGAATGAAACCATAGATGTAGATGCAAATTATCTGTAACCCAAAGTCTAAATTACTCCTTCCATCAGAAATGGAAAAGTGCCCAGAATTAGTCCGCAGAGTGAATCTGTGACACACAATAGAAAAAACTAAGGTTGAGGTTTCTTGCTGGCAGTGGTGGGTGTCTTGCCATCCGCACCTCTTGGATATTTACATGGACATCCCCATTTGTGGAGGTGCAGAGCATTCAGCTGCTACAAAGGCAGGGGTGTCTGAAGGTGTTTCATCCTCTGGAAGGGCCTCTCTGCCTGTGGCTGCCACAGCTATAGATGTGCTTCATGTAGTTGCATTACAAGACGATAGAGGTAGAAAAGCCCTGCTCGAGGTTGTATGGATGTCCATCAGCACTCCTGTTAGGGAGCCCATGTTAGAGTTATGAGCCTCCATCTGTTGGTACATGTCCCTCTGTAGCTGCTTAATTTCCCGGAGTTCGGGAAGTATGTGTCTCATCATGCCTTGGAACTCCTGATAGACATCCAAGACTTTCCTGATGGTGTCCTAGTTGTGGTTAGCCCCAGTGGCTTCACTCTGCTGACCCAAAGTATCCCTCCCCTGAACCTATTACCACGAGCCTGTGCCCTTGGCCCAGGGTGCCCTCACCAACTGGGTCCTGGTTCCTGTGTGTGAGGACTGGTGATTGGCACTTTAGGATCCAGGACTGGGAGGCACTAGATTTGAATAACTATGCTGCGCATACAGGTTGGGGGTAATGTTGTAGGCTGATATGTTGTTGCAGCTGGGGTGAGATAAGTTGCATTTTAGATTAAGGAATGAACATGACGTCTATCAAACAGTTAAGCCAACACAACGGAGAAGTACAATGTGTAATTGACCATTCCAAGCTCTAGTTGTGTATGATACAGACAAACACACAACTTGGTTGTATATGTAGCATGAGTTATCATTTGAACAATGCAGATTCTATGGGTTACCTTCCACTTCCAATCCGCTGAAGCAGCTTAATGCCTTACAAATAAGTGAGGTACACACTTGGTAAGGTGTCATTCATGCCATCAAACGTTTCAGCTGACAAGACCAGTACAACATCAAGCTGAGCAGCAGACATGTCTCTGAGTAGAACATGGTATGTAGATTCCTCAGTCCATGAGAAGTAAATATCAGTTATGACATGGCAAACAAGTGAAAATGGACAGGAGCACAATGGACTTTTCTACTGAGTTACAGAAACAGGCCTTCATTGTAGTTGTAGTCATGTCACTTTTTGACTCCCAGCTCTAGACAAATGGTAAACTCTAGGTTAAGTGTACATCAGTTGCCACATGGCAAACACGTGAAAATAGGCATGTGCACAATAGCCTCTTGTTTTAGGTTACAGAAACAGGTCTTCATTGTCATTGTGGTCATGTCACTTTCTAACTCCCAACACTCGACAAATGATAAATTCCATTATAAGTGAACATCAGCTGTCCTGTCAAGCCCTCAGGATGCAGCATGGCCAAGACCTTCTCCTCCCAGGGAAAGAGTTGTAATGGGGCACTGGGAGTACCACCACCAGTCTTCTGGGCCTCTATGTGTTGCTCAGGTCTTTCTACCTCTTCCTAATATCCTTCTTTGTGCAAAAGATGGTGTCTACAGCATTCACTCTGTTGACTATCCTTTGTCACATTTCCTTTTTCCCACTGAGAGGAGTACGTTAGACTTGGGCTCCAAACAATTGTGGCACTACTCTTATGATTTTACCCACCATGACTCAACTCAGCCTAAAAAACATGGATTTTTAGAATGTGGCATGACTCTAAATTAATGTGGATAATAAAGACTTAAAAAACAAGACAAGTGATATTAGGGAAAAAAGAAGTTTGTGTAAAGTGTTAAACGGTATCGGAAAAAGGGCTGCCTCATCTCACAAAAAATAAAATAATTATATGTGTTCTCTGTCTTGCTGTGCACAGTGGAGAGGCAAAAGATCATGGTCTGGGATGTGATGAGTTTTATAGTGTGATTTGCAGATTTGTCCACCTGGCCAATGGATGTCAACTGTGTTGTTTTTTAATCCATCCTATGGGCACTGTTCTGGTGCTCGACTGAGAGCCTACTGCCGTCAGGTAACTGCTGCATGGGTACCACCTGTGTTTTCATATTCAGCTCAGCAATTAGCTATGCCCATGATGGTGACAGAGTATGTACCACCAACATTGCAACCCGCCACGTCACTGGTGGGAAGCACTCCGTTGACACGGTTAATGGTTCAGGCTGCACCTATTGTAATAGGAAAGGTGGGAGACCGCCGCCGAAGTGATTTTCTTGGGGCCGCTGCAGAGGCGGTATGGAAGTGCGACAGCCAAACCCGTAATCAGGCCCTATGTTTTTTTCACAATGACTTGCTTGAGACTCAACCTTCATTTTGTGATGTGTCTAGTGTACTAATCAGTTGCACCTCAAAATGCCCAGTCTCAGGGAGTCACAAAACGTCCTTTCTCAATTATGTTTAACAGTAGGAAGCCTATAGACACTCTCACAGAATGACTAAAATAAAGCAAATGTGAGGATGAAGGCCAATGAAGGATATCCTGACTTTCTTTTTTTTGCGTATCCATGATCCTTCATGAATGGGGGGATGGTTTTCCAATAAAGATTTGGCGTGCAGCAAATGACTACAAAAGGAATACACAGTGTCTCCTGGATTACTCTCTCCGTCCCCCACCTGATATTGACTGCTACCGTTTACAAGTTGCAAGTTTACGTTTGGGAAGAATTTCCACTTGTAAAAATGTTACCACCCAGCTTTGGGTTTCAGTAGCAGATCAATGGTTTGGAATCACATTTGCAGTTTAAAATTATTGATACATTGCATACTGCCTCTAAATGCAAAAGGGGATATCCATATCACATCTCCTTTCCTCTGTTTTTCTGTATGGTTCTGACTCATAAAGTGAATTTTTTTACATCAAGACGCACTGTTTTGTTACCACAAAGCAATTTTTTTCGTACTGCTGGCTTTGGAAATGAAATATACTTTCATATACTTGGCCCACAGCTGTGTAGTATGTATACATTAGTTACTAGAAATTCTATTCCCATTACCACACTGTCAATGCTTACCATGGTCAACCTATGGATACAAAACAATAGAAATATCAGTCTCACAGCAGATCACCATGCATTATAATCAATATTTATTGGACACTCTTCACTTGTGTATGCTAAATAATCAAATGGTGGCGGTGTGATGGTCTGTCACTTTTGGAAAAAATGCACACATGCAAGTACTATGAGGCTCACAAATTCAGTTTTAATGAACAGTGATTGGTATCTAATTTATTATTTGTGGCTGTGACCACTTCCTAACCAGTTGGCACAGATCAGTTCTGTATTTTTTTGTGAAAGTTATACCGTAATGTACCTAGTCGTGTGATAAGTGTAGTTTGTTTCAGACTAATTCTGTAACAAGTGCATGACTAGACAGGGAGAGCTTTACAAATATACTGTTATACAAAGCCACACGTCTTCACTTTAATGGTCAGGGACTAACATAAGGATTCCCTACAGTTTTACAACCTTAACATGATTAAAACAAATTGTAACCCGTGAATGCATGGAATAACAAAGAAGTAAAACCAATACCAAGGGGGGTGACTGCATTGAGCATGGTATGATTTGTCTTGTAATTTTGCGAATGCCTAAAAATCCAATCTGACCTTTTCCTACCCAGGAAACAGTGAGGATTTAACTCATTCCAGGACAAGAGCCAATTATCTCCAGACTTGGAAAGAATCTAGGGCAAAGGTTTCTACATATGCAAAAACGCTTTTCCTGTGGAGAGAAAAAAATGCACCTGTGCACAGTGACCTGCGTTTACATAATCCATAATTGTACACTAAATACAGTTCCGCATAGGGGAAATGGGAGCCCTTGCAGTAGTTGCCTGGAAACCTGTTTCTGGTGCAGCTTCCCAGTTGTACTGTTTGAAACTGATTGTGAAAAAGCATAAACTACGCCAAAATACTGTCCAGGAACGGCCTGAATATTCTCACATACTTTTAGAGTGATTTTTGTGACTCAACCCCACAATTCTTTGCTATTCTTTTACAAATCCTTCCTTTTCATAAATTTACTCTATAATTCGTTTTGTTTATAGCACTCGCAGAACCCCCTATAGGAACGCTTTAATTGTAAACTGTAGTATACTTCAGTTCTACGACCAGTAAATTACGTAGTCCATGGGAGACCCATTATTTCAGCAAAAATACCACTGTCAACTCCTTAAAGTTTTAAAAACACGGCCATAAACATATAATTCGCCCACTTACTACTGTTTTACCAGAAATAGATCTGTATGCGATTTCTTGGAATAGTCTATCCCAGTTGCAGGAGCACGTGAACGTATGACACGTTTATGAAGGGTGCATCAATATTACTCCTCCTGAGAAAAATGATGGCACTTATTCTTGCCATTATTCGTTTTTTTCTGGCTCTCACAAACGCTGAAGTGGCCACTTTTAAGTTTACTGATTTTATTAACATTTAATATGTGCATTCAAAACGGTGTTTAGCCTAGTGGTTCAATAGTAATTTGGAGTGTCAATCTTTTTAAGTGGAATTATAAATTGTAAATAAATATGTCTATATATATATAGATAATGTTTATTAAATATTACTTCAAAACTCTGGGGTTCAAGCCATTTGCGCCACCCTAGCATAATTTGTTTGACACTACGGCGGCCCAGGACAGCCCCACCCATGGCATATTTACAAACAGGTGCAATGGTACCATTGAGCCAGTTTGTACACCCTTGCGCCACATTATGGGCCTGATTACAACTTTGGAGGAGGTGTTAATCCGTCCCAAAAGTGACGGTAAAGTGACGGATATACCACCAGCCGTATTACGAGTCCATTATATCCTATGGAACTCGTAATACAGCTGGTGGTATATCGGTCACATTTGGGACGAATTAACACCTCCTCCAAAGTTGTAATTAGGCCCTATATCTGCAAAGGAGGCTTTCTCCACTAGGAGGCCCGGAGGAATGGCACAGTAAAATCTAAAATATTTTACTGAGTCATTCTAGCGTCATTTTCTAACACCTGCTCAAGGGCAGTTGTTAAAGTGACACTAGGCTGTTTTAAATTTGCCTCCCCGAGCTTTGCTGGACCAGCGGCAACATTTTTGATGCTACTCCAGCAAAGTGCCAAAGGTCTATGGTGCATTGAATTGTAAATACAGCACTACCATGATGTCATTAGGGGGCGCAGGACGGCACAAGCAAACTGGCACATCATGATTGATGCGCCAGTTTGTTGTAAATGAGGCCATCTTTTTCAGACGTGAAAATATAACAATAAGTTGTAAATAACACCCTAATAGAGATATAGAAGAAATCACTTTAACACAAAGGTTGAATGGAAGCTATACTTAGGTCAAAATGTTTGTTAAAAAATACTGTTTTAAATTAGCCATACTACTCAAATTCACCAGTTATAGGGAATCTCTGCCCAGCAGCCCCCTATATTTTTGTTTTATTTTGCCAGGACAGGGGATTGAGCCCCTGGGTCCAAAAATGGCTGCCACCACATCATTGTTAATGTAGTGATAATCAACCAGATCTTATCTCTAGATGCGTGGGCTTTGTGGATCCTCCGTGATATGAAATAAACCAGTTTACTTAAACTTAATTTTTATAAAACCACTAAACAGATTTAGACCAGATCACAAAAAGAATGCTTTCTGGATCAAGATTTAGCTTTCACTATTCAAATTTGGCGTAATTCAATTCATCTGTTTTTGTGTTATTACTCTTCAATTTTCCTATTGAAAATGACATGAGAAAAACACATTTTGGGCCACCCCCTATGTCTCAGCCCGCTTGATTGATCACCTTGAAATGTCCCGGGAAGGTGCTGAAATGGATGAACTTTCCCTTTGGAAAGTTTTGTGAAGATTTATCAAACAGCGCTAAAGTTATTGCCAAAGTGCCAAAGTTATTTGCAAACCAAAAACGAGCTTCCTATGGAAACATGGTTCTAACTGCCACATTCCAGTGGGTACTGGGTAATTTATATAATAACTAATGATGTACAATGGACTGCAATGCAGCCACACTGCCTATGATAGAGGTTAGCCCCACACAGAGATATCCAGAATGTTTTGTTGTAAGTAGATTATGAGAAACAGTTGCTGACAACCAAAGTAAAAGCCTATGCGCAAAACCCCAACCCATTTTCCAAACTGTTTAGATGCTTAGCTTCGAAGGGTGAGTGAAAACTCTGGCACCTCAGAAGTCCTGGTAAAAAGAAATAATGTACATGTTATTCTTGAGGAACTCCTAATCTGTTCAGAAGAGAAGAAAACTCTATGGCAGATCCAACATATCACATTGAGAATGATGTTTCATCCAAAGCCGAAAGTGGATATGATGGAGGCTGTTGAAGGTGCCCAAGAAGTCACAGGGGAATGCAGCACCAGGTGTCGAAGGAGACTGATTTTCCTCCCAGATCTCAACAAGGTGAAGGTCAAAAAATTTAATAACTCATGAAGACTTGCTCAGCTATCACAGTATGTCCTTGTTGGAGTCGCCAGTAAGTGTAGATTCTGTGGAATTAGAGGGACACAGCCAGGCAGAATACAGTTAACATTCTAATCAGAATACAAACCACATACCTTGCATACCATCAGAAGATGTGAAAGCAATGAAGCCTGCAATACATGAGTGTAGTGGTCAGAAATGGAGGCAACAGAATATTGGTAGTCAGCTGCAGTAGGAAGTGGATGGGTGCATCTACCACCAAGACCATAAAATGATTAAAAAGTGCTGGCCATTTGTTAGATCCTTGGTGTAGGCACTGCTCAAAATAGGACTTACATTGCAGGCCCACTGTTCAGTTTCCACAGGAAGGAGTAGAAAAAACTGCCTTTAGGACTGAAACATTACTGACAGCTTTTTTAGTTGGAGGCACATTGGGGGCACACCATGGATTTTGTGGCACTGTAACAAGCAATTAGAGTACCACAGGCCTGAGAACCAGGAATGACATAAGCAGCTAATATTGAGGAGGAGCCATAAGTTGGTGGTACTACCTTAACTACCAGGGTTCCAGCAATTTGGGGAGAAGAGGAGGCTTCCAAGCTTTGCATTCTTATCTCTCACAGTGGAAACATGTTGTGATTGATAGCTGTCATATATTGTTCGTTCTCAGAACCAGAGAAGATCCAAAGACTGGAATCTGGTGGTTATGTCTCAAATTAACTGGATAACGAGGAACTGGCTTGTAGGCCATGCTGTGGGCCCAACAGCAAAGTTCAATGCCCACTGGAGCATGGATGATCAAATATTTCTGAGAGAAACATTTTTAAATAAGTGCTCTATCACAAAGATTTGAGGTACCCAATGGTTTCATCCTACTCACAAATATGCCTGCAAACCTATATTTGTTTTTTTGTTTTAATGTACCCTGATATCTAGAGGACTTTCTGCCCCCTTGGGGTAAAGATTGAGATTGATCACCCACAACGAGGCAGAAAGACAGTCACCCATAGTGGGCAGCCCCCACCCCTATATTTACTTTTTATTATACCTTGGTGTCTAGTGTCTGCCCCTGGGTTGGCAAATTGGGGGTATTTACTCCATCCACCCCAGTGGTGGTGGGAGCACAGCCTCATGGTCTGCTCCTACAAATCCTTGGTATCTAGTGGGTGAATGCCTTCCGGGGACTCATTTTCCTATGACAATCTCAAAGCAGGGATCCACTGGGCAGAGATATTGCTGGGAAGGGGAGATACTTCTGTTTTCAATGACACTCCTCCCAAGATAACCAGTGCTTGGGGGGGCTGATATGTGCCCTTGAGCACTGATGCAGTGAAAGTAAAACAAGCCCATCGGCTCATTCTCCTTTCACTATGCTGTAATTACATCAGTGCGCCCTGCACGCTGATCATCGTTACAGGAAGGGAAAACAAACACTCAGTTGCAGGTAGTGGTGTGGAGTTGGAGAGCGCTGCCTGTTCCAAAGTCACTCCGGAGTTGATGTGCTTGTTTCTTCTTAGTTACAACAGAACTCATTCCCAAGGGCCCAGGAACTGGAATCAGCACCACTTGGTAAGTCAGGACTCTCAGCAAGGGAAGCCAGGTGCTGGCTGATAAAGTCTTTGATGATTCTGAGACTTCCTAACAGGAGGCAAGCTCAGTCCAAGCCCTTGGAGACCCTTTGGAAGCAGGATGTAAAATTAAAAGTCCAGTCCTTTCACTCCCAGTACATAAGCAGCAAGCAGCATGCAGCACAGCAAAGTAGCAGGCAGAGTGGTAGTCCCCCCTGCATCATCCAGCTCTTCATCCAGGCAGAATGTCCTCAGTCCAGAAGGATTCTAAGATTGTAGGGTGAGCTGTTCAGTGCTTATACCTACTTTTGCCTTAGAAGTAGGCAAACTTCAAAGAAAAGTTTTTGAGGTGCACAAGACCCTGCTTTTTTGCCCTGGCCCAAGCCACACTACAGGGGGTTGGAGATTGCTTGGCGTAAGGACAGGCATATCCCTACTCAGGTGCAAGTGTCAGCTTCCCTCACCCATCAGGATTTGCAGGACACATCTCAGCTTCCTTTGTGTCGCTGTCTAGAGGGAATTCAAACAGCCCAACTTTCATCCTGACCCAGACGTGTATTCCACAGACAAGCAGAGGCACAAGATGGTGAAGGATTTCACTGTCAGGACATCAGAAACACACCAGTACAAGTCCTATTTTTTTAATACAGTGCACCCTGCCCAATAGGGCTGCCTTGGGCCTAATTTAGGGGTGACATACATGTAGTAAAAGGGAATGTTTGAGTATGGCAAGTGGGTACACTTGCCAAGTCGAAATTGCATTATGAAACTGCACACACAGAAACTGCAATGGCAGGCCTCAGACATATTTGCAGGGCGACTCGTGGTTGGCACAATCAGTGATCCAGGCCCACTAGTAGCATTTAAATTACTGGCCTTGTGCACACCTGGTGCACTATACTAGGGTCTCACTCGTAAATTAATTATTCCAATCATCGATAAACCAGTCACCAATACCATTTAGACAGAGAGCATTTGCACTTTAGCACTGGTTAGCAGTGGTAAAGTGCCCTGAGTCCTAAAGCAAAAAAAGAAATTCACCACAGGGTCAAAACAAGCATTTGCAATGCAATAAATGTTGCATTTTCCTGAGTTACAGCTATTGGTATTGTAAATTCATGACCGGACTTTTCTTGCCACATACATTGGTCAACCCTGCCTCATAATTTCATCTTTTCCTGCCATACAATTCCAGTGGCCCAGCATTTAACTAAATCACTCCTATTTACCTTCTTCCTCTAGCTTAAACATATACATTTATCATATAAACATTTATCATAAATAAACTTTTGGCAGTAGAGTGTAATGCTTATAAAACAATAACAAAAATATCATTTGGGACGGATTGGAGGGTGAAAGGAAAGAGGGAGTCAGAAGTAAAGATGGAGAGGACAAGTGACGTAGTAACAGTGGCATGGGCCCTGGAGTAAGAAAGAAAAATGATTGATTTACATAGGTCTCTGGGCCATAGTGCCACTGCACCTGTTGCTCCATTGATAACTAGGCTTTAGGAGAGAAAACGGATGGAGCCAAAAAAGGGAAGCAAAAGGAATAGAACAGACTAAAGGAAAAAAGAGAAAGGGGCATAAAAAAACAAATGAAAATAGGGAAAGAAAGAACAAGAAAATGAGAACACAACTAAAAGGAGAAATAGAGCAAACGTGTGAGGCAAAAGCAAAAAGGGACTGAAGCTAGCGGATGAAAGAGAAAGAGCAAAAAATAATGAAAGTGTGAAAAGTAAGAGAAAAATGAACATTTGTGAAAAAAGAGAGATGGTGAGAGAAACAAGCAGCAAATGAACCAGGCCATGTATATACTGACACATTTTCCACAGACACAGTATGGGAAAATCACTTTGACACTTTGGGTCCCGACATGTAACTTGTGGCTTCCACATACAGACAGGAAAAAGAGGGATTTATAGTAAAATGTAAATTGGCAGATAAAGATAAGAAAAAGGAAGGAAGAAAGATCTAAAAAAAAGTGAAAGGATGCATATGGAGTCAAAGGAAAGAGCAAATAAAAAAAATAAAAAAAGAATGAAGGGAAGAAAAAAATAGTGAAATAATGAACACCCAGTGAAGAAAAAAGAGTGGACCAAAATAAGGAAAGACATAATTAATAGTTTTTACGAGTTTGAAAGAGGAGGTAGCAAGTGGGAGAGGGAAATAAAAAAAAAAGGAGAGGAGTAGATATAAACAGTTGAAAGAGAGTGAAACTGTTAACATGTGGATTTTAAGAGCTAGAAAAAGAAAAGTAGGGGAGAAAGAATACATTGAGAGTAAACAGAAGGAAAGATCAAAGTGAGATAGGTGAAACAGACCCTCCCAAATAAAGATAGCAGCTAAGAATAGATTGAATTGACTTCCCCCATATCCTGAAACAGAAGTCAGAGTGTGGAACAGCAGGGGGCACTGCAGAACAGCGGGAGGTGCATTAGCAGTGTTGTATGTGAACCCCAATACAGCAATATTGGGGGGCTTCAGATCAGGACTGGGGGTATAGAGAGAGCTGTGTCTCGGCCCAGTGCTGGAATAACAGAAAGTCAGCGGGTGAAGAATGACAAACGGAGTGCCGTGTAATTCCTGGTATTGGAATAATGGGGTGCTGTAGGATAGCATTGAGATGCACTGACAGAGTTGTATGTAGGTTGCAGTACTGGAATTGTAACGGCAGTCGTGGCTCGTGGAGCGCAGAAGGAGCGGGCAGTGCGGGGGGGAATAAACATTTAATTAATAATAATTTAAAAAATACACTTACCTGAACCCCGCAGCTCTGCTCCTCTGCTTCATTGCTGCATGCACAAGCTCCCAGCCTGCAGCAAAAACACTGACGCTGTCAGAGCAGCGTCAGGATTGGCTGGGAGCGCCCATCCAGGGTGCTCCCAGGCCAACTGGGAGCTTGTGCAAGCTATCTCTCGCCCAGCAACTGTGTTGCTGGGCTGGAGAGAGCCTACTGGGCACATGTGTTTGGCCGGCCCGAGACGGCCGGCAAAACATATCTGTGCAGTGAGGGGAGTGCTGTTTACTCCCTCTCACTGCTCATAACCCCTGTGGCCCTGCCCCTTTACCAGAAAACAGTAATAAACTCAGATTACTATTGTTTTCTGGTAAAAGGTTTGCAGTTGCTGCTGCTGGCAGGGGTGTGATGCTCCTCCGCTCTTAATGAGGAGCCGCCCCTGAGTAACAGGCACACAAGGTCAGAAGTGAGGTATGTTAACAGAGCTATTTGAAGAACCTAGTATAGGTGTTCCAGTGTTGCTGAGTGTTAGCCTGGAGGTGCTCTGGCAAAGCTGCAAATGGGGCTCAATAAGGGAGTGGCATTGCCTCTGAACCACAGAGCGAGGAGTAATGAACGGCATGCATGTGAGCCTTAGTATTGAGAAGAAATGTGTGCTGAATGTTAGAACTGATGGACTCTGGGGGAGCTGTGGTGGTTCCCATCAACAGTGGTGTTGGATGTTAGACTTGAGATGCACTTGTTGAGCTGTATTTTGCTCTTTTGGTTCCAGTATTGGCTTGGCAGTGGGGCTGATTATTAGAATTAAGCTGCTGTATTGGAACTGGATGTGAACGGGGTCCCAGTATAGGAAAGGAAGTGACCTCACTGGGGTAGAACTGAGGAGCACTCATGGAGCTGCACCCAAGGTCCCAGTACTGGAACAGCAGAGTGTAGTGACTGTAAGAATTGAGGTGCTCTGGCAGACAGCGTGTCTGGGGGTCCTGGCACGGCTGAGTGACTTGGAGTGTGAGGACTGAGGTGCACTGATGGAGCTGCGCCTGAGATCCCAGTACTGGAACAGCAGTGTGTATACACTGTAAGAACTGAAGTGCTCTGGTAGACAGTGTTTGTGGGGTTCTGGCACAGCAAAGAGGCTTGGAGTGTGTGACATGAAGTGCACTGATAGACTTACGCCCGAGGTACCAGTACTGCAGCAGCAGAGCATACTGACTGCAAGAAATAAGGTGCTCTGGCAGACAGCATGTTTGGGGTTCCTGGTATGGCATGGCTGAGGGCTTTGTGTGTGTGAACTGTGGTGCACTGATGGAACTGTGCCCGAGGTCCCAGTACTGAAGAAGCAGAATGTACTGACTGCAAGAACTGAGGTGTTTTGGCAGACAGCGTGTGTGGGGTTTCTGGCCTTGCCACAGCTTATGGTTGGAGTGTGTGTACTGCGATGCACTGATGGAGCTGTACCTGAGGACCCAGTACTGGAGCAGCAGAGTGTACTGACTGCAAGAACTGAGGTGCTTTGGCAGACAGCGTATGTGGGGTTCCTGGCCTTGACACAGCTGAGGGCTTGGAGTGTATGAACTGCAGTGCACTGATAGAGCTGTGCCCTAGGTCCCAGTAATGAAGCAACAGTGTGTACTGACTGTAGGAATGAGGTGCTCTGGCAGACAGCAAGTGTGGGGTTCCTGGCACTGGCACGGTTGAGGGCTTGGAGAGGGTGAACTGCGGTGCACTGATGGAACTGTGCCCAATGTCCCAGTACTGTAGCAGCAGAGTGTACTGACTGCAAGAACTGAGGTACTTTGGCAGACAGAGTGAGTGGGGTTCCTGGCACGACATGGCTGAGGGATATGAGTGTGTGATCTGCGATGCACTGATGGAGCTGTGCCCGAGGTCCCAGTACTGGAGCAGCTGAGGGTACTGACTGCAAGAACTGAGGTGCTTTGGCAGACTGCTTGTGTGAGGTTCCTGGCACTGGCATGGCTAAGCGCTTGGAGTGTGTGAACTGCAGTGCACTGATGGAGCTCCGCCCAAGGTCCCAGTATTGGAGCAGCAGAGGTGCTCTGGCAGACAGCATGTGCGGGATTCCTGGCACTGGCACAGCTGAGAGATTGGAGTGTATGAACTGAGGTGCCCTGATGGAACTACACCAGAGGTCCCAGTACAGGAGCAGCAGAGTGTACTGACTGCAAGGACTGAGGTGTTCTAGCAAACACTGTGTGTTCCTGGTATGGCTGACACTGACTACAAGAACTGAGGTGCTCTGGCAGACAACATGTGTGGGGATCCTGGCACAGCTGAGAGCTTGGAGTGTGTGAACTGCGGTGCACTGATGGAGCTGCGCCTGAGATCCCAATACTGGAACAGTAGTGTGTAATGACTGTAAGAACTGAAGTGCTCTGGTAGACAGTGCTTGTGGGGTTCTGGCACAGCTAAAGGGCTTGCAGTGTGTGAAATGAAGTGCACTGATAGACTTACGCCCGAAGTACCCATACTGCAGCAGCAGAGCACACTGACTGCTAGAAATAAGGTGCTCTGGCAGACAGCGTTTGTGGGGTTCCTGGCATTGCATGGCTGAGGGCTTTGAGAGTGTGAACTGCGGTGCACTGATGGAACTGTGCCCTGGGTCCCAGTACTGAAGAAGCCAAATGTACTCACTGCAAGAACTGAGGTGCTTTGGCAGACAGCATGTGTGGGGTTTCTGGCCTTGCCACAGCTGAGGGTTGGAGTGGGTGTACTGCGGTGCACTGATGGAGCTGCACCTGAGGTCCCAGTACTGGAGCAGCAGAGTGTACTGACTGCAAGAACTGAGGTGCCCTGGCAGACAGCGTGTGTGGGATTCCTAGCCCTGGCACGGCTGCGTGCTTTGAGTGTATGAACTGAGGTACACAGATAGAGCTGCGCTTGAGGTCCCAGTACTGGAGAAGCAGAATGTACTGACTGCAAGAACTGAGGTGCTTTGGCAGAGAGTGTATGTGGGGTTCCTGGCCTTGACACAGCTGAGGGCTTGGAGTGGGTGAACTGCAGTGCACTGATGGAGCTGTGCCCGAGGTCCCAGTACTGAAGCAACAGTGTGTACTGACTGTAGGAACTGAGGTGCTCTGGCAGACAGCCTGTGTGTGGTTCCTGGTACTGGCACAGCTGAGGGCTTGGAGACTGTGAGCTGCAGTGCACTGATGGAACTGTGCCCGATGTCCCAGTACTGTAGCCGCAGATTGTACTGACTGCAAGAACTGAGGTGCTCTGGCAGACAGCTTGTGGGGGGTTCCTGGCACTGGCATTGGCTAAGGGCTTGGAGTGTGTCAACTGAGGTGCACTGATGGAACTACGCCTGAGGTCCCAGTACTGGAGCAGCAGAGTGTAATGGCTGCAAGGACTGAGGTGTTCTAGCAAACACTGTGTGTTCCTGGCATGGCTGACACTGACTGCAAGAACTGAGTTGCTCTGGCAGACAGCATGTGTGGGGATCCTGGCACAGCTGAGAGCTTGGAGTGTGTGAACTGCGGTGCACTGATGGAGCTGTGCCCAAGGTCTCAGCAATGGAGCAGCAGAGTGTACTGACTGCACAAACTAAGGTGCTCTGGCAGACAGCATGTGTGGGGTTCCTGGCACTGACGCAGCTGAGGGCTTGGAGTGTGTGAACTGCAGTGCACAGATGGAGCTGTGCCTGAGGTCCCTGTACTGGAGCAGTAGAGTGTACTGACTGCAAGAACTGAGGTGCTCTGGCAGACAGCTTGTGTGGGGTTCCTGGCACCAGCACAGCTGAGGGCTTGCAGTGTGTGAACTGCGGTGCACTGATGGAGCTGTGCCCGAGGTCCCAGTCCTGGAACAGCAGAGCATACTGACTATGAGAACTAAGGTGCTCTGACAGACACCATGTGTGAAGTTCCTGGCACCGGCACGGCTGAGGGCTTGGAGTGTGTGAACTGTCGTACACTGATGGAACTGTGAGTGGGACACCAGTATGGACCAGAAGTGGGAACTGTCTCTAAGGATTGCATAGCCCTGGTAGAGCTGGGTGCCTAGGCTTTAAGCAATTACAAGAGATCCTCTCTGCCCTTGCTCTCAGCACACAGGCAGGCACACTTGGTAAAGAAAATCCAAGTCAAGGGAGTGTGGGAGCCAGGCAGCTGAGAGGGTGTGCAGAGAGCCCACAAAGACCAAATGTGACCAAGATAACAGCCTGATTTATAGCCTTGTTTACAGCTAAGCTCCAAGGAAGAATGATCTGCAAATGAAAAGGGAAGCTCCCCTGGACAAAGTGAAAAAAGTACCCTACAAACCAGAGAAACAGGACAAAGCATAATTTTATAGTAGTTGGTCCCCACTCAGAAGAAGGCGGGACAAAGATGCATGACTGACCACTAGCAAGCAAGGATTTTTAAATGACAATGAAACTAACAAAAAAAATAGCTGAAAGTCCGCAGAAGAAGTATACTTAAAAGTATACAAGAGGTTGTAGGTTTACGCTTAAACTAAAAAGGAGGTCAGAAGCAAAAACGTTGGGGATAATCCTGCAAAAGAGCCATATCCAACAGTTTCCAAATGTCACCAGACATATATTAAGTTGTCCCTGTACAATATAGGGAAATGTGAAGTAAAATTTGTGTTTTTAATGATGTGTTGTTTCAATACTAGGGCTAACATTGAGGTTTGAAATGGACTGTCGTTACCAGTTACAGGATATTTAAATATAATACTATTAACAACTTGTTTGCAGCTTATGAGGAAGGAATTATGCATGTCAACATATGGTACCATTTTAACAAACGAAATGAATCCACTCGCTGTTAGTGGAGGCAATTTAGGGAAGATGTCACACAATTAGGTGCTAGGTCTTTGAGTAAAAGTGAAGGAAGAGAAGCCCAGTTTGCTACGAGTGGCAAAGCAGCATGACAAGCATATTTTTGTTTAAAAAAACGGGATTTAGAAAGAAAACACTGCCAATGTCTAACAAATATGCACGTGACTTCACTCCAACTGGTAGCATATAGTCACTGACCTCTATTCCTTCAGAACACGAGATATGCAAAACCCTCAAATCCTTTCCTAGAACATACAAAGCAAAATATTTTCCAAGGTGCGCTGGCTGCAAAGCATGCTGGAATTGGTTCGGTGGATAGATACCAAGTGAAAATAATTATTGTTGTTCAACATCCAGCACCGAGCAGCACAGACTTTGCTAAGACACTTCTAAAAGCCGTGCTTTCGCAGATCGCTTTGGCAGGTGCTGTTATGACACGGTGACATTCAAGCTTTTACTGCGCAAAGCTCACCCAAAATGACACTCCTTGAATCACTGACATTTTTAATGCTGATTGATGCAGGTGAAAGTTGCACGAGTCTGTTTCCTTCACCCTGTCATTTATTCTGCGAAGACGTCGCTGACAGTATAGGGACAGATAGACAGAGATAGAGGGATCAACCATGAATTCTGATGAAACATAATTTTGCTCATGTGAGAATAAATTCAGTCACTGCGGAGGAAGGTCAGCAGTGTTTAATTTGAGCGGGTGGTTGCAAGTGCTGTTCAGAAAAAGTGAGAGGAGGAGAGAAAAGGAAGCAAGAAGAACGAAAAAATATAGAAACACAAAGACCAATG
Source organism: Pleurodeles waltl (assembly GCF_031143425.1). Classification (NCBI taxonomy): domain Eukaryota; kingdom Metazoa; phylum Chordata; class Amphibia; order Caudata; family Salamandridae; genus Pleurodeles; species Pleurodeles waltl. The sequence goes on from NC_090448.1 coordinate 596,252,143, forward strand.
GCTGAAAACAGAGATGTAAAAGAAACTTCAGAGTGAGGTAAAGAGGCAGTAATTGTAGAGTGGTGGAAGGAAGAGGCATGAGGTAGAATCAAAATGAGGCAGCCCCAGCATTCAGGAGCATTCAGCAGCGACTGTGGCTAAGCATATTTGTGAGCCCCTAGCACCACCTTGCGCCACATTAGCGTCATTATTTTGTACATTAATGTGCCCCAATGAGACCGAAATCCCCTTGCCATATTTATAGAGTGGCGTGATGCATGCATTGCGCCACTCCGTAACCCTTTGTGCCACATTATACCTGCGCCAGGCATAATGTATGTAAAGGGCGTGTTCCCCCATTAGGGGGGCTGAAAACAATGGCGCACTTTTAATGCCTGCTCAGATCAGCTGGTAAAAGGGGGCTTCCATTATTTAGAATGGGCCCCTATGTACTCTGCAGGACTAGCGCCAACATTTTGGCTATACTACTGCAGAATACAACAATAGCCTTGCATTAAATGGCACTATTGCCCCCTACCCTGTGCCAATGTGTGCTGTATTTTAAATACGATGCACCCATGGTGGCAGTAGGGGTCGTTAAGGGGCACAGGGAAACTGCTGCTGCACTCAGTGCGGCGCCACTTTCCATAAATTTGCCCCTTTGTGACCCAGTACTAGAATTGGGCCCAAATTTATGTGTGCCTAGCGCCACTTTAACGCCACATTAGCATAATTTGTTTTACGTTAATGTGGCATTAGAAGGCAAAAATGCGGCACCATATTTACAAAGTGTCGCAATGCTTGCATTGCATCACTTTGTAACCCCCTTGCACCATATTATGCCTGCACCAGGCATAATGTATGCAAGGGGGAGCTCCAACGCTAGGGAGGCCGAAAAAATGGGGCAAAGAAATCTATGAGATTTCTTTGCATCATTTTCATCTGCTTTTTAAAAAGAAGCTCCCATTGGTTAAAATGGGCCTCTGGGTGCTTTGCAGGATTACTGTCATCATTTTTCACACTAATCCTGCAAAGCACTGGACTATCGTAAAAAATTATGACACCTGTCCCCCTGACTACCACTATGGTGCACCGTATTATAAATAAGGCACACGTTACGTGGCGTTAAGGGGTGCTAAGGGGCACAAGAAAAGTGGTGGTGCACTAGGTGCAGCACCACTTTTCATAAATCTGCCCCTTAATGTTTTAAAAAGTCATAGAGTCAGTATTTGCTTTATTTGACAGTCATATACCTTTACTGTGTACATTTGCAAAGCCACATGCAATGTACCTTCACAGATTCTTCACCTCTTGTTGCCAGCTTGACTGACTTGTATTGACTGATAAACATTCTTCTGGGGGATAACGTAGTCATGACATTTTTTCCATGTTTGTTTAGAGGAAACTTTAGAAACTCTCCAGTTTCACCTGTTGTGTGATGACGTAAAGTATGATGGTGGTAGAGGAAACAAAGTTTAATGTCAAAGAATAATTAGTATTAAACAATGAATGAGGAAGTGAGTCCCTTGAAATGCTGAGGTTATTGTTGGACTCATGTGTGACTATGTAAACTATTTATACATGTGTTTATTGTACTTGGCACAATCTATTTGTCCTAATAAGAATTACTATTTAAACCCTACACTGCTTTTAGGGTGGCTACTACCAGTGAAAGAGACCCTTGTTGATGCTGAAGCAGGGAGTCCACGGAGGTGAGATGTCATCTTTAGTGGGTCTTCCTATATTAACTTTGTTGAATGTAGTTTGACAATTTCACTTGTTTAAACATTGTTTCCTGCAGCCCTCTGCTGTTTTTGGTAGTGGGTGAACATGTGGAGCCATGTGTTTATGAAAACCGCTATTTTTCTATAATTTTTGCCAGCTTTTACAATTTGCATAGCTGGCAAAGTCCTCTTTAGAGTAACTACCTTTTGTTCTTTCCCTGAATAGGATCTAATCTTGGGATACTCTCTTTATTTAAAAAAAAAAAAATTATTTCTATTTTAACGAGCATAAAAAGCATACCTTAGAAAGTGGTAATCGCGGTACATGGGCTTCCATTTCGTATAATATGTTCATATTTCAGCACACAGTCATGCTCAGGCCACCACCAAGCTATCCTCTCCCTCTGCCCCTTCCCCTTCCTCATTTTCATATTGTGTGTCCGAAACCCCCTCCCATGTAACTTTGCTTATCCTGCCACACATGCCATTCCTTAAGGAACTTTTGTGGACAACCCCGGAGCTCCAAATACTGCTTCCTCCGCTTGCATGCCCCATTCCACATTGGGGCCCTCATTACAACCCTGGCGGTCAGTGTTAAAGCGGTAGTAATACCGCAAACAGTCCGGCTGAGAAAAAAATGGGATTACGACCGTGGCAGAAACCGCCAACATAGACAGCCATTTTAACACTCTGACCATCCCGGCGGTACAAACAAACAGCGCGGCGGACACCGCCAACAGACAGGTGGAAGACAATGTACAGCCCACCGTATCACAAGAGGCCTATCCGATACCCTTTCCAGGGCGGAACGAACGCAAACAAAAACACGGCGTAAACAGTACACAGAAGGGAACACACTCACCTTTCCACACCCCACGAGGAAGCCATGGAGCCCGAATTGCAGATACTGCCATTGATGGCCTTCCTGCTCCTCTATCAGGAGCTCCAACGACGCTGGCGACGACCACGGTGAGTACTACACCTACAACACAGGGGAGAGGGAGTGAAAAGAGAGTGACACACACACGCAACACGCAACACCCACACCCCCACCCACAACACCATACACATAAACACATGCTGCAACATTACAAATACACCCCCACCCGCTGGAAGGACGCAGGGACAAAAGGAATTGATTTGAATGAATGTAATCATGTGAAATATCAATATCAAAATTCTAAATCCAGTATATACAATTATGTACACCAAATACACAAGTCCGGATAGTGCAGCAATCATTGTCCGTGGACCACTGGGCCCAAAATGCATGGGCGATGCCCACACATGATACCTGACTCCAAACAGAGACAACACTGGAGGGGCATCAGATAGAAAATATACAGGCACCTCAGGGGGAGGGGGCACCTCAGCCTGATGAACGCACAAGGCCACTGCTCAACGAGGAGGCTCCATGCCCACAGTTTGGTCCTGGGGAGTGCAAAGCCACAGTCTCTCAAGTCTTTCCAGTGGGTGGTCTGCCCACTGCTTTATCCTGGGGAGAGCAAAGCCACAGTCTCTGAAGTCTCTCAAGTGGGTGGTTTGCCCACTGCTTTATCCTGGGGAGTGCAAAGCCACAGTCTCTCAAGTCTTTCCAGTGAGTGGTTTGCCCACTGCTTTATCCTGGGGAGTGCAAAGCCACAGTCTCTCAAGTCTCTCAAGTGGGTGGTTTGCCCACTGCTGTATCCTGGGGAGTGGAAAGCCACAGTCTCTCAAGTCTTTCCAGTGGGTGGTTTGCCCACAGCTTTATCCTGGGGAGTGCAAAGCCACAGTCTCTCAAGTCTTTCCAGTGGGTGGTTTGCCCACTGCTGTATCCTGGGGAGTGCAAAGCCACAGTCTCTCAAGTCTTTCCAGTGGGTAGTTTGCCCACTGCTTTATCCTGGGGAGTGCAAAGCCACAGTCTCTCAAGTGGATAACAGTCTCCACTGGTTCTGGAGGGGGCTTTGTGCCCAGAGTGCTTCATCCTGCCAAGGACTGAGGTAGTGGATGTCAATCTCCACTGTTCCGGAAGGGGCTTTGTGCCCAGAGTGCTTCATCCTGCCAAGGACTGAGGTAGTGGATGTACCTCTCCACTGGTTCTGGAGGGGGCTTTGTGCCCAGAGTGCTTCATCCTGCCAAGGACTGAGGTATTGGATGCCATTCTCCACTGGTTCTGGAGGGGGATTTGCGCCCTGAGTGCTTCATCCTGCCAAGGACTGAGGTAGTGGATGTATCTCTCCGCTGGTTCTGGAGGGGGCTTTGTGCCCAGAGTGCTTCATCCTGCCAAGGACTGAGGTAGTGGATGTATCTCTCCACTGGTTCTGGAGGGGGCTTTGTGCCCAGAGTGCTTCATCCTGCACAGGATAGAGTGAGTGGATGTATCTCTCCACTGATTCTGGAGGGGGCTCTGTGCCCAGTGAGCTTCATCTTGCCAAGGACTGAGGTAGTGGATGTATCTCTCTACTGGTTCTGGAGGGGGCTTTGTGCCCAGAGTGCTTCATCCTGCCAAGGACTGAGGTAGTGGATGTATCTCTCCACTGGTTCTGGAGGGGGCATGGTGCCCAGAGTGCTCCACATGCAGTGTGGCCGGAACAATACACTCCTGGGTCTGTGTGCCCCCGAGATTGCCGAGGTACAGGCAGCTAGATACGCCATGGAGGCAGAGACGTACCCCACACCACTGCGGCTTCGCATTCCATATGCAGGTGACAACTGTGATGACAATGATGCGTCATGGAAGCTGCCCAGGGTCCTTGAACTCAACACCAGCCTCGGACGACTGACCACTGGGGATGGTAGCCATGTCTGCAGTGGTGCTACTGTCTGAGGATGTTGCGGGGCTGCTGGCGGTGCTTGCGGTATTGTCAGTCGTGGCGGTGCTTGAGGCGGTGTCAGTCGTGGCGGTGCTTGCGGCGGGCCTGTGGCAGCGGTGCTGGCTGCGGGGTCTGTGGCGGTGGTGCTGGCTGCGGGGTCTGTGGCAGCGGTGCTGGCTGCGGGGTCTGTGGTGGCGTTGCTGTCTGCGGGGTCTGTGGCGGCGGTGCTGGCTGCGGGGTTCGTGGTAGCGGTGGTGGCGGTGCTGGCGTCTGTGGTGGCGGTACTGGTGGCGGGGTCTGTAGCGGCGGAGCATGTGTCAGCACCAGCTGAGTGAGAGAGCAGGATGCCTCCTGCAGCCTCGGACGGCTGCCCACCGAGGAAGAGTCTGGGGTCTGTTGCATCAGCTGTAGACGTGCCGGAGGCGTTACAGGTAGCGGTGCTGGTGGCGGTGCAGGTGGCTGTGTTCGCCGTACAGTTTGCCGTGGATGTGGACAGAAGGTGTGACACTGGTCCCTCAGTCTGTGCCACCATGCCCTCTCCTGACCTGGGCTTCTGTTTTTGGCCCTTCCCCACCTTTGATGGTGGCGCAGTTGTCTTGCCACTATCCCCTTTCGTTTTCGCTGTCCCCCTTGGTGGCAGGTGTTTTCGGCTTCACCCTCTTGGATATGGGCAGCTTTTCAACCTTGACAGGTGGCGGAATGTCCTTGCCCTTGCTCCGTGGCACACTGGCAGCCCTGATGGTTGGCACACTCCATGACCCCGCAGTTGCTGGCACCACTGTGCCTGGGGATGTGGTGGCTGAGGTACAGTTGTCACAAGTTTAATCACATTTCTCTGTGCAGCATGAAGCCCAACTGATCAGGTGCTATCTGCATATCAAGGACTTAATACAGGCAATTTACCAAGACTTTGGCTAGAATCGTGCCCTCGAAAGTGATCAAAGACATAGGTCCATATGAGGTGCATTCAATGGGAGGTTTGCTATTCTTATGAATTAGCACTATGGCCCAGATTTATGGTGGCCTAGCACTATTCCAAAGCCACATTAGCATCAGTTTTGTTACACTAATGTGGTGTTTGAAGGGCAAAAACAAAGTAGCGCAATGATTGTATTGAGCCACTTTGTAACCCCTTGCACCACATTATGCCTGCACCAGGCATAATCCATGCAAGAGAGGCGTTCTGGTGCTAGGGGAACCATAAACATGGCACACAGGAATCTATGAGATTCCTTTGCACCATGTTTATCTGCATTTTTTGACGCCTGCTAAAAGCAGGTGTTAAAAAGAGGCACCCATTGTGTTAAATGGGCCTCTGGGGGCTTTGCAGGATTAGCGTCAACATTTTTTACACTTGTCCTCCAAAGCACCGGACTAGCATTACAAATTATGACACTAGTCACCCTGACTACTGCCATGGTGTGCCATGTTTTGTGGTAGTGTTAGAGGGCACTTAGGGGCGCAAGAAAAGTGGTGCTGCACTATGTGCAGCTCCACTTTTCACAAATCTGGGCCTATGTTTGTAATACAGAGGTTCTTCAGGAGGCATCCTTCCCTTCAAGCCACCTGGGACATTCACAGTAGTGGATCACACACCTTCCCTCTCGGGGTAAACTGTTAGAGCCCAGGCTTTTCCCACTTTTGATTTGCTTAACAGCATCTACGATCTCCAACAGGGTTATGTTCTTCTCCAGCCTCTGTTTGTCATCAAATGAGAGACTTAGGGTTGGAATATCTTACATAAACCTTACCAGTTCCCTCTGCCTCTGCTTCGGCCTTCAACAATATACCTGCATGAAATATGTTGCAAAGATCACAATTGTCTCTACTGTATCTGCAGTGACACCCAATGCCGCCACCACTTCTGACACCAAATGGCTCCACTACTTCTGACATCTATCTTTGATTCTCCTCCCTTCGTGCTATTCTTGCTAACACTTTGCCTGCTTTGTTGGCCACCTCGTACCATTTGTACTACCAAACCATATGGAGCGCTTTCACCTCATTCTCTGCTATTTGCCTGCATTCATCAAGGATGAGAGTCTGACTAGGGAGCGGTTCAACATTGGGACTGCACCTGATATCTGCCTCTGTAGGAAAGTACCATCTTGCCTGGCATGTTATCCCCATATTTCACTGTATATATGTTGTTTTAGTTGTATGTGTCACTGGGACCCTGCCTCCCAGGGGCCCAGTGCTCATAAGTGTGCCCTGTATGTGTTACCTGTGTGATGACTAACTGTCTCACTGAGGCTCTGCTAACCAGAACCTCAGTGGTTATGCTCTCTCATTTCTTTCCAAATTGTCACTAACAGGTTAGTGACCAATTGCACCAATTCACATTGGCATACTGGAACACCCTTATAATTCCCTAGTATATGGTACTGAGGTACCCAGGGTATTGGGGTTCCAGGAGATCCCTATGGGCTGCAGCATTTCTTTTGCCACCTATAGGGAGCTCTGACAATTCTTACACAGGCCTGCCATTGCAGCCTGAGTGAAATAACGTCCACGTTATTTCACAGCCATTTACCACTGCACTTAAGTAACTTATAAGTCACCTATATGTCTAACCTTTACCTGGTAAAGGTTGGGTGCTAAGTTACTTAGTGTGTGGGCACCCTGGCACTAGCCAAGGTGCCCCCACATTGTTCAGGGCAAATTCCCCGGACTTTGTGAGTGCGGGGACACCATTACACGTGTGCACTATACATATGTCACTACATATGCATAGTGTCAGAATGGTAACTCCGAACATGGCCATGTAACATGTCTAAGATCATGGAATTGTCATCCCAATGCCAGATAATTCCATGATCCCCCGAGTCTCTAGCACAGACCCGGGTACCGCCAAACTACCTTTCCCGGGGTTTCACTGCAGCTGCTGCTGCTGCCAACCCCTCAGACAGGTTTCTGCCCTCCTGGGGTCCAGCCCAGCCTGGCCCAGGAAGACAGAACAAAGGACTTCCTCAGAGAGAGGGTGTTACACCCTCTCCCTTTGGAAAAAGGTGTCAGGGCTGGGGAGGAGTAGCCTCCCACAGCCTCTGGAAATGCTTTGATGGGCACAGATGGTGCCCATCTCTGCATAAGCCAGTCTACACCGGTTCAGGGATCCCCCAGCCCTGCTCTGGCGTGAAACTGGACAAAGGAAAGGGGAGTGACCACTCCCCTGACCTGCACCTCCCCTGGGAGGTGCCCAGAGCTCCTCCAGTGTGCTCCAGACCTCTGCCATCTTGGAAACAGAGGTGCTTCTGGCACACTTGACTGCTCTGAGTGGCCAGGGCCAGCAGATGATGTCAGAGACTCCTTCTGATAGGTTCTTACCTGTGTTGCTAGCCTATCCTCCTTCCTAAGTAGCCAAACATCCTTTTCTGGCTATTTAGGGTCTCTGCTTTGGGGATTTCTTTAGATAACAAATGCAAGAGCTCATCAGAGTTCCTCTGCATCTATCTCTTCACCTTCTGCCAAGGAATCGACCGCTGACTGCTCTGGACGCCTGCAAAACCGCAACAAAGTAGCAAAGACGACTACTGCAACCTTGTATCGCTGATCCGGCAGCCTTCTCGACTGTTTTCCTGGTGGTGCATGCTGTGGGGGTAGTCTGCCTCCTCTCTGCACTAGAAGCTCTGCAGAAATCTCCAGTGGGTCGATGGAATCGTCCCCCTGCAACCGCAGGCACCAAAAGACTGCATCACTGGTCCTCTGGGTCCCCTCTCAGCACGACGAGCGTGGTCCCTGGAACTCAGCAACTCTGTCCAAGTGACTCTCACAGTCCAGTGACTCTTCAGTCCAAGTTTGGTGGAGGTAAGTCCTTGCCTCCCCACGCTAGACTGCATTGCTGGGTACCGCGTGATTTGCAGCTGCTCCGGCTCCTGTGCACTCTTCCAGGATTTCCTTTGTGCACAGCCAAGCCTGGGTCCCTGGCACTCTAACCTGCAGTGCACGACCTCCTGAGTTGTCCTCCGGCGTCGTGGTACCTTCTTTCGTGACTTCGGGTGAGCTCCGGTTCACTCTTCTTTGTAGTGCCTGTTCCAGCACTTCTGCGGGTGCTGCTTGCTTCTGAGTGGGCTCCTTGTCTTGCTGAGCGCCCCCTCTGTCTCCTCACGCAATTGGCGACATCCTGGTCCCTCCTGGGCCGCAGCAGCATCCAAAAACCCTAACCGCAACCCTTGCAGCTAGCAAGGCTTGTTTGCGGTCTTTCTGCGTGGGAACACCTCTGCAAGCTTCTTCACGACGTGGGACATCCATCCTCCAAAGGGGAAGTTCCTAGTCCTCTTCGTTCTTGCAGAATCCACAGCTTCTACCATGCGGTGGCAGCTTCTTTGCATCCACAGCTGGCATTTCCTGGGCATCTGCCCACTCCCGACTTGAGTGTGACTCTTGGACTTGGTCCCCTTGTTCCACAGGTACTCTCGTCTGGAAATCCATTGTTGTTGCATTGCTGGTGTTGGTCTTCGTTGCAGAATTCCCCTATCACGACTTCTGTGTCCTCTGGGGAACTTAGGTGCACTTTGCACCCACTTTTCAGGGTCTTGGGGTGGGCTATTTTTCTAACCCTCACTGTTTTCTTACAGTCCCAGCGACCCTCTACAAGCTCACATAGGTTTGGGATCCATTTGTGGTTCGCATTCCACTTCTAGAGTATATGGTTTGTGTTGCCCCTATACCTATGTGCTCCCATTGCAATCTATTGTGACTGTACATTGCTTGCACTGTTTTCTATTGCTTTTACTGCAAAATGTTGGTATTGTGTACATATATCTTGTGTATATTTGCTTTCCTCATACTGAGGGTACTCACTGAGATACTTTTGGCATTTTGACATAAAAATAAAGTACCTTTATTTTTAGTATATCTGTGTATTGTGTTTTCTTATGATATTATGCATATGACACCAGTGGTATAGTAGGTGCTTCACACGTCTCCTTGTTCAGCCTAAGCTGCTCTGCTAAGCTACATTTTCTACCAGCCTAAGCTGCTAGACACCTCTTCTACACTAGTAAGGGATAACTGGACCTGGTGCAGAGTGTAAGTACCCCTTGGTACCACTACAAACCAGGCCAGCCTCTTACATTGGTTGTGCAGCGACGGGATAAGTACTTGCAACTACTTACCACTTTGTCATTTTGTACTTTTCATTAGCGAAAAATATACAAAACAAGTTCAATGTATGTACACCTAACCAAAAAGTGTTGTTTTTCTTCTCTTACTCTTTTTTGCTAAGTGCTGAAAAGTACCTCTAAACTTTCAAAAAGTTTCTTAAAAGTAGAAAAAGTTTTTTTTCTGTTCCTTAAAAAGTTCTGAAACTTTTTCTTTCTTTTTCTGTCCCTTAAACCTTTTTCTATCATGTCTGGTACAGGTCAAACTCTGGAGCTGACCAGCACTGCTTATGACCACCTTAGCTGCAAAAGTGCAAGGAGTCTCTGCATTGATAGAGGTTTAGGGGTAGGGTAGAATCCCTCTAGAGAATTGTTAGTTAATATGCTCATTGAAAATGATAAGACCATAGCTGGCACATCTGGTGAGAGATTAGCTGATGGTTCACATTCTGACTCTGGGGTAGCCCCAGTAAAAGTGTTAGAAGGGAACCTTCCCAACCTGCCCCTTAGCAGGCCACCTAGCAGGGCTGGTACTGATGTGAGTTCACATCACAGTAGGGAGATTACTCCTTTAGGCCAGGTTGTTAGAGTGCCATCTGTTAGGGACAGGTCTCCCTCTGTTCATTCACACCATTCTTCTGTGTCAAGGCATGCCCAACCCACCCACCCTGAAGACAGAGTGTTAGAAAGGGAACTCAATAGATTGAGAGTGGAAGAGTCCAGGCTGAAGCTGAAAAAGCAACAGCTGGATCTAGACAGGGAAGCATTTGACTTAGAAAAAGAAAGACAGAGGTTGGGGTTTGGACCCCATGGTGGCAGCAGCAGTATTACAGATAGTAATCCTGTAAAAAAGCATGATTCTAGGAATCTGCACAAGATAGTTCCTCCTTACAAGGAGGGGGATGACATTAACAAGTAATTTGCTGCACTTGAGAGGGCCTGTGTTGTACAGGGGGTCCCTCATAGACAGTGGGCTGCTATCCTATGGCTATCTTTCAGTGGAAAGGTTTGGGATAGGCTCCTTACTGTGAAGGAAAGTGATGCCAATAATTTTACAGTCCTTAAGAATGCACTCCTAGATGGTTATGGCTTAACCACTGAACAGTACAGGATCAAGTTCAGAGAAACCAAAAAGGAGTCTTCACAAGACTGGGTAGACTTTGTTCACCATTCAGTGAAGGCCTTGGAGGGGTAGTTACATGGCAGTAAAGTTTCTGACTATGAAAGCCTGTATAACTTAATCCTGAGAGAACATATTCCTACTAATTGTGTGTCTGATTTGTTGTACCAGTATCTAGTGGACTCAGATCTGACCTCTCCCCAAGAATTGGGAAAGAAGGCAGACAAATGGGTCAGAACATGAGTGAACAGAAAAGTTCATACAGGGGGTGACAAGGATGGCATGAAGAAGGATGGTAAGTCTTCAGACAAGGGGGGGGGACAAATCTAAACATGAGTCTTCATCAGGCCCACAAAAACACTCTGGTGGGGGTGGTGGGCCCTAATCCTCTTCTAATCAAGTAAAGAAACCATGGTGCTATTTATGTAAAGTAAAAGGCCATTGGACAACTGATCCCAGTTGTCCAAAGAAAAGCACCAAGCCTCCCACTACTACAACCCCTCCTGCTACACCTGGTGCCCCTAGTAATAGCAGTGGTGGTGGGAGCAAACCTACTAATAGCCAAACCAAGTGAGTAGCTGGGCTCACTTTTGGTAATTTAGTTGGGGCTGGTCTTGTTAGGGATACCACAGAGGCTGTGTTAGTCTCTGAAGGTGCCATTGATTTGGCCACCTTGGTTGCTTGTCCCCTTAATATGGATAAGTACAAGCAACTTCCCCTAATAAACAGTGTTGAGGTTCAGGCCTACAGGGACACAGGTGCCAGTGTTACCATGTTAATAGAGAAACTGGTCCACCCTGAACAACACCTACTTGGTCACCAGTACCAAGTGACTGATGCTCATAACAACACTCTTAGCCACCCCATGGCTGTTGTGAATCTCAACTGGGGGGGGGTTACTGGTCCAAAGAAACTTGCGGTTGCCTCAGATTTACCTGTAGACTGTCTACTAGGGAACGATTTAGAGACATCAGCTTGGGCAGAAGTTGAGTTGGAGGCTCATGCAGCAATGCTGGGCACTCCTGGGCATATTTTTGCTTTGACAAGGGCTCAGGCCAAAAAGCAAAAAGGACAGGGTGACTTGGATCCTGGAACAATGGACCAAGTGCTCCCTAAAGCTAGGGTTAGTAAAGGTAAAACACTACCTACTATCCCTCCCTCTACAGTGGATTCAACTTCTGAGGAAGAAGAATTTCCACCCTGTGCAGAACCTACACCAGAGGAGCTGGAAGCAGACACTGCTGAGCTTTTGGGTGGAGGGGGGACTGCCAGGGAGGAGCTGAGTGTGGCACAGCAGACCTGTCCCACACTAGAGGATCTAAGACAGCAACCTGTCAAACAGCAAAATGGGGATGTCAGTGACTCTCACAGAGTTTAGTGGGAGGACAACCTCTTGTATACGGAGGCAAGGGACCCTAAGCGTGGAGCAGCCAGGAGATTGGTTATTCCCTTGCAATACAGAGAGTTCCTCCTAACTCTAGCCCACGACATTCCCTTGGCTGGACATTTGGGACAAATGAAAACTTGGGACAGGCTTGTTCCCTTGCTTCATTGGCCAAGAATGTCAGAGGACACAAAGGAATTTTGTAAGTCCTGTGTCACCTGTCAAGCCAGTGGCAAAACATGTGGCACCCCAAAGGCACCCCTTATTCAACTGCCTGTGGTTAGGGTTCCCTTTGAAAGGGTAGGGGTTGACATAGTTGGCCCCCTTGACCCTCCCACTGCTTCAGGCAATAGGTTTATGCTGGTGGTAGTGGACCATGCCACCAGATATCCTGAAGCAATTCCTCTAAGGACCACTACAACTCCTGCAGTGGCAAAGGCCCTCCTGGGAATCTTTTCAGGGTGGGCTTCCCAAAAGAGGTGGTATCAGACAGGGGTAGCAACTTCATGTCTGCTTACTTAAAGGCCATGTGGAAGGAATGTGGTGTGACATACAAGTTCACCACACCCTATCATCCACAAACAAATGGACTGGTTGAGAGGTTTAATAAAACTCTCAAAGGAATGATAATGGGACTCCCTGAAAAACTCCGGAGGAGATGGGATGTCCTGTTACCTTGCCTCCTTTTTGCTTACAGGGAGGTACCCCAAAAAGGAGTGGGCTTCAGCCCCTTTGAACTCCTATTTGGACACCCTGTAAGAGGTCCTCTAACACTTGTGAAGGAGGGTTGGGAACAACCTTTAAAAGCTCCTAAGCAAGACATAGTGGATTATGTACTTGGCCTAAGATCTAGGATGGTTAATACATGAAAAAGGCCAGTAAAAACCTTCAGGCCAGCCAAGTACTCCAAAAGCAATGGCATGACCAGAAGGCTGTTCTGATTCAGTACCAACCAGGGCAGAAAGTGTGGGTCTTGGAGCCTGTGGCCCCAAGGGGACTCCAAGACAAATGGAGTGGACCCCACATTATTGTTGAGAAAAAGGGAGAAGTCACCTACTTGGTTGACTTGGGCACTGCCAGGAGTCCCCTTAGGGTGCTCCATGTCAATCACCTGAAACCCTACTATGACAGGGCTGATCTCACCCTGCTCATTGCAACAGATGAAGGACAGAAAGAAGAGAGTGACCCTCTCCCTGATCTCTTCTCTTCCACAGAACAAGATGCTCTAGTGGAAGGTGTAGTTTTGGCAGATTGTCTTACTGCTGAGCAGAAAGACCACTGCATAAATCTCCTGGGTCAGTTTTCTGAACTCTTTTCTACTGTGCCAGGCACCACTTCTTGGTGTGAGCACACTATATATACTGGAGACAGCTTGCCTGTCAAAAGTAAGATCTATAGGCAGCCTGACCATGTCAGAGACTGCATAAAACAAGAGGTTCAGAAAATGCTTGAACTGAGAGTGCTTGAGTACTCTGAAAGTCCATGGGCATCTCATGTGGTACTTGTACCAAACCCTCATTCCAAAGATGGGAAAAGGGAAATTAGATTTTGTGTAAACTACAGAGGTCTCAACCAGGTAACTAAAACTGATGCTAACCCTATACCCATGGCAGATGAGCTAATAGATACACTGGCATCTGCCAAGTATCTAAGCACCTTTGATTTGACTGCAGGGTATTGGCAGATCACGTTATCAGAGGATGCTAAAGCAAAAACTGCATTTTCTACCACTGGAGGGCACTACCAATTCACAGTAATGCCCTTTGGTTTGAAAAATGCACCTGCCACTTTTCAGAGGTTGGTGAATACAGTCCTGCAAGGGTTGGGGGCTTTTAGTGCAGCATATCTAGATGATATAGCTGTCTTTAGCTCCAGCTGGGATGATCACCTGGTCCACCTGTGGAAAGTTTTGGAGGCCCTGCAAAAGGCAGGCCTCACTATCAAGGCTTCAAAGTGCCAGATAGGGCAGGGGAAAGTGGTTTATCTGGGACACCTGGTAGGTGGAGAACAGATTGCACCACTTCAGGGGAAAATCCAAACTATCATAAATTGGGTTCCCCCTACAACTCAGACTCAGATGAGAGCCTTCTTAGGCCTCACTGGGTACTACAGGAGGTTCATAAAGAACTATGGCTCCATAGCAGCCCCTCTTAATGACCTCACTTCAAAGAAAATGCCTAAAAAGGTATTGGGGACATCTAACTGTCAGAAAGCTTTTGAGGAGCTGAAGCAGGCCATGTGCTCTGCACCTGTCCTGAAAAGCCCCTGTTACTGCAAAAAATTCATTGTCCAAACTGATGCATCTGAATTAGGGGTGGGGGCAGTCTTATCACAACTTAATTCTGAGGGCCAGGATCAACCTGTTGCTTTTATCAGCAGGAGGTTGACCCCTAGAGAAAAGCGTTGGTCTGCCATAGAGAGGGAGGCCTTTGCTGTGGTCTGGGCACTGAAGAAGTTGAGGCCATACCTCAACTTCTTGAGTGTTTGGCACTCACTTCATTGTTCAGACAGACCACAAACCTCTACTTTGGCTAAAACAAATGAAAGGTGAAAACCCTAAATTGATGAGGTGGTCCATATCCCTACAGGGAATGGACTATACAGTGGAACATAGACCTGGGAGTACCAACTCCAATGCTGATGGACTCTCCAGATATTTCCACTTAGACAATGAAGACTCATCAGGTCATGGCTAGTCTTATTGTCCTTCGTTTGGGGGGGGTTGTGTAGGAAAGTACCATCTTGCCTGGCATGTTACCCCCATATTTCACTGTATATATGTTGTTTTAGTTGTATGAGTCACTGGGACCCTGCCAGCCAGGGCCCCAGTGCTCATAAGTGTGCCCTGTATGTGTTACCTGTGTGATGACTAACTGTCTCACTGAGGCTCTGCTAACCAGAACCTCAGTGGTTATGCTCTCTCATTTCTTTCCAAATTGTCACTAACAGGCTAGTGACCAATTGCACCAATTCACATTGGCATACTGGAACACCCTTATAATTCCCTAGTATATGGTACTTAGGTACCCAGGGTATTGGGGTTCCAGGAGATCCCTATGGGCTGCAGCATTTCTTTTGCCACCCATAGGGAGCTCTGACAATTCTTACACAGGCCTGCCATTGCAGCCTGAGTGAAATAACGTCCACGTTATTTCATAACCATTTACCACTGCACTTAAGTAACTTATAAGTCACCCATATGTCAAACCTTTACCTGGTAAAGGTTGGGTGCTAAGTTACTTAGTGTGTGGGCACCCTGGCACTAGCCAAGGTGCCCCCACATTGTTCAGGGCAAATTCCCCGGACTTTGTGAGTGCGGGGACACCATTACACGCGTGCACTATACATATGTCACTACATATGTATAGCGTCACAATGGTAACTCTGAACATGGCCATGTAACATGTCTAAGATCATGGAATTGTCATCCCAATACCATTCTGGCATTGGGGAGACAATTCCATGATCCCCCGAGTCTCTAGCACAGACCCGGGTACTGCCGAACTGCCTTTCCCGGGGTTTCACTGCAGCTGCTGCTACTGCCAACCCCTCAGCCAGGTTTCTGCCCTCCTGGGGTCCAGCCAGGCCTGGCCCAGGAAGGCAGAACAAAGGACTTCCTCAGAGAGAGGGTGTTACACCCTCTCCCTTTGGAAAAAGGTGTCAGGGCTGGGGAGGAGTAGCCTCCCCCAGCCTCTGGAAGTGCTTTGATGGGCACAGATGGTGCCCATCTATGCATAAGCCAGTCTACACCGGTTTAGGGATCCCCCAGCCCTGCTCTGGCGTGAAACTGGACAAAGGAAAGGGGAGTGACCACTCCCCTGACCTGCACCTCCCCTGGGAGGTGCCCAGAGCTCCTCCAGTGTGCTCCAGACCTCTGCCATCTTGGAAACAGAGGTGCTGCTGGCACACTGGACTGCTCTGAGTGGCCAGGGCCAGCAGGTGATGTCAGAGACTCCTTCTGATAGGCTCTTACCTGTGTTGCTAGCCTATCCTCCTTCCTAAGTAGCCAAACCTCCTTTTCTGGCTATTTAGGGTCTCTGCTTTGGGGAATTCTTTAGATAAAGAATGCAAGAGCTCATCAGAGTTCCTCTGCATCTCTCTCTTCACCTTCTGCCAAGGAATCGACCGCTGACTGCTCTGGACGCCTGCAAAACCGCAACAAAGTAGCAAAGACGACTACTGCAACCTTGTATTCCTGATCCGGCCGCCTTCTCGACTGTTTTCATGGTGGTGCATGCTGTGGGGGTAGTCTGCCTCCTCTCTGCACTAGAAGCTCCGAAGAAATCTCCCGTGGGTCGACGGAATCGTCCCCCTACAACCGCAGGCACCAAAAGACTCTATCACCGGTCCTCTGGGTCCCCTCTCAGCACGACGAGCATGGTCCCTGGAACTCAGCAACTCTGTCCAAGTAACTCCCACAGTCCAGTGACTCTTCAGTCCAAGTTTGGTGGAGGTAAGTCATTGCCTTCCCAAGCTAGACTGCATTGCTGGGTACCACGTGATTTGCAGCTGCTCCGGCTCCTGTGCCCTCTTCCAGGATTTCTTATGTGCACAGCCAAGCCTGGGTCCCCGACACTCTAACCTGCAGTGCACGACCTCCTGAGTTTTCCTCCGGCGTCGTGGGACCTTCTTTCGTGTCTTCGGGTGAGCTCCGGTTCACTCTTCTTTGTATTGCCTGTTCCAGCACTTCTGCGGGTGCTGCTTGCTTCTGAGTGGGCTCCTTGTCTTGCTGGGCACCCCCTCTGCCTCCGCACGCAATTGGCGACATCCTGGTCCCTCCTGGGTCACAGCAGCATCCAAAAACCCTAACTGCGACCCTTGCAGCTAGCAAGGCTTGTTTGCGGTCTTTCTGCGTGGGAACACCTCTGCAAGCTTCTTCACGAGGTGGGACATCCATCTTCCAAAGGGGAAGTTCCTAGTCCTCTTCGTTCCTGCAGAATCCACAGCTTCTACCATCCGGTGGCAGCTTCTTTACATCCACAGCTGGCATTTCCTGGGCATCTGCCCACTCCCGACTTGAGTGTGACTCTTAGACTTGGTCCCCTTGTTCCACAGGTACTCTCGTCTGGAAATCCATTGTTGTTGTTTTGCTGGTGGTGGTCTTCCTTGCAGAATTCCCCTATCACGACTTCTGTGTCCTCTGGGGAACTTAGGTGCACTTTGCACCCACTTTTCAGGGTCTTGGGGTGGGCTATTTTTCTAACCCTCACTGTTTTCTTACAGTCCCAGCGACCCTCTACAAGCTCACATAGGTTTGGGATCCATTCGTGGTTCGCATTCCACTTCTAGAGTATATGGTTTTTGTTGCCTCTATACCTATGTGCTCCCATTGCAATCTATTGTGACTGTACATTGCTTGCACTGTTTTCTATTGCTATTACTGCAAAATTTTGGTATTGTGTACATATATCTTGTGTATATTTGCTATCCTCATACTGAGGGTACTCACTGAGATACTTTTGGCATATTGTCATAAAAATAAAGTACCTTTATGTGAGGAAACAGGGCTGATTGCAGAGGCCCCCTAACTTTTTGCCCCCATTTTCCACTTTTTGCTGGTGTTTTCCTGACTCTGATGGTGCCCTGGGTACTGCTAACCAGTCCCAGGGCCTGTGCTCTGTGTAAAATCAAAATGCAAATTAGGCTAATTATAATTGGCTAAGTTAACCTACCTATAAGTCCCTAGTATATGGTAGGGCATGTAGGTTTAGGGACCACAGCATAGGTAGTGCACCCATAGGTGCACTGCTGAGGTGCCCAGTGTCATTTTAAAGGCAGGCCTGCCTTGCTGGTTGCTTTTAAATTAAAGTTATATGCAAATTCGACTTTGGAATTAGAAGTAGTTCCAAAGTCTTAAACTACCTTATTTTTACATATAAGTCACCCCTAAGGTATGCCCTATGTGCCCCTAGGGCTGGGTGCCATGTAACTATAAGCAGGGACTTTATAAAAATAGTTTTATAAGCCCTGGTGAGGTAAAAACTGCCAAATTCGTTTTTCCCTCATTGTAGTAAATGGCCTTCATAGGCTAGAATGGGGAGACTTTGTTTTAAATTTTAAAGTCTCCTTAAAAGATGCATACCAAGAATTTGGTATCAAATTAATTGTTGTAATAAATCCCACAACTTCCAGTTGTGGGATTTAATATAACTTGTTCAGGGAAAGAGTTTTAGACTTTACCTAAAAAGTTGCCAATTTCAGCCCTGCATTGTTTTTGCTGCTGTGCTCTGATTGGCCAGCCTGTAGCAGCTTAGCCAAGCTGCCTTGATGAGGTGTGAAGTGGCCTGGCTTCACACAAAGGAATGTGCCTGTGGGAGAGAATCTCCCCTCAGCAGATGGTGAGGCAGGAAGGGGGAGGGCTGCCAAACTGGTCTTCAAAGGCAGAGAAGGACATTTGGAGCAACCAGCAACACCCCCACATCCTGCAACCCCAGACAACTAGGTGCCCCCTTGATTAGATTAGGAGAGGGCAAGAGAGGGGTGTGTTTATGATTTTTAGCCACACCAGTGGGTGGGCTCAGCCAGATGTAACCTCCAAAAATCAGATTCAGCCATGATGGATTTTTAGAGAATGTTGCCCACTGGGATGGATTTTTGCCACACTTCCCAGGAAGTGGTCGTCGCAGGGGGAAGGACCCTGCCCCTGATTGGAGAACCAGGACCCCCATGCTTTTCACCCAGGAGCAAGGATAAAACTGGCAGACCTGCACCCACACCTCATATCCCCATCAGATTCCAACAAGGAAGAACTAAAGTAGAAGAAGGACTGCACTGCTGGAAGCCTGGCCTGCACCTGGAACCTGCACTCAGAAGGACTGCACCAGCTGCACACTTGGGCTTCACCACAAGAAGGACTTTGCCTGGCTTCAACTGGTTCAAGGAGGGACTCCCTGTTTGCTACAGGTGAAAAATTGCTAACCAGAGTCCCCTGCACCAACTCCTGAAGAAAGAGACCAGCTGACCACTGCCCAGTGGCCAAAAAGGAGTTTGTGCCAGGTGCATTCTGGGAGTTGTAGTCCACACCCCCCAAGGACCATCTCAGAACTTCTGGATCCTTGGGGTGAGCTGTGGACCCCAAAAGAACCTTAAAAGGACATCTGGGTGAAGCCCCAGAAGTTTGGAGAAGTTTGGAGAATTTTTGTAAAAAAGCTCCATAGAGGGACCGACCCGCCGCGGAAATTCTAGCCGGCTTGCCTCAACCGCGACCTGGCCTGACTTGGTGGTTCGTCCCGGTAAAGAAAAATCTCTGAAAAAGAGACTAAGTCCGAAGGTAAAAAGTTGACCGGGACCTCCCACCCATCGTATCCGAGAAGGACTCCATGGACGTCGGATCAAGATCCAGGTTTACCCTGGTCGAAGGATTTTCACCTCGAAAAAACGACTAAGTCCGAAGGTAAAAATCTCCACCGAGGAATCCAGCATCGCGTATCCGGAGAAGGGCTCCAGGAGGTCGGATTGGACTGGCAGGCTCGTCCCGCTGAAGAAAATCTTCAAAGTAAAGACTAAGTCAGAAGGTAACTTTTTAACTGAGGCCTCCCGCGACCTGTAGCCGAGCAGGGCTCCATCGCGGTCGGCCTGAAACTTTGACTTTGCCCCGGTCGAGGTGCAACCAGATGACCCGATTGGCGCTTTTTGTTTCTAAGCGCTAGAAAAATAATAATTCTTTAAAAATTCATATCTCCGGTTCCCCTTATCCGATTTTATTCGTTTTTGTGTCATTTTAAAGATAAAAATATAAACTATTTTTATAAATTGGTTTTGGATTTTTAAACTGTTTCCTGTGTTTTATTTAATTACTGTTTTGTGATATTTGAATGCTTTACACACTGTCTCCTAAGTTAAGCCTTGACGCTCGTTGCCAAGCTACCAAGGGTTGAGCTGGGGTTAATTTACTGAGACCTAACTGGACCTAAGTGGAGGTTAGTGGCTTGTTGCTAGGTGTAGGTACCTACCTGCCCTTACCAATAACCCATTTTCCAACATTTTTGGTGGCAGCGGTGGGATCCTGTACTTGTGTTCAGTATCACGTTACAGTTTTAAGTAAAACAAATAAAAAATCCTTTAAATTGTCCTAGTGCAAAAATTGTTTTTTTTTTTTTTTTTTAAATTACATTTTTAATTTGGATTAATTTCTATTATTGATTTTTTTTAATTTTTCTAAATTCTTGTTTCCAATTTTTGCAAAAAGTTTTTGTTGACACAAAACTAGGGAACCATGGAGCTTGATCTGGCTAGCCTACCCACACTGACAGTAGTCCAGCTTAGGGGGTTGCGTACTGAAAGAGGGTTGCCTGCAACCACTGACCTCAGGAAGCAAGTCCTGATCAAATCCCTGACAGCATGGGCTGAGGCCCAAGAGGTAGGCCCAGAGGAAGCTCCAGAGGAGGGAGAAACAGGGGAGGATGCTAGCTCTAACCACTCAGGGGAGGGAGGGCATCTGAGCCTAAGTGAGGATGAGGAAGACCGGTCCTCAGTACATACAGTCACTAGGGGCAGACCCAAAGCTAGTGGTGGGAAAGGGGTCCCTTCAGGAGGAGAGAACCCATCCATCAGAGAAAGAGAGCTGGAGGCCCAGCTAGCATACATAGCTTTGGAAGCAGACAAGCTGGCCCTAGAAAAGAAAAAGTGGGCAAAGAAAGAGAAAAGAGATGGTGGCAGCGACAGAGAAGTTGAGGTGTCCATGGGTGGGGGAGTTTGCCCCAGATTACCCAAGGGGGTGGTTCCTGCTTATGTAGAGGGGGATGATATAGACAAATGGTTGGAGGCCTTTGAGAGGGCACTCCAGATGAAAAGGGTTAGGCCTCAATACTGGGGTTCCCTTTTGTGGGAGTTGGTCCCCAACTCAGGGAGGGATAGGATTCTGACCTTAAGGGGGGAGGAGGCAGATTCGTACCGTAGTATGAAGAGGTGCTTAACCAAGAAGTTTGGTCTGACCCCAGAGCAGTATAGAATGAAGTTCAGGGACACCCAGAAGGTCAGTACCCAGTCTTGGGTTGACTTTGTGGACATTTCAGTAAAGGCACTGGAGGGCTTGATTATTGGTAACAAAGTAAATACTTATGAGGGGTTATACAATCTGATCATGAGAGAGCACATCTTGACCAATTGTACCCAAGAAAGGTTACGCCAGCATCTAGTGGAGTCTAAGCAGACCAACCCTAGAGAGCTAGGGGAGGCAGCTGATGAGTGGTTGAGAACCAGGGTGGTTGTCAAGTCCCAGGGGGGAGACTCCAAGAAGGGGGGGGCAGGTCCCCAAAAACCTAAGGAGGGAGGTGGTAAGTTCACCACAGAGACTCCCTCTGTACCCCAGAACCCTAAGAAGGAGGAGAGTAAATCCCACTCCCACTCTGACAAGCAGAGACAGGGAGACCCAGGGTGAAAAAAGCTCTTGGACAGTAGGGCCTGCTTTGACTGTCAGCAGACAGGTCACTTCAGAGGAGATGCAGCCTGTCCAAAGAAGGTGGTTAGCACTGGGCTGTCCAGTGTAGCCATGGAGGAGGACTCCTCAGATGATGAAGTCCTCCTAGCATTGAGTTGGGAGACAGGACCAGATGGTAAGCTGGTGATCCCTGAGGGTGGAAGTAGGCACTTCCACCCCATTCAGGTGAATCGGATCCCTACCACTGGCCTGAGAGACACCTGTGCCAGTCACACTATAGTGAGTGACCGGTTAGTGACCCCAGACATGTATGTCCCAGGAGAGACAAGGAAAGTCAGGATAGCCACAGGGGAGGTCACCTCCAAACCTGTAGCCATAGTGCCCCTAGAGAGGGAGGGTATCCTTGACTGGTTTAGGGTGGTAGTCAGTGCTGACCTCCCCCTAGATTGTATCCTGGGCAATGACCTCCCAGAGGTGGGTCTGGTCCCAGATGGAGTGGTCGCCCAGGGCGCCCCCCCAAACCAAAGTCCTGGGGAGTCAGTCCCTACAGTTAGGAGACAGGGGTCCCCAAGAAAAGGAAAGAAGAAAAGGAAGGGTAGGCCACTCTTAAAGAGAGTTCCAGGGAGCCAAAGGCCTTCTGCTCCAGTAGGGGGGGAGCCCAGAATTGGCACTGGTGAGGCCTCACCTGACCCCAAGGAAGTCCTGAGTAGTCAGGCAGCTGTCCAGATGCAGGGTGTTGCCCCTGCAGTGACAGAATGGAGAGTGGAAGGAGGGTGTCTGCCACATGAGGTGGTTGCCCCCCACTCTAGACAGCAAGGGAGGTGCCAGGACCCCACAATTGCCCCTAAAGCAGCTCAGCCACCTGTCAGTGGAGAGCTTAGGGTGTGGTTCTGGGTACTGACAGCTGTCAGTAGCCTCTGCTGGGTGCTAGCCTTCCTGGCAGCACTGTACCTGGCCTGGGAGGCAGACCCCAGGGCCAAGAACAAAGTAGGCCCCCTGACCCTATTGGTCATGGTGGGGTTGCTCAAGTGTTGGGTGACCTCTTTGGGTAAGCTAGGTGTTGCCCTAGCAAAGTTGGGAGTAGGGGAGGTGGGCACCTCACTACCCAAGTTGGCAGAGAGAGAGGAGGAAGACCCCCCTAGAGGGAAGTTTCAGTTTGAGATGGGTCCTTTCACTGTTGGGATGGCTTCACTACCCAGAGGGAGTGACCATGACAGGAAGATGTAAGGCAGAGTAGGCCCTGAAAAGGGACAGCCAGTTTTCTTCACTGTCTTCCTCGCCTAACAAGCCAGGAAGACTCTCCCAGGGTTGGGCTGAGTCTTCTGGGCGTGTGGGCTGGGGGGGGCTTGTGTGAGAAAACAGGGCTGATTGCAGAGGCCCCCTAACTTTTTGCCCCCATTTTCCACTTTTTGCTGGTATTTTCCTGACTCTGATGGTGCCCTGGGTACTGCTAACCAGTCCCAGGGCCTGTGCTCTGTGTAAAATCAATATGCAAATTAGGCTAATTATAATTGTCTAAGTTAACCTACCTATAAGTCCCTAGTATATGGTAGGGCATGTAGGTTTAGGGACCACAGCATAGGTAGTGCACCCATAGGTGCACTGCTGAGGTGCCCAGTGTCATTTTAAAGGCAGGCCTGCCTTGCTGGCTGCTTTTAAATTAAAGTTATATGCAAATTCGACTTTGGAATTAAAAGTAGTTCCAAAGTCTTAAACTACCTTATTTTTACATATAAGTCACCCCTAAGGTATGCCCTATGTGCCCCTAGGGCTGGGTGCCATGTAACTATAAGCAGGGACTTTATAAAAATAGTTTTATAAGCCCTGGTGAGGTAAAAACTGCCAAATTCGTTTTTCCCTCATTGTAGTAAATGGCCTTCATAGGCTAGAATGGGGAGACTTTGTTTTAAATTTTAAAGTCTCCTTAAAAGATGCATACCAAGAATTTGGTATCAAATTAATTGTTGTAATAAATCCCACAACTTCCAGTTGTTGGATTTAATATAACTTGTTCAGGTAAAGAGTTTTAGACTTTACCTAAAAAGTTGCCAATTTCAGCCCTGCATTGTTTTTGCTGCTGTGCTCTGATTGGCCAGCCTGTAGCAGCTTAGCCAAGCTGCCTTGATGAGGTGTGAAGTGGTCTGGCTTCACACAAAGGAATGTGCCTGTGGGAGAGAATCTCCCCTCAGCAGATGGTGAGGCAGGAAGGGGGAGGGCTGCCAAACTGGTCTTCAAAGGCAGAGAAGGACATTTGGAGCAACCAGCAACACCCCCACATCCTGCAACCCCAGACAACGAGGTGCCCCCTTGATTAGATTAGGAGAGGGCAAGAGAGGGGTGTGTTTATGATTTTTAGCCACACCAGTGGGTGGGCTCAGCCAGATGTAACCTCCAAAAATCAGATTCAGCCATGATGGATTTTTAGAGAATGTTTCCCACTGGGATGGATTTTTGCCACACTTCCCAGGAAGTGGTCATCGCAGGGGGAAGGACCCTGCCCCTGATTGGAGAACCAGGACCCCCCTGCTTTTCACCCAGGAGCAAGGATAAAACTGGCAGACCTGCACCCACACCTCAGATCCCCATCAGATTCCATCAAGGAAGAACTAAAGGAGAAGAAGGACTGCCCTGCTGGACCCCTGGCCTGCACCTGGAACCTGCACTCAGAAGGACTGCACCAGCTGCACACTTGGGCTTCACCACAAGAAGGACTTTGCCTGGCTTCAACTGGTTCAAGGAGGGACTCCCTGTTTGCTACAGGTGAAAAATTTCTAACCAGAGTCCCCTGCACCAACTCCTGAAGAAAGCGACCAGCTGACCACTGCCCAGTGGCCAAAAAGGAGTTTGCGCCAGGTGCATTCTGGGAGTTGTAGTCCGCACCCCCCAAGGACCATCTCAGAACTTCTGGATCCTTGGGGTGAGCTGTGGACCCCAAAAGAACCTTAAAAGGACATCTGGGTGAAGCCCCAGAAGTTTGGAGAAGTTTGGAGAATTTTTGTAAAAAAGCTCCATAGAGGGACCGACCCCCCGCGGAAATTCTAGCCGGCTTGCCTCAACCGCGACCCGGCCTGACTTGGTGGTTCGTCCCGGTAAAGAAAAATCTCAGAAAAAGAGACTAAGTCCGAAGGTAAAAAGTTGACCGGGACCTCCCAGCCATCGTATCCGAGAAGGGCTCCATGGACGTCGGATCAAGATCCAGGTTTACCCCGGTCGAAGGATTTTCACCTCGAAAAAATGACTAAGTCCGAAGGTAAAAATCTCCACCGAGGAATCCAGCATCGCGTATCCGGAGAAGGGCTCCAGGAGGTCGGATTGGACTGGCAGGCTCGTCCCGCTGAAGAAAATCTTCAAAATAAAGACTAAGTCAGAAGGTAACTTTTTAACCGAGGCCTCCCGCGACCTGTAGCCGAGCAGGGCTCCATCGCGGTCGGCCTGAAACTTTGACTTTGCCCCGGTCGAGGCGCAACCAGATGACCCGATTGGCGCTTTTTGTTTCTAAGCGCTAGAAAAATAATAATTCTTTAAAAATTCATATCTCCGGTTCCCCTTATCCGATTTTATTCGTTTTTGTGTCATTTTAAAGATAAAAATATAAACTATTTTTATAAATTGGTTTTGGATTTTTAAACTGTTTCCTGTGTTTTATTTAATTACTGTTTTGTGATATTTGAATGCTTTACACACTGTCTCCTAAGTTAAGCCTTGACGCTCGTTGCCAAGCTACCAAGGGTTGAGCTGGGGTTAATTCACTGAGACCTAACTGGACCTAAGTGGAGGTTAGTGGCTTTTTGCTAGGTGTAGGTACCTACCTGCCCTTACCAATAACCTATTTTCCTACACTTTATTTTTAGTATATCTGTGTATTGTGTTTTCTTATCATATTGTGCATATGACACCAGTGGTATAGTAGGAGCTTCACACGTCTCCTAGTTCAGCCTAAGCTGCTCTGCTAAGCTACCTTTTCTATCAGCTTAAGCTGCTAGACACCTCTTCTACACTAATAAGGGATAACTGGACCTGGTGCAGAGTGTAAGTACCCCTTGGTACCACTACAAACCAGGCCAGCCTCTTACAGCCTCCCATCTACAAATACATTGTTCTAAGTCAAGGAGTTTTGTTGGTCCGTTCCACTGTTTCCCCACTGATACAGTGATCAGGTGTCTCCTAATCATCGGTTTGTAGGTCTCCCAAAGCACTATATTAGAGTTGACTGCCCCCTTGTTTATCCATGAAGTATTGTTCAGTAGAGGTCACCAGATCCCTTCGAGTATCCCAGTTTAGTAAGATCCAAAGGTCAAGTCTCCAGTTAGTCTTCTGTTTGAACATCCTAGGTGTCGATTTTGTGCACATTGGGACATGATCAGAAATACCCCTTTGCAGGAAACCCCTTACCCAGTACCTCGCCTACTGCGATGCAAGTACCAAAATGTAGTCTCATCGAAAGCCTGAACACATTTCTCCTGTGATCGAAGAGTCGTCTTTGTCTTTGTCGGGTGAGAATCTGTCCATTAGCACATGCATTGTAGGGTTAAAATCCCCTCCACCATCAGGATGGCCCCCCCGAGCCTGCTAAATACATTTTCCTACTTTCTCCATGTAGGAAGTTGGCTCTGTATGTACTATTTCAAAGTAAGAAATAGTGTGCACAGAGTCCAAGGGTTCCCCTTAGAGGTAAGATAGTGGCAAAAAAAGATAATTCTAATGCTTTATTTTGTGGTAGTGTGGTCGAGCAGTAGGCTTATCAGAGGGTAATGTTAAGCATTTGTTGTACACACAGAGGCAATAAATGAGGACCACACACTCAAAGACAAATTCCAGGCCAATAGGTTTTTATGTAGAACATATCTTTTCTTAGTTTATTTTAAGAACCACAGGTTCAAGATTTACAAACAATACTTTAAATGGAAGGTATTTCACTCAGGTATCTTAGGAACTTTGAATAATCACAATAGCAGGTACAGTTTTGGCACAAATGGCAATAACCTATTTTAAAAGTGGACACTGCAAAAATCAACAGTTCCCGGGGGAGGTAAGTAAATGTTAAGTTCACAGGTAAGTAAAACACTTATAGGGTTCAAAGTTGGTTCCAAGGTAGCCCACCGTTGGGGGTTCAAGGCAACCCCAAAGTTACCACACTAGCAGCTCAGGGCCGGTCAGGTGCAGAGGTCAAAATGGTACCCAAAACACATAGGCTTCAATGGAAATTGGGGTGCCCCGGTTCCAGTCTGCCAGCAGGTAAGTACCTGCAACTTTGGGGGGAAGCCCAGGGGGGTTTTGTAGGGCACCGGGGGGGGACACAAGAAGGCATAGAAAGTACACCCTCAGCAGCACAGGGGCGGCCGGTTGCAGACTGCAAACAGGCATCGGGTTTTCAATAGGAATCAATGGGGTAGCCACCACCTGGGCTAGGCAGAGGGTCGTCGGGGGGTTGCTCCTGCACTGGAGTTCGGTTCCTTCAGGTCGTGGGGGCTGCGGGTGCATTGTGGGTTCCAAGCGTCGGGTTTCTTGAAGCAGGCAGTTGCGGTCAGGGGGAGCCTCTGGATTCCCTCTGCAGGCGTCACTGTGGAGGCTCAGGGGGGTCAACACTGGCTACTCATGGTCTCGTAGTCGCGGGGGAGTCCTCCCTGTAGTGTTAGTTCTCCGCAGGTCGAGCTGGGGGCGTCGGGTGCAGAGTGGAAATTCTCACGCTTCCAGCCGGAAACGTGTAATCTTTAAAAGTTGCTTCTTTGTTTCCAAAAGTTGCAGTTTCTTGAACAGGGCCGCTGTTTTCTGGAGCTTCTTGGTCCTTTAGATGCAGGGTAGTCCTCTGAGGCTTCAGAGGACGCTGGACCCTGTTGGATGCTTCGCTGTTGCAGTTTTCTTCGAAGTAGGGAGACAGGCCTGTGGGGCTGGGGCCAAATCAGTTGTTGTCTCTGTCTTCACTGCAGGGCTTCAGGTCAGCAGTCCTTCTTCTTCTTTAGGTTGCAGGAATCTATCTTCCTCAGTTCTGGGGTCCCCTAAATACTCAATTTAGGGGTGTGTTTAGGTCTGGGAGGGCAGTAGCCAATGGCTACTGGCCCTGAGGGTGGCTACACCCTCTTTGTGTCTCCTCCCTGTGGGGAGGGGGG
This sequence comes from Pleurodeles waltl, assembly GCF_031143425.1. NCBI lineage: Eukaryota > Metazoa > Chordata > Amphibia > Caudata > Salamandridae > Pleurodeles > Pleurodeles waltl. The sequence goes on from NC_090448.1 coordinate 596,279,727, forward strand.
CACATCCCTAATCCTATTGTGGGAATCCTCCATCTGCAAGATAGAGGATTTCTAAAAGTAAGAGTCACCACAGCTCAGGACACCTTAGGGGCTGTCCTGACTGGGGAGTGACTCCTCCTTGTTTTTTTCATTATCTCCTCCAGCCTTGCCGCCAAAGGTGGGGGCAGTGGCCGGAGGGGCTGGCATCTCCACAAGCTGGGATGCCCTGTGGTACTGTAACAAAGGGCGTGTTACAGTTCCTGCAGGGGGAGGTGAGAAGCACCTCCCCCCATACAGGCTTTGTTCCTGGCCACAGAGTGACAAAGGCACTCTCCCCATGTAGCCAGCAACATGTCTGGTGTGTGGCAGGCTGGCAAAAACTAGTCAGCCCACACTGGAAGTCAGGTATGTTTTCTGGGGGCATCTCTAAGATGCCCTCTGGGTGTATTTCACAATAAAATGTACACTGGCATCAGTGTGCATTTATTGTGCTGAGAAGTTTGATACCAAACTTCCCAGTTTTCAGTGTAGCCATTATGGTGCTGTGGAGTTCGTGTATGACAGACTCCCAGACCATATACTCTTATGGCTTACCCTGCACTTACAATGTCTAAGGTTTTGCCTAGACACTGCAGGGGCATAGTGCTCATGCACTTATGCCCTCAACCGTGGTATAGTGCACCCTGCCTTAGGACTGTAAGGCCTGTTAGGGGAGTGACTTATCTATGCCATAGGCAGTGTGAGGTTGGTATGGCACTCTGAGGGGAGTGCCATGTCGACTTTGCCAGCTTGTGTTTGCTGGTGGGGAGAAAATGACTAACAGTGTGCATGTGCTAAGTGAGGGGTCCCCAGGGTGGCATAAGGCATGCTGCAGCCCTTAGATACCTTCCCTGGCATCAGGGCCCTTGGTACCAGGGGTACCAGTTACAAGGGACTTACCTGGCTGCCAGGGTTGTGCCAATTGTGGAGACAAAGGTACAGTTTAGGGAAAGAACACTGGTGCTGGGGCTTGGTTAGCAGGTCCCAGCACACTTTCAAATCATAACTTGGCATCAGCAAAGGAAAAGGTCAGGGGGTAACCATGCCAAGGAGGCATTTCCTTACACAACCCCCCCAGACGAAAGAGGATGAGACTAACCTTTCCCAAGAGAGTCTTCCTTTTCTAAGTGGAAGCTGGAAAGGACATCTGCATTGGCATGGGCAGTCCCAGGTCTGTGTTCCACTATAAAGTCCATTCCCTGTAGGGAGATGGACCACCTCAACAGTTTTGGATTTTTACCTTTCATTTGCATTAGCCATCTGAGAGGTCTGTGGTCAGTTTGAACTACAAAGTGAGTACCAAAGAGGTATGGTCTCAGCTTCTTCAGGGACCAACCCACAGCAAAGGCCTCCTTCTCAATGGCACTCCAACACTGCTCCCTGGAGAGTAACATCCTGCTAATGAAAGCAACAGGCTGGTCAAGGCCATCATCATTTGTTTGGGACAAACTGCCCCTATCCCATGTTCAGAGGCATCAGTCTGCACAATGAACTGCTTGGAGTAATCTGGAGCTTTGAGAACTGGTGCTGTGCACTAAGTTTGTTTCAGGGTGTCAAAGTCCTGTTGGCATTCTATAGTCCAGTTTACCTTCTTAGGCATCCTCTTAGAGGCAAGTTCTGTGAGGGGTGTCACTATGGATCCATATCCCTTCACAAACCTCCTATAGTAACCAGTCAAGCCAAGGAATGCCCTGACTTGAGTCTGGGTTTTTGGAGCTACCCAGTCCAGGTTAGTCTGGATCTTGGGTTGGAGTGGCTGAACATGGCCTCCACCTACAAGGTGTCCCAAGTAAACCACTGTACCCTGCCCTATCTGACATTTGGATGCCTTGATAGAGAGGCCTGCTGCTTGCAGGGCCTGCAAAACCTTCTTCAGGTGGACCAGGTGATCCTGCCAGCTGGAGCTAAAGACAGCAATATCATCAAGATAAGCTGCACTAAAGGACTAGATTCACCAACCTTTGGAAGGTGGCAGGGGCATTCTTTAAGTCAAAGGGCATCACAGTAAACTGATAGTGCCCATCAGGTGTAGAGAATGCTATCTTTTCTTTTGCTCCTGGTGGCATTTTTATTTGCCAGTTCCCTGCTGTTAAGTCAAAGGTACTCAAGTATTTGGCAGCACCTAATTTATCAATTAACTCATCTGCCCTTGGACTGGGATGGGCATCTGTCTTGGTGACAGAATTAAGTACTCTGTAGTCCACACAAAACCTCATGTCTCTCTTGCCATCCTTGGTGTGAGGTTTGGGGACTAAGACCACTGGGCTAGCCCAGGGGCTGTCAGAGTGCTCAGTGACTCCCAATTCCAGCATCTTGTGGACTTCCACTTTGATGCTTTCCTTAACTTGGTCAGATTGTCTAAAAGTTTTGTTTTTGACAGGCATGCTGTCTCCTGTGTCCACAGCATAGGTACACAGGTGTGTCTGACCAGGGGTTAGGGAAAAGAGCTCAGCAAACTGCTGTAAGACTTTCCTACAGTCAGCTTGCTGTTGGCCAGAGAGGGTGTCTGAACAGATCACTCCATCTACTGAGCCATCTTTAGGGTCAGTGGAGAGGAGATCAGGGAGAGGTTCACTCTGAGCTTCCTGGTCCTCATCTGTAACCATTAACATGTTTACATCTGCCCTGTCATGAAAGAGTTTGAGGCAGTTCACATGGATCACCTTTTTGGGGGTCCTGCTAGTGCCTAGGTCTACCATGTAGGTGACCCGACTCTTTCTCTCTAGCACTGGGTAAGGGCCACTCCATCTGTCCTGAAGTGCCCTGGGAGCCACAAGCTCCATAACCCAGACTTTCTGCCCTGGCTGAAACTCAACCATAGCAGCCTTTTGGTCATACCACATCTTCTGGAGTTGTTGGCTGGTCTCAAGAATTTTACTTGCCTTTCCCATGTACTCTGCCATCCTGGAACGCAGGCCTAGTACATAGTCCACTATATCTTGCTTAGGCTCATGGAGAGGTCTCTTCCAGCCTTCTTTAACAAGAGCTAGTGGTCCCCTTACAGGATGGCCAAACAGAAGTTCAAAGGGGGAACGCCCTACTCCCTTCTGAGGCACCTCTCTGTAGGCGAAAAGCAGACATGGCAAGAGGACATCCCATCTCCTTTTGAGCTTTTCAGGGAGCCCCATGATCATGCCCTTCAATGTCTTGTTGAATCATTCCACAAGACCACTGGTTTGTGGATGGTATGGTGTGGTGAACTTGAAAGTCTCCCCACACTCATCCCACATGTGTTTCAGGTATGCTGACATGAAGTTGGTACCTCTGTCAGAAACCACCTCCTTAGGAAATCCCACTTTGGTAAAGATACAATGAGTGATTTGGCTACTGCAGGGGCAGTAGTGGACCTAAGAGGAATTGCTTCAGGGTACCTAGTAGCATGATCCACTACTACTTTGATATACTAATTCCCTGAGGCTATGGGAGGTTCAAGTGGACCCACTATGTCCACTCCCACTCTTTCAAAGGGGACCCCCACCACTGGAAGTGGAATGAGGCGGGCCTTTGGATGGCTACCTGTCTTACCACTGGCTTGACAGGTGGCACAGGAGGCACAAAACTCCTTTACTTTCTGGGACATGTTGGGCCAATAGAAATGGTTGACTAACCTCTCCCAAGTCTTGGTTTGTCCCAAATGCCCAGCAAGTGGAATAGCATGGGCTAAGGTCAGGGTGAACTCTCTAAACTCCTGAGGCACTACCACTCTCCTAGTGGCACCAGGTTTGGGATCTCTTGCCTCAGTGTAAAGGAGTCCATCTTCCCAATAGACCCTATGTGTCCCACTGATTTTTCCTTTGGTCTCTTCAGCAGCTTGCTGCTGAAGGCCTTCAAGAGAGGGACAGGTTTCTTGCCCCTTACACAGCTGTTCCCTTGTTGGTCCCCCTGGGCCTAAGAGTTCAACCTGATAAGGTCCTAACTCCATGGGCTCAGTTCCCTCAGAGGGCAGAACTTCTTCCTGGTGAGAGAGGTTATTTTTCTTTTGCTCTGTTGAAGCTGGTTCCCCAGTCTTCTTTCCTTTTCTCTTGGATGGTTGGGCCATTATTCCAGGCTCCAACACCTCTTTTTCACCCTGAGCTTTGCACTGTGCCCTTGTCTTGACACACACCTGTTCAGGGATACCCAGCATGGCTGCATGGGTTTTGAGTTCGACCTCAGCCCATGCTGAGGACTACAGGTCATTTCCAAGCAAAAAGTCTACTGGGATAGCAGAGGAGACTACCACCTGTTTCAGGCCAGTGACCCCTCCCCATTCTAAAGTTACCATAGCCATGGGATGTACTTTAGTCTGATTGTCAGCGTTGGTGACTGGATAAGTTTGTCCCGTCAGGTATTGTCCTGGGGAAACCAGTTTGTCTGTCACCATTGTGACACTAGCACCTGTATCCCTCAGGGCTTCTACACTAGTCCCATTAATCAAGAGTTGCTGTCTGTATTTTTGCATATTAGGGGGCCAGGCAGCCAGTGTGGCTAAGTCCACCCCACCCTCAGAAACTAATGTAGCTTTGATGTGAACCCTGATTTGCTCTGGGCACACTGTTGATCCCACCTGGGGACTGGCTATTCCAGTGCTAACTGGAGTAGTAGTAGAAGTGGAACCTTTTTTGGGACAGGCCTTGTCTCCAGTTTGGTGTCCCTGTTGATTACAGCTACGACACCAGGCTTTTTTAGGATCAAAGTTTTTACCCTTGTACCCAAAATTGGATTGTGAAGGAAGAGGCTTTGGACCCTCCCTCCTGAGCAGGTTTTTGGAGCCCTGTAGAAGACTCTTTACTTTTACCCTTGGATGTCTCAACACTCTTCCCCTGGGGAGTCTTTGTGACCCTTTTCTTTTGGTCACCCCCTGTGGAAGTCTTGGTCACCCTAGTCTTGACCCAATGGTCTGCCTTCTCTTCCAATTCATGGGGAGAAATTGGACCTAGGTCTACCAGATGCTGATGCAGTTTATCACTGAAACAATTACTTAAAAGGTGTTCTTTCATAAACAGATTTTACAGCCCATCATAATCTTTTACACCACTGACATTAATCCAACCATCCAGTGTTTTGACTGAGAAGTCAACAAAATCAACCCAGGTCTGGCTCGAGGATTTTTGAGCCCCCCTGAACCTAATCCTGTACTCCTCAGTTGAGAATCCAAAGCCCTCAATCAGGGTAGCCTTCATGAGGTCATAGGATTCTGCATCTTTTCCAGAGAGCGTGAGGAGTCTATCCCTACACTTTCCAGTGAACATTTCCCAAAGGAGAGCACCCCAGTGAGACCTGTTTACTTTTCTGGTTGCACAAGCCCTCTCAAAAGCTGTGAACCATTTGGGGATGTCATCACCATCTTCATATTTTGTTCTTTGGAGATTTTTAGCATGTCAGGAGTATTTCTGACCCTATTTAAGTTGCTGCCACCATTGATGGGAGCTAAGCCCATCTCTTGTCTTTCCCTTTCTATGGCTAGGAGCTGTCTCTCCAAAGCCAATCTTTTGGCCATCCTGGCTAACAGGACGTCATCTTCATTGAGGCTGCCCTCAATGCTTCCAGAGTTGCTGGACTCCCCTGTGGGAAAAGCAGCATCTCTGACTATCACTTGTGGAGTCAGGGTTGGAGGAACCCTGTTCTCCCTAACTAGGAGTGGAGGGGGGAAATTGTCCTCCACTTCAATAGCATCATCCACTGTAAGGATATCTTCAGAGGGGTTGACTCTAGCAAACTCTGCCAAGAGCTCCTGGAGCTGTACTTTGGTAGGGTTTGATCCAGTTTTTAGTTTCTTGATTCTGCAGAGAGTACTTAACTCTGGCATCCTAAGATGCAGTTAAGGTGTGAGGTTGAGCTCCACCACTGTCTCTTCTGCAGCAGACATTATTTCTCTAAAAGTTGGGATACTTTTTAAGAATCTAAAACTATCTCTAGAACTAAATCAAAACGTTTACAAAACTTTTAAACTCTAAAAGAAATGCTAACAGGGACTAACACAAGGCCCTAGCAGGACTTTTAAAAATTTAGAAAAATAGCTCAAATTTCAAAAATCAGTTTCTAATGACAATTTTGGGAATTTAGTCATGTGATCAGGTATTGGCTGAGTAGTCCAGCAAATGCAAAGTCTTGTACCCCACCACTGATCCACCAATGTAAGAAGTTGGCTTTGTATGTACTATTTCAAAGTAAGAAATAGTGTACACAGAGTCCAAGGATTCCCCCTAGAGGTAAGATAGTGGCAAAAAGAGATAATTCTAATGCTCTATTTTGTGGTAGTGTGGTCGAGCAGTAGGCTTATCAGAGGGTAGTGTTAAGCATTTGTTGTACACACACAGGCAATAAATGAGGAACACACACTCAAAGACAAATTCCAGGCCAATAGGTTTTTGTGTAGAACAATATCTTTTCTTAGTTTATTTTAAGAACCACAGGATCGAGATTTACAAACAATACTTTAAATGAAAGGTATTTCACTCAGGTATCTTGGGAACTTTGAATAATCACAATAACATGTACAGTTTTGGCAAAAATGGCAATAAGCTATTTTAAAAGTGGACACAGTGCAAAAATCAACAGTTCCTGGGGGAGGTAAGTAAATGCTAAGTTCACAGGTAAGTAAAACACTTATAGGGTTCAATGTTGGGTCCAAGGTAGCCCACCGTTGGGGGGTTCAAGGCAACCCCAAAGTTACCACACCAGCAGCTCAGGGCCGGTCAGGTGCAGAGGTCAAAGTGGTGCCCAAAACACATAGGCTTCAATGGAAATAGGGGTGCCCAGGTTCAGTCTGCCAGCAGGTAAGTACCTGCGACTTCGGAGGGCAGACCAGGGGGGTTTTGTAGGGCACCGGGGGGGGGGACACAAGCAGGCACAGAAAGTACACCCTCAGTGGCACAGGGGCGGCCGGGTGCAGAGTGCAAACAGGCATCGGGTTTTCAATATGAATTAATGGTAAGACCCAGTGGTCTCTTCAACTATGCAGGCAGGCACAGGGGGGCCTCCTCGGGGTAGCCGCCACCTGGGCTGGGCAGAGGGTCGCTGGGGGGTTGCTCCTGCACTTGAGTTCGGTTCCTTCAGGTCCTGGGGGCTGCGGATGCAGTGTGGTTTCCAGGTGTCGGGATCCTTGAAGCAGGCAGTCGCGGTCAGACGGAGCCTCTTGATTCCCTCTGCAGGCATCGCTGTGGGGGCTCAGGTGGGTCAACTCTGGCTACTCACAGGCTCACAGTCGCCAGCTCACTCTGCAGGTTGAGCCCGGGGCGTCGGGAGCAGAGTGGAAAGTCTCACGCTTCCGGCGGGAAACGTGTGGTCTTTAAAAGTTGCTTCTTTGTTTCCAGAAGTTGCAGTTTCTTGAACAGGGCTGCTGTTCTCGGGAGCTCTTGGTCCTTTAGATGCAGGGTAGTCCTCTGGGGCTTCAGAGGTCGCTGGACCCTGTTGGATGCGTCGCTGTAGAAGTTTTCTTCGAAGTAGGGAGACAGGCCGGTGGGGCTGGGGCCAAATCAGTTGTCATCTCCGTCTTCACTGCAGGGCTTCAGGTCAGCAGTCCTTCTTCTTCTTTAGGTTGCAGGAATCTATCTTCCTCAGTTCTGGGGGGCCCTAAAAATACTCAATTTAGGGGTGTGTTTTGGTCCTGGAGGGTAGTAGCCAATGGTTACTGGCCCTGAGGGTGGCTACACCCTCTTTGTGCCTCCTCCCTGTGGGGAGGGGGGCACATCCCTAATCCTATTGGGGGAATCTTCCATCTGCAAGATGGAGGATTTCTAAAAGTAAGAGTCACCTCAGCTCAAGACACCTTAGGGGCTGTCCTGACTGGGGAGTGACTCCTCCTTGTTTTTCTCGTTATCTCCTCCAGCCTTGCCGCCAAAAGTGGGAGCAGTGGCCGGAGGGGCGGGCATCTCCATGAGCTGGGATGCCCTGTGGCACTGTAACAAAGGGGGTGAGACTTTGAGGCTCACCGCTAGGTGTTACAGTTCCTGCAGGGGGAGGTGAGAAGAACCTCCACCCAGTACAGGCTTTGTTCCTGGCCACAGAGTGACAAATGCACTCTCCCCATGTGGCCAGCAACATGTCTTGTGTGAGGCAGGCTGGAAAAAACTAGTCAGCCCACACTGTAAGTCGGGTATGTTTTCTGGGGGCATCTCTAAGATGCCCTCTGGGTGTATTTCACAATAAAATGTACACTGGCATCAGTGTGCATTTATTTTTCTGAGAAGTTTGATACTAAACTTCCCAGTTTTCAGTGTAGCCATTATGGTGCTGTGGAGTTCATGTATGACAGACTCCCAGACCATATACTTTTATGGCTACCCTGCACTTACAATGGCTAAGGTTTTGCTTAGACACTGTAGGGGCATAGTGATCATGCACCTATGCCCTCACCTGTGGTATAGTGCACCCTGCCTTAGTTCTGTAAGGCCTGCTAGAGGGGTGACTTATCTATGCCATAGGCAGTGTGAGGTTGGCATGGCACTCTGAGGGGAGCTAAGTTGAATAAAGCTGAATAAAGGGCTCATGCAGCATGACAAGCGAAATTAGGTGACTGGATACATCAAATACAATTAAAGTTTGCAGTGTTTTAGCCGCTTTTATGTCACCTCTCATGTATAACCAAATCCAAAACCCTCATCAGAAAGAGTATGTAGAGGGTTTTCTTAGAAGTCCAAATGACATTGGGCCTTAGTACAGGCACTTTGACAGTGCTGACGTTTCGACCCATGAACGTGCGGCTACTTAGAAATACCTGGGTGGGTCTTCGTCAGGAAGTGAGTGAAGGGGAACCTTGGCGACGATAGCATGGAATGATTAGAAGGGCCAAAACTTGTGAGTTTCATAAAAAAGGAGTCTGATTCATGCAGACACTTACCTAGAGTTGCATGAAATAAACCTTCCATGGGGCAAAACCTATAGTGTCAATAGACAACAGTGCTGCTCGTATATGCAAAATTCTAAATGTAAACCAAGCATAAAAGGAAATCAGAGAAAAACAAAAAGAAGTAGAAGGAAAAAGTGAATGCAATGTTTTCACTCACCTCAAGGCAAAAACCTTGAGGCTAAGTCAGTTATGAAGGCCCTTGCAAGTCATTAAGAAATGGCCTGGGAATGAGAAATGCATCAGAATAAATTGAAAGGACAAAAACATATATGTTATTTGTCCTAAAGAGTTAAAAAATAACCCAGAATGTGGGCAAGGAACAGAGAGAAACTCATCTAGAATGTCTGGCATGCCAATAGCAATAAAAAAGATGTAAGCGCTGGGTGCTGAATATCCTCAGCTTGGAAGATAACCAGGATTCTCCCCCACTCTGTGAGATTGCACGCATGAGCAGTGGGGAGAAATGCCTCCTGCCAATATGGTGCCTTGGATGAGGTTCGGTCTAAGCCTCATGGGGCCTTCATCGGATGACTGAGATGCTGATATTGTAAGAAAGGGAGAGAAGCGCTGTTCCATTGGAGTTGAAGTGTAAACCAAGAGAGTGTTGCTCCATTCTTGGTTTCCCTAATATGAAGAGAAAGGGACAGACCTTCGTAATCAGCATGTCATTAGGAATGGTATGTAGAGTGGGCACTAAAATTAGCCAGTCAGGCTTAATGCGCAACCCAAGTAGGGGTAAAGGCATACATTTATATTACAGCAAAAATGAAAGGCGACTTACATTAGCAATAAGCATGCGATTAAAAAATAGAAACATTTGAATGATATACACAGAAGGAATAGTCACGCCCTTACAAGGTGCAAAGGGATGCTCTACAGTTCTTGTCCACACATGGAAGTCATTGACGTTTGAATGATAACAAATGCCAAACTGGAATATGGAAAAGTAAACATAAACCCTAACACTCCAATGCGTCAAGCCCATATTAAATGCAGAGATGTAGTGGCACCAAGCAACAACTTAGGCCCGTATTTATAATTTTTTTGCGCCGCATTTGCGTCATTTTTTGACGCAAAAACGGCGCAAACTTGCAAAATACCATTGTATTTTGTAGGTTTGCGCCGTTTTGCGTCAAAAAGCGGCGCAAATGCGGCGCTAAAAAAAGTATAAATACGGGCCTTAGTATGCAAAAAAACAGTTAATGCAGTTGGCAATGGCATCAATTGGGATTGTTTAACAGTGGACAAATTACAGTGGCCAGGCAAGAAGGAGACAAGACCTTGACCACCAAGACACCTGGGGGCTTATTGCCAAGGAGCTTCTGCCACCAATGCATCAAACATTTTGACACATTGGCAGCACAGTCCATAAACCAATGCAGCACTTGCAGCAGTTCTGTTTTGAAATGGCCCTGCTCTCGTAAAGGCTGTGTCATGTAAGTAATAATAAATGCAAGGTAATCCACCATAAAACCAATGCATATATAAAAGTGACACATCGTAAGTGTGCACAGTTGTCCAAATCAGTCACAATTTCTGCACATTGGTAACCCACTCATAGGAAATGAGGCAGTGGCTTTGGCAGAAAAGTCAGACAGGAGAGTCTGCCAAGCTCAACTACAACATGGAGCTCCTCATTTTGCAGATGAGAGCTGCAAGGAGAAGACCACAACCACCACAACCCCAAACACCTCCACCCCCTAACCCCTTACCACCACAAAGGCAGTGCAGGAGAAGGAGGTGCCTTTATCAGCAGTGGATTGCCCTCATTGCCCTCCAGGTGGATGAGGTCATCACCCACTACCGGCTCTGGAGGGAATCAATTGTTCAACTGCTACACCAGTAGTGCAAAGGCTCCAGCCACCAACTGGAGGGTCCAGCAACATTCCACCACAGTTGCTCTTGGAAATACTCCCCATGTTGGCAACAAGGTAATTCCAGATTACAAGAGCCAAAGAGGTATCTTCTAGCCATCATTCTCAGCTTTACAAAACACTGCCCTGGATGTCATCATAACACCTAACACCGCAGTACCTCCTCTTCTCCAACACACAATAACTCGAGCTGGAGATCAAGCAAGGCTTTTATGCCATTGCTGACTTTCCACATGTGCTACATACCATGGACTGCAGACACAGACATTGCAGTAGCAGGTTCGAGGCAGCTACATTGCATCTCTTCAAGAACAGGAAACACATGCACTCCATAAATGTCAAGGCCATCGTTAACCATTGTGGCATGTTCACCAACATCCTTGTCAAATACCCTGGGAGTGTGCATGATGCACACATCTTCCACCACTTCATCATAAATGAGAGATTCCAGAAATGCAAATATGGGAATGGCCTTCTGGTTGGCAAGTACATCTGAAGTACATGCCAGACCTAATAACAGCAAATGAAGAATGACCTAATAGACATACCTGTGTGTGCGACTTCAGACAGTGTATATGTAAATGGGGTGTACCTCATAATCATACCATTCATCTGGCACATCTGCAATACAAACCTTAAAGTAACACATTTTGAGACATGCTAAGCCACTGTGTCTTTCTATCAATAGTGGGTAAAAACTGATCAATGCTATGCATGGAACAATTCCGTATTGCAACACTGTGTCCAAGCAAGGGCTGCCATGGATGTTGTTTGTGTGTCCAAATGTAACTCCTAAGGTACGTGAGGTATGTCATGTAACCCACACCAGGGCACCTGCGTGGAATGCACCACATGTACTCACTATATTACACTTACTAGAGGAAGTGAACAATTCTGAGGCTTAGTCATTGGTAGGTAATGCAGCTACTACATCATTGGTTCCACAGGGACACATGTATGTCTGCATCTGAAACAGGTTCATACTGGTACAGACTACCTATGGATGACAACAAATCCCAATTTGTGATCATCATACTGTCACTTACAGTGGCAACGGGCCAAGAAAAACACCTATCACGCTAACCTACAGCCCAATAGTGTGTGGCCCACTGTGGCACTGACAAAAGTAGCAGGCCATGCTCATGTTTCAATCTGACACTGAGAAGAGGACTACATTTGTGGAATTAAATGTTCCAATCTTAGGAGCAGATTTATGGAAAGTGGTGATGCACCAAGGGCAGCGCCACTTTCCCTGCATCCCTTAAAACCCCCTTACCACCACCACATGTGCGCCATATTTAAAATACGGCGCACCATGGCGCAGGGTACGGGGCAATAGTGTCATTTTATATGATGCTATTGATGTACTCTGCAGGAGTAGCACCAAAATATTGGCGCTACTCCTGCAGAGTACATAGGGGCCAATTCTAAAGAATGGAAGCCCCCTTTTAATACCTGCACTTAAGCAGGTGTTAAAAGTGCTATAATAATAGCGTAAGGAAATCTGATAGATTTCCTTATGCCATTTTTCTGGCTCCCCTAACAGGGGAACGCCCCCTTTGCATACATTATGCCTTGTGCAGGCATAAGGTAGCATAGGTATTGCAGAGTGGTGCAATGCATGCATTGCACCACTCTGTAAATACGGTGCAGGAATTTTGGCCTTGTGTCGCAAGGTGGCGCTAGGGGCCTATAAAAATGCCCCTTAATAATGTACAATAGTGATAGGAATGTGCAAGAATCTTTCAGTACACATAACGGACATTTACTTGAATGTGGCTTGATGAACCTCCAAGAGCTGTGACTGACTTTTCTCCCATTGTCTTTTTAGCTGACCAAGCATATGGTCTGCAAGCCTGGGTAATGACCCAGCATACAAATCCGAGACTGAGACACAGCACATCTTCAATAAAGCACTGTGCAAGACAAGGGGTATTGTTGAATAGAATTTTCACGTACTAAAGTCACGTTTCCATGCCTGGATATGTCAGGTGTCTGACTGCTATACTCCCCACCAAAAGTTTGCAAAATAATACTTGTGTGTTATATTTCAAAGTATATGTGTGCGGACAAATGTCCCATAGGGACCAGGAAACAGCGTATGAGGATGATGATGAGGAACAAGACAGAGGGTAAAATGTTTGCACTTTTGCTGGTACTCGTCGAAGGACACCATTGTGCAGAAGACTGATTTTATGGGATGGCTAAAGATGCCAATCGTAATTATTTTCTGAAAAAGTCTGGAAATTTAAAGAAATAAATGAAGACTTCCTTTGTGTATGTACTTTAAATTTACAGCGTCACTATAAACATCCATACATTGATATCTCACCTATTTGAATTTGGGCCATCACAAAGTTCTGTAGCTAGGTGTAATTCCCACCCTAGAACGCCATCATGTGGTCAAAACCATACGTGCATATTAACAACATTTGCCAAATGCATGTGTGTGGAATAATCACAACAGACAGAGTTAGCAATGTGGAACATTGTGTACATGTAGGGAGTATATGTGGTGTAACTGTGTACTGACTGTCAGACATTCTATCACAATCCAGAGGTAGCGTAAATGTCAGCACTGTGCATTGACTGAGTGTGTGTGTTGCTGCATTCACATATTGTTGGACGTGGCCCTCTTTGCAGAGTTATCCGCAAACCTTTTGCCTTCTTGCTCTTATTTATTCTGACCTTTTTGTTGTTGGCTTTCGGACTCTGAGCACTTTACCAATGCTAACAAGTGCTAAAGTGCATAGGCTCCCTGACTAAATTGTATTGGTGATTGGTTTATCCATGATTGGCATAATTGATTTACTAGTATGTCCCTAGAAAAGAGCACTATGGCCCTCATTCCGACCCTGGCGGTCCAAGACCGCCAGGGCCGCGGGCAACGGAAGCACCGCCAACAGGCTGGCGGTGCTTCATTGCCCATTCTGACCGCGGTGGTAAAGCCGCGGTCAGAAAAGGGGATCTGGCGTTTTCCCGCCGGATTTCCCCTGGCTGGGCTGAACCTCCATGGCGGCGCTGCTTGCAGAGCCACCATGGGGATTCCGACCCCCTTCCCGCCAGCCTGTTTCTGGCGGTTTTGAACGCCAGGAACAGAATGGCGGGAACGGGTGTTGTGGGGCCCCTGGGGGCCCCTGCACTGCCCATGCCCCTGGCAAGGGCAGTGCAGGGGCCCCCTAACAGGGCCCCAGCATGATTTTCACTGTCTGCATAGCAGACAGTGAAAATCGCGACGGGTGCAACTGCACCCGTCGCACCCCTGCAACACCGCCGGCTCCATTCGGAGCCGGCTTCTGTGTTGCAGGGCCTTTCCCGCTGGGCCGGCGGGCGCTCCCTTGGCGGGCGCCTGCCAGCCCAGCGGGAAAGTCTGAATGGCCTCCGCGGTCTTTTGACCGCGGAGCGGCCAATTGGCGGTTACCGTTTGGCGGGCGGCATTTGCCGCCCGCCAAACTTGGAATTACCCCCTATGTGTGCCCATGGCCTGTAAATCAAATGGTACTAGTAGGTCTGCAGCACTGATTGTGCCACCCAGATGTGTAGCTCTTTAAACTTGTCTCAGACCTGCCCCTGCAGTGTCTGTGTATGCAGTTTTAAATTGCTAGTTTGACCTGGCAAGTGAACCCACTTACAATGCATTAATCACCACTATAATAAGCCAAAGTAAGCAGAAGTCCCCTGAAAATGCTCAAATATTTTGAGTGTATGGCTGAATGTATTAAACCAAATACAGAGGGGAAGGTCTGAACCAAACTAGAACCAATAGCTTTAAAGAAATATACAATCCCAGATATCATAGATGTGTTAAAAATTCGTCCCACAAGTTCACAAAACTTTGTATTTAAAATGGACTGTATTTCTGCAGATGACCTCACAACTTGGGGCCAGATGTACAAAATTCCAGGTTTGCGACTCGCAAAATGCAAGTCTGAGAGTCCCTGACACCATCTGCGACTCGCAAGGAGGTCGCAAAGGCCCACCTCATTAACATTAATGAGGTGGGTCACAGTTTGCGACCCCCTTGCGAGTCGCAGCACTCACAGGAATAGTGGCCTGCTGGAGACAGCAGACCACCATGTCTGTGACTGCTTTTAAATAAAGCAGTTTTTTTTTTGCAATGCAGCCCATTTCCCTTAAAGGAAAACGAGTTGCATTACAAACAAAAAAATTAAACGTTTTTGTTTCATTTTTTCAGAGCAGGCAGTGGTCCATAGGACCACTGCCTGCTCTGAAAAAATGCTTTCAGGGCCATTCAAAAAGGGGAAGGGGTCCCGTGGGAAGGGGAACACTAGTAAATCAATTATGCCAAGAGGGCATCGCAATGTGCTTTTTGTATGTCGCAAACAGCGAAATTCGTTTCCATGCAAAAAGTTTCCTACATCTGACCCATGAAGTCCAAAGGTCTAGCGCGCAGATGTCAGCATCACATGTTTTTGAAACAATAAAGTTATTAGTCTGCTCAAGTTGTCAAAATTCACATTTGAATTAGCATTGTGAGTCCAAATATCTGCTTCATTAATCTGTTGTATAGGAGGAAAAAGAACATTCCCGCAACAGGTGACAATTTGAGAGACCGAAACAACATAAGCTATTCCAGCTCGCATTCCGCAACAGCTTATAAGAAACACATAGGTTCCATTAGAAACCACCTGGAATGCAGGTCTAATCAAGGGGACTGGAACTCTGTTCAGATAGCAAGCTAAATTTGCTGCTGAAGTGTTACATGCCCCGTGCAAGGATAGCTGCTTACAAACCATCGAATGGCTTACAGAAGTTTTGCATTCACTGTCACTAAGAAGGACCTGTTTCATGCCATTGAAACATTTGTGCGAAAACGGAAGCTCCCACACCTCATGGATGTCACTATTTCACAGCCTTTCATATCTGCCCACTGGAATGTTTTTCAAGCAGGATATAAAATGCAGTGTTGAAAAAGACAGATCAATATCCCCATGTATTAACCATTCAGCAAATGGTATTTCAGTCACAGTAAAAGGCAACTTTTCTAATTTCTTGATATTTAGCATATCATAAATCGCTTCCTTCTAAGCCATTATTTGTTGCTGTTGCATCAAATTAAATGTTGAAAACATGTCAATTGCGCTAACATATTGCCAGGGAACGCGACCTGATTTCAGTGTTTGTAGTGTCCAACCCAACTGCATAATGGACCTTTGTTGGCTCTGTCTGTGTTGTAAAAAAGACATGCCACTTTGAACATTGTCTATTGCAGAAGAAACAATGTTACTTAAAGTGTATATGCAGACGGACAAGGTGTTAATTCCATTATTTACAACGGCTAATGCATTCTGTAAATTTTCCTAATCTATTTGCGTTAATCGGGTAGCAGCTCCCTGTTGGGAACGTTTCAAAATGTCATCATAAACAGCATATAAGAAGTGCTTTTTACATTGTTTTCTCTGGCCTACCAGGAAATACTGCAAGTCTGTGTTGTTAGACAGGAGAGTGAGGTGTTCTTTAACAGTATCTAGTGAGGAACTTTTTAACCATTGCTGGCATACTTTTCCTATACTGTATGTTTTTACTATACTCGAAAGTTCTGATGACACATAACAAGTGTCTGGACTATTTGTTCTAAAACCCCTCCTTTGAGTTTACATCAAGTGCATGACAACCATTTGTGTCTACTGGCCACAATAACCATCCACCAGGACGTGAAATTATGTGTTAAATGTTCCATTCTGGACCCATTCATCAAGGTGATCTTCAGTTGCATTAATGTATTTTTGCTATTAGAAAAATTAAGCAGGGGCAGGGATACTGGGCACATTCAAGTCCTTAATTTTTGCCAAGCCTAAACAACTTGTCTGTTGTACAGTTTAATTTAAAAAAAAAAATTTGGACAAGTATCAAGAATGTTCTAAATAAAGGTTTCTTTCTCCTTATTTTCCAATTTCTAGTCCCCCATACACTTTTCAAGTCAATCGACTCCAGCCAATAATCATTGCCTTCTATGGCCAACAGGGAAACAAAGGAATCAGAATAAATCATTTTGGTATCACTTAACAAGATATTTTGGGGCATATTTATACTCTGCTTGAGCTGAATGTGCATCAAAAAATTTTACGCACATTAGTCGCAAACCTTGCCCCATATTTATACTTTGACGCCCGACCCAGCGGATGTCAAAATCCCACCATGTGCGTCATTTTTTGGAAGGGGGAACCTGCCTTGCGTTAATGATATGCAAGGTAGGCGTTCCCTTCCAAAAAATGACTTTAAGGTGTCTGCGCCTTATTTATACTCTGGCGTCATTTTTACGCACAGGAGGGGGTGGGCCTTAAAAAACGGTGCAAGGCATGTTGTGCGCTGTTTTTTAACGCCTGGGTCAGGGCAGGCGTTAATGGACCTGTGGGCTCGGAAGGAGCCCAGAGTTGCCCTCCACTGCCCCCAGGGACACCCCCTGCCACCCTTGCCCACCCCAGGAGCACACCCAAGGATGGAGGGACCCATCCCAGGGAAGTTGAGGTAAGTTGGGGTAAGTATTTTTTGTTGTTTTTTTAAAGTGGCATAGGGGGGCCAGATTTGGGCCCCCCTACATGCCACTATGTCCAATGACCATGCCCAGGGGACATATGCCCCCTGGGCATAACCATTGGGCAAGGGGGGCATGACACAGGAGTCATGTCGATGGGGGTTGTGCATCCAAAAAAATGGCGCAAATACTGTTTGAGGCCTGATTTTTGCCTCAGACCTGACTTGCACCATTTTTTTGACGCACAACCCCCATTTTCCCATACGCCAGAACGGCCTGGTGTGACTCATTCCATAAATAAGGCACCCGCATGGCGCGTTGGAATGACATTAGCCGGCGGTAAATTTTTTGACGCACAACTGCGTTGGTGCAGTTGTGCATCAAAAAGTATAAATATGGCCCTTTGCCTTTCCACCACTAGCAATTTAAAATATTACGACTCAGCATTTTTAACACTATGCCCAGAAAAATATGCAAACTTTTCAGAATATGTTTTGGAACTTCACTTTCAAATATAGTAAAATATTCTAATTCAGATAGCATAGAATAAACTGTTTTCATATCCCAATCACTAGAAACAGCTCAAGGTGTTACATTGACAGTTTAAATACATATGGAATTTGGAAAATCTCTGTTGAGCCGTATATATCAAAGAGTACTTTATCCCAAACAATCCCATCAGGAATTGGTATGGTTGGAATGTTCACTAGGGATAAGCCTCTTCGGACCTTATGGGAGGAAAAATGTGGTTTTAGGACCTTATCCACCTGTTCAACTGTAGAGCATTCAGGAAGGTAATGACCATGTATTAGTAGAAAAAAGACAATGACAAACCCAATCCAGAGAAAGAAGGCAAGCACAGTCAATGAGAACCACAGAGAGTTCCATGGGAGAATATAACAGTTAATTTTGAAACAAATTATCAGCTTATGTACTCTTGACAGTTCTGTTACAGAAGAGGCAGATGAGTCGGTGAATGTGTCATTGACGTCGGCAATGTATCCAGAAGCAGTTTGTGCAAAACCTGGAGTGTGTTTGGAAGAGGAGCGCTGGCAGAAGTCTCCCTAGGTAGTTCATAGTAGACTATTCTATCCGTTTGTGCAGAATTTGAATAGAATTGCTCAATATTGTTGACATTGCTTGTCGCAGAAGAAGTTAATGAGGCTAATGAATGATCATTTTCCACCCTCTCCGAGCTTCGAGAGGTATCAGCGTTGTTGCTTAAAACCTGTGGTTGAACATCCTGGTCTGTAGTGAGAGGGATTCGGGTACTACCCAGGAGTCCTCTAGGTCTGCAATGTAGGATCAGCCATATGGTGTAGCTTAACATTGTCGATGGAGAAAAAGCGATTTTCTTTAGAACTAGGCAGCGGTGGAAGAATGCTTGTTCTGGTACCATGTATTCTCAGGACTGGAACCGATGCAGAATAGAAAGGATCATACTCCTTTTTCACAGCAATCATTTCACGCACTAGATCCCAAACTTTAGGAATCCAGCCGGTACATGTTATTGGTGCATCCCTTGCTTCCAAGGAGACGGCACTGGAAGATGTGTTGTCACCACAGAACTGTTGTAAGTCCTGCAAGATAGTGACATGTTCATTTATGTTAAAAGGTGTATCTGCTGCCTCCGGGCCAGAACCATCAAGATCTTTCACATACATTTATGTTCCAAAGAGGCATTCCTATGAGGTAGGTCCACCCAGGTACCTTCTGAACAGATTATTGCGTTCTCTCTGTGCTCCATACAGATGAATAAGCCAACTAAAACCTGTGCCTACTAATCTGACTGTTAAGGATTGCTTTAAATCCTGGTTTCTTCGCCCCATTACACTATTTCCCTCAGGATGAAATGGGGACAAATAATACAATTGGACCTGTAATGAAGCCATGGGGTCCATGAATGCCCTGGAGGCGAAAGGAGGGCCCTGAACCAAATGGAATGCCGCAGCTGCATATGTGCCGATAAAGACTTAAAAAGTTTTAATAACAGTTTGAGCGTCAACTGAGCAATGTGGCCAAACCCGTAGAAATTTGGAGCATGAGTCAACAGCGACTAAGATGTATTTGTTTGCACTATCAGGTGTTCAGGGGACCACAATGATCCAAGAACACACATTGTAAAGATTTGCTGGAAATAAAGAGGGGTGTCTGCTCTGGGCGTTCGACGGTGGACTCTTATTTGCTTACAGAGGTCACAACAAAGGACAAACTGTTTGGTCTGTTTATATAGACCTGGCCACCAGTAACATGCTTGTAACAATGAAATAGTAGCTGCCAGACCAACATGGGCAGAAGCAACTCCCTCATTTCCTGCTTTAGTCAACTCTGGTCTTTGATCTTTGTTGAGGATCACATGATCACCCACCCCGGTATTGATACTAGGGCAGTAGTGAGGCTAGGTATGTGGTAGGAATATTTAGCAGGTTATGCCTTTTGCATGGGCTTGCCTTTAGTTAAAGCTTTCACAGCAGACAGTGTTTCATCATGCAACCTCATCCGTGAACAAGTTATTGCAGCAACAGAAGCCTTAGCTACTGCTGACATGGCTGCTTTATTAACCAAGTTATTGCCAGTAACATGTATTCCAACACGTTGATGTCCCAATGTATGAATTACATGGGCACTGGGTAGTGTAGTTTCCCCCACAGTAGTCTGTGTTTATTGGTGTTGCCTTTTGAATCTCTGAACCCATTCTGGCGCCAATAATGCAGATATTCATTGAAGGACTGGGCACAGTAGTATGAATCATAGAGGGTTAATGTTAACTGTCCTGGTCAGGGTGTTCCAGTGCCATTAACAGAGCCTTGAACTCTGCTAGTTGTGCAGTACAGTCCCCTAATGGCTGCGTGTAGGTGTGTTGTGGATTGAATTCACCATCTTTCATATAACCACTCACAACCGCACAGGCAGTGGAGTATTGATGTTTAGTGCCTACTGTGGGCTGGACTGAGCTATCAGTTTACACTGATATCAATCAATAGGCAATGTGTTTGCAGGAACAAGGTATTCAAGTTCACATTGTAGAAATTCTTGAGTTTGTAATTGGGGGTCAAAAACATGGTGAACATCAGTGGCCGTCAGAGACGTTGCCCATTGAATCCAACATGGATGTGCTACCTTAGTGTTAGGAACGCTGGCTTTGGTAACAGCCACAAGGGTTGGGATCGGAGATACGACAATGATGCCTTTCCCCTGGGCCAGAGGTTCTCTTTAATTACAGCCATCCATCACAGCAGTCAGAATTATTTCTGTGGGAGCAAAGCATTGTTCAGCTGTGGAACACAGGTGTGATGTGTATACTATAGGGGCGGTATCACCTTTGTTGAGTGTTACATAGTTGAAATCAATGGCACCAGCAATTACTCTGATGACCAAATGTGTTTTGTTGCCTCTTGTGCGTAAGTATTTAGCTGCAAGCATGTCTTGTTGCAAAGCTCTGAGAATGCATGTGTTCCACTGTCCAATATTTGCTTGAAAAGTCACAATGTATTAAGCTGTATAATGGTTTAATGTGTTGTACATAGTCTGAAATGTATGTTCTGCCAAAGTTTAAAAAGCCCAATAGTGACTGGAGCTTTTTGATATTTGATAGTGTTTGGTGGTTGTAGCTGTGCACATTTTTCTGCAAATTAGTACGCTAGGTTCTTGCCTTCATCTGATAGTTCGTATCGGACACTAAGGAAGGCTATTTTCTTTTTTTTTTCTTTTTTTTTTTAAACTCAATTTGTAGCCTAATTCAGGAATCCCACAACAATGCTGGTTACCAGTTTTACATGTTGTATGAGATCATCATCCGTAAGGAAGATGTCATCTATGTAAGAAAATGTGTCAGGGTCGTTGTTGTGTAAAATTGAAGCAACACGAGCTGAAAACAATCCTGTACTGTTTTTGTACCCTTTTGGGAGACGGCAAATATTTTCTGAGAGTCTAAAGTGCTAAAAGTTGTTAAGTCCCTCTTTTCAGGTACTATATTTTGGAAGAAAATCCTGTTGGAAATATCCAGGGTTGTTTTGTATTTCTTGCACACTGTATTATTAATGAGTGCAGTGCTGTGTGCATTTTGTATGGCAAATGTGTATGTATGACTGTTGAAATGTCTGTAGTCTAAGACTATTCTATATGAATGGTCAGGTTTGGCTATGGGGAACAATGGTTTGTTCATTGTTGAGACACAGGGTTCAATTACGCCGTGCTACTCTAACTTTGTAAGGATTTCCCTCACAGGTGATTTAGCTTCATGCTTTATTGGATATTGGGGTTGAGGTAGAGGTTGGGGTTGGGATCTAATTGTATTATATGATAGGGTGAATCTTTATCCCACCCTACATGGTTGCAATATAATGCTGGTGCCTGTGCCAATGCCCATTCAATGGCGTAAGCTTCCCTGAGCTCTCTGGGAACAAGGGGTTAG
Source organism: Pleurodeles waltl (assembly GCF_031143425.1). Lineage (NCBI taxonomy): Eukaryota > Metazoa > Chordata > Amphibia > Caudata > Salamandridae > Pleurodeles > Pleurodeles waltl. The sequence goes on from NC_090448.1 coordinate 596,301,359, forward strand.
AAAGAGGGTTCAATTACCTCTTCCCCATGTGGAAGATTAAGGACACATTACGGTGGCCAATCCTTTCCGGCCAGTAAAATATCATAAATGACAATGACGCAATCCCAAAAAATGGCGTCTATTGTGCGCTCAATGTCCCCTTCCAATTGAAATTTTAGTTTATACAACCTATTGGGTGTGGAGACGTGTATGTTAGCAGTCTCGACTTGTAAGATATCTTCAGTTGGGTTCACCTCCAGATGCTCTTGAAGATTCTGGCAAAATAGTGTGACCTCTTCCAAGCTGTCTAGCAGCATCAGTGCCCACTTCCTGTTCTTCAGTAAAGCTCTCATTCTCCGAAGTGACATTTCGTATAGAAATCACTGGCACTTTTTTCTTTTTGAATTGGGGTTTTTGTTGTGAAAGTTTCTCTTCTTTTTTAACGGAAATTTCTGCCGAGTGTTGTCAGTCCTTTCTCGGTTTCATGTACTCTGTTTATTGCTCCGACCACCCACCTTTCTCACTGTGTTTATCCGGTGAGTCCTGAAAGGAACAAGATTGGCGTGTATCAGTATATTGATATCTATAAGGAGTTTTTCATAATTTCTCTGTTCCTAAGATTATAGCGATTTTGAGGCATCTCCGAATGCAGAGATTCTTCTCTTCCTTTTTTAGGTATTTGTTTTTGTTTATCCCAGCATTTTTTAGAACCCTAAGGTGCTTGTTTTGTAAAATCCTTATAGGATTTCCCCTGCAAGTATGCCTGGCTCTCCAAGACTTTCTTGACCAATGCTGGAATAGGTCTCAGTGATAATCTTTGGCAGCTTGCGTTCTTGATCCTGTGCAGGAATGTCTAGCAGCTGCATACGCACTGCTAGTGCAACTACTTCCCATTTTAAGTTACTTAATATAATTGAAGATACTGTGGCAAAATTGCCCATTAATTGCATCCCCAAATCAGGGGCCAGGATAGCCCCATATTCATCTTGAATTTGTGTTAACACGTCCGGAAGATTGGCAAGTGTTGGTGTACGCTGTGCAGTAGTAATATAGGGCTTGGCAAATACCATGCCCCAAGTATTGCAGTTATCTACTGTGGGAACCATCCCAAATGGCAAGCACATAGTTAGTATTGTATGTTTATCATGTGGACCCGTATTGGGAAAGACTTCTTCCAGCGCATTTATTTTATGAGCTAACCAAAATGGAATTTCCTCCTGTTTGGTGAGTACTTTACCCATGATCGAATGTACAGATGCATGGTTAATGCCTGGCGTGACTGCATGTGGTTGAGCTGGGGCAGCACGCGCTGGGTTAGTATTTAAAGTATGCATTACAAACTGTAATAACAGTCTGCATATTGCTGTAAGCTCAACGAGTAAGTGGCGAACCTCAGCTACCGCCAAGTGGCTGCATCAGGATGCAGTGTATATGTGGCCAATAAAGGCCAGGTAGGACCATCATTGCTCAGAGACCCTAACTTAACATGTAATATTGTGTGTAGTAGGGAACCGTCAAGCCAGTTATTATGGATAAGATACAGGTATCTCTAAATATGCATATGCTCTGTATAGTGCAGGTATGTTAGCAGATGTGTAGTGGTGAAATGTATTAGTGTTCCCATCGACTGCTGTAAAAGTGACCAAAGAGTAAAATATTTCTGTTCTGTAGGCTGGATGAGCTTCAACTATAAATGTTACAGGATCCCCCTGGCTTTTAATGCCATTTTCTAGCAAATGGACAGTGAGGAGAGGTTGTATGTTTACTGCAATTGCTATCCGTTGTGGGTTTGCCATGGTGAATATACCTGTTCAGAGATAAGGAAACCAAATGGGGATAGATCCTTTTAAGGTTCAGGCTTGAACAACCTACAGTGCTGGATAGGTACTACCTACCTAGCTGAGGAGGAAATCTTCAATACCACTGACTTCTCCATATGTAGCATTGAGGTGCCCTTAGCACGTAGTGAGACAGAGATACTGAGGAAGAGCCAAAAATCAGTGCCTGACCAAACTTTGGTAGCGTCATGTCATGTGGGCTCTCATTATCCTAATGAGGATGCTGGATTAGGATGGCAGCATCACCTGAATAGTGGTGAACTGAGTCCAATACTACACCATGTGACAACTGTCGGACTAATCCGTTTCGGACTAACAAAGAGTGCCTCATCTCTGCCCAAGAGCAGTGATGATCTGTGACAAATGGGCACATGACAAGAATGACTTCTCAGGGAAATCGTGGTGTATCAGATCTCATCCTTTTCTCTCTGTTACATTAGACTCACAGATGCAAAGACAGAGGCAGAAAATGGTTCAATAAGATTTATTGAAACAACTGCGTCTTAGATCAATGTTGCTAGAATTGTAATAATTAGAATGAGGAAACACTCTAGAACCATATTGGTGACAAGAAAAGTGAACCACAGGAAAAGTCTCAACATACTGTCACTATGTGTAATAGATGTGGTTCATACCTAAGCTATGTTAGAGCACAGAGTGATAAGCCCTGATCCGCTTTTCAGGATTCCCCCTTGGGAAGACATCCTCCTCCATAGCGGATAAAGGAAGCCTGTTGTCTAGAGAGACACCATCCCCATGTGGGCCAAGGAACCAGTAGTCTCAGCAAGCAGCTATAGCAAAGTCAATCAACATGTGGCTGTGGTCATCAGGCTGGAATCTCCCTCTAAGGTGCATGGGACAGAGAAGCGTTTTTATAATAAAACAGCTGATGCTCTGAGTAAATGTCCCTACGTAAGGATGTGGATGTTTCTGTGGATGTTGGAGACGCAGTGTACCACTTTGCCAGCAACCCTATCTTGCTGCAGACTTGAGGAAAGCACAAAGTGAAAAGGATATCTTGCTCTGAAATGCAATGGTTTTCTAGGTGACAGAACTAGATTAAAAAAAGTAAAACAGCACCACACGTGGCTAGTTCTGAAACAATAAAAATGAAGGTGAATAAAATGTAACTGGACTAAAGGGCTCAAGCGGCAGGCCTAGTTACTAAAATAACGTGCCTAAAAACATTACTACAATGGCTATACAACAGTAAGAAGGACTGCCATTCTGCCTGTTGCTTTGTTGTGATGGCCTGCCACTTGCTGCTTCTATCCTGAGAATGAAAGAACTGGACTTTCCTTTTTACATCCTGCTTTCTAAGGTTCTCTAAGGGCTTTAAATGAGCCTATCTCCTGTTAAGAACTCTCAGGGGCATCAAATACTTCATCTGCCAGTGCCTGGCCTTTTCTGCTGAGAGTCCTGACTTGCTAAGTTGTGCCAAATCTAGTTCCTGGACCCTTGAAAGTGAGTTATGTTGCAACCAAGAAGAAACTAAGCACATCAACAACAGAACAACTTTGGATTTGATACCACTGTCTGAGTCTGCGCTACTGTCTGTACTGGAGCCGTGGTCCCTGCTGAGTGCAAGGGTCACTATCTGCAACACAGGCCTGATGCCACCCGCAGCACTACCAAAGTCCCGCCATAGCATGGGTCCTGATTGCCATGTCATCTATGTCCCTGACACCTGATTCTTCCGCACCTGTAGCACTGTGGTGTGTCGGACATAGCAAATTCAACTCTTTGCATCTTGACCTGCTGAATTCGTCGACCCCACCTTGTTGTAAGGAACTAATGCCTTGCCACAGATGCCTCCTCAACTCCCCTAGCAACTGTAAAGAACCAACACCTCAACTCCCCTGCCTAGCAGTAGGGGACAACGTAAGGAACTCACACTGCACCAGCTCCAGTGACCCCTTCCCAGCATCGTGCAACATCTTTGTTTCCTTATCATTTTCCAAGGTACTGTACCTGGAGGCCCTGTCACTCCATGACAGATCCACACTCCCTCACCAGTGGTGTTGAACTGTTGGAAGCAACTCCATCAAGATGCCATGATAGCCTCACTGGAGCTATTGTGTTCCTAAGCGCTATAGTAAGATTTAGGTGGTCATTATGACCCTGGCGGTTTTCTCACCACAAGGGCAAAGGTGCAGTTTCACCGCTAACAGGCTGGTAGTGAAGACCTAAACATTAGTAGTGTGGCAGGTTGGCCTCTGCCAACCTGCCACATCTCCACTCATACCACCAGGGCGGTAGGACCCGCTGGTCCGGAAATGAGCATCTCTGACCCGACAGTCCACAGAAGACTGCCTGCAGTATTAGGAGCCGCCTTTCCACTAGGGTTTCCGCAGCAGTAGCACCGCCACAAAAACTCTGGCGGAAAGGCTACCGATGACAGGGAATTTCTTTCCTGTCACCGGTAGACGACTCCCCCCCAGCAAGCACAAAACCCCACACCCCTCACCCCTCATCTGGGTACAGCACCCCTCCCCCACCACTCTCCATGTACAGTGCCCCCTCCCCGCATACAAACACATGCACACAGACACCCACATGTACCACGCATACTCTCATTAACCTACACTTACATACACACATTCAGTCACACACATTCATACTTGCATTCACCTCAGCTCTCATATATATGCATCTAACCACGTATGCACACACCCATCCAAACACGCATACACACACCCATCCAAGCACGCATACACACGCCCATACATACATGCATACACACACCCAAACATACATACACCCATACATACATGCATGCACACACGCAAAGATGCATACACACACGCAGACAAACACCCACTCACAACATCCCCACCCTTCCACCCCTCTCCCCTGTCGGATGATCAACTTACCTGGTCCGGGGAGGAGGTCGTCCGACAGGGAACGGGAGGGGGCACTTCTACCTCCGGCAGCCCTCCTCCATCATGACACTGCCACACCGTATTATTGCACAGAATACAGCGGGTGGTGTCCTTCTGGTGCGGCGGGGCCGGTGGTGGAATTGCCCATGTGCCTCTGCCCGCCAGCATGACTACTGCTGGATTTCCACCCAAAGTGTGGCTGAAATCCAGCAGTGCCTGTAATATGGTGGCGGACTTCTGATGTCCACGGCTTTGGCAGTCTTCAAGGAAGACCCCCAAAGACATAATGACCACCTAAATCTTAAAACATTTTTATCTGTACTTTTATATGTTGTTTTTTTGTCATTGATATTGTAATACTCAGTTAAATATTGGCAATTGTTCTAAACTGGTGTGGAATACGTTTGTGGTGTTTTCCCTGTGTTACTCTGTGTGCATGTGTACAAATACTATACATATTGCCTCTGAGATAAGCCTAACTGGTTAAGCCAAGCTACCAAGGGGGTGAGCAGGCATTATCTTAGCTGTGTGACTCCCTTACCCTGACTAGAGTGAGAGTCCCTAATTGGACAGGGTGCTAACCACATTCAATTAGAGACCCCATTTCTAACAATGTTGTTCAGTGGTGGGATAGGACTTGTATTTGTACTTACATACAGTGATTCCTGTACACTACTTTCATATCCCAGACCATTACACCCCAACATACAGTTTTTCACTTTCTGCTTTTTCAACTCTTGAGTTTTGGCCACAATCATGTCTCGGTCTGGTGGGCCACAAGCAGTAGCTACAGATTTGGTGTTTGAGCAGGAGAGTTTGGAAACCTATGTGGAGACTCTGCTCAGAAGTTCAGCAGGAAGTTCAAATGTCCTTTTAAAGACCATGCTAGGAAGGAGGCACTGCTTAGGCTCTGAGGGCCATGTTGGCAGCCAAAGAGGCTGGTGAGCACACCAAGGATGGAAATTATGTTGTGGGTGAAGAGGACAACCTGGGAGGGTCTGGAGAAACCAGCATTGCCTGTGGGATGGGGCCAGCCAGAATGGTGGAAGACCTCCCTCCGGAGCTGGCAGCAGTGTTTCCTCTCCAGGTCTGTTTCCATAGGAGCTGGAAAATAGACAGAGGCCCTCATTACAACATTGGCGGTAAAAGCCGCTTACCGCCATGCAGAAGACCGCCAACACACCGCTGCGGCCGCGGAATTCCGCCACAGCTATCACGACCCACATCTCGAAATCCGACAAAATCCAGACACCCACACAAGTCCACCACACCAAAGGTCAGTGATAAACTGGCGAAAACAAAACCTCCACCGTCACGCCAACAGAAATACGCCCATGCTATCATGACCCACGAATCCACGCGGCGGTCTTTCAACCGCAGTATTCCATTGGTGGTACACACTGCTGCGCTCAAAATACACACACATCTCCAAAACACCACCACATTGGACAATTCGAAATACATACACCTGATACACATGCACACACCCCTCCCACACACCCAATACAATATAAAACACACACCCACATCACCCACAAACTCCTACGACCAATATTACAGAGAGAAGGCCAGAGAGAGACACCAGCATCCACAAACTAGCATTCACAGGCACTCAACACCATCACCCACATAACATCCACGCACCTCACACAACACACCACTAAATATCACCCCACACAGCACAACACACACCAACCCACACATCACCCACATCACCCCATGGCATGGCAAAGACACCCCTGGTTCTCGGAGGAGGAGCTCAGGGTCATGGTGGAGGAAATCGTCCAGGTAGAGCCACAGCGATTCGGATCACAGGTGCAGCACACCTCCATTGCAAGGAAGATGGAGCTATGGCGAAGAATAGTCGACAGGGTCAACGCAGTGGGACAGCACCCAAGAAATTGGGACAACATCAGGAAGAGGTGGAACGACCTACGGGGGAAGGTGTGTTCCGTGGTCTCAAGACACCACCTGGCGGTACAGCGGACTGGCGGCGGAACCCCACCTCCTCCCCCACAACTAACAACATGGGAGGAGCAGGTCTTGGCGATTCTGCATCCTGAGGGCCTCGCAGGAGTCGGTGGATGAATGGACTCTGGTAAGTCAAACCTTTAACTACCATATCCCCCACCCTACCTGCATGCTATCACAGACCCCCACCCTCACCCCCTCCTCTATCACTACAATTCCTCACAAATGTACTAATAACACAAACCACACATCCCAACACCAAGCCCTGCATGACACAACAAAGCATGGACAGCCATCACTAAAGCATGCCCACTGCACATACCCATAACACCCCCCTCAACCATCATCACACAAGCCCCCACACAGCAATGCTAGCACGGGGGTACACGCTCACCCACCCATTGCACACCATGACACACACAGCTGCAATAAACATGCCTTTTCACCCCTGCAGGTCCACTACCCAACGTCACCAGACAGGAGGGTCCAGACATCTCCAGCCCACCCACAGAAGAGGCCCACAGTGATGACAGCAGCTCTGTCCAACTGGAACCTGATGACCAGCCCAGACCATCGTGGGCCTCGGGACAGTCGGTTCCCCTCACACAGGCACAGCCCACCACAGACCTTCCACCCTCTGTTAACACCAGCACAGCAGCCAACCAGCGTGCCCATATCTCCGTCCCCAGGACACGTCAATCAGCTGTTTGTCCACCACTACAGGGAACCCAGGATAACCCACCACCCCAACAACAACAGGGACCTGGGGGCAGTGGGCACATGATCCAGGGGATGGAGGCACAGGAACACAGGAGAACTGGGAGGGCTGCCGTGTGACAGGGGGCGGACAGGCCAAGGGAACCCACTCTCCACGAGGCCCTCTCCTCCATCATGGGAGCATACCACCACTCCCAGGAGACGATGGCAACAGTCCTGGCCAAGTTTCAGGAGACCCAGCGCATGCAGGAGGAACAATATTTGGGGTTCAGGGAGGAACCATCAGCTCCGCCCTGGGCACCATCGTAGGGGTGCTGAAGGAAATACTTAACACCAGGAGGGACACTGTGGCACTCCAAGGGGCCCCTGACACTAGCATGGACGATGAACTGCCCACCACCTCTGCCGGCGCTAGTGGACAGGAGGCACTGCCACAGGACCACCACACCAACACCCCACCCCCTGCAGACGGAGGACCACCCAGCAAGCGGTCCCTGAGATCCAGGAACAAGACAGAGCACGATGCCAAGACCCCTGCCAAGAAATGAGACCACCCTGATTGTCATCCTACTGTCCCACTTTGTCACCCTGTCCATACTTAAACTGCCCCAGCTCTACTTCCTATGCCCATATGGGCAATGCACCTGTGAGACTAATAGACTGGACTCTGCCATGGACATTCCTCCACCATCACCCCTCACCATTTTACAACCCCCCTCCAATATTGAGCACTTCAATAGACACCCTTGAAGCACAAAACAATTTGAGTCAGTCTGTGATTTCAAAAATGTGTATTAGCAATGACAGTGACAAAATGCGTTTTCAAATGTAATGTCAACATACCTATGTCACACATCTCAAGTCCATGAGGAATCTAAGCAGATGACGCACGTTGGAAACCACACCTGTGAAACCGTAAGGGAAATGTACAACTCAGTGACCATATACTGGTTGAAATCGACAGACAGGATAGAGGTAGAAGTGTTAAAGTACTTGTAGTAGGCAGGAATGTTTTCTCACCTGTGTGTCACTGGAAATATTGCTGGATGACTGAGTCCCTGCTGTAAATGTCTTCTTCCTCTGCTTCCTCCTCATCACTGTCCATAGGCTCCACAGCTGCCACAACACCATCATCTGGACCATCCTCCTGCAGAAAAGGCACCTGTCGTCGCAAAGCCAAGTTGTGAAACATACAGCAGGCCACGATGATGGCACACCTTCTTTGGTGAGTAGAATAGGGAACCACCTGTCATATGGAGGCACCTGAACCTGGCCTTCAGGAGCCCGAAGGTGCTTTCGATCACTTTCCTAGTCTGCCCATGGGCCTCATTGTAGCGTTCCTCTGCCCTGGTCCTGGGATTCCTCACTGGGGTCAGTAGCCATGAAAGGTTGGGGTAACCAGAGTCCCCTAATAGCCACACCCGGTGCCTCTGGAGTTTACCCATCAAATAAGGGATGCTGCTATTCCGCAGGATGTAGGCATCATGCACAGAGCCAGAGAACATAGTATTTACCTGGGAGATGTACTGGTCTGCCAAACATACCATCTGTACATTCATGGAATGATAACTCTTCTGGTTCCTGTACACCTGTTCACTCCTGTGAGGGGGGACCAGAGCTACATGGGTCCCATCAATGGCACCTATGATGTTGGGGATATGTCCAAGGGCATAGTCACCTTTCACTGTAGCCAAATCCTCCACCTGAGGGAAAACGATGCAGCTCCGCATGTGTTTCAGCAGGGCAGACAACACTCTGGACAACACGTTGGAAAACATAGGCTGGGACATTCCAGATGCCATGGCCACTGTTGTTTGAAATGACCCACTTGCCAGGAAATGGAGTACTGATAGCACCTGCACTTGAGGGGGGGATTCCTGTGGGATGGCGGATTGCTGACATCAGCTCAGGCTCCAACTGGACACACAGTTCCTGGATTGTGGCACGGTCAAACCTGTAGGTGATGATCAAATGTCTTTCCTCCATTGTTGACAGGTCCACCAGCGGGCGGTACACCAGAGGATTCCACCATCTCCTCACATGTCCCAGCAGACGGTGCCTAGGAAGGACAACAGCGACCATAGAGTCAAACTTCTAAAAGGTATGTACCCACAGTCTACACAGAACACCATTCATACACAAAATGTGGCCTGTATTTGTGTTGTGAGACAAGGCCTAGGTATGTGTGACGCAGTTGGTAATTAGGCCATGTGGGTCCCTGAAATGGCGGCTGCCTGACCTATGAACTGGGACAATGGGATGTGAGGTAACTGCGCTGGCGTTGTACACCGTCGCAGTAGGCGGTCGAAGAACGCGGTGCAATGCTGCATTGGTTAACATTGGACCCTATGGGTCCCAGGAGCCAATGACGATGTACGCCGCCGGTGATGGTACGCACCGTCGCGGATGTGACCGCAGCGGACGTGACCGCCATTTTCTATCTGTTCAATCACTCAAAACTGATCTTCGACAGGAGAGGACCTACACTGCAAGTGCTGCTGTGACCTTGGTCTGGAAGAGACAATGGCTTGTGCATCTGGGGAAAGGGCCCCTGCCTTCACTGCAGAGGAGTTGGAGAAGCTCGTCGTCGGGGTCCTCCCCCAGTGCACGCTACTCTACGGTCCTCCAGACCAACAAGTACACAGGGAGCACGTTGTATGGGCTATGCCTATGTGGAGAGGGCTGGTTGTAAGAATGAAGGGGGCACAGTTCTGCATGCATGAAGGACTGTGTATGCATGTGCCACATGGCAAGGGTAGGGATGTGGGCCATTCACTTAGACGGTGCAGTTGGTAATGACTTCTCTTCTTCCCCTGTACATGTCATATAGGTCAGCGCCCACCAGAAGAAGGATATTTGGCGTGCCATTGCCAAGGATGTCCGGACCATGGGGGTCCACCACAGACGGAGCACCCACTGCCGGAAAAGATGGGAGGACATTCGCCGCTGGAGCAAGAAGAGGCTCAGTTGGGGATGGCCTACCAACGTGGGAGGGGTGCCCGCTGAACCATGACCCCCCTGATGTTCCTGATCCTGGCGGTGGCCTACCCTGAGTTGGATGGGCGCTTGAGGGCATGACAGAAGACACAAGGGAGTGAGTACAACATAATTCAGCGGACTTAGCGCGCAGTGAAGGTGTCTGGGTGGGGGAGGAGGGCTGTGGGTTTCCCTAGGCCAGGGCGAGTTCTGTAGGCTAGGCCCCTCCGTAATGCAGGCCATGTGGCACCCCACCCCAACTCTGTAGAGTGCCAAGTACAGGTATTAATACCCCTGTGTCATCTATGTGTGCAGATGTCGTCCATAGCCATGTAGGCCATATCCCAGGAATTGCATCTGTAGAGCCCAACAGGGCGACGTAGTGCAGGGGGCTGCTGTGTCTGTATTGTCCACCAACAGTAGCGGTAATCCATGCACTCAACCTGTCTTTCTTCTGTCGTCCCCCCCTTTTTGTGGTCTCCCTGTTCTTGTGTGCATCAGCATCATCAGGCGGAGGTACAGTGGCACCGGAGCACGAGGGAGCTGCATCCCACATGTCCATGGAGGGCCACACCACAGACTCAGAATACACCAGTGGGACGGAGGGCGAGGGGAGCACCACGGCGGTCACAGGATCTGTAACCAGCGACACGGACTCGTCCTCCGATGGGAGCTCCCTTGTGGTGGCGGCAAAATCTGTGCCCCCCACTTCTACAGGTACAGCCGCCACCCCCCCTACAAGCACCGCCCTCCCAGCAGCCCCTCAGCCTTCGCCCCGTGCCCGCTCACCCAGGAGTGTGGGCATCACCTTCGCCCCAGGCACCTCAGCCCATGCCCCTGTCACCTCTGCTGCCCTCACTGTTGGGCAGTCTACCATTTTGAATGCCATCCAGGGTGTAGAAAGGGAATTGCAACACACAAATGCATTGCTGGAGGGCATTCATTCTGGTCAGGCTGCCCTTCATCGAACCCTGCACTGATGGCAGCCATTGTCCCTGTATCTAGCCTCCCCCCTCCAACTTCCTCCACCCAGACCCAATCCCCTGTACCCCAGCCTATCCCAAGCACACCATCAGACCAGCCTGCACACACCTCACCACACAGGGGAAGCTCAGGCAAACATAAGCACCACACATCCCACAGGCACTCACGCAAGCATCACACACATACAGACACACCAACATCCACTGCCTCCACTGTGTCCCCCTCTTCCTCGTCTCCCTCCTCCCCCCCAGTCTCGTCTACACTCACACCTGCATGCACTACCACTACAGCCACTACGTCCCGCACCAGCACACCCACCACCACACCCAGCTCACGTGCAGTCACCACCCCACTACCATTTACACGTCCCCTGTGTCCTCTCCCAGTGTGTCTGTGACACCCCCTCTGAAGATACACAAGCGCAGGCACACACCCACCCTACAGCCATCCACCTCACGACAGCCTCCAGCCCATGCACCTGCACCCAAATCCACAAAAGTTACACCTCCTACAACCACCACCTCTTCCTCCACTCCCAAACCCCCTCCAGCTACCCATCCCAGTGTCTCCCAAAAACTTTTCCTGTCCACCCTTAACCTATTTCCCCCCACACCCTCCTTCCAACTCATAGGTCCCGTACTAGTACCTCAGCCAAAAAATCTCCGGGACCAGTGGTGCCTGTTGTTACAGGTATGTGGAGTGCATTGGCCACCAGGCCAGCCAGTGTGGCAAGGAGCCACAGCAAGGCCAGTCCCCCCCCCTATGTGAAGCACCAGAGGTTGGACAGTGCCCGGCGGGAGAGGGGGAAGACTCCAGCCAGCAAAGCCACTCAAAAGGGTCCCGGGGGGAGTGTCGACTCAGCTGTGACTCCTCCCAAGGTGGGGAAGGGGCAGAAGAAATCTCCAAAGTCCGGGAGGAGCAGCACGGCTGAGAAGACCGCCATCATCCCCGCTGCCCAGGAGGCCACCGCCAGCCTCATCGTCACTGCCCAGGATGCCACCACCAGAGTCACTGCGCAGGAGGCCAGCTCCATCGTCACTGGTCAGGAGACCACCGCCAGAGTCACTGCCCAGGAGGCCAGCCCCATCGTCACTGGTCAGGAGGCCACCGCCAGAGTCACTGCCAAGGAGGCCAGCCCCATCGTCACTGGCCAGGAGGCCATCCCAGAGTCACTGCCCAGGAGGCCAGCCCCATCGTCACTGGCCAGGAGGCCACCACTGCCAGAGTCACTGCACAGGAGGCCAGCCCCATCGTCACTGGCCAGGAGGCCACCGCCAGCCACAGCCCAGCTGGCCAGGAGGGCCCCGCAAGCCACAGCCCAGCTGACCCATGAAGGACCGCCAGCCACCACCCTGCTGGGCAATGAAGGACCGCCTTGGCAAGGACCGCTGAACAGGCCAGGGACCGCTGAACAGGGCAAAGACCACCATGGAATGCACCGCTGAACAGGTCTGACACTGGCAACTCAAGCACCGCTGAACAGGCCAGGGACCGCTGAACAGGGCAAAGACCGCCATGGAATGCACCGTTAGCCCATTTGCGGCAGGGGCAGTGACGCAACTGGGACCGTCACGGGGTGTGTGCTGCACTCTGGGCACCAGTCCCCCTCCAGAATCAGTGGAGACATGCATCCACTACCTCTGTCCTGCACAGGATGAAGCACTCTGGGCACAAAGCCCCCTCCAGAACCAGTGGAGACATGCATCCACTCCGTCTGTCCTGCACAGGATGAAGCACTCTGGGCACCAGTCCCCATCCAGAACCAGTGGAGAAATACATCCACTACCTCAGTCCTTGGCAGGATGAAGCACTCTGGGAACAAAGTCCCCTCCAGAACCAGTGGAGACTGTTATCCACTTGAGAGACTGTGGCTTTGCACTCCCCAGGATGGTACAGTGGGCAAACCACCCACTGTAGAGACTTGAGAGACTGTGGCTTTGCACTCCCCAGGATGGTACAGTGGGCAAACCACCCACTGTAGAGACTTGAGAGACTGTGGCTTTGCACTCCCCAGGATACATCAATGGGCATGGAGGCCCCTCGTGGATCTGGCGTCGTGCACTCATCCGGCTGAGGTGCCCCCCCTTCCCTTCCCCTTCTGTACATTTTTGCTTACTGAATTTTGTCTTTGTATTCTTCCGGGGGGTTGGGGGGTGTTACTGTAATGTATAGATATGCATTGGTGTGTGTGTTGTAGTGGGTGAGGGTCGGGGTGGGGTTTGGGATGTTGGTTGTGTGTGTCCCTGTGTTTTTGCCTCCCCCCTCTCCTGTGTCGTAGGTGCAGTACTCACCGTGGTCTTCGCCGCCGGCGTTTATGATCTTCGTATAGGAGCAGGAAGACTATCGCAGGGACAATATGGAGTTCCGGCTCCATGGTGCCTCCTTCCTCGTGGAGTGTGTAGAGGTGAGCGTTTTCCCTTTGAAATGGCTGTTTCTGCCGTGTTTTTATCTGCGGTGAATCCGCCCTGGAAAAGGTGGCGGATTAGTAGGTTGTGATACTGTGGGCGGTACATTGTCCTCCGCCTGTCTGTTGGCGGTGACCGCCGCGCTGTATGTCTGTACCGCCGTGGCAGTCGGAGTGTTAAAGTGGCTGTCTTTGTTGGCGGTTTCCGCCACGGTCATAATTCCAGATTTTTTACCGTCGGCCTATTGCCGGTCTTACCGCCGCTTTAACACCGTCCGGCAGGGTTGTAATGACCACCAGAGAGCCAGGAAGCTTGAATTGAAGCAGGTAAAGCTCAGGTTAAAGCAGGGGAGGCCCTTAAGGAGAAGAAAGCACTTTTAGCTCAGGAGCTCAGTCTGATGGAGTTGGAAGCCAGGAAGGCTGAGTTTGGCTCAGCTGGTGGCAGCAAAAGTATCATATCCAGAACTGTAGAAAATGTCTACATACACAAAGACTTGGTTTCGAAGGAGGGGTGACATACACTAGTGGGCTCAGATATATGAGGTATCTCCAGAGGTGTGCAGGGCCCCTGAGGTGGATTGAGGAACTGGCATGGGGAGTCATATTCCTGGTGGTGGAAGGGACACAATAATGGCTCTAAAAGGGAGTGACAGGGAAAGATGTAAGGCCACAGAGGATGCCCTGGTTTGGGAGTATGGGGTCACCCAAGAGGAGGGTAGTTTGTGTTTGGAGCAGTAGCTACTGTCTCACCAGATGGGGAATGATGTGGAGTTCTTTTTCAGGGCACTGGATAGATGGGTGACTGGTAGTATGCTTAACACATGGGAGAGGCTGTGCACTTTTATTGCTGGGGAGCATATATTTAATTACCATTTTCCAGAGCTATGCTAACACCTGGTGGAGTCTGAATTCCCTGACACTGGGAGTTTGCACTGGAGGCAGACCTCTAGGTGAGTGCTAGAGTATCTGGGGTGGCACTGGGGTGTGATCCCAAGGAGGATAGCTCAGGTTCTTCCCGTCAGAGTGAGAGGGAGGATGGCAGTGACACAGACAGGGCCCAGAGAATTAGGGGGGGGGGAGTGTCCAACATCCTTTCCAAGATTAGGAGAAGGGGTGGGAGTGGGAGTGAGCAGATGCCACAGGTGCCCTATTTTTTGCCCCAGTGCTTAGATGGCTTTCATAGGGGGCACAGGCAGTTGGACCTGGTCTGTACCAGGTGACCATCCACTCCTAGGAATCCCATAGTGTCAGGAGATCTTGGAGGGGTGGCTGTCACAGGCGTCTCACCAGTTCTGGTGTCTGGGAGCACCACTCCAGAGAGGAGGGTGCAGAATTCCAGATGGAGGGGTGAGAGGGGGAGACAGTTCCGAGCGGAAGCATCAGTAGGTCACAGATTGCCAGCTCTGAGGTCAGAGCACCCTAGGAATGACACTGTTGATGCCACATTTGGCTTGGGGAGGCTTGATGCTCTGTCAGGTGGACAGAGGTCAGGAGACATGTGCGAGCAAGACTCTCACACGACAAATGAGGTAGAAGTTTCCCTTGGTGGGGTGGTTGTACTCCCCTGCAAGTCCTGACTTGCCAGGCGCACGCTCAGTCTAAGGGTATAGACCCAGGGTTGGGGGACCAGTCGCAGAATAGCCTCCTGAACTGGTGGAAGAATTGTGCAGGACAGCTGCCACAAGTGCCCTGACAGTTCTGGGTTCTGGGGGTACCACTCCCAAAAGGAAAACACCAATAAGGGGAGCAAGGAGGGGACTGACTCACCCCGACTCCAGTCCACCCTAAGGGTACAGGTCTTGGGCTGGACCACCCCTGAACTTCTGGAATGGAGAGTGGACAAAGGGTACCAGTTACATGGGGCTACTGCCTCCCACTCTGATAAACCACAGAGGCTAGCGACCACTGGAAGGGCTGAGGCCTGGCTCTCATCACTGACAGCTGTCAGTGTCCACTTTGGGTTGCTGTCCTTGAAGACAGAGTTGCCCTTGGGTTGGGGACAGGAGTCATACCCCAAGGGTAGAATGAGCCACACCACTATGTTGGCCATGGTGGTATTGTCTGCCTACCTGGATACATCTGTGAGCAAAGTAAGGTTAGGTGTTTCACAGGTAACTTCCGCAGGTGATGAGAAGGGTTCCTCCTAGGTTAGCTTTTTGGGCCCTGAGATTATGGAGAGAGGAATTCAACTGAATTTAGAAAGGTGTAGAACTGAAACACGCCCCTGCTGTTGTGGGCCAGGGTCCATATTCTATGGCAGGGAAGTCCCCAAGGTATTGAGTGGTCTACCCTGGGTTTAGGCTGGAAGGGGACTGTGTTGGACCTGGCCATTTTGCAGAGTAATCCCAAAACGTTCTGCTTTTTTCCTCCTATTTTTTCTGACTGTTTTTATTTGTTTTAGAACTCTGGGCACTTTACCAAAGTAAGTAGTGCTAAAGTGCATCTACTCCCCGTCTAATTTATATTGGTGATTGGCTTATCCATGTTTGGCATATATGATTTACTAGTAAGTCCCCAGTAAAGTGCACTATGTGTGCCAGTGCCTGTAAATCAAATACTGCTAGTGAGCCTGTTGCACTGATAGTGCCACTCACATGAGTAGCCCTGTTGACATGTCTCAGACCTGCTACTGCAGTGTTTGTGTGTTGAATTTAAAACTGTCATTTCGACCTGGCAAGTGCACTCTCTTACCAGGCCCAAACCTTTCCTTTTACTACATGTAAGTCACCATTAAAGTAGGCCCAAGGAAGCCTCATGGGCAGGGTGAAGTTTATTTAAAAGGTAGGACATGTACTGGTGTGTTGTACATGTCTTGCTAGCGAAATATTGATAAATCCAGATCCTCTATGGCAAGGCCTATATCTCCCATAAGGGTACCATGGGGATTGCCTTGAAATATCTTTTGAGTGCAATTTCCCATTGGGAGCAGATAGAGATGTGGAGTTTGAGGTGTCTGAATTCACAATTTAAAAATACATCTTTTGGTGAAGTTGTTTTTTTAAACTGTGAGATTGAAAGTGCCACTTTTAGAAATTGGGCATTTTTTTGCTTAACCATTCTGTGCCTCTGCCTGTCTGCTGAACACACGTCTGGGTCAGGATGACAGTTGGGCTGTTTGTGCATTTTCTCTAAACAGTCACACAAATGGAACTGAGGTGTGCCCTGCATATTCTGATGGCCATTTACCAGGAGATTGGTCTTCCTGAGCGGTGGGAGGAGCTGACACCTGCACCTGAATCGGGCTATGCTTGTCTTCACACAAAGCAGTCTACAACCCCCTAGAGAGTGTCTTCTGTCAGGACAGGGAAAGGCAAGTTATTGGGCACTACAAAGTCTTCTCTTTGGCATTTGCCTACTTCAAAGACAGAAAAAGATATAAGTACTGGACCTCTGACAACACATAGTTAGAAAACTTCTGAATTGAGGACATTCTGTCAGGAAGAAGAGCTGGGTAGTGTAAGAAGGACTTCCACTCTGCCTGTAGCTTTGCTGTGCTGGCCTGGTGTTTGCTGCTATTGTGTTTGTCTGCGCTATACAAAGATTTAATCTTTGAAAATGTATAGCTTTACTTATTTATGTTGGATTTTCATTGTTTTGGTCTTGTTTTACCGATATAAATATTGGCTATTTTTCTAAAGTTGTGTGGAGTACTTTTGTGGTATTGTCACTATTGTACTCTGTGTGTGTGTACAAATACTTTACATATTGCCTCTGAGATAACTATGACTGCTCATGCCCACCTGTCATGGTCTAACTACATGTGATGTAACTTCTGGCAAAGTAGAATGTAACAGACACATCCCAGGTCATAATGGTGTAACATGTCAATGACTGCACATGGGACCTTCTGGTGTGAATGCCTACCCTATTTTTAAGTTCACATTAGTCCTCTCTGTTAGCAAACACTGTCATGAATGGAAGTGCCAAACATATTCCTAATTGGAAGACATCATACTTGTTAGGCCTCTTCAAGCAGGCCTCTTGAAAAACAAGATCATGGCTAAGCTAACACTTTTCTGCAAGTGTAATTTGCTTGTGGCACATATATAGTGCCAGACACCAAGCCCAGACTGTAAATGTGTGTGTACCAGTATATCATATTGTGGTCATTGGACAATATAGTCTGCTATATGATGTCATGCACATATAAGCAGCTGACCATTAGCGTAGAAAATTACTGTACACATCTAGACAGGTGATCTGTGAGCTGGATGCAATGTAGACAAGCTGAAGTAGCCAGTGCCATATTACTGAGTGTGTTTTATGCACATAACATAAGCTCTGTAAGTAATGCAGACAGACAGTATGAACTGCAAGTAGGCCCACAATCATGTATGACAATGTGGGTATCATTTGCATAGTAGTTCAGCATCTGTGAACTAAAAATATCTTCTACGCAGATAACTACATCAATGCACGCATACTACAAACTGTTAACCATATTGATAATGTCAAGCTGTGCACAATTGACAAGTATGTGTCACTCACAACAATATGTTGTCTGTCCTAGAGTCCAAATCATGAACGCAAGGAGTCACACATATGCACACTGTTAACATACACATGCAACACATCCCAAGTCAAAAAGCATGTCAGCAGAGAGATTTTGAGCAATAAAAGTGATCCCTGAGATTCTTTTACTGCATTGCACCAATAATTATACCATATTACACACAAAGGGCTAGTTATGGCAAGGAAAACACACACATTGACCCACAGAGTGACAGATTGAACACAGAGCATCATTCAGAGGCCACACATCAACATCAAAGCATCAAAAACAATGAACTGTACATTGTCATGTGTTGTGTGTAACCCATTCATTGCCTATTTCACTAGCGGTGTTCCTGAAACAATTATGCTTTAGTACAAAACGTGATGCTTTAGTATGAAGAGCATCGATGTGAAACTATGCATCAACATCAAAGCATCAAAAACAATGCCTTGTGCCATGTCATGTGCTGCGTGCAACTCACACACAGGCTAAATCCCTAGCAGGGCATCATAACAAACCAGCACTTTAGTAGGAAATGTGATGCTTTCATTGGAAAAGTGATCCATCCACACAGAAAATGATGCAATGGCTTGCAATGCTGCAAACTAGGAAATGTGAAGTTCCTTTCACTTTCATTTACAGTCTTTTTGTCTATGCTGGCTTTCGGAGGTGTTTGCTGTGTTACGGTGAGACATGTCTGTTTTTTTAGTCTTGGTGTCTCTTCTGTCTCTTTTGTGTATATAAACTGTTCTTTGTGCATTGTAATTTTATATTGTATAGTTTTGTCTACAGTATTTTCGGGTATTTGTCCATTTAGGGGTTTTGTAGTTTAGGGGTATTGGAATGATTAGTTATTTGTTTTTTTTGTGGGTTTAAGGTGGCTAGTTTTGGTGGTGGGATGTCGTGCAGGTTTAGAGGCAAGAACATGTCGGAGAATGAGGTTGGTGGCCTGCTGTGGATGTCGGTGCATTATCTGCCAAACATGATTAGAAGAAATGGGTCAGATATTTAATGTCCAGCAGAGCATCCACCAACTAATGCACCATTGGGCAAATGTTGTCAGCCTGGAGGCTGATCTCCTTGATCACCTTGGGATTTTAGTTGTTGTGCATACCGGTAAATCCCCATTTACCCTGAGCTTGTTGCTGTGTGTCCCTTGCACACGTTTAATAATATGTTTTTTTCATGAAGGCTAAGATATGTTTTGCATCTTAATATGGCCTACATGGGATAACTTACTTAAATAGACAGTACATGCTTCACAGTCCTATTCATAGTGGCATGACAATTGCAAAAACAGACAATGCTGTTTAGTCTAGGCCCATAGATGCAGTGTGGATCATCCGGCATTGTGTAGAGACCATTGCCACCTGGCCTGCTAGGTCATTACTGACTCGAAACTGTGGGGGTCATGATGGATGACTCAGTTCAATTCAAATATGCTTTATTTCCGTAGCTTGTACCATAAATGCACAAAACATACACGAAGAAAAACCATCACATTTCATATAAATTAAAAATAAGTTAAGACAAGGATAAAAATCAAAAAAATAATAAATACTACTGGGCCCAGAACTTAGATATAAAAGGGCATATTTATACTCTGTTTGTGCCGGATTTGTGTCTTTTTTTATGCAAACCAGCGCAAACTTAACTCCATATTTATATTTTGACGCTAGACCAGTCTAGCATCAAAATATAGGAGATACCATAATTTTTTTTACCGTGGAAACCTAACTTTCTTCAACGAGATGCAAGGTAGGCATTCCCGGGCAACAAATGACTCTAAGGCAGTTGCATCTTATTTATCCTCCCATGCGTCATTTTGCACGGGAGGAGGAGGGCCTTAAATAATGCTGCTAAGCCTGTTTAGCGCCATTATTTAACGGCTGGTTCAGAGCAGGTGTTAGGGGACCTGTGGGCTAATTTCCATGGTCAGAGACCATGGAAGCAGTTCACATGTGCCCTTCTCTGCCCCCAGGGACACCCCCTGCCACCCCCACCCACCCCTGGAGGACACCCAAGGATGGGGGACCCATCCAAGGTAAGTCCAGGTAAGTATTTTTTCTTTTCTAAGCGCTGTAGGGGGGCCTAACTTGGGCCCCCCTACATGGCACTGTGCCCAATGGCCATGCCCCCATACATGGCACTGTGCCCAATGGCCATGCCCAAGGGACAGAAGTCCCCTGGGCATGGCCATTGGGCAGGGGGGCATGACTCCTGTCTTTACTAAGACAGGAGTCATGTCCATGGGGGTTGTGTGTTAAAAAATTACGCTAGTCAGGTTAGAGTCAATATTTGTTACGCTAACCTGACTAGCACCAGTCTTTGACGCACAACCCCCAGTTTTCCCTACGCCTCCCCTGCCCGGTTAGTGTAATTTATTTTGATGCTAACCTGACCTTAGTGCCAGCCAGCGTCATTCCTCAAATATGACGCCCAGCTGGTGTCTAGGAATGGTGGTAGCCGGTGGTAAACATTTTGACGCAAACCTGCACTAGGCCAGGTTTGCATCAAAAAGTATAAATCTGTGGCAAAATGTACGCACAGAATACTCTGGTACCATATACATAAAAAACAAAAAAAAGTTAAACATCTGGGCAAAATGCAATCATTTGGTCAGCGATCAACACCAAATCCAGTACTATGAGAAAAAGCACTTTCCTAGATGATTTACAGAGTAAATTGCAAAGATTCACGATTTTAGGCCACAGATCCAACGCAATCGCTACACAGCTTCTTTGGCCCAACAGCACAGTGGTATTAGGAATACACACACTAATTTAATATTAATTCACAAAAGTGTGCTGAATCATGTCCGTCATTGGGAAGGCAACCTGTAATTATGTAAAACTATATATGCAAGGCAACTCTACATGAAGAAGATACATTATTTGCTCTATTGGTCCACATAGCTCTAAGAAATTTAGCGACAACAGAAACTAAAACAGGATCAGTATGTGATTTAAGAATTCGTAGAGCCATAGCAGACCTAAGGACACCCAGCAGCCTTCAGGCAGGTGCCAGCCACTTCCTGTGAGGGATTACATAATCGGGGCACACAAAAAATACATGGGGCAAATTTTAAATAGAGATGTTAGAAGCTGGGCAGACAGTGCTTCCGTCAGATGACCAACTGCTAGTGAATGACTTTAATGGTAAGGTTCCTACACAAAACTGGAAGTACAGCTTCCTGTCCCTAGAAGTGGAGATTATGTCCCAAAATGCCTCATAGCTGCGTGCATCCTTCAGATGAGCAAAAGTATGAGACAGCTTAGAATGAATTGCTACATGCAGTTCTTCAGAATCTACCATCGTCCAATACTTATTTTTAAAGTCAAACTTTGAGGGAAAGGCAGCAGTAGTTGGGCAATCTCAGAGCTCGTGCCATCCAAGCGAATACAGTAAAGCCTTAACATACCGAAGCCAGGGCACACTAAAAGAACGATCAGCTTCAACTACAGATTGGAGGGCTTCAGTATATGAGGTAAGCTCCAGAGTAGTCCAGAGCCATCTCCAGTACAGGAGAGGATGTAAACGGGCTTTAGGGCCTATTCCCTTGATGCCCAAATCCTGAAAAAAAGGAAACAGTGGGGTACATGATGGTAGAGAAACAAGTTTCCTTAAAAAGGTATTTTTGACTAAAGATATTTCTTACGCTTTAGCATAGCCCCATAGCTCTGCACCATATAAAGTGGAACTAACAGCCTTGGTCTCGTAGATCCAAAGTGCCGGGCGGAACGGTTTGGTATATGAGGTGCTAAAGTCCCTGACTAGAACCCCAGTGCACTGTTTTTGCTTCAACACCACCTTGACGATATGGGATTTCAAAGAAAGATTTTCAGATATTGTTAAACCAAGGTAACCAAAAGATTTCACCTTTTCAAGCGGCATGCCTCCAATAACTACCTTCCCTTTGGATGATTTATGGGGGTTAAACATCATCAGTTTAGTTTGGAGGTAATGATCTCCAATCCCCGGGAGAGACAAAACTTATCAAATCGATTTAGGAGTTTCTGTAAACCACTGGGGGACTTGGACATTAAGAGAGTGTTGTCTGCAAACAACTATACGGGAACTTTACATGCACCTATACATGGTTCATCTGCATCCACCATAGCTAAAAAGGCGACAATGTCATTGATATACAATGAAAATAAAGTTGGAGCAAGGAGGCAACCCTGTTGTACTCCCCTTTGTACTGGGATTTTGTCAGTAAGCTGCCCCTGATCCCACCACCTGACGCGTGCATAAGTATCCTCATGGAGGCATACTAGTAAGGAAAAGAGGTGGGGAGGCATTGGCAAGCCAAAAAGGACTTTCCACAGCTTGTTGCAAGGTTCTAAATCAAATGCAGATTTTAGATCCACGAAAGCAACATACAGATTTCCTTTGCCATTTAAGACAGTTTTCCAATATGGAAGCAGGAATCTGAAGACTTGGTCAATAGTGGAAGTTTTTGTGTGAATCCCAGCTTGCAGAGGACTGAGAATGTCATATTCAGATATTCAATCCTGGATCTTCCCCAAAAGGCAGTGGCAGAAGATTTTTTGCACACAGTCTAATAAGCTGATAGGCCTATAGTTACAGGGCAAAGATCTATCACCCATTTTATGGATGGGTACAACAACGGCACTCTTCCACGGGGAGGATTGCTGCCCGCCCCTATTGCATTAGCTAGAATAAGGATGTATCTGGACCAGGCATCTATGTCAGTCAAAAATAAACCTGCTGGGACACTATCCTAGCCAGCTGCCCTACCATGCTTGAGGGTGCCTAATGAATCCACAACATCAGAAATGGTGAACAAATGTGGAGTTGGAGTATTGGGTGGTTGATCAGTAGTGACAGGAACAGCCCAGCTCTGTTGATACACTGCACTAGAACAATCTATAGAATATAGTTGACTGAAAGGGTTAAGCCACTCTGATGGAGCCATGTTAGTCCCTACGCTCAACACACCATTATTAGAGCCTCGCATGGCCAAGGTCCAAAATCTTATACAATCCTTATCAGATGCAGCTTTATTCAGTGCAGCCCACCATTTCTCATCCTGCATACGCTTGGCTTTACGGATGGCAGCCTTGTAAGCTTTTCTGGCTATATAGATAGAGGCTATATCCTTTGTTTTGGTAGCTTTGATCAGTTGTTTATTTAAGGCCCGACAGTCCAGATTATACCAAGGATGTTTCCCTTTGAGACTTTTGCCACCAAGGTTACCACCTACCATAAAATGGGACCAATACTTTCAAAATAAAGAACATGACATATGATCAATTGCACATTAGTTGTGGAGCCCGCCTCAAGTTGTGCCAACCAAGACCTCAAGACAGCATTGACAGAACTTAAAACATCAGGCTGGGCTACTAATTGATGCCACTTCAAATGTCTTTTGTCGTTGGTCATACTAATGTCCGTTAGTGGTATAGTGGGAATGCTAGGAACAGACAATTGGTCACATACGGCAATCATTAGGACAGAGAGTGGATTGTGGTCATTCTCTTTCCTCTCAACAACTGTCATGTCAATGACCAAAGGCCACAATCTCAAATCAACTAAGCAATAATCAATTCTGCTTATATGGTTAGCTTTGTTATATGTGTGAGAGCCCTTAGCATCTGATTAGTTCTGTCATTAAAGTGCTCTAAGCCCAAATTCCATAGTCAGGGCTTTTAGCTGCACAGCTGCTTGCGACCACCTATTGATGAGAGGGAACACACCACATATTATCTTCCTCATGCATGGAGCCAAGATCACCCCAATCTAAAGGCTCAAAAGTGACATTCAAGATGGATGACTCTGAATCTGCTGTGCCAATGTTGTGCCAGTTATGGTGTGGATGCTTATGGCACATATACCATCACTTGCTCTAAAACCAACAAATGGTCATTAGTTGAAATATCACTCACCCATATTATGGACAGTAAGTGACAACATGTTACCCAAAATAATGGATATGCATTTTTGAATGGGATAGGCTGTGATTTTCCTGACACTGTAGGTTTGCCCAAGTCCAAATTTGACCAGGGCAGATGTGTGGTTGGGATATAGCACATATCCCAAACAATACAACCAATTGTAACCAGAACATTTAATGATGATGTGCACAGTGTACATCTTTTCCGAAATATTTGTCTTTCTATTGTGTGTACACTTCACACCATGGGCATGCCCACTGAATAGGTCCCTCAACAGAACTGAAATTGGTACAGTATGAATGATTGAAGACATGTCAGACATTCAAGCCACTGAAACAGCAAAATGTCCTGGGATCAATAAACATACCAGTAGTTCAGCGTCTAGCCAAAGTTTGTACCACAATGTACCTGGGTGACCATGTGAGCAGGCTTAGCATACCAAAATATGATTCCTTCCTACTATAGATGCTGCACATGTATTTGTGAAGTGGCATAGTTAAAATGTATCATTTGGGATAGCAAAACCAGTGGCAAAGTCACATATTCCGATTTGTTTCAGTGAGTATGTAAGTCCATTGTTCATACTAATGGCTTACTTGGGTTCACCCCTAACCACACCTTTATCCTGATTGCGGCAACTGTCATCCAGCAACATGGGTACCTGTGCATCCATTAGAGAACTGCAGATTGGTGACATGTGAGGTGAGGTGACAGAGGATCAATCACCAAATGGCATGGTGGTATGTAGGATGTCATGTAAGTGGATGTGAACATCGAATTAGGGGGATGAACTTCAAATTGTCTCTCCACACGGCACTATATGATCAATCTTGTGTTGCAGGTCCAAAAAGGCTGTTTTGATTCCTACCTCACTGCAGAAAGAATCGGTATGAGTCAATGCGGGACATATCACCATTCCACACATGTCAGTATAGCATTTTGTGATTAATAAGGGCAATGTGTTAAGTGTTGCCTACACAATGGCGATTTTCACATTTAACCTACAGCTCTTGTTACCCATACTGTCTCTTCCATGAATTGTCACCATTGAACCTTTTCAGTCAACTACCAATCTGTTGATTTGGAGCTAGCTAACCATATACCGTCAATGTTACAACTACATGGCACTGAGTCATTCTATGCTGCAATGTGTGTGAGCTTGTTTTCTTGCCAAAAACACTGAAGTATTGCTGAGGCACAAAACCTGCACTTGCTACACTTTACTCATTTCACAGAGGGCACCGGCCATATTTTAAACCCTCTTGCATGCTGCATGACAATAACCAGGGAGTACCTAGATGGGCCGTTTGTACCATTCCATGTTTCTATAACATCATTGTTCCCAATCCCTCTCAATATTTACATGTGTATGTGTTTGTCATGACAGACACAGCCATTTCATGTACTTATAAGGCCAAAACATTAGCACTTCAGCATTGTAACTGTAGGATAAGTACATACTTCTTACGACCGTTGCTCATGATTCATTCCATAGATGTCTATTTTTTGGCTGGACATTCCCCTTGTGCTTCTAACACTTGTTCATGCATGCAATTGATGATAACTTTGACAACTTCAGCTTGGCCTGATGTATATGTCCTCTCTAACAGACAACATGGCAGTTACTGCCACCTTAGACACTTTGCCAAGGCTTTCAGGGACATTGGGAGGAAGCATGAGGAGTGAAAGTCATCAGGGACCTGGAAGTCCCCACTGTGGGGCTAGCAACTGCTGGACAGGCCAACCACCACTGCACAGAAATGGTTTAGTATGAAAATGCCCACATTCTAAAAGTGGCATTTTCAAACTTACAATCTAAATACCAACTTTACCAAAATGTATAATTATAAATTGTGAGTTTGGAGACCCCAAACCCCAAATCTCTATTTGCTGCCAATGAGAAAATACACTTACATTATATTTTAAAGCAGTCCCTGTGTTACCTAATAAAAGTGATAGGCCTTGCAATAGTGAAAAGTGAATTTAGCAGTATTTTACTATCAGGACATGTAAAACACACCAGTACATGTCCTACCTTTTAAATACACTGCACCCTGCCCACTGGGCTGCTTTGGACTGTCCTTAGGGGTGACCTGGATGTAGAAAAAGGAAAGGTTTAGGACTGGCAAGTGGGTATACTTGCCAGGTCAAATTGGCAGCTTAAAACTTCACACACAGACACCCCAATGGCAGGCCTGAGCCGTGTTTACAGGGCTACTCAAGTGGGTGGCATAACCAGTGCTGCAGGGCCTCTAGTAGCATTTGATTTATAGGCCCTGGGTACCTCTATATCAAAA
Source organism: Pleurodeles waltl (assembly GCF_031143425.1). NCBI lineage: Eukaryota > Metazoa > Chordata > Amphibia > Caudata > Salamandridae > Pleurodeles > Pleurodeles waltl. The sequence goes on from NC_090448.1 coordinate 596,327,820, forward strand.
ATGCCAATCAGGAATAAGCCAATTACACATACAATTTACACAGGAGAACTTGCCCTTTAGCACTGATCAGCAGTGGTAAAGTGCCTGGAGTACCAAAACAGCAAAATCAGAGTCCAGCACAGTCAAACCATGGAAAGCAGAGGCAAAAAAGACAGGTAAGACCACGCAAAGGATGCCAGGTCTAACAGTCTGTTTGTGAATTCACTCTATACAGTCACACAGAGGGAGCTGTGATGTGTCCTTTATATCTTGATGGGTCTTCCTGGGCTAGAGTGGTGAAAGGAGCTGATACCTGCACTTGAATGGGGCTGTGCATGTTCACACACAATGCAGTCTGCAACCCCCTAGAGTGTGTCTGGGGCCAGGACAGAGAGAGGCAGGTTCTTAAGCACTACAAAGACTTTACTATGAAGTTAGCCTACTTCAAAGGCAGAAATGAGTATAAGTATTGGACTGCTGACCACACAACTTCAGAACATTTCTAGACTGAGGATATTCTGCCAGGGAGAAGAGCTGGATTCTGGAATAGGACCTGACACTTTGTCTGTTGCTCTGTTGTGCTGGCCTGCTGCTGCTACTTCTGCCTTGGGAATTAAAGAACTGGACTTTGCTTTCTATATCCTGCTTTCTAAGGTTCTCCAAGGATTTGAAATGAGCTTCTGTTGTGAAGTCTCAGGGACATCAAAAACATAATCTGCCAGTGATTGCTGAGAGTCCTGACTTGCAAAGTGGTACCAAATCCATTCCCTGGGCCCTTGGAAGTGGAAGCTGGTGACCTAAAGAAAAATCCATGCACCACGGCCATTGCGGCAGAAAAATCGATGTAGCGCCTTCAAGGTGGTTGAAAAATCAAATAGCAGGGGCAAAATCAACGCAGCACCTGCTTCAACATGGATCTATCATTGCTGTGCATCTGGATTTTCCACGCATCATCTCTGGGTATCAAATCTTCAAAATCAGTCCAAGGAACCTTGGCTCCGTGTCTGGAAATCAATGCATTGTTTTCCTGCTTGGAAAGAATCGACATACTGCCTCACTTGCAAGTAAGGAATCAATTCATCACTTGCTTTTCTGATGCATCACCTATCCTGCTGCTTTATTTTTTATGCACACCAGGTACTTTGTGCTAAAACAACGCATTCATTGATCCCTATGGATTAAGACTCTTTTAGCTTTTAAAATGTATATCTTTCTTGTGTATGTTAGATTTTAGTTGTTTTGGCCTTGTTTTACTCATATGAAAATTGGCTATTTTTCTAATCTGGTGTTGAGTAACTTTGTGGTGTTTTCAGTGTGTGTTTGTGTGTGCGGGTATAAATACTTTGCACATTGCCTCTGAGATAAGCCTGACTGATTGAGCCAAGCTACAAAGGGGATGGGCAGGGGTTTTATTAGTTGTGTGATTCCCTTATCCTTACTAGAGTGAGGGTCAGTGAAGGTCCCTACTTGGACAGGGTATAAACCAACTGCCAACTAGGAACCCCGTTTCTAACAAGGATAGTACCAGTTGTGAATTACACTGGCATGGTCATCAGCACTGGGCAAAGAAAAAACTGCCATTTTGGCACTAAGAAATGCTACAGGACAGTTTCACAGTGGAAAGAGGTAACGTCCACATCTTCCTCCTATGATATGTGTGGTGCTTCCTGTGATGGGGTGTTTTCAATGCCGGAGGCAACAGAGGTGCACACACATCAGGGGTTGAAGATGTGGATTCCCTGCCAACAGCAGCAGTCTACTGTGCCAACAAGTGAGGTAGCGCTGCACTGAGAAGGACCTGCTGGTTTTCCACCACAGCACCAACATTGCGGTGGTTGGCACTCATTGTTGTGATGTATGTGACCTTATTCTGCTCCATGGACTACAGTATGCTGCGCATCGCCCATAGCTGTTTGTCAACCTGTCTGGTATCACTTTGTCAGGGCAGTTGTTCATGCCTCTGCCTCATGGCAACAGCAATGTCAGCCAGTGACTGTTTGAGGCCACAGAGTGGAGGGTAAGTGTGTCTTTTACATGTCAGGTGTCCTTATTGGGAATGAGGCTCCTACAGGTTGCTTCTAGGTGCCCTCCATGGTCTCCATCCCCTGCTGGACTCCTACCTCACAACACTGGAATTCAACTTGGGGGTCCTTGGAGTCCAGGGCTGTGGGTGAACTACTAGGTGGTATTTGTTGGGGTATGGGTGGATCCTCTAGAGACCCCTCAGCACTGTCTACCCTTCCTGCATCTGGAGAAGGTACATCAAAGGAGGCCAAGATTTGCCGGAAGGTGTCTTGGTCACGGGTTTGCAGGCTGTCACCCTCAGCAAGATCATCATCCTGGACAGGCAGCTGGTCAAGAGGTGTAGGTACATCCTCTGCAATGAGAAAGAGAAATGTTAGTGGTGTTCTATGTTCAATGTTGTCAAGAGTAATTTGATTGACAATCTGACTTGTTAATATTTGACATTCAGTACAACATTGATGATTAGGATGTCTGTTACACGAAGGCATTGAGTCCAGTTTGCACTGTGGTTGCCTTTCAGATGGCATTATCTCTGCATTATTCATACAACCACAGTGTGACAAAGCTGACTTTTTGTGTCATGACACATATTACAACACAATTATACAAGTCACTGGGCCTACCATCCCTGCATATATAAGAGGTCAAGTCAAGTCATGTCAAGTCAAGTCCACATCTGAAATGGGGATTTGCACTATGATGCCTATACTGATTGTGTTTTGACACATTGACACCACTGCTTTTAAATTGCACCTAATCCCCAGGGTATCTGTATTCCCTGTGTCCAGAATTCAGCTCACAGCTCCTGTGTGGGTGATGTGGGTCTGGGCAGTTATGATCCTGCCATCTGGATTTCATACTGTATACCATGGCTTCTGCCTTGTTGTGCTGCCTTGCATACACATTGTGCATTCATGTGGCCTAGGGTTGATTTTGTAACACATATCCTGCACAACTCTACATACTAAACAACTTTGCTACACTGTATGAATGCGTGAGGTCATGTACATACCATGTATTTCCTATTTGCGTATACTCATGTGATTTGATTGGATACACATTTGGCTTCATCATTGTGGAGAAAGGAGACTGTGTACCAAATCTGAGGGAATGCTAGGTAGGTTGCTAGCACTGACACTCACCGCAGTTGAAAATTGCCAGAGTTGGGTATCTGCATAGTATAACACATCCTTTGACTTAGGCCCACTCACATGAACATGTACATGCCTCCTCTGCCACTCCTCACTTGATGCCTGGAACTCAACTTAATGTCACACAGTGATGGAACCCAGATCATACATTGACTCTCAAGTGCCTGCAACTCCAACAATATGTGTGACCATATCCAACGGACAGACATGGCTGGCATGCTATTGAGAGCTATAGGTCAAGCTGTACCCCACATGCTAGCAGTGCTGGAAATCGTACCACATAAGCATGCCAGTGTTTCTTGCAGTCAGTGACAACCCTCTATGCATGCCCCACGCTGTTGATCTTCTCCCCTATGGACTGCCAAATGGCTTCTCTCCTTCCTTGTGGCAAATTATAGGTGACAAAGAACTGATGTTGATGCTGTGTCACCTCAGTGATCAAGATGTCATTCTCCACCTCGCTGAAATTGCACTTCCTCTTTTTCTTCTCCTGGGACTCTGTCTGGACATCCTGGCTTTCTGTTGGGGCTGTTATTCTTGCTTCTGCTGTCTGTCCCTGCTCCATGGTTGCCTTCTGTGAAGTGTGCCCTATGCATCACTTTTTGTATTTTTTTTTTTACACATCCCACACTCAAAAGAGATGCAGGGCTGATTGACATTACTTTATGAGCTGCAAGTCCGCTCTGCATCACTTTTGCAGCAGAAGCATCAGATTTCCTTACGGCATGGCACACACGGATGCATCATTTTTTTTACACAGTGAGGATCCTTACGCCATGGCATATGATTCTGTTGTACAAAAGTGCAGGTTATTTTGACACATTGCTACCTTAATGCAGCAATGCATCAATTCTTGTAAATGAGGCACCAGGTGTTTCAGCATATTAAACAAGAGATGTAGTGGCACCAAGAAACAACTTAGGCCCATATTTATACATTTCTACTGCCTTATTTGTGCCACTTTTTGACGCAAAAATGGCGCAAACTTACAAAATACAATTGTATTTTGCAAGTTTCCGCCACTTTTGTGTAAAAAAATGACACAAATGTGGTGCTAAAAAAGTATAAATATGGGCCTTAGTTTAAAAAATGAGTTCATGCAGTTGCTAATGGCATCAATTGGGATTGATTAACAGTGAACAAATAACAGTGGTCAAGCAAGAAAAAGGCAAAACCTTAATCAACAAGACAAAAAAAAATAGGTGCACTGGATCACCTGGTGTTTCAGCAAACGACGGTTGTTAGAAATGGGGTCTTTGGTTGGCAGTCAGGTTGCCCCCTGTCCAAGCAAGGACCCTCAATCTAGTCAGGACAAAGGAAAACCCACGTCCGGTTAATCCCCGCTCACCCCAATGGTAGCTTGGCATGAGCAGAAAGGCTTAACTCAGAGACAAAGTGTAATGTATTTGTAACAACACACACAGTAATGCAGTGAAAACACTACAAAATGACTCAACACAGGTTAGAAAAATAACCAATATTTATCTGAGCAAAACAAGACCAAAACGATAAAATCTAAAAGAATACATTTCAATATAGCACTTAGAAACACAAATGCTTCGAATTGGTGATATCACAGCATTGTGATGGAGTCGTTCCCAACCATCCGACGCCAATGGTGCTGGTCACAGAGTTACACCGACCCCCAGGTAGAGTACCTTGTAAAAATGAGGAAACAAGCCTGTTCACAGAGTCGGTACTGCTGCATTGCTAGATCCTAGGTGGCATCAGTTCCGGTGCGGCAGAGCGACGGAGGGGAGGCGTCGTGAAGAGGCTTTGAGTCCTTGCTGCAGAGTGGTGGAAGTGAGGCGGTGTTGGTGTGAGGCTTTGGATCCATGCACTGAGTTGATATCTGGTAGTCACAACATGTTGCGGCGACTTCCATTGAGTCACAGACCTCAGCGAGGTTGCAGTAGCATCAGACCTGCGGGGTCGTTGCATTCCAGCAAAGACCATGGCTTCGGTTGCTGGCGGCGTCACAAGTTTCGGCAGCAGTGTCAGTCCGGAGTCATCCAAAGTTGGTCTCCTTGGATCTTCCTGATTTTCTACCAGCTTCTCCTTTCAAGGGCCCAGGGACTGAAAAGGGCACCACTTGGCAGGGCAGGAATCTCAGCAGAGAGTCTACGTGCTGGCAGAGGAAGTCTTTTATGGCCCTGAGACTTCAGAAATGGAGGCAAGCTCAGTCCAAGCCCTCCAAGATACCTCTAAAGCAGGAATATACCACAAAGTTGAGTCTCCGTCCCCTTTCTCAGGCAGGAGCAGCCCCTGCAGGATAGCCAAACAAAGCACAGTCACACGCAGGGCCCGCACTTATCCTTTAGCTCTTCTCCTGGCAGAGGTTCCTCTTCAATCCTTGAAGTAGTCTTGAAGTAATCTCAGGTCTGGGGTTTTGGGTCTACTACGTAAACCCCTTTCTGCCTTCGAAGTTACCCAACTTAAAAAAAAAGTCTCTGTTGCTTACAGGATTCTGCCTTGCCCAAGCCAGGGCCCAGATCCACACCAGGTGGTTGGAGACTGCATTGTGTGAGGGCAGGCATAGCCAAATGAGGTGTAAGTGACCATCTATCCCTCCAATCTAGTCTGGATAGCTCATCAGGATATGCGGGCTACACCCCAGCTCCCTTTGTGTCACTGTCTAGAGGAGATTCACAAACAGCCCAACTGTCAGTCTGACCCACAAACAGGTAGAGTCACAGAATGGTTTAAGGAAGAAAATGCCTACTTTCTAAAAGTGGCATTTTCCAATCTAAAAAATAACGTCACTAAAATATGTATGATCCCAAACTTTAAATTTATACCTTCTCTCAAAGGTAAAATGCACTTAAAATATATTTAAAGTCAGCCCCCATGTTAACCTATGAGATAGATAGGCCCTGCAATAGTTAAAAATGAATTTGGCAGTATTTCACTGTTAGGACAAGTAAAAGTAAAAACACATCACTACATGTCCTACCATTAATACACTGCACCCTGCCCCTGGCGCTCCCTAGGGCCTACCTTACATGTATAAAAAGAAAATGTTTGGGTTTGGCAAGTGGGTACACTTGCCAAGTCAAATTAGGAGTTTAAAAAGTGTACATACAAACACTGCAGTGGCAGGTCTGAGACATGTTTACAGAGCTACTTATATGGGTGGCACAATCAGTGCTGCAGGCCCACTAGTAGCATTTGATTTACAGGCCCTAGGCACGTCTAGTGCATTTTACCAGGGTCTTACTAGTAAATCAAATATACCAATTATGGAAAAGCTAATGACACATACAATTTCACATAGGGAACACTTGCACTTTAGCACTGGTCAGAAGTGATAAAGTGCCAAGAGTAACAAAAAGAGCAAAAAACAGAGTCCCGTAAACAGTAACAACCTGGGAAGTAGAGGCAAAAAGTCAGGGGAGACCACACCAAGGGTGTCAGGTATAACAAGGGTGCTTGACATATGTCAATGTAAACAGTACTTTTTTCAACCAGGAAGCGGTTCTAAACAGTGGTCGACATATGACCCAAAATACATTGCGCATGGCATAGAGAAGAAAACACCATATGTATGTGTTATATACTGGCTTTCTGGTTGGGGAGGGTATGCATCTTAGCGAGGCAGAACTCACCACTCTAGTCAAGGCAAGCGGGTTACACTATAAAGATAACCTGTGCTCACCCCTGTTATCTTACAACAGAACAGTCAGGCTTATCCCCAGAGACAAGGTGTAAAGCGTTTGCACAACACACACACTCCTGTGACACAAAAAATACAACACAAAAGAGACTCCACACCAGAATATAAAAAAATAGATAGTATATTGTACACATCACATAAACCCAAGTGACACATTCATAAATACTGAGGCAATACTAGTTAAACTGACCAAATAAGAATCAGAACGACACACATTACGTCATCTGAGCAGAAAATGGAGCAGAAAACATGTGTATTACAATATATCATTTGTACTGCGCATACCCTGCCAATAGCACTTGTTATCCTGACAGGGTAAGCACTAATCACAATATGCATTATATCAAGGTATAAATTACTGTAGTTAGAAGCAGAACCTATACGGATTAGCAAAGGGTCACCGTGTACACATTAGAACCAACAGTATCACCATGCCATTATAGGGCCCATCACTCCTGTGCTTGATTATACACTATGGCCCATATTTATACTTTTTGATGCAAACCAGCGCCAGCGCTGGTTTGCGTCAAAACATTTACTGCCGGCTAACGCCATTCCAACACGCCAGACAGGTGCCTTATTTAAGGATTGACGTTAGCCGACACTGCAGGCTGGTCAGAGTAAAAAACAAATGACTCAAACCAGGCAGCACCGACGTAGGGGAAAATGGGGTTTGTGGGTCAAAAAATGGTGCAAATCAGGTTTGAGTCAAAAATCATGGCTCAAACCGGACTTGCAACATTTTTTGACGCACAACCCCCATTGAAATGACTCCTGTCTTAGCAAAGACAGGAGGCATGCCCCCTTGCCCAATGGCCATGCCCAGCGAACTTCTGTCCCCTGGGCATGGCCATTGGGCACAGTGGCATTTAGGGGGGCCCAAATTAGGCTCCTGTACGCCACTTTAAAAAATAAAAGAATAATACTTACTTCAACTTACCTGTATTTACCTGGGATGAGTCCCCCCTATCCATGGGTGTCCTCCTGGGGTGGGCGAGGGTGTCAGGGGGTGTCCCTGGGGGCAGGGAAGGGCACCTCTGGACTGCTTCCATGGTCTGAGACCATGGAAGTGAGCCCACAGGTCCCTTAATGCCTGTCCTCACCCAGAAGATAAAAAACGGCGCACATCAGGCTGTGTGTCGTTTTTTAAGGCCTGCCCCTCCTGTGCGTCAAAATGACTCAAAGTATAACTAAGTCGCACAGGCCTTAAAGTAATTTTTTGGATGGGAATGCCTACCTTGCATGTCATTAACGCAAGGCGGTTTCAGGCATCCAAAAAATGGTGCACACTGAGGTTTTTTGACGTCCGCTGGGTCGGGCGTCATAGTTTAAATATGGGTCAAGGTTTGCGCAGAATGTGCGTAAAAATGTTTGACGCACATTCGCATCAAACAGAGTATAAATATGCTCCTATGGCCCTCATTATGACATTGACGGTAAATACCGAATGCCGCTGCAGTGACTGTCGCCAACGTACCATCCACCAGATTATGACACACACACACAAAACCCACAGAAAAAAAGCCACAAATCTGCCAGACCCACTGAACGCGATGAACTGTTGGAATTACCACCCATACCGTTACGCCACCAAAAGAACACCCTCCAAATAATGACCCACGAATCACCACAGCGGACATTCAACAGTGGTAAACCATTGGCGGTGCATACCGCCAAGGTGGGAATGGCCACCCAAATACAACACAATAAAACATTGGCCTGAACAAAATAACACAAACATGGCACAATTACACACACCCCACACACCCACCGACCGAACTATAAAACACACCCCACAATACTCACAAACCTTTGCAAACATAGGAAGGCCGCCACAACTTGACAAGTCAATCCCAGAGACAACTGCACACACATACCACAACTACCCATTCATCTGTCACGCACCACACACCCCACCACATCACACATCACCCTCTGCACAACACACACACCAGACAACACCCATGTCCCCACAAAGGCACCCCCTTTTCAATGATGAGTTGCAGGTCATGGTGAGGAAATAGTCAGGGTTGAGACACAGTTGTTAGGAGCAAATGAGAAGCAGATATCCATTGCCAGGAAGATGGTAATATGGTGAAGGATCATGGACAGGGTGAGCGCCATTGGACAACATCCATGCACAATGGATGACATAAGGAAGAGGTGGAATGACCTAAGGGGGAAGGTGCATTCCACTGCAGCAAGGCACCAGCTCGCCATCAGGAATACTGGGGTACCCACCTCCTCCCCCCACAGTTGACAGCATGGGAGGAGCAACTCTTACTGCATTCTCAGGGACTCACTGCAGTAGCCGGAGGACTGAAGACTGATGAGTCACCATTTACAACCTATCACCCCCATGCCTGAATGCCATCTCACCCCCTCACCCTGACCCACTTCAACCCACTCCATCTCACATAGTGCAGCACCCTTATTACCACACCTAAATGGCAACCCCTGCATGCCATACCCACTGCAAGCACATCCCTTCCAGCTCTATATGCACACCCACCACCAGTACATGCACAACATGCAGAACTACCATTCCCACATTCCATCACCACACACTACCAAAGGTGGGAGGACAATGCCAATATCATTGGGAAAGCAAGGAATGTGGAATATGTCACAGACAAGTACCCTAACACATCACTTACATCCCCACATGTGCCCCAGCCAATGTCAGCAGCAAGGAGGTGCCATGGCTACCCAGTCCCCCACCAGGAGATGCCACCAGTGATGATAACAACTCAGGAGGTCTGGATCTGGATGAACTCCCTGGCCCATCTGGGACCACTAGACAGGCTACCCCATCCCACAGCCAGGCTACTCCATCCTACAGAGCCCCCCCTCTGAATCTAATACCATAGCAGCCAGCCAACAACCCCAGACCTCTGTCCCCAGGACACGTCAATCAGTAGTGTGCCTACCTGTACAGGGGCCCAAGTCCACACCACACAGGCAAGACAATAAGGGTCCTGATGTCAGTGGGAGTGAGCACACCATTCAGGGGACACAGGCAGAGCCGGAGTACAGCTGTGCACCAGTAAGAGGACAGGCCCAGGAACCCACTGCCCAGGAGGCGCTCACAAAAGTCCTGGGGTCTTACGAACAATCCCAGGACAGGATGAGTCAGGTGCTCAACATCATGCAGGAGAACCAGCTGCTTCTGGGGGAACAATACCAGGAGTTCATGCAACAATTGCAGGCCTTGAATACCACCATGGCCTCCATTGCAGTGGTGCTGGGTGACATGGCCAACATCATGCAGGAGTACACAGAACACCAGTGGGCCTCCTGTCCACTAGCCAATTTACTGACCAGCCCTCCACATCTGCTGCAGCTAGTGGACAGGAGGCCCTGACACAGGACCCACAGGTCACCTGCACCCCTCCCCTTGCAGAAGGTGAACCACCCTGCAAACATTCCCTGCGACCCAGACAGACACCAGTGACAGTTGTCAAGACCAAGACCGCCGCTAGGACCAGAGTGTCATTGGAAGTACTGCTGAATGATATGTGTCCTGTTGCCCACATCCTCCTCCTCTTCCTCCTCCTCACTGTCCTCAGTGTCCACTGCTGCCACAGGTGCATTGTCACCCCCGTCCTCCTGCAGATAGGGCACATGGCATCTGAGGGCCAAATTGTGCAGCATGCAGCACACCACAACAATCTTTCAGACCTTCTCAGGGGAGTAGCATGGGGTCCACCTGTCAGATGGAGGCACCTGAACCTCGCCTTCAGGAGACTGAAGGTGCATTAAAAAATCCTCCTGGTATGCCCTTCAGCATCAGTGTACCTATTCTCAGCCCCTGTTCTCGGATTACTAATAGGGTTCAAGAGCCAGGACAGGTTTGGGTAGCCAAAGTCACCTGGAAGAAGTGAGGGACACACATTAGCCTTGCTCAATGGCATGGGGTATGACTCCTGTATGCATACACTGACATACATTGGATGGGGACTCAGGCTCGCCTATAAGCCACACTCTGTGCCTCTGTGTGGCATCAGCTGTGGGACACTGATATTTCTCAGGACAACAGCATCATGCACCGACCCAGGATACTTGGCAGTGATGTGGGAGATGTACTGGTCAGCAAGACACACCATCTGGACATTGAGTGATTGGAAACTCTTCCTATACCTGTATACCTGTTCATTGGCCCGGGGGGCACTAAGTCAATAAAAGTGCCGTCAATGGCTCCATTCACATGTGGTATGTGTCCCACTGCATAGAATCCAGCCTTCAAAGTGGGCAAATCGTCAACATGGTGGAATGCAATGTAGCTGCATATGTGTTTGAGCAAGGAAGCCAAAACCCTTGCAAGCACAATTGAGAACATTGGCTGTGACCTGTTGGCAGGAAACGGAGCACTGATAGTACCTGAACAAGAGGGGGTATTGCTGTGGTGCAACGGATAGCAGGTAGCAGATTAGGCTCCAATTGTACACACAGCTCTGTAATTGTGGCCCTGTCCAGATGATAGATGAGTATGATGTGCCTGTCCTCCAGTGTAGCCAAGTCCACAAGGCGGTCTGTACACAGGTGCTTGCCTCCTCCTCCTATTCCTCCACAGTGGTTGGTACCTAAGTGATCCAAAAGTTAAAAGGAAGTGACAACAAGACCTTTGGACACACAACATCAGAATACACAGAGCATGTATGTTTGTTGGACACTAGACGTTGTCTAGGTGTGTACAGTCGACACTAACGATGCACTGTTAAATCCAATACGTGAGTACTAGCAGTAGGAAATGGCAACTGCCTGTCCTGTATGCCTGGGCAGGTGGAAGTGACCTCACTCGGCTGGTGTTAGGCGTCATGGCGGAAGGCAGTCTGCACCACCATGCAATTGCTCATTGGCTAACATGGGGCTCTATGGAGTACAGGAACCAATGATGATCAACATCGGCGGTGACAGTGTTCACTGCCGCGGACGTGACTGCCATTTTCTTCCTACTACTTCACATGATTCCTGACATTATACTGGACTACATCTCCACTGCGTGTGCTACTGTGACCTGTGTCTAGTGCCTGCCATGGCCCAAGCTACAGGTGAAAGGGCCCCAGCCTTCACGTTGGAGGAGTTGGAGAGGCTTGATGTGGTCCTACCCCTGTATGAGCAGTTGTATGGGCCTCCGTACCAACAGGTGAGTACATCATGGGCATGTTGCATGCAACATGGCTGCATGTAGATGTATGGGTGTGCTGGCAGTGTGTCATTTCGGAGTATGACTGCAGGCAATGTGAATGAAGAGGTACAGGTCATGTGTGTGCTTGATGAGGGGAAAATGCTAAATGCAGGCAATATGTGTGATAGGCATATTTTTAATTGCTAGGTAGCAGGCTTTCTATGGCAGACAGGGCTTAGTTGGTCCCAGTAGGTGTGCAGATGACAGTGTTTGGCTCCTACCTGCTGTAATACCTAGCCAATTACATGCCAGTGTGGTCCATACTGCCCATTCTTTGTCCCAGTGAGTGATAGTGATGTGTATGTCATCTGCGCTGTTGATGCTGTGATTGGCCCAGTGCTCCCTTTCTTTCTCCCCCCTCTTCTTTTGTCATCCTTTCCATATGTGCATTAGTACCATATGGCGAAGGAACAGGGGCACCGGTGAGTGAGGGAGCTGCAGCCCACGGAACCCAGGAGGTTGAGTCCACCGAGGGTGAGGGGACCAGTGGGACGGAGGGTGAGGGGAGCACCACGGGGGGACAGGAGCTGATGCAACTGACTCTGATTCCTCCTCCGATGGGAGCTCCCTGGTGGTGGTGGATCCCTCTGGGACCAGCCCAGCTACTTCATCTTCCGCCAATCCGTACCACCTAGTAGCCCGCCACTGAGTTGCCCATGCCCGCTCACCACAGAAGGGTGGACATCTCCTTTGCCCCAGACACCTCAGGCCCTTCCTCCCAGTCAGCCCTGCTGCTCTCAGTGAGAAGGCTATTGACCTTCTGAGATCCATCTCTGTAGGGCAGTCAACCATAATGAATGCCATCCAGGGGCTGTCATCCCAGGTGCAGCAATGCAGTGCCTTCCTGGAGGGTATTCACGGTGGCTTGACAGCCCTACAGAGATTGTTTCAGACTCAGGCCTCCTCTCTGACGGCAGCCAGTGTCCCTGTTTCTTCCGTCTCCCCTCCAACTACCTCTTCCCAGCCCCAGTTTCCTCTCCCCGACCCATCCCACGCACACATTCTGACAAGCATGCACTCAAAACAACAGACAAGACTTGCACAGACAAACACAGGCAGCACACTTTAGTCCACAAGCGCACACCCAGTCAACACACAGATGCACACACATCAGCCACTGCCTCCACTGTCTCCCCCTCTTCTTCCTCCCTCACAGTCACATCAGCCTTCACACCTGTATGCAAAGCATCAACAGTCCCAGATCCTACCACCTGCAAAGCCTTGCCCACAGTCACCACATGCGCAGACCTGCAGACATGTACCCCACACACCACATGCGCAGTCACCACCACCACCATCACCGCCTCATGCAGCACACTCATCTCACTTGCAGACACCACCACAACCTCCATCAACACGTCCTGTTTGACAATCTCCATCCTGTCTGGCCCCCTCCAAAGACACAAACGCTCCCACTCAGACCCCAACAGTCATCCACTGCACACAAGCCGCCCCATTGGTAATAAGAAGCTTTTCCTTTCCCGCTTTGACCTCTTTCCTCCTCCTCCCTCCTGTCCTGCACGTAAGAAAAAAGTCCCACCCCCCCAGGCCAGTACCTCCAACACAAAATCCTGTTCCTCCCCCTGAGACATCAGCTGCCACTAAGGGCCACAAGAGTGACACTCAGGCCCCCAACCCACACTTCCGCCCCCTATATGGAAGGGTGAGGTCCCGCCCCTCCCAAAACCAAGCCCAAGGACTCCCCTGCAAAAAAGAAATCCCTTGCACCCCCCCTACCACTCCCTGAGATGCCGGCACACTGTTACCATGATGCCCCTGCCCAGTGGAGGGACTTGGCTGTCAGGCATCAAGTTGGGCCTTGGACGTTGCCCTGCGCATTGTACTTCACTTTGATTGGCCCATGGCCCTATCTGTAAATATTTGCATTTCAAATCTGGAGTTTGCTATACCCATAGTATTACGGGTGCTTTGACCAAGGGTATGTGTCCTGGCATTCTTTCCTTCTGGATTATGTTGGTGTAGATTTCTCTACATGAGAATCTGGGTGTGTAGTATGTGTGTATGATGTGTGTTATGTGTGTGTCACTCTCCCCTCCCTTCCTCCCTTGTGTGCTAGGCGGCTGTTCTCACTGTGTCGTCTTCATTGGCGTTGGTGCTCCTGGACTGCCATTGTGTGGTACAGCATCGGGAAGCGTTCCAGTTCTGGTTCCATGGCGGCCACGGACTCCACTGTGTCCCTGGAGGAGAGTGTCTCCTTTTATATGATATGTTTTCACCAGGCTTTTGGTGACGTTGCTAATGCCCCAGAAATCCTGGCAGTCTGCTATGTCATAATATGGTGGGCTGATCCTTGTCTTCCGCCTGCCTAGAGATTGCTACCGTTGTGTTCAGTGGTCGCACCGCACTGGCGGTTGGCGTGGTATATTGGCTGTCTATGGGAGGTATCATGGCCATGGTCATAATTTGGCGGATGATTACTGCTGGCTTGGTTGAGGTAGTACCGCTATCACCAGCGTGTCTTTCAGATAACCGCCAATGTCATAATGACCACCTATATGGCACTATGGCACAAAAACAAAGTGTAGAGCCAGAAGTATCTGTGCTCTTACTACCGGTAACCCAGCACTTCTCTTTCCATTTCTTTATTTTGGCAAGTTACTGATCAAGGGGAGCTTCTGTCACAAACTCACCCTGTAAAGCCCAAGAACAAAAGCCCTCGGTATGCCCAGGGATGAAGGGTCCTAATGTGTGGTTGCCAATGCATAGTTTTTGTCCCCCTGGTAGCACAGCAGCACTGGGCCCAATCATGCCATTCCTGTCTCTGGTGTGTGGAAGGGGCGACCTTCGATGATTACAGGCTCAGATGGGGTCCCCGGGTCTCCACCCAATGCAGCATGGTGATGGCTCCTTCCCCCTAGTCGGGACTGGAGTGTTTGGCAAGAAGGAAGCAGTACCGCTCCAAGGGGGAGCAGAATCACCTGTGAATGAGTGTGGGTGGCTACAGCAGGGCAGCACCAGTTTGGGATCCTTATTTGTGAGGGTGGGGAGCCAAAGCCATGTGGACAATTCTCCACTGTGGTTCCAAAGGTGCCAGCAAAGTCCAGAACGGGGCCCATCTTGCCCAGAGCAGGAACACCGCGGAATAGGGCAGGCAGGGTGGGGAGTGAACTTGTGGTGCACTGCAGCTGTGGGCTGCCTCTGCGGTCTATCAGGTGGTTTACTGTGGACACAGGCTCAATCCTGCAGTCTTTCTTGTCTGTGTCGCTCATGGGGGATGCAAAATGCAGCCTCCCTGGTATTTTTGGACCGGAGCCAGGACCCACCACCTGCTGCCACAATGGGGTGAAAATCCTCTTGGTACCCTGGCACTCTTCATAAAATAAGGCCACAAAAAGAAAGCACTCTTTTCGTGCTACAAGTATACCTGGGAGGTGCAGGCAAACAAATCGCTCCCCAATGCACTAGTAGGATGTATTAAGAAAAAAACAGGGTCTGGTTAGGCCAGACTCAGAGTTTCATGGCCATCTCTGGGGAGACCATTCCAAGGAGAACACTTGGGGCACACAGGGTCAGGCAGGCCAGCACATGAGGACACATAGTGGCTATTCGGCTTTTCTTCCTGCCAGTCCATCAGTGCAAAGGGGAAGTTCAGGAACAGCTGACAGCAGGGCAGCAAGTACAAAAGTAATCCAGGGAGTCCTTTGTGCCACCTAGAAGCAGCAGGTAGCAGGGCAACCACAGAAGAGCAGTCCAGGTGAGTCCTTGTGCAGCTCAGCAGTCCTTCTGACAGAAGTTCAGTCCTAGTTGACAAAAGTGATTTGACAATCATGGGGCATGAGCCCCTATACTTAGAGTCCAGGTGCCCAGCTTCTGGAAGGTGGGAAAAGGTTTCAGCCAGACCTGACCAGTTCCAAGAATTTCCCTTTTCCCCTACTTTGGCTCCAGACATCAGTAGGGGGTAAACAACCCCTTTGTGTCAGGGAAGACACAGCCTATTCAAGTGTAAAGTGTGAACGACCTCCCTCTCTTCCAGTCCAGGAAGACAATCAGTATGTAAATGAATGCAGATGTAACCCTGTCACACCTAACCCTCCATGATGGATTGTTGTCTGGAGATTATGCACAAAGTGGAGCTGTCACTCTGCCTAGAAGTGGATTGGAGTCAGGCTGCAAAGCACTCGAGTTATAAGCACAGAGAAATTAAAATTTCCTTAAAGTAGCACTTCTAAAATATTAATGCAAAATGCACCTACACCAGTAAGCAGAATTTCCCACTACCATTCCAAACATACCAAACATGTCCACACCACTCCTTACAGACCAGAAATTACCACTTAGACTTATTTCAGGGAATTCCCAATGCAAACCTATAAGAGAAGCACACTCACAGCAGAGAAAAATGAAATAGACTGTTTGTCACTACCAGGGCATGTAACATATAAAAATATGGCCCTCATTAAGACAATGGCGGTAAATACCTCCTACCGCCGCAGCAGCGGATACCAAAAGACCGTCCCTGTGGCTAACATCCGTCCGCCAAATTATGACCACAGCTGGATTTCTGCCATAAGAAGGGTGGAAATCCGGCTGTGGCCATACTGGCGGATGGTGTTAAGGTGGTGCTGCTACCACCAGCAGCACCACGCCAGTAGACTGCCGCCAGCTGTAATATGAGAAATAATATGGCCTGGCGGTGTTCTGCTGGCGGGCGCTGCTACCATCCCGGTCCCTGCCAGAAGACCCCCTGGATGCAAGTAAGTTGGGTTTTCGACAGGGAAGGGGGTGGAGGGTGCTGTGATTGCCATTAAAACCATGGCTGTAGGCAGGTCCATGATGCTTCCGGCGGTTCGATAGTGGCCACCGGACTGGAGATTCTTATCTCCCGCCCGGCGGCTGCTACCGCCATAGCGGTCAGAATGGTATATTGCCGAGTTGGCTGCAGCCAACCCGCCAAAGTCATAATGTGGCGGTATGTACTGCCAGCCTGTTGGCGGTACAACTGATACATTATCACCGACCGCCGGGGACATAATTACCCTCAATATGTCCTACCTTTTACATACATAGCACCCTGCTTATAGGGTTATCTAGGGCCTATCTTAGGGATGACTTGGGTGTAGTAAAAAGAGAGTTTTAGGCCTTGGCAAGTAGTTTGACTTGCCAAGTCAGTGTGGCAGTAAACTGCATATGCAGGCCCTCTAGTGGCAGGCCTGAGACAGATTTGAAAGTCTACTTTTGTGGGTGGCTCAATCAGCACTGCAGGCCCATTAGTAGCATTTAATTTACAAGTCCTAGGTGTATGGTGTACCAATTCACAATTGCCTCACAGGTAAATTAAATAGGATAAACAGATGTAAACAAATTATACCAAGTTTTAGGGGAGAGAGTCCATGCACTTTAGAACTTATTAGTAGTGGCCTCATTACCGGCTGTCACTTTCAAATGCCATAGTTATCGCACCTAATAAAATCTGACTCCGAAGTGTTTGGAATTTTGCGAATACAATAATTATCACCCAATCCAACTCTTTGGGAAATAACATGCACATTAATGCATTAAACAGGTGTTTGCACAATCTGATGTGCTATCTGTAATAGGGTCCAAACTGCTTCACCCTTCTCCATCAATGTCTTTAAGAAAGTGGGTTACTAGTGAGAAGGATGTGAGTCCTTCTTAAACAATAAGGCCCCAATCCCCTTTAACGGGACACATCCATCCCTTTTTATTGAACAGTGACCATAGAATGCCATAGAATCCATTACTGTGTCAAAATAGGGCTTTCTAGAGAACAAGGAGGGGCACATATTATATAAGTTATGTGGTTTTAATTCTGCTGATTCTGCTGTTCGGACTTTAGCTATAAGGATGGAATTTGCCTTGCTAGGCTCCTATGTGCAAGGACTGGCCCGTAAGATTTGGTGGGGCTACCAGCTGAGGAACAGTGAAAAGGAAACCATGAGGAATCTTATGAATCAATAAACATTTGGCTCTGATGCAGGCAATACTTTGTTTTCTCAAGATTTCTCCCTGGCCTTTAGATATTTGGGTTTACAGAAAGAGGCTATGGACTCCCTTTCTTTTCGAGATTTTTAAACCTTATAAAATGCAATATAAGTATAGTCACTTATCAGAAAGATCTCACATATTGTATGATGAAGAAAAGGTTACAAGTGATATCCTGGGTCAGTTGTCCAAAGGTAGCCCAGAAGTACTTGTCCTGGAACATGGACCATGGCCTTTGTCGCTTTATGACTTTATTTCAAATAAATTTGTTTCCATATAATGGCTTAACGGCAAATTAGTCGTCTTCTGGGGAAGCAGGGAAAGAATGCAACTTTTGAGATCTGGGATGCCAAGATCTAAATCATGTTCTTTTTGTCGGTCCTGCATTATTACTTTTGTGATGTCACCATCTGTGGCTAATGTTTTTACAGAATAATGTAACATATGTTGAGGCGGCACAAGAGTTTCTCTTTTTTCCTAAAAATTAATTAATTTGTATGAGAATTTCTAAATTCTTCAAAGGATTTGTGAATGTATGTTAATGATTTCCAGACTGCTGCTATGCGATATGAGAGTTTATCCATGTTTGTTATTTATTTAATTTTTTTAGTACTTTCCAGTTACGGGCTGCTGCTATGACAAGTGGGAGTTCTCTATTAGAAGTGTACTAGAGAGCACTTCACACGTTACCTTGCCAGGTCGCATTTTAATTATTTTTTGAGGTTTGTACATGTATTTTAATCTGGACTTGGTTTGTTCTTACGTTTTTGGTGGGAACATAAATGGCTGCTATTTTTGGAGTATTTGGTATAATTGGTAGTCTAATTGATGGGGACTTCTCTTAAATTATTAAGATGGTCTTTGCTCCTAAGACTGAATTGGTGAATTTTTATAATTGTTTTTATCCTTCTTTATAATGTAGGATTATGGTATGTTCGTATTGTATTGATTTGATCCCATGGACCTTTTTGAGTTCCAAATCATGATTGAGGATTTGAATTGAATTGAGCACTGGCCCTCAAGGTAATGAGGCTCAGCAGTCCAATGCTCATTCAGGGTAGGTGCTGTGAACTTGTGGCATAGTGCTCTTGAACGCAACTTAATAAATTACTGTCCAGCAAGTGTTTTTTCTAACAAAAACTGAAAGTATTGGATAACATACAAATTACTTAATTCTAGGCAATGGTCTGCAACTTCATAGAAGATTGCAAATTGAAATGTTAATGGTGACATATTCTAATGAACTTCACAACACGGAAAAAGAGAGCCCACACAACAAGTAGCCCCGACACCCTCTACTGCACTTTGTACAGCACACTCTGAAGGCACTGATAACAGTTTGTGCACCTGCAAGCCCTGAATATATAAAACCACAATATCCCCCACACATGCTGAACGTAGCTTAAAGAGATGCTATCATTAAACATCAGGTCTGCCAGCTTTGTCAGGATGTCAATAAAACCAATATAAGCGGACATGTTAAACCAAAACCTAATACAACCTGTATTAAACCCCTCCATTGACATAAATTATAATGTGCAATAGTCCACTGTTAACTTTGTAAACTTTCAATAGTATGCAAAGCATGAGGCTTCTTTTCTATTTTTATACCAGCTGGAAAACAACCCCAGTATGAAGAATCAATACTGTACAAAGCCTGAGGCATGTTTTATATTTTTATAACAGCTGCAAATCAAGCCTAGCATATAAAAGTAAAGGTCCTTGGACCGTAGAGCCCTAAAACTAAATGCCTCAGAACTAGAAAAGCTTACAACCACACACAAACATCTCCCAGCGAACCAAATTACAGCCCCACCACACTTAGGGCGACTTTCCAGGTTTGGAAAAGGGGACTCCATTTGGGGCTGCTCCACTCCTTACAGCCCACAGAATGAGTTGCAAACCTGCTGTATCTACAAAGAATTTACTGGATGACTGTTAATAGAGTTCTTGGTAGTAGAAATATATTTTAAGTAGTAGTCAGATTACATTGGTTGAGGCCTACTGAAAAAACTGCAAAACTGAAATTTTGTATGAATTTTAACTGACTATTTATTTATGTATACTTTTATGTTTTTTTTATAAGCTGAGTAACGTTATTTTGACTTGACTTGAGTTGCAAACCATTGATGGTCCCTTGCCCTTTTTGAGCATCATGAGGTTACAATATGCACATTTGCATGCCATTACAAGTATTCATAGAGTGATCCTCTATCGTAGCTATTACTTTTTCATATGTAAATAAGCAATAATGCTATATGCACATTATTGTTAGAATTCAATGCAGATGATGGTGACATCAGTAACTCATCAAAATAACATTTTACATTTAGTTTCACATTTCAGAACATGGCCATTCCTATTACTAACACAAATTTTGAGTTGCATGTGTGGGAACGGGCTTACACATGCACGAAAAAATAAAATAAAAGAATATCAAAAATAATTTGAAAAACATTTAACTAAGGCAACTCACAAAAAAAAGCGCTGGTGTAAGTACCTACCTGAAAAGTAAACAAGAAGCCACATTTAGTTATACCTCTCCTCATGGGACAGCATATGGTGATGATTCATCAAGCATGATGATCACCTTCTTCTAGCATCAGTTGACAGCTGCATCAAGAGAGTGCAGATCATGAGCTGCACATAAGACAGAACAGCAGTTCAGAATTAGTTGGCCTTATTAGTACTGAACCACATACCAGAATAGGGCAATTAAACTAAGATGCGTAATTTCATCTGGGCCTTAAAGAATAGGAGGATGACAACAAACTTAAGCAGCCTCTGCCAGAGCTCTGAACAGCACTGATGGAGGGGAGAAGACGAACTGAAGACTGACTCCAAATTCAATGTTTTGCACTAATTAAAATATGCACAATCCACACATTGGTCCTTCAGGTGGGCCCATTTTGGACATCAGATTTAGCATCCAATGGTCAGATGACACCACCAATTCTGCTACTTTTCCAGATCTTTTCAGCAAAAGCTCATTGATAAATCCCTTGACTTCACACATTTTTGACAAAATATTACATTCTATAGTTCTTTCTTACTTGACAGTTTTCTCTCACAACACACAATAAGTAAGCTAATACTTTTCACAGGAGAACTACACATTTCGGCCCGTATTTATACTTTTTGACGCAAAACTGCGCTAACGCAGTTTTGCGTCAAAAAAATTAGCGTCGGCTAACGCCATTCTAAAGCGCCATGCGGGCGCCGTATTTATTGAATGGCGTTAGCCGGCGTTAGCTGACCGGCGCTGCCTGGTGTGCGTCAAAAAAAACGACGTACACCAGGCAGCGCCGGCGTAGGGAAAAATGGCATTTGGGCGTCCAAAAATGGGGCAAGTCAGGCTGAGGCAAAAAAATCGCCTCAACCCGATTTGCGCCATTTTTTTTGGGCGCCCAGACGCCATTAACATGACTCCTGTCTTAGCAAAGACGAAGTCATGCCCCCTTGCCTAATGGCCATGCCCAGGGGACTTATATCCCCTGGGCATGGTCATTGGGCATAGTGGCATGTAGGGGGGCACAAATCAGGCCCCCCTATGCCACCAAAAAAATAAAATAAAAATACTTACCCCAACTTACCTTTTCTTCCCTGGGATGGGTCCCTCCATCCTTGGGCGTCCTCCTGGGGTGGGCAAGGGTGGCAGGGGGTGTCCCTGGGGGCAGGGGAGGGCACCTCTGGGCTCATTCTGAGCCCACAGGTCCCTTAACGCCCGCCCTGACCCAGGCGTTAAAATCCGGCGCTAATGCGGGGTTTTTAGCCCCGCCCACTCCCGGGCGTCATTTTTGTCTGGAGTATAAATCCGACGCATATGCCTCGGAGTCATTTTTTAAGACGGGAACGCCTACCTTGCATCTCATTAACGCAAGGAAGGTGTTCACGCCAAAAAATGACGCAAACTCCATGAACTTTGGCGCTAGACGCGTCTAACGCCAAAGTATAAATATGGAGTTAGTTTTGCGTCGAATTTGCGTCGAAAAAAACGACGCAAATTCGGCGCAAACGGAGTATAAATATGCCCCTTCATGTCTTGTTTGACTGCTAGAAAAAAAATGCTACATTGTTATTCTGAAACATGTTTCTTCACTTGAATACAATAGGACATTCAACTTCACATTAACATCCTAGGAAAATAATTCAGGTCAGAGGGGACAGAATACAAATTGCTGCTTACAAATTGAATCTTTTCAGGTCTAGTCAAGCTAAGAAGCCTAAATACACATTAATACACTAATACATTAATAAACCAATTGTGCACCTTACAATTCATATATGCAAAGGGAATTATTTAAGTACAAATATTAGTTAGATAATATGTTAGAGCTAATATAAACATGCTTTTATTTTTCTGCATGCATGCAACTCATATTAATAACACTCATTAATTCAATATAAATGTGCTTAATTCATATTCATTTGAATGCTCATTTATTAATTTACCTATCCATCTAGCACATTTTAGTACTTTCATTTAATATGAATGCAAAACTCTCATGTTAAAACGTGGTGCACAATACGAATGGTGGCCACATGGTTCACCATAATTCAAAGTGCACATTTTACAACTCATGTTGGTTTTTATGTTAGGCCTTTAAAGGAAGATTAATTAATCACTACATGCTAACTCATATGCCACTAATTTTTTTAAAAAGTTTGATCTCTTTCAGTTCCACCTCTGACGCAGTCTGTGCCATCACAAAATAACTTTTCTCCTTTACAATGAGACAATGTCAAAACCTTCTAGTTTGATAACGCATAGATCTAGATTTGCGATAATTGTCAAATCTCGTCATCATCTGATAATACCTATTTCTCATATTCTCCATTTCTATTTCTTCTCTCTTCTGTTTATTCTTTGCTCTTTGTTGTCTCCAAAATGTGTAAGCTTTGTAAAGTCCAAGTGCACAAATTATGCACATTGTCACAATCAACAATGGCTTCAGGATCATTTTCACAAAACAATGTCCCAAGTTTTCAAACCAAGATACTACCTTAGAGAATTCTTCACCTTTTGTCTCCCAAACATTTGTCTCTTTTAGGTAACTTAAGTAATTTTTCAGACTTGTCGAACTGGATATTACTTTCCCTGCTGGTATTAGGTATTTAAGTGGAGCAGGGTTGTGACTTTAAAACTCTGCAGACCCTGCCCTCTTTTGCTAAAAGGATGTCTAATGCAAGGCAATTCTGAAGAATCATAGACCTTGCTGCAACCATTTCTGTGTCTATAGGAGCATTGCACATGCAAAATCAATTGACATCTTATCTACAATTGTTGATAAATTCCTTATCTTTATACTATTCAAAATCACACCCACCGATGAAATAAAAGCTCCAAAAATATCTCCTGTAATCTCTGAACTACTTGCTTTTCTCTTAAGTCTCATTTTAGGTCTGTCAAACCCTTCTGGATTATCAATAGTGTCCATGTGGTAAATTTTCAGAACAAACTACTCCAAAATACATGTACTATACCAGCCTTTCGGCAACCTGTAATAAGCAATCTTACCACAGATGTAATAAACACCAGGTACCTCAGGGTGTTGTCCATTCAACATAAATTCCCATACACTCTTGAACAGGAAGACATGACTGCATTCACTCATTCCTGCAAACTTATTGTCACTGTTCGAAAGTGGATTATTGGTAAGGGCAGGTAAGTCCCTACACTTAGCAATAGGACACTAACTTACACTTAGGTCCAGTAAATCTAAAAAAATTAAACCCAGCTCAACCCTCGGTAGCTTAGCAACGAGCGACAAGGTTTAACTTGGGAGACAAGTTACATTTAAAAATCACAAATCAGTAAATAACTAAAGCACAAAACAAAATAAAAATCCAACATCAATTTATAAAAATATATTATATGTTTATCTTTATAATGACACCAGAATTATTGAAACAGGATAACGGGATCAGGAGATATGCATTTTTAAAGAATTAATGTTTTTTAGCCCATAGACGTAACTAGCGCTCAAAGGGTTTATAAAGGTCACATTGGAAAGGATCAAAGTCCAGAGTTCAGGCCACCCATGAGGTCATATTGTCACACGTACTTTCAGAAGTGTTTCTTGATTGGACAATGGAAAATCCC